>NC_092059.1:26546159-27146159 GCF_039877785.1 Chaetodon trifascialis | reverse complement strand
CGTGTAGTTGTATGTGAATGCATCTTAACTGTCATACTAAAATGATTGCTGACGGTTTTTATTTTAGTTGTCTTTTCATTGGCCTAAATATGCATTTATTTATTTATTTATTTATTTATTTTTAAGTGTCTTTGTGATTTCAGATTTTTATTTCTTTACAGTAGTCTTATTTATTTGGAAGTTGTTTTGTGCAACTGAAATTAGGCTTTTTGTAGTGATCATATTATGTATGTTGTAAATTAGATGAAATCCTAAATTGGGTATTTGCATAAATAATAATTACACTACTGAAAATGAAAGTTGTATTTTTTGAACTTGTAATTCTTGTATTATTATATATTTTCTATATGTTCTGTATTATTGGATATCAAAGGTTTTTTTTTTAAGCCTTTTTAGTGATAATTGCTGTATTTTTTTTATTATAATTAACATTATGTCCACATTTTACAGATGCCTCTCTTAATTTAACAATGTCTTTATAAACTCAAGATACCATTTGTGTGCACGTTAAAATTTAAGGGCCAAACCAAACAGAAGTACCAGGCACACACTTGAAGAGAGCCGTCTTAAAAGTGTTGACCAAATATCAACTGTTAACACTAATATAGAGGAGCAATTGTGAGATGGGAAAGTGGAAAAAAATATGGAATATCAAAGCCTTGTACAAATAATGATGATTCCAATATTTATATTTCAATACATATCAAATCATTCATTATTTTTACCAATGTATCAGTTAAGTAATTGATACGAACCCTTTGAAAAGTTCATAATTAATCCACTTTAGCTTCCATATTTACGTGTTCATCACCTCCATCCTTCCAGCACACTAAGAAGATGTTTAATTTACTGGTGTCACCCGAAAGGATTTGTGGATTCTAAACTCTTCAAACATCCTCCTCCAGTGTGTCAAGCTGTCTGCTACAGCTTTTAAGACAAATTAGTATTTAAATACAAAATGTTACTTTCCCGCTAATGGAATCAGCAAATGTGGAGTTATGTCAAGGCAAAAAAGAAAAAAACACTGCACCATAAGTCTGACTGAAGACAAGCCGAGGGTGACATGAATATAAAGCAAACACCATTCTGTCAAGATAATGCCATAAGCAATGTTCGCTGTATGAGTTGAATATAGTATTCACATATGTCCCTTATATTGTTTCTAACATCAGTGAGTGAGGTCGCTGGATTTTGGTGTGTGGCTTTTGGAGTTTCAGGAGAGTTTTTTGTGGCTGCTAATACTGATGTGTGCCCTTGTGGTGTGTGTGTGTGTGTGTGTGTGTGTGTGTGTGTGTGTGTGTGTGTGTGTGTGTGTGTGTGTGTGTGTGTGTGTATGCCACCCCACGGTGGCAGCAGGGCACTCAGCATTCCAATGCACAACACGTCCGAGGGCAAGCGCCACAGCGATTTACCCTCTGCTCTGTTGCCGTGGTGACTGAGTCACTAAGGAGGAGGGGGTGTGTCGGGGGGGATCAGACAAGGGCCCTTGTTACTTAAAGATGATAGTCCCCCATTTCCTGTATCTCATTTTCCCCTCCTCTTTCACCCACTCCCCTTTTCTCTGCATCTGTTTCTCATTGCTAAGGTTATGCACTCCTTCCTTTTTTATCCTCCTCCATTTTTTCTTCAATTCAAGCATGTCCTTTCCTTTCCTTCAAAGTAGTTACCACTGAAAAGGTAGTTTGTGAGAAATATCTGTGGCCATACACTTTCTCTCCAACGATCAGCAGCACTGTCTGTCTCAAGGTTTGTGCTGACAGATCATCAAAATGAATGGAATCATTTATCATAAGCCATATAATTATTGTCTCCTTCAGCCTCTGGCTTTGTCAGTCTGCCTCCACATGCTGGATGTTTCTGACAAAATGAGGAGCTGAATAACATAAGACACTCAGAGACAATTTTTAATAACGTGGATGAAGTGTAATACACTACTTAGTGCTTTATTAAAGGTTTGGATCAGGGGCTGGAGAGAAGAGAGTTGTGCTCTAAATCCTTGAGCCTTGGAAGGCTTAAGGTGTGATGGGAGAGGTATGAAAATTGTGCGAGTCTGTGTGTGTGTGAGACAGAGAGTGAGAGTAAGATAAGATGCCAAAAATAGGATGGACAGAGTAGAGAGAGATATTTGGAGGAATAGCCTTAGTGAAGATTAGTATTTAATAGGTATCTGAGCTTCCTTTTTAGTCATCTCTGTCTCTTGTATTGAGCTGAGTGTGTGTGTTTCTGCACACGTGCATGTGTGCATACATGTGTGTGTGGTCTGATGGAAGAGCCTCATTATGAGACTCACTGTTGACCAATATCATGTGCTCATCAGGATGCAGCCTTCTGCAATAGTATGATGATGATCCCCCATGACTTCATCATGAAAAAAATAAGAATAAAAAACTATTTTCATGAGGCTGTGATGATATTTAATGATTAGATCTATTCAAAAGTGACTATTTATCTATCAGTCCTGGAACAAGGACTTGACTCTCAAGAAGTAAATGTCTCAGATTATTTTTGAGCTTAAGTAGACGGGGAAACTGTCAAAAAACAATTAAGAAATGCAGATTAAAAGATGGCAGATTTCTAGTGCATGTGTTTACTGAACACAGTGTCACAGTGCCAGAATATACTGATGACTAAATCAATTTTACTGAAAAAAACAAAAACAAAAAAACACTTACAATAAAAGTATTAAAGATAAGTAAAAGTCACATTTATTTGAAACACTATATGTGCTCATGTCTGTTATCATGACCACTGTGGTGTAAGAAGTTACCTTCACAATGGATGAGGGAAATCAAGAAAAAGACTGCCTATCTGTTTGCTTGTAAGGAATTTTTTCAAGTTCTCAGTTGTCTTTTTGTTGTTGCTCCATCAGCTGTTTGTCTGTGCTGACTGTGATATGAAATAATGCAAACTATGACCTCACTGTTTTTATTAGTTATTAAAATATATGCTCATTTCCGCTGCTAAAAACACATATTATTCATATTGCTGTTTGTATACAGTGTATTCTTTTGTCTGTATACAGTGTACATACCACTCCCATTCACAAGTACCATAGACTACTGTCATGACGATACTTAATGTGGTTATGTTTATTGTCAAACAGCATGTAAAAATACACTATTAGCCATAGCACCGTGGCTCCAGGGATGTAATGTTGGTTAGCCAACCATTACTGTTGGATGGACTGCCGTGAATCTTTATCCAGATAGAAATGGAACCCAGAGGATGAAGTCTACTGGCTGTGGTGATCCCCAGACTTTTCCTTTATGTCACCAGCAAGTCAAAATTTTCACCTTTCCAGTGAAATATCTTGGCATCTCTGAAATTGGCTCAAAGTATCATACAGTCGTTCATGACCCCAGATGATAGAATCCTAATGACATCAGCTCTTCCCTGACTTTTCTCTTGTGGCACCATGAAATTGGTGGTTCAGAGTGAACGTCTCGACACCATATATTTTGGTGTCTATATTCATGGTCTTGGTGATTGTTGGTGATCTCCAGAGTTCTTATCTATCACTATCATTAGGTTGAATTTTTGATTAGAGAAGTACTCAAGTATTTATTTCTCTCACATGTAGATTTTCTTTGCATTGTGGCCTTAAACAGCTGAAATGTGGCCATTGACTGTTTGTCTTGTTGCTATAGGAATACACATTGTACTCTCTAAGTAATATGTCCTACAACTACACATACTATATACAAAGACGTGTGCAGTAGTGTGTTTCCCTTTACTGATTACATTGTAGGACATGCGCTAGTAAGAACAGAATTAAAGCCTTCTATTGAGCGCGCAGCAGCAGAAACAACTGAGCAGGCCTTCTGATCTACATGATAATGATAAAATGTTCACATTACCTGACAATGGATTTGACATGTTGAGGACAATTGGTCGCAGTGGAGAGATGACAGGGCATCTTGTCTATAATTAGACTGACAGAATTCTCAGTCCAACAAAGTGAGTGAGTGAAGGCAACACTGTTAAAGGTTGTTGTAATAGGGCTATTAGAATCTGCCTTTTTTCCCTTTGTTCATTCATGCCATTGTAGATGGAATGGAGATGAGATGGGAGCGTGTGACCAATGTCACTAAGTTTGACATTGGCCTTCATTTCTACAGGGAAGGGAAGTTGCCTTAGATTCAGCCTCTCTGTCTGAGGAGAGGTCAAGGAGTGTTGGGTAATGCTTATTCACTGGAGCAATCCTCTGTGTGCCTGTTGAGCTATAAAAAGGGGGGGGGGGGGGGGGGGCACTTGCATGTTGCAGTTAACATACTCATAGGTAACTGCAGCTACTTGCTGTAAATGTAGTATTTTAAACGAATATTAAAAGTATGCATCGTCCTTTATTGGTAGCTTTTTCTCTCTCTATTATTTTTTGATAACTTCAGTTGAATCTTTAGCCCAGCTGCTCTTACTGGTATCACGCTGTGTTCACACATGCATCAGTGTCCGGCAGTGCCATCAACATACACATTTGTTTACTGAACTATTGCTGGTTTGATTGGTCCAGTTATTGTTTTCTTTGTAGTTATGTTGCCATGTTGCTATGTTTTTTGTTGGATGATTACCATATCTTAAAAGGCTACATAACCCCTAATGTGGCTACTGACTGTCTTATTGCCATAGGAATACACAATGTATTCTCTCACATTCAGCGGCACAATAGGAATGCATTGTGCCACTGAATGTATTTATAGAGGTGAACTGGCGCAAGACAGATGAAATTTGTTAAATGTTTTGTTAATCAAGGGATATATATATATGTATGAATGTATGTATGTATATAATCCATTTATTTATTTATCGCTCAAAATGGTACAGTATATAAGCTTCCATAAATGATCCAAACACATTACTACCACTTAGCACTATCAACAAAGTTAATTTATTGAAGTTAATTCTTGACCTTGGAAAATAGCAGTTTGTAGAACTGTCAGTAGCATCTCTCACAATCACAACTGAATCATAATATGTAAGTGATGTGTACATGTCCTTCAAGTAAAACATGAATAAGTGCTGAATTAAATGTTTTCATTAATATAATGCAGGGATGTTCACAGCATTTCACTTTCAACCAGGTATCTGATTCTCATCACCTGACTGTAGTCACTTAATGTAGGAACTAGTTAACTCAATCCTTGTTGCTCATATTTTAAGCAAGTGGTTTTAGGATTCACTGTGTGTGCTTGTGTCTAAATGTAAGGGGGGTGTGGACAGTAGTAAGAGTGGTGGAACAGATCCCAATGTTGACAGGTATGTCATCACTGGATGGAACTGGCTCAGTTGTTAGTGTGACACTTTGGTCCCATGATGGCATGGTCCATCAGCTGATGAAGACTGTGTATTATTTCAGTTTTATTATTATTGTTTTCTGAAAATGCCTAAAAACAACCCATTTTATTTATATACTTAAGTGAAGGACTGTACCTGTAGAGACTGTGTGAGTAATGACTGTTGTCTCTCAGGAGCAAAGCTCTGTCACTTGCATGTTGTTTTTATAGAGCCTCAGTCCACATCGGTCACAGCAGATACCTTTTTTTTTTTAGTTTCCTGCCGACAGTCAGCGTTGGTTTCTTTTAACCATGACCACGATCATTTTGTCACCTTAACCAAGTGATCCACATTCATATACGCTGCAAGCTGAGTTATGGATGCGCTGCAGTCTGGGTTGGAATGTGTATGTGAATAGTTTGCCTTGAAATATGATGTTTTGTGAGTCTTTGCTAATACTACAGCTCTGATTAAGAGAAGGGAGAAAGATAGAGTTGGACGGTAGACTAGTATGCTGGGTTATCTCTATAGTTCTCATCCTCAACACATGATCTTCGAATTGTCAAAGTGTGGGCTCATTGAGATGGCTTCCATGGCAACAGCAAAATTACCTGTAATACAGTGTGTGTGTGCGTGTGTGCGTGTTTGTGTGTGTGTGTGTGTGTGTGTGTGTGTGTGTGTGTGTGTGTGACTGAGAGACAGAGAGAGTAATGAGCTGTTCACATCTGTCAAGGACAGTGGTGTTTTAGTTATCTGAGGATATATGATGCTCCTGTTAAATTGCCTGCAATTGCATTAAATGTCAATTCAGCAACACTTTTGTTTGTCTTTTAAATTGCACAGACAGATTCTGCAGCCTGTTCAAACCATTGATTATCAACTCTGAATAAACAACAGCCCTTTCCTGCACAGACAATTACAGAGAAAAGAGACAAAACTCAATTCAGTTAAACACAAATGAGCAACAATAAATGAAAGGAGCGATGGACACCATGGTGGATGCAACGAGTAATATCAGGCCCCAGATATGAAAGAACTGCCAATTTAACAGCAGCAAAGCAGACAGCACAGAGATGTGTAGCTCCACAGTGGCTGCAGCTCCAAACACACATGAAGCAAAGAGAGCTGCACAGTTTTACACAGTGAACACACAATGCTAAGTTGCTAGGCAACACAGTGATTGTTGATGTTTCTGTAGTTGTACTCACCTGTCTCCACACCATTTTGTACTCCTCAAAATCCTCAACAATCTGCACTTGTTTTCGTTTCTTTGCTTGACCATTCTCAATTCATTATAGAGCTATTCCACTTAGTCCCAGTACTGTATTAACAACCCACATCTCTGTCCCACTATAACCAGTCCTCTCAGCCTCTCTGTCCCACTATAACCAGTCCTCTCAGCCTCTCTGTCCCACTATGACCAGTCCTCTCAGCCTCTCTGTCCCACTATGACCAGTCCTCTCAGCCTCTCTGTCCTACTGCACTTCTCAAACGCTCTGCAGTCATAACTATGTCAGAATTTGTCAGGAACTGTGTAAAGTTCTCAAAATGGAAGAAGTTCACAAGCAATGTAGGGAAAGTAGGTGGTGCGACCTCTATTAACTATGCCAAGGTACAATAATGCTGACCTTAACGCATAATGCCGTCATCTTAAATTTCCCTGTTGTACTGATCCCAGCGTGCTGGGCCTGGCCTGGGTGAGGCTGCACCCGTCGCAGCACCCTGGCACTCGCCCAGTGAATGTAGACACTGAGGATGTATCTGTTCCACAGTGTCAGCCGGGTGCCACGTCAGACACACCAGCAGCTTCTTCTCTGCTGCAGCTGCTGATTTCATGTCCTTGTTCAACTGTCCATATTTTTCATCTGCATTTTGTTTTTACTCTGTAATGGATGCAGCTAGAAATGTAGTGAAGTGTAGTATTTGTTATTAAGTTAAGTAAGTAAAAGGGAAATTATTGGTTTTAAAAATTACTCAAATAGTGCAAAACACACACTGTTGTTCCAGTAACATGGGCAAATGTAATTTGTTGCTCCATCCCTGTTAATTTCGGCTATCTGTCAATACTAATAAAGCATACAGAGTTGTTTGGATAATCCAAGGTATCACTCAAGGTCTTGAATTGTCAGAATTTTAAGAGTAACATAAGTCAAAACTTATCTTAAATGTCTTGTTTTGTCATCATACAACACCTACCCACTATATAATTCATTCAGGACAGAGTTGATAATATATTCCATATGCAAAACACAATTGTGCTAGAGGTCCCCTAACAATTAGTTTTCAGGTGTCATTTTTCTTTCTCTGCCTATTTATAGTTTCAGATCTTAATTAGCTACATTCAGCAATAGGCTGTGATATTTCCTTTAAACTGCCCTTTACTGCATTAGAAGTAACTTTGGCAAGCTTAAATTTGGCTTTCTAAAACTTACCTCAGACACCTTGTCAGTCTTTGTACAGCTGCTCCCTTCTGTGGCTGTCTAATGCCGCTCTGCATTTCAGATATATGTTACACAATTATAGCAACTCCAATGCAGGATTTCTGACATGGTTCCTACTGTGGTGCTAATGGAAGTTAGCTAAAGAATGAGTCATTTCCATCATGCCAATTTGGCAGCACAAACATGATTTACATTGTAGAATTTGAATGCTGAAGACATTAGCAGTGGAAACATGTATCTGCAATGACTGGTGCAGTGGTCATTTAGGATGGATGCAGGATGAGTGTTGGAATATTTACCATCCCAGGGTGAATGGGGGTGGTAGCTTTGGGCTGGAGATGGACTGGGACTATGGATGTTTATTATTCCAGGCACATAATGAGCTGATGTCCATGGGTCCATAACACACATTAAACCCACCATGTGTGCAGTTTTTATATGATTGAGGGATCTTTCAAATTATTCTAATGGCACAGAATAATTATTTGTGGAAAAATGTAACATTTTTCTTGTGGAAAAATGGTGCAGCCTCATCATTCTCAGTGTCCCAGGGTTACACTGCCGTCACATCAAAAAGGATGGATGATAGGGATGGAAAGATGCTCATGGTAACAACATTTGAGCGCTCATGACATTGGATAAGAGAGAGTGAAGGTTAATACAGTATGATAATATGACATAATATTCATTAAATCTGGGATTAATTGGACTGAATAACAAACCTTGGCTGACATGAGGCGTCCAGATTTGCTTGATTTCCAAGCAATATGTTGGATATATTATATATATATATTGATGTGAATAGCATTTGCAATTCAGAAACTTCTAATCATGATAACTCTGATATGACATGAACATGGCATTAAATCTGAGACAGCAGCATGACAGCGTATTTTAATATGTCCACTGGGGATGCCAGAGTACTTTTTTTCTTTGAAGCTGCAATTAGCCAATATTTTTCACATTGGATGATTATGAAAATGACTCTTATCAAGCATGTTTCCAGCAGCTGTTTAAAAAAATAAATATCAGATAAATGGATGAATGAGTGAATGCGTGAATGAATGGATAAATTAAATTATTTCCAACAGAAATAATCAATTAATTAATTAATTGATTAATTAGTGTTGTCAAAAACAAGTCATAAGCACACGGAGGGGCAAATAACTAATTACAACCAATAAAAACACAAACATTTGAACATTTGTAGTATTATTGTGGGATTACAAAATAATAATTTGTTCATTTGACAAAGGGTATGCAACGGCTAATGGTACCTGACTTGCAGCTTTTAGCCAACTTTGCAGTCTTTCTTCTTACTTTAGAAGATCCTTTGGGAGCTTTTCGGTTAACAGCAAAAGTGAAGAAGACAATGCAGAAAATGCTATGAACTGGCCAATGGCCAGAAGCATCCCAGATAGAAACAAACAAAAAAAAAAAAAAAAATGGAAGGACAGAAAGAGAGGAAGACATGATGAGATAAAAAAGAAGAGCGCAGCAAGTGTGTAGAAGTTTTTCTAGTCCATGACATGTATGTGGAAGAGAGAGGATCCTCAGGCTTTTGAGGGACTGCGTTGATAACCTTCATCACTTTCATTTCCATTAATTACTTTCTTTCTGTGGACAGAAGAAGTGGCCTCCAACTTTAAAGGGGAATATTTGAAGGCTGTGCGCTTGCAAATTGGATACTCACTCGTTCGGTCCTCAGTGTGACAGATCATGAAAACCAGTGGGAAACTCTGGGAACTGGAATATTAACCAATCAATTGGCACAGACTAACACATAGCTTAATTTCCAGAACTATGTAAGAGTGGAGCACATCTAACGTAATACATGATCTCAGCACTCAAACAGCCGATCACATATTGTGCTCCTGACTGTCCTCCACGCATCATTTCGTTTGTTGTGCAGGTATATAATTAACATTTCCAGGACACACGGATAGAGGAAGAGGCCTCAGCCCCCTCTGGACTAAAGACCTTTACAAAGAGTCCACTGATTTCAGTCTGACACAACGCGGACATGGTCAGATCATGTTGGCACCTTATTTGTACTGTAATTACATTAAGAAGATTCTAAACTGATTTCTTCTTTTTCATTAGCTGCATATTCTGTATTATCAAAAAAGGCCTTCAGTGGCAATGTGGTACCCTGTAAATTAACAGATTTTGAAACAAAGTTTGAATTTCCATAATGTCTAAATAATGATGTCTGAAATGACTGACCACGCGTATTTGTGAAGAAAGTGAAGTACATTTCAATCTAAATTTAAATTTAGCAAACTGCCACTGAGCTACTTCTTACTGTAGTGAAACTCCACTCTAACAATATGCAGAAAAGTAGCTCTCCGCCATCAGTCATATGTTTATTCGGGTGTGACAGCTCATGTGTGTTAAGCAACGCTCGAGTCACTTGGGACACCCATAGAACCACCATACAACAGAGATCAATTGAGCAGGAGAGGCTCGCAGTCGATGAGTAGTGTGGTGCATTCGGCAACGATTTCCTGCCGACATTTTAATGTATCTATAGGACAGGTCGATGAGCACGCTGGGAAGAATTCTATATTTCTGCTTGATGAACTACTTAATCATCTCCGGGATGGTCGGGTGAGTGAGAAAAATCCATATCCATTTTACCTTTTGTCTTTCATTGGCCACTGCCTCTCAGGTCATCAAAAAATAGACAGAGGAGTCAGTGGGCAAGAGAGAGAGGCAGCGGGGTTGGCGGATGAAAAAGCATAGCTTGACAGAGAGAACAGGTGTTGATCATAATTTACAAAAAAGAAGAGTAACACAGGGCTGTAATCCTTTAAACCACACCACAGACACACTCGACACTTAGACTTGTTTTGAAGTGTAATAGAGATTAATAGGACTTCAACAGAATATGTGAATAATTATTTAAATGATCTTGATGATGAGTCTTCCGATCATGTCTGCTTGTCTATCTCTCAGTGGCGTGATATCATTCAAAAATCTTTCCTCTGCCTCTAAACTATTCACAGAATCTGACCGAAACATGAAAGAGCAGCATTTACTGACTTCCAGAACACTGAAAAGTTGACCTCCTTTACATCTGGACCAAAAACTTCTGAAGTTCTTCACCACCTTTAACTAAACCTTCAGTACATATCATTATCCACTGCACGTTTATTTGTATCTATGGTTTTATGATGTTTCCTTTTTAGAATTGTGCACTACATTGCAGGAGTTAATAGTTACTGTAACCTTCCCCATACTTGGAAGTGATTCCTTCCACATGACTTTGCTGGAAAACATACGGAAAAAACCCATGTCTTCCAAATTGTGTTAATTTGTCTGCTATGTCTTTATACTATGTGCACATGTCCTGGGGTATTTTCTAAAACTGAGATTTTCCTTCTCAAAAAAATCCTGTCCACCACATGAAAATGTCACAGCAAACACAAACACAGCACTGACAAGAGCCTGCCAAACCAACAGGGGGTGATGTATCCTTACCCTAAAACCATGTTGGCCAATCAGAGAAAAGGTATTACTGGTAGACTACCTGCAACTAGAGGTCCGACCAGTCTCGTCTAAAATGGGTGGCATTGTTCTGTATTGTGGGAGTATTGGATTACATAACAGAGACCATTATATCACATTCTGATGCCTCTGTTGCTCAGTCTAGCAGAAGGGTATCAGTTGATTTATGCTTAAACACGTAAAAGCAAGGTTAGCACCAGCATTATTTTGATCATGTCTGCCATTGCATAAAATTGGCTCATTTAAACAAACAAGATAACAGCACACACTGGTGTCACAACAACACTGCAAACTGAGTTTTTGAATATCTTCACTCTGGAAGGAGTTTCCCAAAACTGCATTTATGTGTGAATAGAAGGCCAAAATGCATAGAAAAGCTACATTTTGCACATGGGGACCAGAGATTAACACTGTATTTGTTTTGGTAACAGTACAGAGTAACACGAAAGTAGTGCAATCAGTCATGTATTACTCCACTCAGTAAATATCTATTACTTTCAAATGAATTACTTGCAACAAAGCACTCCCTAACAAGTTCTCCTTCTGAATGAGGTTTTAGCTTCATAGCTATTAGCTCACACACCACAAAACTTGCTTGCAGAACACGGTCTGTGTCATAATGTGGTCCTGTGAAAGCTGCTTGTTGAGCATCCAAACTGCACTGAAGAGTGCTAACTTCATTCAAGATCATTTGTCCTGGCAGCTCATCCAGATTAGCATGTTACGAGCCATAAACATGTTCAAGATCGGCCTTTTCAGTCACTACGACCGCATCCCCATTAAACTAAATCAAGCGCACTGGCTGGCCTTTTAATTCAACTTCATTCAAAAATATAATTGTTTGTCCATTTCTCTGCATCTACTTACATTTATCTGACAGGCACCATGATGCACTGATGTGATGTCAACATGCGTTGTGTTCAGGGACTGAAGAACATCTAGGATTTTTTGTTATATTCTTTGTCAGAGTGATTATTTTTGTATTTATGAAGTGCCTCGCTGACCACATCAAACAGTGTAATGTATACTATATGCTTGATACGACCCAGAGGCCAGAGTCTTCTCACCCCGGTGGATATGTCTTTGTTAGATGTGTGTTACTAAAAAAAACACAAGATTACTGAGCCTGTCTTCAATTTCCTTCAGATCCCATCAAGTATCTTTGACACTTAGAGGAGCCCAAGCTGACCATTCACAATTCTTGCTGTCTTTACGCAGGATATCTGTAGGCTTAGACTTAGACTGCTTTTTTATTGATCCCAATTTGTATGTTTAATTGCTACTGCAATTAAACATGCAGGCAATCACAGAATGTATACACAATTTATGCATTCTGTGTTTACCTGTATGTTTATATGTCTGTAGCTGTAGTTACAGTTTTGAGGAGGCACATGTCAGCTGCACCGTACTGTAGGTTGCTATAGGCAATAAGTATGTCTGTTTACCAAAGGGATATACACCAGACTGAGTAATGTTATTTGTTTTCCCAAGTGTAATCATGAGTGTGTCCAGGCGGTGCTCAGAAATCTGAGCCATGACTTTCAACATGATCAGTAAAGGATCAAAATCATCTCTAATAATGCAGCACCAGCAACCCATGCTTACTCTGAACTCTTTAACACATTTTGGGGGAAAGGCAGCATCAGAAATCACTGTACAATTGGCAGTTCTTTTTGATGGAGCAGAGAAAGGTAAAGGTAAAAATTAAAGGAAAACCTGAAGCAGGCAAAGGAAGACTGATCGGCTGTAAATGATTGTGCTTTATCTTTTGTCACTAATTAGGGGTCTTGTGGGTAATTTGCTTGCCTATTAAACCACCTTTTGGGAGCTGGACGAAAGCCTTGCAATTTTGAAGGCCACCAATTTCTCAGAAGTGACTCTTTTGCGTCAACTAAAACAAACAAAGGCAGGCACATTCAGCAAAGCTTTCCATTAAGTGAAGTGCTGCCATTGTCTGCTGTAACACCACTTTGTCTCTCTCTACTTGTCCCTCTGATCCCCTTCGTTTCACTTTACCATGTCCTCGCCTTGTCGTTTTTCACTCCCTCACCTTCATTGTCTTGCTACCCTGCTCTCTGTCTTTTTTTTACCCATTACACTTTCTTTATCATTCTGCCTCGATCCCTCTCTGCCACTTTCTCACTCTCACACACCTCTCTTACCTTCCTGTGCCAAATGTCTTTTTATCTATCTCAACAGAGTTTTTGTGTTCGGGGACCATTCAGAGTACATGTTGGTAAAAAGGCAAGACAAACACCACACGGCCTGGAAATGGAGCTAGCAGGGGAAACAGTGTCATAGTTATTTTACTGTTTTGTGTCACTGTATTCCTCGTGTTCTTATTCTTGAAGTTTTTCTCTTTAACTTTGCCTCTCACACACAAATACACATGGTATGCAGGGATTTGATAACAGGGGAAGCTGAAGGAGCCTTCTCTCACCTGGAAGAATGTCTATTTTGTAGGTGCATGCACTGACCTAGCAAATGTCAGCGATGCTGCCTTTTTATCTGCACCGCAGTTTCTCCACTTTTTTGAGGCTGCCATGGTTTTTGTGTTGACTTATGTATTCTATTACTGTACATTTCAGATCAAAGTATTGTACTTTTTACTTTGCAGTACATTTGTACATTTGATAGATGATATTAGTTACTGAACAGAGAAAAATATTACATCTGGCCATATGATAAGCTCATAAAATATGATACCTTGCTATAGATTTCACTTTACCACAGTATATGTTGGTCAAATTAGCTATGATGCTAGATATTCTAACTCTGTACTTATAGTCCACCTTATATCAAATTTAGTCATTTGTTTTGTAGTCAGCATGTTTGTTTCTTTGTTTTTGTTTTTAATGTATTCTTAATAGTTTTTTAGTATTAAAAAATTGAAAAAGGTCTTTGTAGAAATATCAGAAATGCTCCTTTTCCTCTCAGCAGTCTGGAGGGGTGTGTCCCTGTCTTTGATTGACAGTTACAGCGTAGAGACAGGCCCAGCACCACGAGGGCATTTAAGGGATGCTTAGCTTTGTGCCCCCTCTGTTTAAGCTTTATGTGTCTATAGAAAAATAGTAAGAATCCTGCTGGTTAGCCATAATGGAGGATCAGTTTATTTGTATACTGTATGGGGTTGTTCTGTCCATTGTAAAGAAATGGAGCAGAGGAAATCAATAGACAGAACATGTCACCTCGATGTCTCACCGTGCTTGCTTTTCATGCTTCTAAATAGAACTTTTGCCCCTAATTCCAGTTCCCCCACCCCTCCAGTGTAGCAATTCACAGACAGAAGGAAAATGACAGGGACATGAAGGGACAGTCAACACAAGCTGCAAACAACTGTTTCTATGCACCTCCCCCTGTTGATTTTGACAGAGAATTGCTCATAAATTCAAAAAGTATTTAGCGCTCTGCCAGTTCTACGTGAGTGATCTGATTAATAAATGTATTCTTTGACTTTTGTTGTTATTATTTAGCCTTTCTGACGCTATTACATGATTAAATCAATGAATTGTATTTCATGAAAAAACTGCCCACTGCACAATTTTAACAGCCCTCTCACTCACTTCATCTTGGCACTGGGCCTGCATAGAGAGTGAAAGACAAAGTAAACAAACTTGCGTTGCAGCATCCATGTCATGTGCAGACAGTGTTGCTGATAGTGGTCTTGAATAATAAGAACCACACCAGCAATCAACTGGATCAAAGTGACATTTGCAAGTACATTAGCATGCTGTTTAATGTGCTATCTATCCTAGCCTGGACTATGCAAAACACACAATTGCAAAGTATTGACAGCCTTTAAATCAGCATCAATACTCAGTGCAAAGGTTCTACAACCCTTACATTTTCAACAAATAATAATGTTTTCTGCCCGGTCACACAGATCAGGAAGCTGTGTTTGCATATTGAAATTAACATGTATGTGTTCACCTTGCCAACCAATCGATCAATCAGACCAGGAAAAAACAGGATCTTTTCAAGCCTCTTCAGTGGTAGAAGCTTCTGATGTACCTCTTTAAGTGATTCAGTTTGACACACGACACAGTGGACTGAGGAACTGTAGAAATATTGTTTTTCAGAATTTGTCTTCATTAAACACAGACACATGCTTCAAAGCATTCTTCATTCGAACATCTCTTTTCCAGTTGTATTGAGAAATAAGTGAATCAATCAACAAATCAAACTGCTTTTCATTTCAGAGTAAGTGTTTTTCGTCTGTCGGCAGAACTGGTACTGTGTTCTTATGAAAAATCATCATCACAATGATTTTTCTGTAGAAGTGAGAACTGGCTACATCACCACTCCTTGTTTATGGCTTTCTTCTGCGGTTCATCCTTTCCGACTGAAAGACTGAAGGTGATTCATCATTCTATGGTTTATCAGTCATGTCGCTGGGAAGACACAAAGAGTTGAGGTGAGGGGGCATGTCTTATTGACTTGACTCTTTGTAATTGCAGTATGTTACCCAGTACTGAAATATTATGGTGGCTTTTTATTCAAATAATGATTAATTGGAATGAAGAGAAAGTATTTTACCTGAGCTTTGGCTTAAAGATTATATGAATTGTTACATCTCTGCATTCTTTACCGTTAGTAATTTGCCAACTGATATTGTGATTGTGATTGAATATATTTGATTTATTTACAATTAAAAGTCTGAAGTCTAAAAATAAGGCCAACTTTAACTTTAACTCAAGATCCACTTTCTAGACTTATTTCTCAGCAAACTTCATCTGCTGATAAAGGCAACAAGATCAGGAAGAAATCTGAGATGGACTATGACAGTTCATTTGCTGATGCTTTTGGAACAGCAGAAAAGGTTCTTTTATTTTTTTTTCTCATCCAAAGTTCACTTACTCAGTGGCAGTGAATATAACAAATTGAAAATACAGTGGTTGATTTGAGTTAGGATATTGCAGATTCTTTCTTTCTTTTTTTTTTTCTTTTCTAACTGAAGGCGAAAGTCCAAAAAAAGCCTTGATTTTAAAAATCGAATACAGTATAATATTCAGCTCCTTGTCACCTCGATAACTTTTGTACTCTCCTGAAATTGACCTTGATTTACAAATTATTTTGCCGCATTTTTTGATTCTTATTTGATTAATTAATGTTAAACAAACATTTGCTTCCAACGGCTGTTAATATTTGAATTGCTAATTCAGTGTGTGTTTAACGTCTTGTTTGATTTTGGACAAATGGAAAGAACCATCTTACATGAACCAGTTACAGTAATCCAGTGGGCTCCACCACGAGTTACATTTCCTAGCAAACAGTCAATAATCTTGAAACAGATTATATTTTGAAAGTGTAATTTGATTGATTTGGGAATGTTGCTTAAAGTGGCGGAGCACATTGAGCCATGGACCAGTTTAAAAGGAGGAGGAAATCAATCAGCCAGGTCGTACAGCTGATGCTGTTGACTGATATGCAAACGGAGGACATTGATTGGGCTCCAGGCTGCACTGTAGCATTTTCTACCCAAACAGCAAGGATGAACCATTAGTCACAGAGAAGAGAGCTAGTGGCAGTCTTGAAGAAGGAAGCTGGGTTTGACTGATTTATAATTGCTGATATTTGTCTTGGATTTACCATTGGATCCAGCTTGTGTGGTGCCCTCCTGATGTGATGTACATGTAGTGTCTAACACATTGTGGCTATGTTTTTATTGTTTGATGGCAGATAGTTGAGTTGTGTGGTGTTGGAAGAGTTTGTATAAATACAGCCTCACTCTGCCCTCAGGGAGCAACGAGCCTACCTAAGAGAAATTCATTAGAATGGTTTCTAAAGGGATTAGCATCTCATGATGCTCTAAATACTGTCTCCTCTGAGGCAGACAATAATTTCTTATGAAAAAAAGAGAGTACTTGGCACAGAAGTGGATAAATGTAAAGATACTTAATGTCAGCTCAAAATCCCAGAAGAGCAGCTATGACTAAAATATATCTAATTCCTTGACATACTTTGTCCTATCTGTGGATCGTTGAGGAGATAGTGCTGTGTTGCCAAGTCTTTGGTGTATGTCTGAAGATATTTGAGCAAGATTTGTCATTCAGCCAGTGCACCTATAATTACACAGAGGAATTATGGGTTCACACTAAAATTACTGACTGAATAATAAGTAGAATTGTGGACACTTAGATTCATTTCACAGGTGCTTCGCACTTAACCAACAGCTAATTGGGTGTGGGATGCAGTTGTCTGAATAAAGCATTGGCTTTGAACACATCACTTGAGATAAGATGTGTTGCGTGAGAGCTGATAGGAAAGAACAGTCACTATTTACTTTATCCCTTTTTAGCTGGATTGTATAATGGTATCAATAGCCATGATCTGCTCACATAATATATGGGCAGATCATGACTATTGAAAGTTTATTGAAAGTAAGTGAAAACATACTATGTTTTCACTTACTTTTGTTTCTCTCCTCTTTACCCTTCAGCAGTCTGTAAAAACTTCTGCCTGAATTCTCTCTAAATCTGTTTGTATGGTCGATTACACAGCAGCTCTTTACCATTTTAGCCATTTTTCCATGGTTTTTCATCTGGATGCATCAGTGGCAGATGCCATCGATGGCATCTGCAGCAGTGGGGCCGTTGTGACGTCTGTGTATAAAATGACATCAAATGCCTACTCAATCCTGCTACACAAAATGTTACGTACTGTAGCTCCAGATTCTGAGTATAGGTGCATCCTTCTAAGAGCTGTAACTGGTGGATTTATCCGTGCACGTATGCACAGTTGTACACTGTACAATTTCCTCCCTCTAGTCCTCAAATACAGCATATAACAGTGTCAGAATGTTAGCTCTGCTCCCATAAACCAGGATTTTCAGTGACTAATGCCAGTGAAGCAGGTGACATAAATACCTGTAGTTGTAGAATCTGGAGTTACAGTATGTAACTTGTGCTCTATTTTAAGCATATTCTCATTTGGCTTTAGGGCGAAGCTGATGTATGGCCACTGCGACTCCAACGTCCACAAGCAGGGTAGAAGGGTAGGACATTGATAACATACCGTAATAGTCCCCATGCACTCCTCTAATCTGAGATTGTTGGATTAGAAGCAGACCATTTGGCATGTGTGCAAAAGTGACACATCTGGCAACATATCATCTGCCATCTAGCATGTTTAAAACTGCTTAAAGTCAGGGAGGACTCAGACACATCACATGGACATAAATGACTAAAAGGGCACAGGGAAGCCCAAGATGCTGCAGTGCAGATGTCTGCCACTGTCATCCCTCTAAGGAGGGCCATGAATGAGCTGAAGGCTCTTGTGGAGTGTGTCGGACACCTTGAGGAGGCTCCGCTCCTGTTGCACTATATGTACTTGTGTGATGGCGTCACACAGCCAGTGAACAGACGTTGTTTTGACAAAGCCACGACTTATGAGCTGCTGTGTGTGCCTGATGTCTACTGTGTGTAAAACCTACTGAGACAAAGAGCACACTGTTCAGATTTGGTGAGACACTTGTTCCCCTTGGCTGTGTGAGGCAGGGGGAGGAACCCCTTCAAGGAAATAACTCTGGACCGAAAGGAGTTTGTTAGGACTTTGGGTATATACGAGGCATTTGGTTGTAAAGTAACTGTGCTCCCATTCTCTTGAGAGAGTCAAGACCTTGAGACTGACAGCACACAAAGGTCACTCACTCTCTTAGCCAACATCGGGCTAGTAGGAGTACTGGTTTGGATAACATCTTGAGAGAGACTTGGCTATCTATCTTGAAAGGGGGATCCCCAGATTGTGTTTCCCCAGGGGCAAATCCCACTGTAATGCTACAGAGCACACATCAGGTTTTTGTCATCTGATTACCTACAGTATGATCAGCACTCCACCAAAGGATGTGTGAAAGCCAAACTCTGTCCATTGCCTTAATGGCAGGATGAAATGGCAACAGCATACATATTAATCTTAGATGGAACTAATTCATTTTCAACCAGTGTCTGAAGGTATTTTAACACAACAGGCAGAGGACACATCATGAGATATGAGCCTTTCCACACAACAGTGTTGAAAAGAGGATCATCTACTGGCAGAACACATTCTAGCAGAAGGGGCTTGTGCCAATCACTCCTGTTCAAGGCCTATCACTGGGAGGTGGAGGATTATGCCATCCAGTTGTGACGATGGATCTTTGCACCATGGGAACTGCCACAGTTTCTGCCCAAGCAGATCCATCATTGAGTACACTTTAGGAGGCAAGAAATCAGGGCAACTGGGGGAAATGTGGAAAGGAGAGCTCAGTGCCATTCCTGGTGAGAGAATGCATTCACTCCCAGTGGAGGGTTGTCTCGTGCATTCATGGAGAACCACAGTTCGCACTGCACATTCTCTTGTGAGATGAACAGATTCACCTTCACCTTCTCGAATTTGTCCCACAACATCTGCGCCAGTGTGGACCTAGTTATCCACTGTTACTGTATGGGAGGGACCTCTGCGAGACATCAAGTCTGCTGCGTGGTTCTCCACCCCTGGCATGTACACCACTCTGATGGAGAACAGGCATCTGTGTGACTACAGCAGAAGGAACCTGGCTATCTCCAGCAGCCGAGTTGAGTGCATCGCACCCTGATATGGTTGATGTACGCTGCTACTGTGTTGTTGTGTGTCCTTACTGCAACATGTCTTTTGGGTTGAGGTGCAGATGGCCAAAATACCTCTGGATTTTGTAGGAGCCCTAAGGGGACAGCCACATGGCTTGCTGTCATTTCCCCATCAAATCCATCACTGATAGCACTGTCACTACTCCGTGAGGCTTGATGCACGACAGCAGAGATTGTAATGCATTCAGCCTGAAGTGGAAGCTCTGCTTTCATGGTGGCAGAGTTAATTTCTAAACCCAGGTGTATTACTGACTGGGTGGGAAGCTGAGAACTCTTTTGCCAGTTTATGTCAAAACCCAGTTTTTTGCAGATGCTGTGCTTCCATTGTATGGACTGCAGCTTTCTCCTGTGAGGTGGTCATAAAGACCAGGCTGTCTCAGTAGATCCTAACCATAACCCTACAAGACCCAGATTTTTCCTGTGTAATGGCTCCAGCACTGTTTCCATACGCTTGGAGAAGGTGCACAAAGCCAGAGAATAGCTGAATGACAGCCACTTGTCTTGGTAGTGCACTCCCTGAAAGGAGAAGCGTAGGAATTCTGTTTGGGAATGACAGCCCAGATGAGTTCCCTGTGTGTTCAAACTCTGAGTCTGAAACAGGTCATGCTGAGATATCACCAATAACTTGCCTTAATTGGGAGAGGCTGGTTATAATTCTTTTTGGTCAGTAATAGTGTGGATTTATTAGACATGTAAATGTGAGGAAGTGACTGGTCCATGCCTGTGTGTGTATGTGTGTGTGTCTGTTGACTAGCCACAAAATACTCAGTAGGAGTATAAACAGACTTGCTCTTTAAGGAAAGGTTGTTGGCCATGAAAAGGACCATTGTATTCCCTTTGCCCAGCTGGATTGAGACACACGTTCCCCACATCCTGTCATTGCCACTAATGCCAGACTTGTTTGTGAGGTGGCTCAGTGGGTGGGTTGCATGCTGGCCAGTGGTTCTCACCAAGGTGGCACAAAACCTCCTGAGCTGTGTGGCCGCTAGAGGAGGATGGCTGGTAGAGTGAAATGGAAAAGGAAGTGGTGCTGCCGTGGAGCCCTGCCTGTGGTAGGGACAGGGGAACTGCAGATACAGAGCCCCATCTTCACATTCAGACTCAAGGTCTCCCAACAGGGAAATGGTAGAACTGGAGCCCCAGATGGAGGGAGTCAAGCTATATTACTCCTGCTTACCATCTGTTTGCTTTTCTGGAATGTCTTGCAGCACCATGAAGGCATGTACTCACCACTGCAGGCTCCAGGGCTGAGCATGCAGGACCAGCTAACCACTGGAGCTAGTCTGGCATGCTCAGCACCAAGGCAAGCCTCGCTTGCCTCACAGCAAGTTTAACGTCCGCCAGCACGATCTAGCCAGTCTGACAGGTGGGGCACAAGTGGACAGCTTTGGAGCAGGTGACCCTTTTCATTTTCACTTCAATTCTTTACTTGTTAACTGCTCGATGTTGAACAAACCCTCACTGATAGAAGTAGGATGGACAGAATTAGAAACACCTCTCAGTACAAAGCAATGCAAACTACAGTCTAATCAACACCTCTCAAAAACCGTTTTAACAAAAACTAAACATTATAAGCTGCATAAAATTATAATCATTGCAGTGCTGCTGTATTAGACTACATTAGTTTTGGCTACGTGGACTTTTAGCTGACAGCTGAGTGTAAGTAACATGCCGTGTCTCGAAATGCATCAAAAATTTAGATTCCCATCGTCCATTAAGGACTGCAAGAGGTAAAAATGCAGAAATCATTACAGACCTAATTTGTATGCTATATTTATATGGTTTCATGAGAGATAATATAATGGATCTGCATAATTAGAAATGTGAGTGCAGTCTAATCCTTTAAATAGTCTCTTTTAATGCACCAATGATATTCACAGACAATGCTACGTATCTAGGTTTTTACAAACATAGACATATCATGCAAATTTTTGAACCTACTACACATATCTGCAGATAAATGTATCCCATTCTGCCTGCCAGTCTCCTGCTGTAGCATAAATATCAAATAAGAAATGATGAGCATTCACTTGAATAAACAAGGAACACAGCAGAGAACAGTAAATCAACATTCAATCCGCCAAACTGTGGCAGTGTAGATAATAAAACTTAAAACACCTATTTTTTGTTTGTCCGTTATGCTTCTTGTCTTTATGTCATTGCAAGAAAATGTCTTCCTCTCTTTGACTTTATCTCTTCTAAAGCTATCGCTTCTCCATTTTTGTCTGCCTCATTATTCCCCTTCCCTCCTCTCTCCCAACCTCGTTGTTTTAAAAATAAAGTGAGCGAGTGAGAAGGAAAAGGATGTAAAATGTTCCTCCAGGGTGTTTCCTGCTTTGCTTTGGTAATGTCTCCTGCTCCTGCTGTCAGGGAGTTTAGATTTCAACCTCCAACAAGGGATGTTAGGGCAAGGTAAATCCCCTCTGCAGAGCACTTTTTACTCTTTTCTACTGGAAAAATGGAATGGGATGTATTGGAAAGATATAAAAGCAGCATGCTGCCTTAGTCTTTGATCTTGAATGGGAGAGAACAAATCTTCATTTTTTTAATGCAGGAATTTGTTTTAATCAGTTTTACACTTAAGTAACAATTAAAGTTGAGCACGTCTGAAACCCACATTACCTTTACTTGTATTTACATTCTGTTTTTCTTTATCATTCTCTTCAACATTCTCCCACTGCACATCGGTCAATATGTTCACTGTGATTGTCACATTTTCATTTTACTGATCTAATCTAATGGAGTGTAATGGTGTGCATGGCTGACACCTGCATGCTCACTGAGTCTGTCACCGCAGTTGATAAAGAAACTCTGAAAATAAATTCTTATGTCTCTCTGTTTACATTATTGACTGGCTTGAGTCTAGTTGGATTAAACTGGTGAGTCTGTGGCATCCAACCATTTGCAGTTCCTCATGTTTTTTTGTACTTTAAGGAACAAGCCTGGCAATATTCAGTAGTTTTGTTTTTGTCAAAAATTGTCATGAAAAAGACCGGAATCAACAATGTATCGGCCTATCTCGCTGTCAGACTGCTCTATTCCTTCTGTGGCTCTCAACGCCAAGGCCAACTTTTAGATGCTGAACAGTTACGTAAAACATGAGGGCACTGTAGTTTTTAACAAACAGGAAATTACTGTTGCTATGAATAACTCTTTTCAGGCACAGATAAATACACACTTGGTACTCTGGTGAGTATACCAGCGGTACCATGTATGTGGGATTGATTCAAAATGAATTACAGTGTGTGTGTGTGTGTGTGTGTGTGTGTGTGTGTGTGTGTGTGTGTGTGTGTGTGTGTGTGTGTGTGTGTGTGTGTGTGTGTGTGTGTGTTCATGGTAAAGGAACATGTCAGCCAGTGAATTTCATGTGTTTTAATAATTTTGGGAAAGCACTGGAGCTCTATGGCACGGAGTAATAAGACATGTCATGCACAATACTTGTTAATTCTGTGTGTTCAGTTCAGTGACTTATATTTAGCAGGGGAGGCACTGCCTCCCCTGCTAAATATAATTAAAAAAAAACAAAACTTCTTATGCTTTATAAATTCATTAAGAGGAAATTTGGACTTAAGCTCATGACTGTTCTATAAATTTGTTTTCTGTATGATTTCAACCTTACTATGGTCAAAATCGCTAAATTTATGCATTTCCTGTTCAAATATGTGGGAGAAGGGCGAGGTGAGGCAGCGATGAGCTGTGTCTCACTTCTGATGGTGCTGTGCCACACACACTGACTGACGCAGGCAGCTGGCGCATGCCCATTGCTGTCTCTCTTTATATCGGCCATAAATGCGCAGTGAAAATGCTCCGGGTGAGGCAGAAAATACCGTGCCGCACTGATAGGTGGCAGTGCTGAGCTCCATCGGCACAATGCACGTTGCTGCGTGCTCTCCTACGCAGAGGGACCACCGCACATCACGGGATCAGTTCATTGGTGATTTTGGTGTTTCTGAGGGATACGTTGAAAATACAAAAAAGCAGTATCGCCGGACTTTGCATTTTAGTGTTTGATTTCCCTGTGATATGCAGGACATTGAAAGCAGCACTGGTGGAGTGGAGCAAACCTACTCACTCTACCATCCCCCAAACTCCACCTTACTTCAGCCACTTTCTGCCGATGATCAGGCCTCCTGCACTGCACCTCTGGTGTTCAATTTTCATTTCTTTTTTTTTCTAAGAATGTCAGGCAGGACATCCCTCCATGTGTGGGTGCAGAAATACAATAATCTAAGTCTCCGCTGTGTATTAACTTTTAGGGCCATGCTAGGTGGCCGAGCGATTGATGGCAGACTGTGTAATGAGGGTTTCGAGACCAAAGGCTTTCTAATTTGAAAAACTATTTGGGACCACAGATTTCAAAGCCCTATACACCGCCCTGACCCTGCCACCCCAACAATTTGACCCCAACCTGCTCTGGTTTCCCCTTATAGACACACACACACACACACACACACACACACACACACACAGCTTGTGCTGATTTAAAGAGCGAGGAAGAGCCAAGCCTGGGATGAATTGATGAAATATTGATGAAAAGCAAAGTGTGTGATTTGTAGCAGGGCATCAAAGGCATCTGCTTCAGTGGTGCAGTGAGGGAGAGCGGAGAGAAGATGGGAAGGCAGAGACGGAGACAGGAAAGATACATAGAAACATACGAACAACAGTGGACAAAGCCAGTGTGACTGATAGTTTTAAAACATCATACTGCAATATGACATTTGAAACTATCTTTGTAATCACATCAGAAAAATCCTTCTCAGCTGACTTATCATTAAATTATTGTGCAGTATGCTGAAACAATTTTTTCTGTGGTACACAACCCAGTTGTCAAAATGTGTAATTTGATGATTACAGTATGCTTATGCATTCCAATATAATGAATAGTATTTAGAATTTAGAGACCACGATTATTCAAAAGGTCTGTGAATACAAAGGAACAAATGCGATTTTATAATCAATGAATCATTTCACTGTAAACTAAATTACATATCTGCATTTTGTAGTTTCTCAAATGTGAATAGTGGCTTTATTTCATTTGATATCACTGAAAAGGTAAAAGTCCAGAACAGCGTTCATATTGCAGAAAGTGTTGTAGAACCCATATTCAGCTGATCACTTGGACTCATTTTATGGGTGTGATAAATTTCTTCTCACTTTTTATTAGTTCTATAGGCTTTCAGTTTGAGTATTGTTTAAAGATGTATTAAAAGCAAAAAGTCAACAGTGTTCAAGATTCCTTGCTTCATCCCATATCATTGTAAGTCAAATAAGTTTTCAAGTGGTAGTCAAACTATGTTATAGACTTTAACTTGACCTTTGGCTGACTGTTTCAATATAAATACTTTATTGACAAAGAAATGAAGTCTTACATTGATTACAGTGACCATCCGTTGTTGGCACAAAGCCTTACTCTGTACATTGATATTATAATATATCTGCTGGTAAACACTGATCACAGAAGAGTGACATACATCCCAACTAAAGGAAACAGATCTAAAGACTGACTGAACACACTGAAGAACCCAGACAACAGCCTACAGTACAGGATGAGCACACTGCATGGTTTAAGCTTATGTCACTAATTGTAGAAATGGCAAAATATCCATGGCAGTATCAGCATATTAAGTACGTTGGTCTTTGCTCTCATTGCTCTCCTCTTTCTTCCACCCTTACTTCATTTTTCCCCCCTTCCACCTCTTCGCTAACTCTTCTTTTATCCAAGGCAAATGCTAATGCAACCAGACGACTCTTTGAAATTGAAATGATGTGAAAATAGAATTGCAGTGGCAAATGAGCTGTGTTTGCTGGTCCCGTCGGGGCCAAACGAGCCCTTTGAACACGCCTCTCCCCCAGCGAGGAGGCCCTGTTCTGGGCCACAGTCACTCAGGCCCTCCCCTCCCTTTTTCACATCAGCTGGAGAGCTCCCAGAGGAGCAGAGATCATGCTGAAACTGATTGGAATGCTTCACACATGGATATACATAGCCACTTTCACACATACAAACATCTTTACAAAAAAACCTCAAAGGCACACAGAGGTTTCCACACACACATAGGCACACACATGTTCATTGTTTAACAGAAAACACACATTTTGAGATACACAGTAGGGTCTGCAGAGGGAAGATAGATGGATTGGTCAACAAAACATTGGACTTGAACATAGTAGAGTCAACGATGTTTTAACCATGAACATGATCATTTCCGGACTTGAAGCAGGTAGTTGTTGTTGTAGCCATGATGACCAAGGTTCCCTAACCATAACAGTCATTTTAACCCAAACCATGAGCTCCCTAACCCTAAACAAGTTGTATACATTCCCAAAATTGAACTAAACTATAATCATACCTGTGTCAGCTCAGAAAACACTTCTATTTTTTTAAATAGTTATTTGTAATGATTGCCACTGACCAATGATGCCATCTATCGATAGGGGTGTCTAGGGAGTTATTCTGGAGGGCATTGACAAACAACGTTGTTTTATCTTGAGAATGATCTTCTATTTGACCCTAAAAACTTTTTGAATGCTTTGTCCTTATGTTTAGTATCGTACGTCTGTTGCATTCTTCAGCAGTTCTAAAACTGAGGGAATATGTGGGCTATGGGGTCTCACACTGGTCAGCCTGTGTGGATGTGAGCAGCCTCACACAACCTTAAAGCTAAAAGTCAGCACTCATTTCAAGTCCAATATGCTCGAGTACAGAGATAAAACAATGCACTGCTTTGTGGATGAACACTGGACACATGCACATTCACACACCTGTCTTGAACAGTTCCTGGAAACTTGCCAGCATTAGAAACAAAATGCCAAAAACTTTTTGACAAGGAATCTGATCAACAGGATGCTGGTGAGAAGACAAATACACAGCCACTAAAGACAGACTCTCAGGAGAGAAGAAGAGGAGAGGTGGATAGACCAAGAAAGAAGAAAACCGAGACACGAGAACATGAAGACACAGGTCGACTGAGACATGCCAAGTGAGGAGGGAGTGTTTCAGTGTCAGTGTTGTAGATGACAGCAGTCCCAGTCCTAATCCCCCTGGATCTGATTTCTTTCCTTTTTTTTAAGAATATTTTTCAGGCCTTCGTGTTTATTGGATAGTGTTAGGTGAAAAGAGACAGGAAAGGTGGTTGAGAGAGAGGAGATGACATGCAGCAAAGGACCAAGGCTGGAAAGGAACCTGGGCTGCTGTGGTAGAGTGGAATGAGCAATCCACTTTCAGCGCACATAAAGAAGACATAAGAGCATCTCTCAGAGTCTCAGTAATGATTAATGAATGATAGAGTGCAATATAAGGAGAAGAGTAAATACTACAAGTCTTCAGTCATCCGAGACATGACACTCACCTGCTCACAGACAGAAAAGGAAACATTCTAAATGAATAAGTGATGAGCATTAATGAGTAATGTACTGTAATCGCCTGTGTGTGCGTGAGTGTCTTCACCTCACTGGGCTGCTTGACTGACGCCTGATCAGATGTTCACTCCCACAGCGCCTTATCTTGTTCTTCTAACTCACTATGTGAACAAGGCACAGTTGGCGTCTAACTTCTCTCTCATCTCTATTTTACCCTTCACTCAACCCATTTTTCCTTCTGTCTCTTCAGCTGTCCTCACGTTCAGTTTCATTTTGTCCACAGTTTGGCACATTTCACTTCTTTAGATGGTAGTGTTTACACCTGCTGTATCCTCCTTTGAGGAGAATAATGTACATCTTTTGGCCAGGGAAAACCGATGGTTTGAAGAGGAGTGAAAGAAGCCATCCGTGTCGAACTGGAAAGACCATCACTGAACAGAGGAGGTGGTCCAAGACACCACCCATCAGCCACATATAATGCAGTCCTGAGATCCCTCCCCAGGCAGCTTCACAGTCATTCACGCCCAGACTCACATGACCCTATTGAGTCACATGATGGATGGGCAGGTCCCATTCTCACCCATCAACACCTATTGTGCCATCTACACCCTGACTCGTGTGACCCCAAGACTGGCATGATGCTGGGCATAGCTATGACCCTGCCAGAGGACAACGCCTCAGACTCCCCACCAGTCAGTTAAAACTGAAGAAGCCTTTTGGATAAGAGGCAAAACGTCTTCTAGAGCCACAGGCAAGTCCAGGTGCCTTTGGAAGCACTTAGAAGTACCATGACCTGGATTGATGAGAATCCTCACAGACGTACTACTGTTTTGTTAAACAGACTGTGTAGAACCCCTTTGCAATCTTGACATTAAGCAACAAAAGAGAGACTTTCCTCACTGAAAATGACAAATGAATTTTGTTGTCCATTCAAAAACAAAAAACAGCCTCTGCTTAAGTTGACCTGAGGAACATTCGCACAAATGACCAAACTGGATTAGAGAACAGAATGAATGGATGAGACTGAGTGACAAGAGATTGGGACTGATTGGATTACAAGAAGGAATGAGTAAGAGCGAGCGAGATGACAGAAAAAAAATAAGATTGTGTGCATCTGTGGCTGAAAGCGCAATTCAAACGCATATGTGAGCGTGTGAATATATGTGTATGTATGGGAAGTTGTTACTTGCTCGTTTGGGTGGGTGTGTGCTCTTGAGTTCCCCCAGCCCACATGCTGGTGCCTGTCAAGTCAAGGAAACTTCAAGCGATTTCTGTCTTTAAACAAGAAAAAGAGCTTCAACTTCACAGTCAGTGGCTGGATATGAAACGGCAGCGCGGCCTGACTTAGCCTCGCTTCA
The DNA here is from genome assembly GCF_039877785.1 of Chaetodon trifascialis. Lineage (NCBI taxonomy): Eukaryota > Metazoa > Chordata > Actinopteri > Chaetodontiformes > Chaetodontidae > Chaetodon > Chaetodon trifascialis. The sequence goes on along the minus strand of NC_092059.1, from coordinate 27,117,620 downwards.
GTCTGTGCTGCTGCCTCCGGCATTACTCCCTGGCCTGCTGCCCGGTATGGAAATACCCCTCAGCCTTAATGGACATTTCATTTAATAATCAGTGATTGATCCCTGTTGGTAATGATGTATAAGCAGGACGATTCAGGGATGAAGAATATTCTCAGTCAATAATTGGAAAAGGTAGAGGTCGGCAGAAAGAGAGGCGACTGTGTTGCCAATAGCAGCACGTCTCCTTAACTCTCCAGTTGTCAATACGGCATCTCTCTATTTGCCAGTGGCAATTAGCGCCACGGAGTCATGTTGTTGAGTTAGAGTCACATCAACCCCACAGAGCTAATTAGACACACTTGACCTTTTCTACATCAGGCTACTTTTAGAGAAGCGGCTTCATTTGAAGACGAGGCTAGGACAATTAGACCAGGTGATCTAAAATGCTTTCATCTTAAAGGCCCCTGATGAACACTCAGTACAGCTCATATGACGATTCTGATACATGATTTATTTCTATCATTTATCTCTGTTAAATACAAGGAATTGAATTAAAATACAGTGATCTTAAACTGATCCAGTATCAGCACAGTTTAGCTGTATTGTGCTTTTTCAAAACCAGTCCACTGCCAGTCACCTTCATCATCTTATCCAATCACTTACCATGAAGCACATCTGAACTGAATCCATTCGTTTTGTAGCTCATACATATATGTGAAAGAGGCATGTATGTATTATCTCATATGTAATGACAGAATTACCTTAATTCATTTGCAGATATTGTGATCTGTCAAGTTTTTGTCCCAGTTGAAGTTGTGATTGCTGATTCATTTTTATTATTTGCTTAACTTCTGATGGATTAAAGCCACTCTGTGTCATTTCTTCATTTGTTTATACCATCTTTAAAATGAATGTGATGGCCTCAGCTTGTTGGTTGAAATATGATCCAGTTCTTTCATCTCAGTGTCCCAGGGTCTGATTCCTTGTGTGGCACATTTTCTTTTTAGATGTAGCCACCAGATGTGCAATGACATTCCAACAGCAAATGTGTATTGGAAGTATTGGAACAAATGTAATGCAGCTTGGATTACACTTTTTAATCAACATGGCTAAACATTTTAGTGAATGCATGTGCAAAGCTCCCACGGAACAGATCTGCCAAACATTCGCAGCTCAACTTGATTATGTTACGTTTCTGTATAGGAGTAGAACCTAAGCGCTAAGACACAGAGTCAGAGATATGTGAAAAAAGGGAAAAATTCAGAAACATTTCAAAAATGTGCAACAGATGAGTCTAGGGGGTCCACATAATGAAGCTGAGAGTGAACAGGCAGAAAGAGCCCAGTTTACTGACAATAACAAAGTGACAGGGTGTAGACTGGAGCATGAAGGCAGGCACCTGAGCACAGAAAGACAGGAGTCAGGTAACAGACAAGGCAAACAATAACAAAAACACAACAAAAACAAAAACACAGGCAAACAATAACAAAAACACACCGCACCTCTGGGGTCACAGTCGTTGCAACAAGGACATACAGGAAAGCTTGTGCTCTATAGAGCTGACACTGACGATCTTCTCCCTAACCTGACTCACCCAAACTGTTTTCATGGCCTAAACTCATGTGGACGGCAGGGCTCAAACCACGGTCATGTCAACATATTTAGTCGTGTGCTGTAAAAACATACTTTTGAAGACAGGGTGTTTGATTCTTTCCACAGAGGCTTTGCATTTTGAAGCTGAAATGACCTCCCAATATTGATTGTTTTTATACCAGTACTAGTAGTAGCTGACTATCACAAAGTAATGTCAGTTCAAGTGTTAGCATGGAGCACATGAGCCAATCTGACATGGAGGGGTTTTGTGTCTTCCTTCTCGTCACTTCATGGGGCAGCTGTCTGTGTTTTTTTTTTTTTTTTTTTTAATTATTCTGTGGAGGCTCAGTTTGGCTTGGGTCAGTATACTGTATGGTCTGGTTATGTGAATAATTCAACAGCATGCCTTTCTCCACCATACTGTAGACCTATGTGGCTAATGAGCTCCTCACATCACAGTTTTCATTGATTTTCTTCCTCCTGAGGAACCCTAGGGAGCATCTCCAATCTAACACACACACGCACACACACACACAGTTATACCTTAAGATGTTTGAGAGTCAACCATGTTTTTGACATTTAGTGACATTTAATATTCATGAAGGCACCCGTGCTGTTTCTATTTGTGACAGAGTTATGCTGAATGGAATTTACACACACACATGTTGTTATCATAGTGTGACACACACTGGTACATCTGCTCTACACTGAATGTGACAGTATGCAGCAGTGCATGTGCAGAAAATGTGTGACTGCGTGCGTGTGTGTGTGTGTTTCTACTAAAAAATCGATACTATATAATATTTGGCTATTTGCTTTATCAGATTGCACATTGGAAGCTAATGCTGTCTTCTTGAAATCATTGTTCTTATTTAACAAAGCAAAAGCAACATTTAGACAAAGTAAACATATCAGCAAAATGTTTATGGTAATCATCAAATGATGAATAATAATATGGTAAATGTTCACTGATTTTTTTTTCTCAATATATCTTCTTTTGGCAGCTAAACCACGATTAAATGATATGCTAAGGTCAATGCTGAAAGAGAATGTGAACCTCACAGGACTGAATTATTCCCTGGAGAGGATCCTGAGGGAGTACTTCATGTGTATTTATGGAATCCAAACAGTCAACTTGAATATTTAGAACTTTAATACTGGTCTAAAATATGGCCTTCAAAACCAATTCACACCTTATTATTATTGTGAATTCTTGAACTGAGTTGTATTCCACTTTAAAGAGATGTGTTTAGTTACTTAAAATGAGAGCAGGGTGGTCTGCCCTCTTTAAATGTTTTATTACGTCTCTCAGTGCTGTTATACTGTAGAGGTAGACAAGAAAGGAAAGCTATGACAGCATAAAATGAGCTGGGATTCATTCCCATGCAACTGCATGTACATGGCTTTTACACTAATTAGTTTTGTCACCATGAAGCCCAGGGCTTCCTTTTTAAGATCTCCTTTACATCATGTACACACAGCGGGGGAAAAGCAGTTTGGAAGATGCTGATTTTCACTAAAATGTGGCTTCTGGCTGTCGTGGTAGCTCAGCAGGCTTAGGCCCATGCAATGTGTGTGTGTGTGTGTGTGTGTGTGTGTGCGTGCGTGCGTGTGTGTGTGTGTGTGTGTGTGTGTGTGTGTGTGTGTGTGTGTGTGTGTGTGTGTGTGTGTGTGTGTGTGTGTGTGTGCGTGTGCGTGTGTGTGTGTGTGCTAAATCTCATCCTGTTTCACTTTTCATGTCACTGTCGCTGCACAATGTCTATTAAAGGAAACAACTTGAAAGTAACGGTTCAAAGAAAATAAAAAGTGGGCTTTAATGGCACACAATAGACAGAGGACTGTGAGGAGGCAGCCGTCATACCCCACAGGACACAGCCAGCATATTTCTTTAACTTTTACAGCACAAAGTCCTAATTGTTTTTGTTTATTTTAAAATGAAAATCAGTGTCACTGATTGGATTAATTCAACAACATGGAGACTAGTCATATAACTCATCTGTCACTGACATACAGAGTTATTGGATTTCATAGGTGCCGCTTGTCTTGTGAGGCAAAATCAGATTGTAATTGATTGTTCTTGTTGATTAACAAGAACAGTTATTACAGTATATTTACAGTATATTTACATTTAGTTTTATCTTGTATTCACTGCTGTTTTTTCTGTATAGAATTTTTGCCACTTGTTGTTTACTTTTTTAAATTCTTGTATATTCTATGGTCGTCTGTATGTTTTTTGTTCATTGCTACTGCAACAAAACAATTTCCCAGATTGGGATCAATAAAGAAGCAGTCTAAAGTCTAAAAGATGTGTTGTGTTGACAGATTCAGATTATGATTCAGAGCATGCAAGAGATTTGTTGACTTAAAAGACAACAATCTCAAGCAAATACATATATTAAAGAAAAAAAAAGATAAAATACAAGTCCTCCACTTTGACAAAGCATACTCAGAGCATATTCAAATAGATGAAGTGCAAGAAGCACATTCACCAGCACCACAAAGAAAAACACTGAAATACAGAAAAGCTGTAAGTAATTAAAGCAAACACTGCAGCATTAGAGCTAATATCTCCAGTAATAACAGAATCATGCAATCACAGTTTTAAAGCTAAAAACTCCTTTTCCATCTTCCCTTAGTTTTTCATGATCCACTTCTTCTGTGTTGTAAGTGACTGGTTTACAGTTTGACAGGCTCAGTGTAGATATCGGTAGATTATTATGCCACTTGAGTTTGATGACGTTTGATGTGGATATTCTCATATTCTAGGTGGTGCAGAAAAAAAAAACTTTTTCTGCACCACCTACTGAGATGTCAGGATATGACACATTTACTCAGCGTTTGTCCGTCAAAATACAGCGGAGGTGCACTTGGGAACATCCTGCTGCTGGCCAGCATGCCGACCTCTGCTGAGAGGAGAGCTGTCGGGAGCTCAGCAGCTGAAGCCAGGGAGGAAGCACTCTGCATCGCATTGGCATTTTATCACTGAACCAGGATAACGGAGCACTCCTGATTTGCTTTGATAGTGTGATAATCCCTGAGATTTTCACCTCGCTGCCTTGAGATTTCCAATGAAAGCACTGAAATGCCAGCCGTGTGAGTACAGTAAAAAGTTAGACTTAAGGACTGTATGGACATACAGTTGTAGTGCAAAGCACACAGTATCCCATAATGCAGTATTATCTGAAGATAGATTTAATCATTTTCTTACCTGCACCATTAAAAACTAAACAGAAGTTGTAATACGCATGTGGTTGTAGCTTCAAATCAGGCATAAATTCAATACATTCTACCAGCGGAGCCATTCCTTATGTAGAGTTACACAAACATTCTGCTGAGTCTTGCCTCTGAAGTCAAAATCCATATTTCTTTCTTGTGTAAGTGGGGTCACAAACTCGGGTTTAAAACCTCTGCAGTCCCTGTCATAGCATATTTCACAGAGCAGTGGGTGAACACAGAGCAGAGCTGACAACTCTCACTGCATGAGGAGAGAACGCTCGGTTCAAAAACAGCTTGACTCCCTGATAAATGGACTGGCTACTGGCCTATTAGCTGACAGTGTTGGTCAAAATGAGTCAGTTAACACAAACAAAAAAACACTTGTCCCTTTAGATGTGAGACATGCAGTCCTGACACATCCTGAGATATATTAAAAGAGACTGGTCAGTAACTACTGAACCGCTTTGGCTGAGGTTCAATCCCCAACCATGTCTGCTAGTGAGCCGAGTCAAGACTTGACAAGTCTTGCCGCTGTTGTGGAGCTATTAGCCAAACAGTGTTTTCCTCATCGTGTTACTTTTACAATTCAGAATCTCACAGACACAAACCATCTCTGCTGCTGCTTCATTAAGAGAGGGCTCTGTGTTTGATCCTCCTCGTATCAGCTGTTGGATGACAAAGATGCTCTTGACAACACTATTCTGATTCAGCACACCTGCTTTCACAAGACTGCCATCCCATACAGCGAGGGGCTTTGCCTCACTTGATTGGGGTCTCAAGAGTCAAAGCAGGACATCCACTTATTGCAGGGTTGGCAGTTTGATCTCCAGCACCGCCTGTCCACAGGAAGCCATCAGGGCAGGTTTTTCACCGTTTTAAACTGGAAAACTGGAAACAATGTCTTAAAATCAAGTGGATTAGGAAATGCCCTTTGCTAGTGCAGTACATGATGCCTTTTCTGTTTGATCTGCTGCTCTGATGTTTGACTAAAGCATGTCCTGGGCCTCATGCTCCCACACTTATCTTACTGTGAAGGACATTTGACTAATATCAGAACCTTGATTGCAGGGCAAATTTTCTCTTTAGCCCATGATGTCTACCCCGATGCTGCAGGCTTTCTTAGTGGGTGAACTGCTCCGAAAAATTAGAAAAAGACAGCAAAGACATTTATTTTTATTCTTTTTTTCTCAAGCTCTAGACTTTGTTGCTCGTTTGCACACAAGTCACACATCTTTGCTCATGTCCTCCCCTCGCAGGCCTTTTGCTGCTTTGAATTGACTCACTGACATTGACAGTGTGGGTGTTTGTTTCGTCAGCAAGCAGTAGAAAGAGAGAGAACAGCGGAGGGAAGAATGAAATTATTAGTACAAGGGAAGGGGAGGAGGAGAATAGCTAGTGAGTAGATGAAATGGATGGGAGAAATGTAGCGTGGGTAAGAGACAAGGTGAGAGGGACATTAGAGTGGGCTTGGAAGCTTTCAGATCTCAAATGCATCATGTCTCAGCTGATTTATGGCTGCGGCGCGCTCGGCCAGTCGTTGTTTGTGTTTGCAGTGTGATATTTTAGGATACTTAGGAAAAGGACGGAGTTGAACGTGGCATTTATTAATTCACAGCAGCAGATGTTCTCTTTGAATGGAGCCTGTTCCTTAATAGTTTTTATTTGTTTTGGGTTTTTTTTTTAGCTTTTATGTTTAGGCTAATGAGATTCTACCTGTTTATTTGTTTGTTTGCTTGCTTGTGTTTTACAGCCACCACCAAAATAAATTATTAGAGTAATGAGTGAAAAGTTGTGTTGTTTAACCATGTGAATAGGCCAGATATCATCTTATCTTAGACATGGAAAAACTGGTTCATGCATTCATTTTCAGTAGGTTGGACTATTGCAATCTAGTCTTTACTGGCCTAAACAAAAAATCAATTAGGCAACTACAGCTGATCCAAAATGCTGCTGCACGAGTCCTTACAAACACCAGAAAAATGGATCATATCACACCAGTCCTCAGATCACTACACTGGCTTCCTGTGAGTCAAAGAATAGACTTTAAAATCTTATTGTTGGTCTACAAAGCATTAAATGGTCTAGGACCAAAATATATTCTAGATTTATTAACTCCATATGAAGCATCCAGACCCCTCAGGTCATCAGGGACAGGTCTATTGTGTGTTCCCAGAATGAGAAGCAAACAAAGTGAAGCAGCTTTCAGTTGTTATGCTCCTCACCTGTGGAACATTCTCCCTGCACACCTGAGGTCTGCACCAGCTGTCAGCTCATTTAAATCAGGGTTGAAAACATTATTATTTACTACAGCTTTTACTTAAAGTAAATGTATTTGCTCAATGGTTTTAATCATTTAAATGCTAAATTATTGTCTTTTACTGGCTTCTGTTTTTAATTTTCCTTTAAATGTATTTTCTCTCTCTCTCTCTCTCTCTCTCTCTCTCTCTCTCTCTCTCTCTCTCTCTCTCTCTCTCTCTCTCTCTCTCTCTCTTTCTTTCTTTCTTTCTTTCTTTCTTTCTTTGAAATGTATGATTTTAATGTATTTCTACACTTCTGTAAAGCATTTTGAATTGCCTAGTGTGTGAATTGTGCTATACAAATAAATTTGCCTTGCCTTGCATTATCCCTGGGAAATTAGGGACAAATACTTCTTGTCAATCACGTTTTTACTGAAACTGATGCGTTACATTTTTCTGCTGCATGCTAATGGCTGCTAAAGGCAGGACTTTGACATGGGATTTGACATTAAAGCAAAAACTAGTCTGAGAAATTGCGAGTGAGACATGATCACTGCATTTTGTTCAAATTATAAATATGGTTTATGTCTTGGCCTAGTTTCATTCAGTGGCTTTCTTATCTTTAGAAGATCTTTAAAATGTCATGAAATGGGTTGTGCAAAAGAAAGCAGCTGTACTATAATCAGGATCATGTGGTCACTTATAATCATGACACCATCTTGGCTGCCTGGAGATGGTTGTTTGATGGAACTTATATTCATTATGTTATCACCTTCTATCATATGGATTGTCTTGTTTGAGACCAGGTCTAATTGTTACTGCACAACCATGCACATCCACACAAACTGTGCACAGAGATTTATTTATTTAGTCTATCCTCTGGAGGATTTCCTATTTTTAGTGCGCCTACATTACTGTTATGATATAATCAGATGGTGATACTCTAATTTATAAGACACTGTTTTTTTTGTTTTGTTTTGTTTTTTTTTTTCTTTCAGATTCTTATGAAATAATTCTCAATCCTATCGGTGTCTCTTTCTATCTCTGTCTACTTCATATGCTACAGGCAAAGAGCCTGATGATGATCTGGAATATTAATGCATCAGCTTTCTCCACACACACTATTGCAAAATCTCATGATCTACATTAGGACACATTTTTCCATTTCCATGACATATTTTAGTCATTTTGTAGACACCTCATATTGTTCCACAGCCGTCTGGATAAATGGCAGCATTATTCAGTTCTCTAATGCACTAACTGTCTAGATAGATGGTCTCACAGGGGCCTGTCTTATTGCTCTTATACATAAAGTATCAGTTGCAACAAACTGCTCCAAACATGAAATGTTTATCTGACAGCAAACATCTTCGAACAGCAAAGCAGTGTGGTTTGGAGAAAATGTGGAAAAGAAAGTGAAGATGCAGAATTAAAATGGTTTAAGTGCTACTCAGCATTTGTTATCCTGTCAGCACTTGGTCAAAGTTAGGGAAAGATTCTGGCCATGGTTAAAAGACTGTTGACTTTTGCTAGTGGATGGTAGTGATGAATATCAATGTCACACACTCTGTATGGCCCACCTTCCTCCCACACCTCCTCCCTGAGGCTTTTTCTGATCTCAGAATTGGTAGCTTTCCAGAGCAGACAAATGAGCAAGCACCGTATGCAGCCATTGGCCAGCTGTGAGGAGGAGTAGGCATGATTTGAATTTCTCCTTCAGTCTCTGTTTTTGTTTTTTAAATTCTTCACAAAACTACCTCTGCCACTTTCTGTGTGTACAAATGCAAACAACCCTCATCCTAATGCTACAACAGTAAAACATTCAGCAAAACATCCCATATTATGCTGCAAAATAAAACTAAAGTTCCTTGTGAGGTGAAACCTTGGGCCAGTGTGTCTCCTCAAGCAGTGACGCAGTGTTTATCATGCATTCCATCACTGTTTTGGGAGAAAGAACTCACAAAAAATAACACAATATTTTAAGCGTTTTCCTAAAATATTATTATATAATTATATAAAAAGTCTAAAATATAAAAATATGATTACAAACATTTATTTTCCAAACTTCAGCTGATCAGTTCCCATCTACTGTCAAATCATGCAACATGCCAGACTTTAACCCTACTTTATCACTTTACTCAGCAGTGCACTACAGAAAACTGAGGGGAAGGTATTGAGGAGGAGCATTACTGTACTTAGTTTTATCTGTGCATATTCAAATAATATATTCACATTTGTTTACAGCCCAACTACACAGATGCACCACAGTTCCTTGCAGAGTGTCAGAAATGAAACACTTGATCGGTCTCCAATGGGTACAAAGTGAGAATAAAGGAGAGAGATGGTCAGACTGAGCGAATGTGATTGCAAAAAGACAAAAAAAGGAAAAACAGAGTCCATGGTGCAAATATACTTCCTCCATAGATACACTGTGTGAGGAAATCAATGCTCATGTGTCTCTCTCAGAATCCTGTATGACCTATGCACTGTGTTTGAAGACCTGAGCCCCGTCATCACACTTTCATAAAGCACTGTTCCCGTGCTTACTCACCGCTCCCAGTCTCTGTTAATTCCTCTCATCAGAGGGTTTGCTGAAGTGCATTAGACTCTCAGTTTTACCTTGGGGAATGGATTCTGTATTTATAGTTTACAGCCTGTAGGGATTTTATCCAAGGTCAGTGGTAGATTACCTATTTGGCTCATTGAGCCGTGCGCTCTGTTAGATCCCCTTTTTTAATGTGCATTGGTGATTGATTAAGCCGCTGTGTTTCCATGCCGGTGTGGACCTTGACTGATGCATACAGAGAGCAATATGTATGTATGGATAGCTCTTGTGCTGAATGTGCGATCGATGCATGGACTCTCCTCGCAATAATTACCTCATCCAAGAGAAGGGAAAGCCTGAGGGTTGAGTGTGTGTGTGTGTGTGTGTGTGTGTGTGTGTGTGTGTGTGTGTGTGTGTGTGTGTGTGTATTATCCTTGCTCCCCAGTTGACTTTTTGAGTCATGGATTGTTGCAGTGTCAGAGAGCGTGAAACTCCTCTTCATCAGTCTCCAATCAATGCTGATGATGAAGAGAGGAAGGTATGTGGGACGAAGAGAGAGACAGATGGAGGGAAAACAACAAACTGCAAAGGACAAAGACAGACAGAATGGAGATTATAAACTGAGTGTGAGCGACTGACTGCACGTGCTGGCTCTGCTTCATTCAGGCCCTTTCAGGAAACTTGGGTGTTTTGTAGGAATCACTGCTTTTGTTAATAAAACATACTCACTAAGCTCATTGCAGAGATCTGGGAACATGACAAAAAACAAAAAACAAAAAACAAAAAGAAATCCAGAATAGACATTGCTTATTGATAGAGAAATGAAACTCTTACCAAAAGTGTCCATTTAATTGTCATCAGAGTTTATTTCAGATGTATTTATCTTCAGCTTCATTTCCAGATAAAGCTGCTGAGAATCTGGCTACATGTTGTTTTTTTTTTCTTTTTTTTTTAACAGCCTGTCTGAGTCTGACTTTGTTGCAACAGTGCGGCCGTGTTAGCAGAAACTGTTACAGTGAATACAGTATTATCATCGCTGATAGAAATGTGGCCTCTTCACTAGCTGTATGCTTCCAGACTAATGCAACCCATTATAAGTGCCCTGCCATGAACTCTACTTTTATGATGCCTGATGTTCAGTTTGCATTGACATCGTCATACAGATGTTGATATAGAACTGAGGTCATCGTTAGTGGTTGTGTTTAGAATATTCTGACCCCCCCCCCCACCCCCCAATTTGTACATGGGGATAACAGAAACGTTGAAACACTTCTCCATTTAATGTAATAATGATGTCAGTGTTATGGCAGAGCTGTTGTATTGGATTGCATTAGATTACACAGGCATACTTATCATTATGGCCACTGGATGCGTCAAAGATACACATACTGTACATGTGTAATGGGTTGCATTAGTCTGGAAGCATACATATTCAATTTGAGGCCTTGCTGTCTTTATCATGAAATGAGAAAAAGTCGGAAATGCTTCTCTATGTCACATCAGCTAAGAGCACATTTCCAGTAAGACCTCTTGTTTCCACAGATGCCAGAAAGTGTTCAGGCTTTAGCTGTTTTTGGCAAAAAACAATAAAAACAAAGTATTTTTTGTTGCTGTTTGATGCCATAAACAAATGAAACATGTTTCAATCCATATTTGACCATGCTCACAACATACAAAGCAGCATGGAGTCTTTGATGGTCTTGTCTTTGTTTTGTTTTGTTTCTGTTCACCAGCTTTTTCTTGACAATAGCCTGAATGAGCGTCTGAAATGGACGACGTGACGACCATGGTGGGTACCAAGAACATGGTCACGATATCAAGTGAGAAGGGCTCAAAATCATCATCACCCAAAAGTCAGTGTAAGGCCAGAGGAAGATCAAAGAGGAGCAAAGACTTGAGCAAATTTCATCCACTGATGAAGACCATCAGATGCAGCTGACCTGCTGTTAGGAGTCCTTTCTCAGACAACTTTCAGTAATGTTTTAGTCCACATCACACTTTACATGGAACAACAGGGAGGAGGGTGGATGGATGAAATCATTCCAACCTTTTCATGAAACGTGAAAATGGGGGGAAAAAAAGAATATTTAAGACAGGAATAAGAGGAACAGAAAGACATAGGCACAGCAGAAGGGCAGTGAAGAGCAGAATATATTAAAATGTAAGGCAGGGGAGACAAAAATAGAGAGTGATGAGAGACATAAAGTCAGATGGAAAGAGACGAAATGTCTCTAGCTCCTAATCACCGATCAGGTCTGATGCCAGCTGAGACCTCACCAGTGTCAGTGCTTGTGCTGCCCACACACACATATGCTCACAGTGGCAGGTGGGGGAGTGCAGGTCAATGTCAGGCCTGCTTGTCACTGGCCAGTTTAGAATTGACACCTGATCTCTGTATGATGGCTCTCTCTCTCTGTATGTGTGTGCATTCATGAGTGGGTGAGCGTGTGTGTGTGTGTGTGTGTGTGTGTGTGTGTGTGTGTGTGTGTGTGTGTGTGTGTGTGTGTGTGTGTGTGTGTGTGTGTGTGTGTGTGTCTGTCTGTCTGTCTGTCTGTCTGTCTGTCTGTCTGTCTGTCTGTCTGTCAGTGTGTGTGTGCGATAGAAGCTGTCATGTAGCTGTCTTGTTTGCTCTGATCCCCACTAACCCTCAGTCAAACAACATGCCACTGTAATAGCGGCACATGTGCAGTCCAGAGAGCGGCCACATCAATCACAGTTCTCTCTGATTCTTTTATTCTCGCAAGTTGCTCATAGCTCCAACCTCCAACTTCTTTCTTTGTTTTTTGCAACCTGTTGATGTCGGCCTTTTTTTTTATGGGGGCAGCGATCTTTCAATATGTACAGTATTATGATGAATAAAGTCTGTTTCGTGTATTTGGATAAACGTCAGCTCATAGTTTTTATAGTTGGGAACTTTTGAAATGCCTGGTCCACACCATTATGGGCAATACTTAGTGGCAACAGAACACAAAAAGCTGATTATCTTTTCTTGTTCAAGGTAGCTCTTTTGCTTGTTGTTGTGCCATTGGTTCGACCTGATACACAGTATACTGCTTCAGTTGCAATTATTTCACTTCAACTGCTCTTCATTACTTAGATCTTGGTTTTGGCAGCAGGGAGGAAACACCTTTTTGTGTGTGGTGCTCCTACCTCTCTGGACGTGGGTGTAACACTCAAGCATTTAGAGTGTTTTTAGCCTTCATAAAAAAACACTGTCAGTGTTGTTTTGGGTGCTTCAAACTTTAGTTAGACATCCTTCTGGTTTGGAAATGACCACTACTGCAAAGCTGACACCACTGTGTTTGACCTTAATGAGTGAAACAGTGTTTTTGACTCTTTGTGCTACTCACCATGCTGTTATTAAGCAGAGCCATGCCCCCTGACATCCCCCAAACTCCACGACCCCACTTCAGTTTCAAATGCTGTACGTTTGCAGTGTGCAGAACAGGCTGTCAGGTTGTGCTGAAGTCGTGCTGAAGGACTGCTGAATGTGAAGTTTAGAGTCAAGGCGAGTAGAAATCATTCTTTCAGGCTATCAAAACTTTGAGTTGTTTTCAGTAAAGACAGTAGAATCATTCTCAGAAACAAGGTGTGCTACAAGGCCAAAGAGCAGCTTAAACGTCATTTAGCATTTAGACACCGTCAGAGTATTACAGCTAGCGTCTTTGTCACTGTAGCTGTCTGAGTTCTTATAGCTTCTGTGCCAAGGAGCACTGAAGCTGCTGTGAAGGCTCATGGGGGACCACCATCTTGCTCTGACACATTCTGTTCCTTTAATCTCTCATATTGCTGCTTCCATGACTGATTATAACAGTAATTATTCATAATACAAATTCTAAATAAGAGTGTCATTGGGAACTTTGGAATCTGGACTAGAATGTTTTGCGCTTAACTTCCCAAGATGCATTTGAAACTTTAATTTGTGGTGTATGTTTAAGTATGGGGCTGCACGGTGGCGCAGCAGGTAGTGCGCGTGCCTCACAGCAAGAAGGTTGCCGGTTTGATCCCCAGGTCAGGCGGGGCCTTTCTGTGTGAGGTTTGCATGTTCTTCCTGTGCATGCGTGGGTTCTCTCCAGGTACTCCGGCTTCCTCCCACAGACCAAAAACATGCTCATTAGGTTAATTGATGACTCTAAATTGTCCGTAGGTGTGACTGTGAGTGTGAATGTTTGTTTGTCTTTGCATGTGGCCCTGCAATCGCCTGGCGACCGGCTCAGGGTGTACCCCGCCTCTCGCCCATTGTAGCTGGGATAGGCTCCAGCCCCCCGCAACCCCGAAAGGGATAGGCGGTATAGATAATGGATGGATGTTTAAGTATGAGTACAGAGCTATATCATCAACACGGTGTATGCCAAAAGGCTAATAGGAATCTCCCGCAGCCTTTATGTATTACTTTGACAGTGATCACTCAGTAGACCCTACAAACAGGTAACACATCCCTAGAAAGCAGATTCTTCTATGATTCTAAGACATTTTACATTCTGAAAGAAGCAATTCTTGGGTCTTGGTGCTTATTCAGCACATAGAAAGCACAAGTCAGCTCTTGCTTATCAAATTGCTTGTCAAATTCACAAAAGAGAGCTGGGAGACTGCTCTAGGACAGAATGATATGCAGGCAGCCAGCTTGCTCTTTAAAGTCACCAGAGAGAATAAACCACCAGGATGGTGAACGATAGAGGAATTACAGTATTACTCATCAACATGAGCCACTGAGTCAAAGTATGTTGAACGTTTCTAGTGATTCATCTCCCATTCTCTATTCCAAAAACAGATATCTTCAAACTAAGACGTGATTAGAGTTTTCATCTGATTTTTCAGAACTAGTTTTCAACATGAATCTTTTTCACAGAATTTGCCTTTTAACCTTTATCATGTTGAAACTGACTGCTGCATCAGTTTCATGAAGTCAAGCGGAATTATGTGCATGCAATTGCTACCTGGTGCTGTGGCTAATGACGGTGGTTGGAAATGATTTGAATGATCATTTCCTCATCAGTAGATGGCTATTTGAAACCCTGTGACATTGCTGTGTGCGTGTGTGTGTGTGTGTGTGTGTGTGTGTGTGTGTGTGTGTGTGTGTGTGTGTGTGTGTGTGTGCGTGTGTGTGTGTGTGTGTGTGTGTGTGTGAAGGCTTAAGCACTGCCAATATACTGTTCTGGTCTTGTGTGTGCCATGCACCCTGCTAGCATACATCCTACACTCCAATGCTGCATGTGTTCAGATCTTTTGTAGTTTTGTGTGCACTCATTGTGTGTGTGTTTGTGTGTGTTTTCTATGGGTGTGTGTACATGTCTTTCTTTCTCTTGTTTAAGCTAGCATGTGTGTGTGTGTCTCTGTATGTACAAGGAACTTGTATTGAAATGACTGAATGTTAGTTCCAGTAAAGAAGCAGCTGACCACTTCCCCTGTCAAACTATTCCACCACGTACTTCAACGCTAGATTCAAGTTCACTTACTTTTGTCTCATCAAGACAACCACAGTGCATGAGGAAATAGTTTGACATTTTGGGAAATGCACCTATTTGGAGACTGATCACTCACACATCTGTATGCTAAATATATGGCTGCATCCAGCAGCTGATTATGCTAGCTTAGCACAAAGACTGGTAGCAAGGGGAAATAGTTAGCCTGGAACTGCCCTAATGAAGCGAAATGCACCTACCAGCACCTACAAACATCACTAATTAACACATTATAGTTTGGTTGCAGTAACTTCCTTGAGTCCCGTCACTGGCTGGCTTTTTTACATGTATCCAGTTTTTATGTTGAGCTAAGCTAACTGGCTGCAGCCTTGTATTTACCATACACATGAGTGGTCTTGATCTTCTTCTTTAACTCTGATTAAGAAAGCTAAAAAGTGTATTTCCCAAAATTTTCATTCTAATGAACTATTTCTCCATTCCTTGTCCATCATTTGACAATGATGGTCACTGTAAGGCTTGCATAAAAATAATTATAAATAAAGTGGACAAGGCTTTAACTGTAAATTCTGTTTTCAGCATTCAAATGCTGCTGTTCACAATGGGTAAGACAAGAAATAAATTAAGAAAAAAATAATAATAACCCTCTTAACCCTTTGAGTATTGACACAGGAGGCAACATAGAAATAAATTTGCCTGTTGTCCAGTATGTGTGTGTTTGTGTGTGTTACCACACAAAGGGGCCGTTGGTCACATGCTTCTCTTGAGTTTTCTGCTCTCATAAATGCTGCTTCTTTTCCAGCCTCTGCCTTTTTCTCTGCTACAGTGATTGTTTCCAAATGTTAACATAGCATATCTAATATGTATAATTGATACTACTGTGTGCACTGTTTCAAAGAGGTTTATGTCTTTTGATCCTAAGAGGTTCAACCTCAGTTAAGTCTTCATTTTCAACAGAGATCTAATATTTTTTGCCTCTTTTTTTAAAATCCCTCTTTTCTTGCTCCTTAACCTTCTTAAGTGAACTCGTATACAGTACATTTCTACTGTAAACATGTGAAGTGTCCTTGTCAGTGTGAAGATTTTTCCAAAAAAGGGGCTATAAAAACATTAATTATTGACATACCTTCTTATCTTTTGAGAGCATCTTTTGAAAGCTGTGTGTGTTCTTGATCACCCTGTTTTCCTCCATCTTCTCCTTCTTGGTCCTATAGGTCCCCTTACAAAGAAACACACTGATGATTTAGGTGATAGTGACCGCACGGACGACGAAGGTATTTTTTCCCCCCCCGATGCCAAACTGATTTGCATGACAAGGGAATCCAAACTTACCCTTTCTCCTCCAATTTTTATCTTCTTTGATTTTCTTACATTTCTTGTCCTTTTTTTGAAAGTGATGGACATTTTCTTTTTGCTCTTTACTCGTAAACTCTCTTTTTGGGCTGGATGTGTTTTGTCCTTTTCAGCTTGATGTCTAAAGTTTTCATGTCTACCACCATTCTTTGATATTAATACCTTAACATAGACTCTCTGCTTGGATTTGCTGTTTCCTTTACCTTTTCTTTCCTTTTCTATGTTGCATCCCACCAGCAGATCAAGTACCTATTAACCCCTTAGCCAGCTCTTAACACATTTTTGCATGTTTTTCTTTTAATTCGTCTCGTTGATAAAATCAAATCATGTTCAAAAGATCAACAACTGGCTAACTGGCTTATACCTGAACTAACACGTAGCCCTGTTCACACTTGGGCGTCAAACCAATAACCTTACTACATGATGAGTCTGAGACAATGGTAAAATCAGGACAAAGCCACAGTAATCATCTCTCTCAGCTGTGGTTGCTGCACAGACTGGGTTGTTATCTCTCCTGGCATGGTTTCCTCTCCTACAGGGCAAAGTCAGGGCTAATTTATGGCACACCAGTATGTGAAGCTAACTTTCTGGTCAACCACCCGCAGTGGCTGTTAGATTCAGAATCTAAGTCCAAGTCTGCTAAATTAGCCGTGTTGTAGCTACATAAAATGAGGACTGGCTAGCAGACGTGACAGACTTTGCAATAATACACAAGCCAGTGTTTGGGTGGAGCTGATTTCAAAAGACATTACTGTTGTTATAGTTTGAAGTGATCATCTGGGCTCTCCATTAGCACATAAATACTCAATTTCTATTGGATGGTCATTTCAGTGGCTCATGTGGCTTCTGTCAATGCCATGATTTTCAAATTGTCAAACAGCAGATTGTAATTTAAATTTTGTCAGGGCAACAGAGAAGGCAGAAATAATCATTGGCAGTGGAATATATTTTAACTACTCTATACATATATATAGTTGATATATTTACAATATATTGAAATGTATAAGGTGATTATTTGTTTTGTATGTAAAATCTGACTGTCAAAATTAATTTGGTGAAACTAAAAGAACAATAAGTCCTTTTGGAATGTAAATAATTATGTCTAAAGTTGCATAAAATGAAAGCAAAGTACAATTGTATGTAGGTAAAAATTTGAGTAAATGCAGTTAGGTACCGTTCACCAGGAATACAAAGATGCAAACTAAACTATATTACTAACTCTAGTATATTTACCTCTGCCCATTGAGGTTTAACTCCACTGCTGTTTACTTGTGCTAAGGCTTTGCAAAGAGCTCTCTCACCAAATGCAATTTCCAACTGAAAATCCACAGTGTGATTAAGGTGATCACTCAGAAATATTGTTGAAGTACGACTGGATGAATTCCTTATCAGCAAAGCAACTCCACACTCGTGCAGATGCCTGCACTGGCTCAATGTATTGGCAATGTGCAGTTCAGTACATATATACACGTTAGTTCACTCATATCTCTGTGGCCTGATTAAGTCAAACTGATTCTGCATTTGGAAGTAAATCATATGGTAATACTGAGGTATCTTCCACACGTTTCCACATAGCATTCCCCACATGCTGTTGTTGCTTTTAAGGCATTTAATCCTGTGTGAGTAGTGGGCATATACTGATGAAAAGGAATACTTAAGGGATCCAGTGGATACCTGACAAAGTCTATAGAGCTGAAACATTGCAGTTGCTCCTCTTTATATTTAAATGAAGTGCTGTTTGAAGGCAAAGACAGTGTGCTGGAAATCCATTAATCTCAATAATGCAAAAAGATGAATCTTTTCTTAGTTGCCATAAACAAGCAGCCCTTTGAAAAGTCATATAAGGAATAAAATGTCCTTGATAAAACCCTGAGATAGAGTCATATCCCCTTAAGGCTGCTGCAGTGCAACTTTAATGACAGGCAGAAAGTCTTAATAAGGCACCTCTACTGTATAATGTGACGAAGTAAACAGCAATTACATCCAAATAAGACTCACAACCATCCAGATCCCTTTGATCTATGCCATCATGCTGTTTTTCTGAGAGCTCACACACACACACCCAGACACACACACACACACACACACACACACACACACACACACACACACACACACACACACACACACACACACACACACAGAGGCACACACACCAATAAGATTAGAGAGTCACACAGATCTATTCAATGAAATCCCAGCAAGCTTCAAGCATTATCTCGATAAAGGATGTGGGGCAGACAACTAATCCAGTTTAATATAGAGGAAAATATGCTCGAGAACACACACATACAGACATGCAGTCACTCCCTCTGTTGCTCTGTCCGGGCTGACTCTCATTAGCTCGGGTCCCCCCCCCCCCAGCAATCCTTGATGCTCTTAACGTTTGACCGCTTGTCGCCTTGTCGATGCAAAACTCAGAGAGGACGTCCCCTAACCTTCCCACCCCTCCCACTTAGCAAATCTTGGATTTTACAATCTCTTTATACTCAGTAAAGCTGCTGTTTGTAATCCTTTTGTGCTGGGAATAGAGATGTAAACAGGAAAGTCCCTGAGAGCTGAGGATTTGTTAGAAGCTCCGGCTTTTTTTTTTTTTTTTTTTTTTACAGCGAATATTGCTGGAGTGGTTAAGAGTAGGTACACAGAAGTGGAGATGTCGTGAACTGTGGTATCTATGAGGCTCTTATGGGGCCCCTAGTAGCCTATATAAAGTGTTATATTGCAATACCTGCGAGATATTAATCCTCCTATACACTATGGATATATTACTTTGAGCTTGGAGGGCACAAGGATATAGATTTTGTTGACAGCAAATCCTGGAGCTGAGGAAAAGATGATAAAAGAGCAACTGGGGAATCCAGCTCGCCCAGAGGCTCCAGCTGGTGACATTTCAGGTGGAACTCCAACTACTGAGGCGGCTTGATGTCACATCTATGGAGTAAAAGTGAAACCTCATTTACCACCATGACTCACAATCTTACATATTGATCCACAACTATTGATGTTTGATTAAAATCACACCGTTAATGACAAAGCAAAAGAAAATGTCAAAACTAAACCAACGGAAGGAAAATCACAAATTTAGTGAGTTTACTGCTCACTAAAACACTGCCCTCTCTTCATCACATGTAACCCACTCATCCTCATACTGAACCAACAACACAGGCTGCTTGTCAGTACCCTTCAAAAAGACCCATAAGTTCCAAAATTATTCATATGAGGATTTTCCAATCCGTCACCGCTTTGGTTGAATGTTTAGGCAGCTGACTTCACAGTCGCTGTCACAAGAAGCCAATGTTGACCGCTGGCCAAGTCTCCTGTGTCAACATCAAACACTGTCGAATCAGGTGTCCACCCTGACTTTCTGCGTCCTCCGTGTTCACATCAGATTAGGTTTTGGCCGCTTTCGTATTTTTAAGCTTCAGATCTTATCTGGGAAATCAGAGCTGCTTTAACTGTAAGCCTGAGTGAACAATATTTACAAATTGGGAAGTGATAATTATGATAACGAAGTGAACATGAACTAGAATAGAATAGTAATTACAATTTAGTAATACAATAAAGTAGATCGTATAGGCATTGGAAAAAAAAGACCAAGCTTGTCTTTTTTTTCTGGTTACGACTCGCAACAAGTCCAACGATGTTCTTGTTATTAAGAACAGCATCAAAGCTCTAATATGATGACATATGATGACATGCAATGCAATAAAAGCAAATATGATAAAACAATGTTTTAGCATTTCAGTTCCTGAAAATCAGCTTGTATTTGCAAATGTAATCCTGTGCAGAGTAAATATTTATTTGCACATAGCAGAAGTAAATATGCCACCAAATCTGCATGTCATTACATGTTGGTATTCATGTTATTTTCCACATGCGAGTGGATATGCACCCTAATGAGCCACATCGGCATCACAGTTGCACTGATTACACAGTAGCATTTCCTCTGGAAGCATTTGATTTGGTGTTCACCACTGGGCCACATTTTGTTTCTTGTTGCTTTTTTTCCAAGAGTCCCCGTGGCTTTGCTCCCTGCAGCAAAAGGCTGAAGCCAGGATAAAAAACACCTTTACTCCTTGTGTCTGCCGTTGGTTTGATAAGTCCTCTACACCAGCAGAGGGAGAGGATACCGAAGATGGTGCAACAGCCCGGGGGCATCTCTCAGGGTTTGCTCAGAGAAATCTAAAGCACCTGAATCTCTTTGATCATAACCTCCTCCTTGAGGAAGGAATGATCTACTCCATGTTGGCACAGTACCTATCCTCTGACAAAGTCTCTCTCACCCACACTTATCCCGGGGAAGACTGAATGGTCGAATCACAAGATTGCATCTCATTTTAGCTCTTCTCAAAGCAAGCTTTAATCTCGCTGCTCGCTGTGTAAAAAAACCCTGGAGGACAGTTGGATGGTCCCACCTATGTCCAAACACCTTTACTGAAGACTGAAATCATATAAAGTCACTTCAAACAGAGGGATAAAAGGACACATTGATATTACAAATAACCATGCAAATATTAGAACTTCTAACAATCACCCCAAATATACCATTAGCTCACTTCACGCAAGACGATGATGGAAAGAGAAGAAATTTGCAATCAGCTGAATGAGGATTAATTGATAAGTTAGGGGAATGAAAGGAGAGGTTTAGAGGATTTTTTTTGGCTCTGAGTCTTGCAGTGGCAGCCAATGAAAGATGCCAGGAAACCATAGAGGGAGCAAGCTGGATTGCATAAACTTAAAACCTCAAGGTACAGCCTATTCAATGTACGCCGGGACTTGTTTCAGCCAGTAAATCCAGGTAAATTCAGGTAAATCCATCAAATGCTCAAACATTGCCAAGACAATTTTGTCCTAACCTCACCTCATTACTGCTGACCTTCAGCGCTGAACAGAAAGAGGCAGCTAGAACAGCAGCACTGGATGTATCTCACTGCAGCAGAAATTAATGTATTCCTGTAATACTTGAGAGCACATGCACACATACAGGAAACTGTGTCACATCATGGAGTTCCCACAAAGAGTATACAGATATGAGAAATCATCCATACTGTGTTAGGGTGACATAACACTAATATATGAAGACTTGCTTAGAACCTTTAAATAATCAATTAATGACACTGTCAGCATCATCATCATTCGATGACACTGTCAAGGTTTCTGTGATCATCATAGCTGCTAAATTAAAATTCCAATACTTGTCATGGTTGCGATATCATCATCATTACTATCACAGCTGTCCATATCATTAGTTTCAACATCCTCATCATCAGTGTCATTTTCAACATTATAAACAGTATACAGTAGTTGATGCCTTCACCATCAGTCATCATCAAGGCTGTCAATGTTTGACACAATCATCAATACCATCATGAGAATTATCATCATCAGCATCAGCATCATAGTCATCATCATCATCATCATCATCATTATCACCATGACTGTCACAGTTGACATCGTCATCAGCGTCATTGTCATGGCTGTTATCAATGTCAACATTATCATTAGTGCAGTCGCTGTCTTTTGTACTATACTCAGTCATCATCATCATCATCATCATCATCATCATTGTCATCATCACTGTCATGTTTAGCTTCATTTTCATCAATACTACTGTCACTACCATTGTTGTCATCACTGTCAATGATGTCCTTTCTCATCATCACCACGACCACTGTCATGGTGTCACCATGTTAGCCATCATTAGTATCACATTAACATTAGCATCATCACATTACCATCATTAGAATTATAACAGTCATCACCATTACCATCGTCCATCATTATCATTTGCAACTTTTGTCTTCCCTGCTCTCCTATTGTCAGGCCACACACATATCAGTGCTGTGACACACACACACACACACACACACACACACACACACACACACACACACACCCCATAATCCCCTGACCTTTTTTGTCAGAAGGTTCTGGAAGCCTTCCAGATGAGAGTTATGATGTGCCGCTACATTGTGGCCACTGCCTGCTGCGACAGAGGGAGCAGATCAACAAGGACACAGTGTGCACACAAACACACACGAGGAGACAGCATTTTACCTACATATGCCTCCTTTTAATTTCCTGCTAGATTTTTGTTTTCTTTAACCTAGTTTCATTTTCCCAATTGAGCTTTTTTCAAGGCTGTGTCTATTTTATATTCTCTGTTGGGAAGAAAACAATTTCTGCAGTTGCCCAATATGTAGATATACTGTAATGTTTAATTCCTTCCTCCAATTTCTGCTGCATAATGTCCTGTTTCTCAGCAATCAGTTATTTTTGTACCTTCTCACATACATGAGAAAGGTAGAATGGAAAGTAAAACCACCAAAATCCAACACAGCACCTTAATCAAATAAGTCCTAGTGTGATCGTAACAATCACACTGCTGTACATTATTTACAGTTGAGTACTTTAAGGGCCACTTTTTAAAAGCTTAAATTAACTACGTTCATAACAGTGTTTGCTACTGTGATTAAGTTCCTTCTGAGTTGAAGTTTTCCCAGAGGCGTTTACATCATTTTGTCTTCCCCCTGGATTGTGGGTACTTTAAACACACTGCAGGAAAACTTTCAGACACAAACACTATCCTTAAGCCTCTCTTACTCCCCTCACAATTGAACATCTTTTTATTCTCTTGTCTCGGAGGTAACACTTTTCTATTTTCTTGCTTGGTTAATTTTTAATTCCACGTAGACTCACTGATCTCTCTCTGGACCCGAGTCCCTCAGTGGTAAAACATCAGTGGGATAAACGATGTGTGCTGCTGCATGTACTGCTGGAGATAGTTAGGAAGCAAGATGAAAAGCTTCATCTCTGGGATACAGAAGATGAAAGCAAAACCTTGTTTTGAACATGGGTTGCAGCATGTTGTTAGATCTCCCGAAGTCTTCCCATCCTTTTTGCTCACAATCCAGTCTGCGTTAGAACTACGTCAAGGGCCAAAGCTTTACAATACAGCCCTCCTTTCTTCAACTCCAATCAGCAAGATGTAGCACACTTTAATACAGCTAATTCTACTGCTGACAGCAAGCTCACAATTCTCTTACCTTGACCTAATATTAACAGATGCACCTTCACTTTCAAAGAAATATTCCTTTGTTAATAAAAAGACAGCTACTGCTTTGTTGCAGCATAAGCACTTTTAATGTGGCAAGTCATCTTTTGTTGCATTTTTTGCCTATTGTTTTATTACACTGTAATTATGGAAATGGTTGCGCTGTGATTTAAAAGCTGAACAAACATCATGTCCTTCACATTAACAAAAACCTTTGAACGATTTCAAAAGAAACGTGTCCCATTCAGTTTTAGTTCTGTTTAATTTCCTCTGCTGCTGTACGCTCTCACATGCATCTATATTCACAGAATCAAGGGAAACATTTCCCCCAGCTAAATAACTATGAAAAGCTAACCTGAATTCATATTAAAGTTTCAATAACGCAGTGCTTTTTCATAAAATTGTCAAGCCTAAAATGCCATTTTGTGTTGATTTTCCCACAGATTAATTGCACAGGTTTCACCTCAACATGGTATGACAGCTTAGATTGCCACTCTTGCATGTTGACAGTCCATTGCCTGGAGGAAAATTAAAACTCACCACATTAAATATCCTGTTTCATTAACATCCATATGGAATTTAAAATAGTTTAATAAAGAAATAAAACCACATTTTCCGATCACCACAACCATGTCACGGCCTTCATGTAGAAAAATGAATGGTTTGACGCCTCAAACTAACAAGGTCTCCATGTTAAAAAGCCAGTGTGCCAAGATTACTCAGAAAAAAATCAAATTAAAGAGATGGCCAAAGCTCCTTAAAGTATTGAAATAGCATCTCTGGCTGTCACCTTCAATCTGTCATCTAATCAGTCCTTCTGCCTTCTCCACCTCCTCCTCTTCCTCCTCTTCTTCCCCCCTCCTCCAGACATTAGGGAGAGTGGAAGCCCCAAGCCGGTGATGGTTTTCATCCACGGGGGCTCCTACATGGAAGGAACTGGGAATATGTTTGACGGCAGCATCCTGGCCAGCTATGGGAATGTGATTGTCATAACTGTCAACTACCGGCTGGGCGTCCTAGGTAAGGATCCTGTTTACTGTGTGATACACAACCATCGCTGTCATATTCTATCCATTCTGTCTTTACTCTTCATTCCTTTATCGGTGATTCTGTCTGTTTAGCATCAGCTTAGACTGAGGTCTAAAACACTTTTGGTGATTCCATGTGATGCTGTTTTATTTTCCAATGACTGTGGCTGAGCACAAAGGCCAAAACTAGGAATTGAAGCTCTCAACGTCGTTCAGTCTTTGCATCTATCTGTTCTGGTGTTGCTATGTGTTGTTGCTGGTCACATTCCAGAGTTTAGCTTGGCCAACTGTCTTTCTTCCTAACTGCTTTCATGCTTCTGTCTTTCTTGTTTTCTTCTTCCCCTCGTTCCTTCTATTTTTGGTGAGTCTATGCGCTGTTGCTGGTGATATTCCAGAGACCGTAGCTGATTCTGGTTCCTCGATAGGAATCCATGCTCCTCTCTTGGTCTCTGCTATTGCTATTGCTCTCACTGCTTTGTTAATTACAGTTTAGACAAAGGATGGAGTTTGGTTGTGATTTGTTGATTTGTTGTAGAGTAGTATTGGGAAGGTCAAAGGTGAAGTTGAGAACAAAATAATGTTTCTTTTTTTGTTGTTCAACTTTCGCTGTTGATCGAGCAGATTCTCACATGATACTGTCCACTGCAGTGTGTGATGAAACAAACCAGTGTTGTTGAAAGTTGATTGAAATTTTTGGGCATAATGCAACCGACCCATTTTATCCTGAAAGGCACGCCAAACAAGCGTTTGATGCTTGTGATTGATGCTGTGATTTTGTTTATATCTCAAGTTTTCTTTCTGATATACACAGAATTTTGTAATAGCAGACTTCATATCATAACCAGGTGATTTGACATCCCAGTGCTTGGTGGGGCGTAACATGTTCCTGCACTGACACATGTATGTGTTAAAAAGGACACATCCATTACAGACCTGACTCTTGGATTTGGCCTGGTTACCACGCTTTTATGCATTTCCCCTCCCCATCTCCTGTCTTATATTTAGTAGCCTTTCATCTGTCATGGCAATATCTTTGATCTTCAGTCCCTTTTTCTCATTCCCACCTCTGTTTTCTTCCTCGTCTATCTTATCTCTTCTCATCAGTCTAATTCCTAATTCCTTTTCTCCTGTGTATGGATGTCACTGCCTTACCCAGAGGGCAGGTATATATTGCGACACATGACAGAAACAAAGGTTTGCTGCCACCGTCCTAAATGAGATTATGCTGTCATTTGTTTGGATGGAAGGAGCCGATTCCATTTCCATGTTTTGGTTGCTGTTTTTTTTTTCCCTTTCTTATTAAACTATACCAGAATAAAGATACAGGGCAATATCCGCCTTTCACTCAACTAAAATGCCATTTGTCTGTGGGCATGTCTGTGTGTGCATACATTTGTGTGCGCATAAGCATATGAAGAATGAATCTTAAAGGCACTTCTTTGAGATGTTGATGGGTGGAAAAAAACTGGAAACACAACAGTAATGTTCTCTGCAGGTGGTCTGCATTGTCTCCGTTTTTTCTTCACTTATTCAGGCCCTGATCTCTTTTACATGACTTACATTTATTTGTTTGAAATGCAGATGCTGACTATCAATGCAAAACTTAATGTTTTCTACCATATAATCTGATGAAACGCAAGTTTCCTGACAGCTGGAAATCAGGTGACACAGACTTAAGTGAAGTAGAAATTTTCCATCTGTAGATGCCAGTGGAGCAATCGTGGTTCACGTTTTTTGGAGATACAACTGCCAGTCAGCCATTGGCTGGATGGACACCTCCCTTAAGTAACTGTCGAGCCCGGCCAAAACCACAAAAGTGGATATTAAACAGATACTCCATCATCTGAAGTTACCAATCATTCCTCTTCAATCCCCACTTATTCTTTTTTAGGGTCATGTGGGGCCAGGAGACTATCCCAGTGTGTGCAAGGGGTGCATGCACAATGTGCTGTATACAGATGGTTATGCAGAGAATCTGATATATACATTCACAAGCATGGACATTCGTCAAGGCCGAAGTTCAAAACGTGCATGTGTTCAGGGCTGAGATCCAAATCCTGGACCGTCCTGTTGTGAGGCAACAGTGCTAACCTCTACACCTGTTAATACTCACTTTACACAACATGACCTTCCCCGAAAAGATACAGACACATTACACATACTGCATACTGCACATACTCATACTGTCATGGAATAGTTGTTGAATCAGCAAAAGCAGTTGCCATTAATTAACCAAGTATGCTACACATTTCATGGTTCCAGCTTCTGACGTGAGAATGCTGCTGTTCTATGATTTGTTATTATTATCATAAATGGAGTTTTGCTTTTGTTCAAAACACAAACAATGTATAGATTTAAAGTTGTACTCTTGGAAATTGTTATGGGCATGTTTCATTAATTTGGAATGCCTTAGACAAACTGATAAATTGATAATTAGAATGATTGATAGGTTGATCATGAAAAATAATAATAATAATAATAATGGGAGTCTGATAGCCATTCTGCTGCTATGATATGTCTTTGAGAAAATGCTCTGAAGTGCTGAAATGTCAGTGTCAGCGTTGAGTTTTGAATATTTGCACCATAGTGTTTACCTTTTCTGTCTTAATATTACAAATGAGCTGATAAAAATGCCAAAAAGAGAAGCAAAGTAAAGGATTGATTGTTGTTTTGCTTGTTTACATACATTCATATTTCCTTTACTTTTGCTTTATGTGAACATACAATGCTCACATAAAGCAAAACAACACCCAATCAATCAGTTTTTTCAGTATTTTTTGATGTGATCCTCAGGAACCTCAATTCCATGTTCCAGATCTCTCTCTCTCTCTGAAGTGTGAGCTCTTAAGTGCTGTAAGCCTCATGGCGTTGAAAGAAACTGTATCCCTGCTGGTTAACATGAGGCGCCGCTGTTTGCTCTCAGATTAGACTCTATGTGTGTGTGTTTACCCCCTTGGCAATGGACAAAAGCAGAAGGCTTTACCGCACCAAACGTGTGTATGTGTGTGTGTGAGTGACAGGGAGAGAGTGTGTACTCAGCTACAGTAGGTGTAAGACTCAAAACCACTGGGCTTTCCAGTCAGTCATCCAGTTTTTAGTAAATGTACATGTGAGTTCAATAAGTAGCTCCACTGGCAAAAATACTCATCTCGAGCCATTTATTAGTACTGAATAACATTAAAAAAAGATGTTCCATTGTTCCACAACATGGTCTCAGTATTTATTGTGTGATATTGTCATTGACTCTCAAAGGATGTGAAATTATGCTGGAACAGTGTGGATCTAGGACAGTTTTACTACTACTACTACTACTACTACTACTACTACTACAGTAGTTCTTTACATGTACATGTCTTAATCGAAGTTCTCCAAACATACATTTATTTTGCTCCTGATTCAGTGCAACTAGTCAAGCTTGGATGTGCTGCAAGTCATAATCCAGCAGCACCTTCTGTCAAAGTCTATATCTATTTATTAAGGTTAGTAACAATGCAGGCTTTCACTGGATGAAGGTTGATTGTGTATGCACTCCTGCAGCAACCCGATGAAAGATATTTTTATAAAATCAAGCTTATTCAGACTTTTGGAAAAACCCATTGCAGGAAAAAAAGCACAAACTATGTATTTCTCCGTATTCACAAAAATATACCTAGAAATGAGGTATTATACCCTATAATGTATAATGTAATGCACATTTATGGGCCATGTTGACCAGTCACATTGGTCAACTTATCAGTGCATGCAGGGGTAGTTTTTGAATGGAGTCTGGGGGACCTCAGCAGAGCTCACTTTTTTAGTGGACCCAAGAGTGGTTTACTTGACAAACAGTTTGATAGCTGCTTTCACACTCAAAAACACAAAATACATCAATTCCTTCTAGAAAATGACCTTGCATCTAGAAAACTGACTGGCCCACATGTGGATGCCATGTTGCCTAAAAGCTTCCAGAGGCACACCAGGGCTAACCTTACATTAGAATGGATGAATTAAGAGGAGTCCCATTCACAAGGAGCCGCACGGTGTTACACATCTCAAACAGAGATTTCAATTTCATTTCTTAGTCTGACAGACGACAAAGCAGTGTAGTCTGTTGTAGTCACCTTCCCTCATTAATGCCTTTCAACTGTCTCCCAGACTCATAATTATATCCTCCAGCTGACCAGTTAGCCACTGCTGGTAGTGTGTGGTTGACCCTACCCAGCCGGTCATTGCAGCACCTGTTGTCTTGGAGATGCTGCTCTGCTGACAGAACTCCCTGCTCTTGCACCAGTGATTTTTCTCCTCGGCTTAGTGTGTGTTTGTGTCTGGTAGAGCCAGCGCTTTGCAGGGAGCCATTAGTGGCTTTAAATATGCAGGGTTGCTGACGCGAAGCTGTATTTATCGTTTAAGGGCCTTGGCTACAATGGATTTGGCCGTGGGGCACCTATATAATACGCTACTGTCGGTGTCTGTCCACGGGTGTCTACGAACGTCTCTGTGTTTAATGAGTCCAGAGTTTCTCCCGAGTGCAGATGAGGTGTTAATGGAACACATGGTATAGTGCTGTCAAAGTGTCATTATTATTTATTGTCTTCGTCATCGCACTCCTCCTCGGTCTATAATCTGCTGTAGGGTTGGTTTTTGTTTTACTTAACGCTTGAACTAATTAAGAAACTTCATCTTCCAGATACAGTGTTCAGATACTCAGACGTGAAAAATGGTGCTATTCTGAGGGTTGCTAGAAGGTAGTGTCATTATATTTTCATGTAATGGTCTGTCTTGCTCTGAAACTTTTTCTATCCTCACCTCTGCCCCCAGTGAATATAACAGTAATTTTGAACAATTAAGAAGAAGAAGAAGAAGAAGGAACATACTTTATTTTATCACATGCCATGCTTTGTGAAATTTTTATTTCATTTCATTTAACCCATCCATCGTCTGCCTTCCTCCACGGCAGACTAGGAGTGGTGGGCTGCCAGCTGACAGCGGACCCAGTTCTCCTATCCTGGTGGCGATCTTCTTACATGTTTTTAGCAGGGATATATTTTATGGAGGATACCCCAGGTGAACACGGGGAGAACATGCAAACTCCACATAGAAAGGCCCCTCTTTCCTCGAGCATTAGGCACCGAAGGCATGGAGGAGGACACACCCCCGGCGCCCTCAGCGAGAATTGAACCCAGGACCTTCTAGCTGTGAGGCGACAGTGTTACCACTTTTTCCACCGTGCCACCGAAGATGTGCAACTGAGTTGTTGGCACTTTCATATCTTGTAAATCGAAATAAGAGGTCGACTTCTCCAACATGCACCGTAATGGTTTTCTGACAAACACAAAACCACAAAAGTTGATTTTAACTGCCAATACATGAAACCAATACCTCTGCAGGGCTTGTTTGTTGTACTTCCAAACAGTGGACTGTGCCTTTAAGGCCAGGCCCTAACAGTGTTGAGTTTGTTTCGGCCCAGCCAAAACCTTTAATCATGCTGATTGATGAGGTGCATTTCCCTGACTCAAACCTTCTCCAAATACCCCTTCCATTCCAGCCATACATCAGCCATTCAGCCAATTCATCAAGCCTCTGATTGTTTTAAGATATACCTGGCCAGTAAAATATCCATTTCTCTGCACACCACTGCTTCTCTGACTCTGCCGCGCTTTCAGCATCAAAACAGTCGCAGCTTGAGAAAAGATTGTGCAGGAAAAGGACCAGCAAGCAGGCAGAGGCAGGAAACAAGACACAAACGTAGGCGTCTTAAAAATGACTGATCTGATCTAATTTGATTAATGTGATAGCTCGTGAATAATGAATTCATAATATGTCTCTATAAAGATTTAGTGTAGTGTAGTTTTTAATGACCTTCTAAAAAGACAGAACAACCAGAGAAAAAGTACAAATAATGGCTATTTTTTGAAAGATCACTCACAAAAAAGAAAAAAAGGTTACAGGCTCAAACAAACATTAGCTTTATCATTATCACTCTGGGTGTCAGCGGAGTGATTTAGTGTCCCATGACGGTCCAAACACCGAGAAAATTCACAGCATGCATACTTGTACTTTTCAGCATGCGGTACGCACTCAGAAACACACATTCATCAGATCCAGCTAGCGTGGCTATAATTGTATCCAAATTAGGACTGCGTGTGTTTGCTTGAGGAGCATTTCCTCTCACACAGGCATTATCCCTAATGTTTACCCTTCCCAAATATTACTCTCTCTCCCTCCCACTCTCTCACTGTCATATATCTTCTTTCCTTTTCTCCCTCCACAGTAATTGGGCTTTCTCTTTCCCGTTAGTTTCTGTCCTGCTGGCTAAGTGTTGAGGACTATTATTTTCATGCTTATTGATCTGTTTCTCCCTGAAACAAATGATTTGGGTTCATTACTCTTTCTGTGATTCTGTGCCATCTCTCCCTGCACTTCCATTGTTCCGTTCCTTGCTAGTCGTCCTGATACAGCTCACTCAGAAACTCATGGAAAGTGTCTTACTCTATAAGTGCTTCACTTCAGTCTTTTTTTGTGGTTTATAAGTTGTGTGGAGGGGGAATACTGATTATATTGAATACTGTCCTCTCCAAACATTGGGAATTTGTGTTAGCACTCTGTCCCTTTGTACCATTGTTGAGACTGGCTTTCTCTAAACCTGATGAATACAGACCTTTTTCAAAGTTGTGTGTATCCTTATGAGATGTAGATGCTGCATTTGGTTATGCAGATGCTGTAAAGACATGAGAGATTCACAATGAGCAGCTTATTTTGCCCTGTACAATGCATTTTATTTGGGATAATCACATGCCAGATGTGGTAAGGAAGTGAATGAATACAAAAATCAGTAGAGGGCAAAAATGTAACAAAAGGATTGTTTCTGGCAACCTCAGATGTCTGAGGGAGTGAAAAAATGAAGCAGTGAAAATGGTTTTCAACTTGTTGACCGCCCTCAGCAAAGATACCAGAAGAGGAAAATGAGATCTTAACTTGAAGAAACCTTAACAATAGCACTGGTGTGTGATAAAGGCCACTGCTCTCTCACCACTTTTTAATATATCAGGTATTCATATTATTAGACATATAACACTGATACTCAATACACAAAAGCTGTTTTGTGAGAGTTCCCAGTCCCCTCTTTATTGAGCCATTTTGTGTACCAAAATGTTTTCAACATACAGGCTTTGCTGTGTTGTTATGTTTCAGATTTTTCACCCAAGACATTCGTTAGGAGACTCTACAGTGTGGGCGTTTGTGTGTGTGTGTGCGTGTGTGTGTGTGTGTGTGTGTGTGTGTGTGTGTGTGTGTGTTTGTCTATGCTCGTGCAGCTATCTTTGTGAGAATCAATTTGAGTTTGTGTTTTAGACCTTGGGAAGGAGGACATTTTTAGAAAGTGAGGCTAGTCTTCACATTCAGGCAGACCTTCAACGAGCTGTTTGATGGCTCAGACCTGGTTTTAAGGTTTCGGTTAGAATTGGATTTAGGTTTAGTTCTGATGGTTAAGGTTAGGGTGAGGGGCTGTTGACTATATCAATGACTGTCCTCACAAGGATAGAAGTACAAGTGTGTGTGTGTGTGTGTGTGTGTGTGTGTGTGTGTGTGTGTGTGTGTGCGTGCTTGCGTGCGCGTGCATGTGTATGTGTATGTAAACCCATGTATTTCTCACATTATTGTGACATAAATCTGTTCACACAGTCATGTTACGGGATCTCGCCTTACAGTACTTGTGGGGACAAAATGTAGGTCCTCACAATGTAAATCAGTTTTAGAGTGAAACATGGGTTGAGGTTAAGGTTAGGGTAAGGGATAGGGTTAGGATTAGGCAAGTAGGGGTTATGGTCGTGGTTAGGGTAAGTCTATGAATGTAAGTCTATGTAATGTCCCCAGAAGTGATGAAAAACAAACGTCTGTGTGAGAGAGAGAGAGAGTGTGTGCGTGTGTGTGTGTGTGTGTGTGTGTGTGTGTGTTTAAATGTATCATCAGCAAACCTATGCCATGCTGCTTGGATGTTCTCTCCTGCAAATTAGCCAAGGGAGGCTCAAACATTTCCTCAGCTATTTTAGGGCAGAGGCAGCTTTGATCAGTGGACAGGCTGCATTTGGACATGTAATATTTTCTTGATTATTCCCGATTTTCACTGTGCTGCCATGTACCAAAATCCCACTATATTGCCGAAAGAAAAGGGTTCAAAATATCTGAGATTTGTACCAAGTATTTTGGATATTTCTTATGTCTCCATTCATCTCAGTGTCCGACAGACAGACAGATAAATGGCAAGAGAATGTCCTGCAAGTCCCAGTGTTTAGTAACTTTACTATAATCAAGTCCCTTCATATCAGCTGTTTCATTGCAAGAGGTTGCAGTAGAATCAACCATTAGATAATATGATCAGAGACCATAGCTTTCCACCAGATTTGGTGTGAAATTAGCCCAAATTTTCCATTAGAATGCAGTCTGCTCCCGTCAGTATGCTCAATATTTGATAGAATTCCATTACAGAATTTATTATTTTTAACTTAATGGTTGAAATGAGAGCCTTTATTTAGCTTTTGAATTCCAGTACATGCTGTTATCATCAGCTAGTTTTCCAGTGGAATTGTCTGTCCTATAGTCTAAATTCTGTTCAGCCTTGGTGACAATGCAAATTTGTGAGTCCTTGTGATAATTTACAATGCTCTTGGTGTGTGTAATGCTATCTAAACAGGGCTAATAGCAGACAAAATGTGTCTAAAATATCAGCGAATAGAAGCTTGATGAAACATCTGTATAACGTAGCCTATATCAGCCTCATTCACAAACCACTAGGACTGTATCCACCATTTGGAAACTAGTTTTTTGTAGCTCTACATTGGAATTAGGTGTAGTGGTCTCCTGGCCATTGTTTGGTTCTCTCAGTCTGCCATTGCTCGGTTTGTTTGAGTCCTGTTCATTTGGCTCAGTGTCATTGGCATAATGATTTATTCAGTGAGTGAGCTTCAATTCCAGTGGAAGCTATGCTATGCTAATGGTGATCTGGCAACAACAGGGTTGGCGTGGTGAGGTTTACAGCAGCTCTGCCGATGCGTCAGCGATTGGATTAATCTGGCCAAGGCCGGGACAACAGACGACCATCTGGGCACGCTCTACAGCGCCAGGCGTCTGGAGCCACAACTTGCCACCATCCAACCATTATGCACACAATATTATGCATGTTTCATGTATTATGTGTTACACATGGTCACAGCCACTGTCTGGTTCCAATATACAATTTTCATTCCCCAATATCAATCAATCAATTGACATACAATGCTGCTGGTTTCATTGGAATAAAAAGGTGCCAGTGCTCCAAATGAGCAACCTGCAGAGCATGCACATGCAGTATTTTGGCACGCAAATTGTGCACAACAATTTGTAATTTGACAGCAGACATTAATATTTTGACAAAGCAATCCCAATTCAGGTCCATCACCAGCTTTACTAGTTCATGTTGCCTTAAAGGTAAGCATGAAATGTATTGAGGCATGTATTAAGGCAACATGGATGAGAGGTTCTGAAAGTGCTGTGCATCCTGTACAAATCACTAATCTGTCGCTAGAATTGCCAAAAAATTATTTGAGCACAATAATATTTTTATCTATCATCTACCTAAAACCAGTCTGCCTCTCTGTATTATTTTTGGTACCACTGTTGGACAACAGAAGGCAAATGGAGGGGGGGCCTTCTTGGTAAAGGTTGGAGAAAGATCAAGATGGTCATTGTGAAATAATAAAAACAAATCATAAAGTCCTGTCTGACAGTGATTCACCACTGCACCGCTCTCTGGTATCTAGCATTCTTGTGCAAACCAAACCAGGCAAGAAAGGATGCCGCAATAATTCTGCAAGACACAAAATGCTCTGTGATACCAGTGTGGTCAAATGAAACTAGCAGCCACATTCTTGCATATGCATGCTTTTTATCCCTGACACACTAACAAATTAATCTCTTTCCAATCCTTCTCTGTCTTGTTTCACTTGAATAACTAATGTCTTCTTCAAAGCCCTGCTCTCACACTATGAAATGACCTAAATACTAAAAATACTAACATCAAATATACTAACTGATGCAAACATTTCTACTAGAAACACTACTAATTCTACTAATAACTAACTAAACTAAACTGTTGTCTGCTACAAACTTCTACTTCTACTTAACTAACCACCAGAATTAGTCCTGTAAGGTCTGAAAACTCATATAACTAGCTTTTTAAGTAATCATCAAGTCTACTTGGAAAATTTTTAGAACTTTAGAAAATAAGCAACATACATTAAAAACTGAGTCATTCCAATTACAATGTTTCCACATTTTGCATTGACATTACGAAACAGTGCTAGTATGAGCTTTCAGACTAAGCCGATCCTAGTTAATATTTTTTGTCCCTTCCTTTTGTCTTTCATTTCCTTTGCATGCATTGTGTCTGCCTTCTTTCTGCACTGTCTAATCAATGTGTTGTGCAAACTGAGTAATAGCTTAAGTTGCAGTTAATGATAGTGTTTGTGTGGTATTGGTTTGTAATAGCCACTGCGGTTTCTTTTGTATTGATGAAATGGATTGGTGATGTTTGTATGGATATTCCATATGTTTGGCTCCAAGCTCTCATTGTAAATAATCATACAGTATGGTAGGGTAATGGCTCAGAAAAGGCATTTTGGTGAATATGGGACACACTGACATGTTTTCTATACTCAGTTGTCTTGTCTAGGGCTCCAGGCGGATGGGACCTATCCCAGCATGCATTGGAAGAGCACATGCTGGAGAGGTTGCCAGTCCTAATACTTTAGAATTTCAAAACTCACCTCACTCATAAATTAGATTAACCTACCCACTGTCACATGTCAAAATGTCATATTTCCAACACAACACAAAACTTACATTACAGTTCCCCCGGAGCAGTTGTTCTCGACAGTTTTGGGTTTTGACTCCTCAAAATGAAGTTATGCTCATGCACAGCCCCTTGCTAGAGGCTGCTCAGTGGTGAAGAGTTCAATCGTAGAGGAATTTTTCCTCTCAAATTCTGGCTCCACTAAACTGTTCACAGCTCCATTTGAACTTTAAATTCCACTGAAGCATAAGATATAGGCTTACTACGACTGTATATCAATAAAAGTGGATTTGATTGGATGATCAATTTGATTGGTCACAAAGTCAGTTTCCTGGGCAGAGTGGGACTTTGCCCAGCTTTGTGCCTCATGGTACGTCAATTACAGTCTTGTACTAATGCTACTGTTGGCCTGGCATGGGTCAAACTGCTCAGTTGATTGGTTAGAGGTTGGATAGAAGCTGATTGGCTGGGCAGGAGAGCAGGGGGCAGATGGAGAGATGGGTAGAGAAACAAACAGAGATTACATCCGTCCACACCGAGCTATCACCAGGCACCTCACTGCAAACTGCATGGATAGATACCAGTGTGTGTGTGTGTGTGTGTGTGTGTGTGTGTGCGTGTGTGTGTGTGTGTGTGTGTGTGTGTGTGTGTGTATGTGTGTGTGTGTGTGTGTGCAGAACCCCCTGTGACAGTGTTATTTATTGATCAAAGCTTTGGCCTCTGCTTGTGTGTGAATGCATACTTGAGCATAAGTCTATGTGCTTGTGTGCGTATGTGCTTGCCTGTGTGTGTGCAATGGGGCTAGTACAGCAGATGGACATGTGTAGTAGCAGGATCAAAGTGTGTGGTGTGTAACACCTCTGATCACTGCAAACTACATATGTAGGGGAGTGGACCAGTGCAGTCTCTGGACAACTGTCTGTCCGTGTGATGATATTCTTAAAACTGTCATTTTAATTTAGTTTTTCCACACAGATAACTGCTATTTTATTCCATTCATCGGTCTGATGTAGTTCCAGGTAAGCCTAATTTTGATCTGTTCAGATTCTCAGCCTGTCAGCCTCTCTACAGCCCACTGAAGAACTCACCATACTATCTGCCGGCACCAAATAAAACCATCGCCAACAAGCAATAAAGAAGACAGAGAGACCGAGGGAGAGAACGATGAAGAGAAAATGTGATTTAAGACTTGACGGGGGTCGTCCGCCCTGCACGACACGAGCCATCTGATTGGTTATCAGCACAAGCCACAAATCTGCCGTCGCCATATTTTTAGAGGTCAGATAGGAGCATCTTGCTGAGACACCAGGCGGCCTGGGTGGGTAAGGAGAGAACAGCATGAGTGTGTGTAAGAGTGTAAAAGAGATAAATGGTGTGTGTATGCGTTTGAGGGTTAGACTGACATTAGTCTGGTCAATATGCAGCTTTTATTAAATATGAGATATTGACCAGTCATACCTTCTGTGTCTGAAGTAAAGGATCCATCATTCTAAACTGAACCTGCAATGAAACTGAATAATGAGATACATTTCTAGATTTCATTAAAATTGTCATTTTAAAGGATGTTTGAACAGGGCAAAAATTTTGCCCAAGGATAGTGTTAATGATCAGCCCGGTCTCCTCGGAATTCCATTCATATTAGACCATTTTTTACCTCTCGATTTACATTCAGTGCCAGCTTTCAGTGCCAATGCAGGAAGGACTGTGCACTTGTGCAGTGTGGCAGAAGGTAAGGGTGTTGAGGTCAAGGTGGTGGAGAGGCATGTAGCACATCTGACTTTCATGCAGGAGATCCAGTCTGCTGTCTCCTGTCTCGTCTCAGACCTGACCAGACCTTTTAATGAATGAAAACCACTATATTTTCCAAACTTCCCAAAGCGTTTCAGTTGCCTGATCTTAACATACTGTACAGTGGTTTGCAGAAGCATCCAATGTCAGATACAGGAATACAATCACAAAGCAAGGGTATAGGTATGCTCAGTTACATCTCTGAAATTAATTGTAGCGATTTTTGGGGGGGTACTGAGTGTTTGATTTGTACTCCTGGGAAGACAGTCTGGTGAGTATGGCCCCCAGATAGTATGGGTTTAAGATCCACGTTCCTGTCTTATTGAGCCCCTTTAAAAAATCAGGTTTTTGTTAAATACTCAAAGCTGCCACAAGCAATGAATTTAGTAGTACAGTACCAGCCCTAAAAACTGATCACCATATACGTGGACAAAACCACCGTAAAGCCATTTCAGTCCCAAATGAGTGTGTTTATGTTGAGATTGTGTAGGGGTGTGCGTTTCGGCCTGCAGATGGGAAAAGTAGGATGAGGAATAATGGACATTAACTGACGTCATGAACACATCACTGCTCTTACCATATTCACCTTCTGTGTTTCTGTCTGTCTCTTTCCCCTCTGCTTCTTGTTGTTTGCCACTTGACCTCTAAGGAATTTGTGCAATATGGGATCAGGCTATTGATAAATTGTTCAGTAGCTCCTAATTTGACAGTTTTTACACCACAGTCTTTCAGGAATCTCAATATTTTGTCTGTGTCTCTTCTGGAACAGCACTGAATCGTCATGGGGCACTAAAACTTTCGCTTAGAAAACCGAAATGAGACTCACAATAAACCACATCTCTGTGAACATTGGGGAATCTGATTCAATCGTTTCATCAAAACTTCCGGGAGAGAGTCCCCATAGACGACCAGTATAATATTGATAAGTTCAACAATAAATGTGCCATCCATCAAATGGCACCCTCCCTCTGCTCCCACCTCACTTAAATGACAAATACTCTATACTCCACACACACACACACACACACACACGCACACACACACACGCGCACACACACACACACACACACACACACACACACACACACACACACACACACACACACACACACACACACACACACACACACACACACACACAAGCTGCACATTAACACAGTGATCCTCTCCTTTTTGTTTGCCACTGTCTAAATACAGAATACATCTGCCTTATTGCCTCCTCACTTTATTCTAACACAAATCCCATAATCCTCTCAAAGGTCACCCGTCTCTCTTCTCCCTGCTCTTGCTCTCATCACTCACCGTGTATTCATTTGTTTGTCCCGATGGAAATGACACAACAATGCGAAGGATAAAAAAAGATGAGGAGGTGGAGGAGAATGAGGAAGAATCCTGTTGTTTCTCTCCCTCTTCCTTTTGCATTACTGTTCTCGCTGGCTCTCTTTTTGGTTTTTGTCTTAATTTATTTGTATTCAGCTTAATGATTTATTAGCATACATAGCATACAAATATTTCCAGAAGCTAACACAATGCACTTCATCCATTATTGCTGTACTGACATGATTGATCTGAAAACTTGCATTATTACATTGTACACAAGTCATCAATATCTGTACTAAATGAAAACATCTTTGTTATATGAATAATTCAAAATCCAGTGAGAGGATATCAGTGCATGTGTGTCTGGTAATGTACAAGTTAAACAGGGCTTACTGATTAACTGCTTGTCCACCAGCTTCTGTAAGTTAATGTAATCTCTCATCTCTTTTACCAGTTCTGAAAAAGTGAATTTCAAGTGACGAGAAACAAAGTCCAGTGTTCATTTATGATTTTGCTCTGTTTTGGCCTCCACCAAATGCTGATTGTAATGTCTGATGCAAATATTATTTAGCAGCTGCAGTCTTTGCTGTCTTAAAGGTCCTGCTGGACAAGCCTCATCTGCACATTTGGCCTCAGATTGTTGAGCTTTAATGTTGAATGTGCAGTGGTCTTGGGTTTGTGGAATATGGTGTTTCTTAAAACCAGAAACATTAAATGTACAACAATAAGACATATTTTTTAACACATTTACCATCCCCTTCTAGACAGATAGACTAGATTTAGAGATGGGTGTTTAGTAATTTATGTTAATACAAATGTCGATTTACAATGAAATGTTCTTGTTTGTGATTCCAGATTCACTTTTTTATCATATCTTGAGCATTAGTTTTCCATTATCATTTCTGCTCATGCTGTGAAATGGCTTTGTTCTCAGTGAGTCCTGTTTTGGTCGTTTTCACACCTGACCAAGCGGACTCGGTTCGATTGGGGAGCTGAAAGTCACAACATTGTTGCATTTATCACTTGTTTCGGTTCTGCTTTCACACTGTGATTTCTAAAGCGCACCAAACTTTCTGAGCAGCATCACGTGGTTGAAAGGGGCGCTCGTCGATTGGACAAAGTAGGAGGGGAAATCCCTCCCTCCCGGCCTGGAAAAACAAGAGTGAATGCAACTGTTCCTATAATGCTATCGTAGCTTGTCAGGGATTGATTCTGTTATTTTTCTAACATGTGACAACATATGAGCTCAGAGTTTAAGGACTGTGACTGTTGATAGTTGTGATTTGATTTTGTTTAAATATGCCAAATTGTGAATTTCTGGGTTATTGTTGTTCAGACAATTGAGCTAAGCTAGCTAGCAATTGCTAATGTCAGTGATCACTTGTTGCCATAGCAACAGTAAACATTCACGAAAGAACTAATGAGCTGTAAATAGAGATGCAGAATCAAGCTATATTATAAATACAGATGAGATACGTTGTATTTTAGCATGCATATGCACTGCGTATAGTGTCACTACATATATTTGGTCCTGTGTTTGGTCCAGTGAGGTTTCACACTGCATACGAACTGAACCAGGGTTCACTTGCAAGCGAACCGAGACCTACGTTTTCAGGCGGACCAGAGTTCGCTTGTTTGGGCCGCACCAGAGTTCAGATGAGCTTTCACACCTGCCCAAACGAAGCGGACTATCCCAGGAAACGAACTCTGGTCCGTTTAAAGCGGACCAAACAGCTCTGGTGTGAAAGCGACTTCAGTGATTTCAGAGAAGAAGAGAAGAAGATCACCAGAAGTTGTCGTACAAGTAAACGCAGTGTAACACCTGCTAAATTACAGACGTAGGGAGGGCGAGACACAGGAGTGTCAGCATTGCAGACTCACTGTTTGGTTAGCATGTGTAAAATAAATCTCCAGCATACTGCATCCTGTGACACAAATTAGAGCGGTAACCATTAATATCAACCGCTTAATCATTAATATTAATATGCATAATTATTAATAATTCCATTTTCCCTTCCGACTTGATGGCACTGCAGGGCCTCAGCTTCTTGTGTTTACACCATCATCTATCTCCATTATGCACACACCTTCTAATAATCAACTCTATCTCCCCCTCTTCCTCCCCCATTTCTCTCTCCAGTCTTTCTTTCTTTCTTTCTTTCTTTCTTTCTTTCTTTCTTTCTTTCTTTCTTTCTTTCTTTCTTTCTCAATCACTTAATGTGGCTGTTGTTCGAATCTTAAGTTAATTTTTAGAATGCAAACAGCATCTTTAATTTGGTGCATTAGTATGGCAGACATTGTGGTTTTAAAAAAGACAAACTGACCAGCCTCCAGAAGAAACACACCCCAGACAAATTAGGTATGTATTAGCAGTCTGTCCAGTCATATGTCCTGTTTGTGTAGATGTGTGTTTGTGTATTAGTGGAGAGAACTGGAGTAGGGATCTATAAGCGCTGGCCTTGCAGGTTCATAACTGGCCCTCTGGGAGCCGTGAACCGGTCATAGTGTTGAC
Organism: Chaetodon trifascialis; assembly: GCF_039877785.1. Classification (NCBI taxonomy): domain Eukaryota; kingdom Metazoa; phylum Chordata; class Actinopteri; order Chaetodontiformes; family Chaetodontidae; genus Chaetodon; species Chaetodon trifascialis. The sequence continues at coordinate 27,076,771 of NC_092059.1, read as the reverse complement.
AAGTTGTTTGTGTGCATGTGTGTGTGTTAGAGTAAGGTGGTGTGTCCACAGCTTCTCTGACAGAGAAATGAAAGCGGAGGAGCATTTCATTTACTGCCCCAGGGAGACCTTTCCACCATCATACATTTATTGATGCTTGCACTTTAACCGCTGCTGACCCAGCTTGTAGCCTAAGCCTAGCCTTTAACAGCCTGTGTGTAACCCAGGTTATAACCATATACCAACCTCTGCCTTCAATCTCCTAGTTTTACCATTTTGTGCCCCGCCCCGCTAGATCTGATGCAGTGGGATACTTCGCGGTCGTTTGAAGATGGAAATCACCAAAACTGCTTAAAGTTTGGTTTAGTTAGTGTTCTTGTTTTGTGTGTTTCTGTGTTTTGTGTCTTCTGGTTAAGTCTTTTCAGGCTTCTACTACAGGTGAAGTTTAGTATTATCTTACTGACTTTGTCCATTTAGGAAATTTAATATGAAACACATCGACATTGAAAAGACACAGGTCAAACGTTGAGTAATTTATCATCTCAGTGCTTTGTGGCATGGAAATGCTGCTCATGATCTCTGCTTTTACCACCCCTTCCCAGTCTTCTTACTGGAAACAAATGGCAAGAAATATCAGAAGTTTCACCTTCATGCTGACCTCGCTTTTTTTTTCTTACTTGTAATCTTGCATGTTTGCCACATTGTGGTAAAAAACAAAACAAAAAAAAAACAGGATTTTTTTCCCCTTTCATCAAAGTAAAGGTCACATTGTCGTGACTTTTCTTTTGATTAAAGATATACATTAGCCATATACATTAGCCAGTCAGTCATCACAGATGGAAGCTTCGATGTGAACGTGCATAATTTGTATAATGATAGTGATTACATTTCGCCATACAGATTTAGTATATAATGGTCTATGCTATTTCAGACCCTCTCACCATGATGAAAAAAAAAGAAAATCCACAGCGAAGGTAGAATTCTTTTGCACTTATATCTCCACATGCAACATTCACATTAAAAATTCAATCATATTGAATTCTACATATTCCATATAGGCAGCATAAAGACACAAAAGGATATACAGACAAACGAGTAATCAGCTTTACGAGAAAACACAAATAAAACACCAAACTGACTTCAGTGACAAACAGTCTGCAGATCTTTTTTGATTTTTGACATTTTGATGAAAAACTTAAAACAATTACTATTACCATACTACTGAATATTAAAACCTTTAGTGCATTCCATACACCCCCAGCTAACACCCAAGCTCAGTCCACTGCTTAAAGTCATGATCAATTTCCTGCACATGTCCCGAGAGACAAATGCCTTTGCCAGTGGGCCTAAGTGTAAAAGAAACAAAGAAACAAACAAAAACAACCCTGGCAGGTTTACATGCTTTCCATATGCCTTCAGGTCAGACTATAAAGCAGACCATAGGTCCACAGATTGATGTAAAACTAAATGACGACGGTGGAGTTTGTGGGGGAGAAATACTGTCGGCAGATGAGAGCATGCTGTTCTCTGCAAGTCTACATTCTTTTCTGGCTAATACTTACGTTTATTTTAAAGTACGTCACCACGTCTGTGTATGTATATGTTTGTAAATGTGTGTGTGTGCGGTCCTAGGCAATAGAGCAACATCTGATGTGCCTGCAGGCCAGACAGAGCCTCAACCAGGGGTCTGTCCCACGCAACACACACACACACACACACACACACACACACACACACACACACACACACACACACACACACACACACTTATTCCTAGCCACCTTTTTTTCAGGTTGCTGTCAGTTCTCTCGCTCTCTGTGTGTGTGTGTGTGTGTGTGTGTGTGTGTGTGTGTGTGTGTGTGTGTGTGTGTGTGTGTGTGTGTGTTTGTGTGTGTGTGTATGCCTCGCTCATATTATCTCTCTCTCAATCTGGGGACTCTGCACAAACTACAGAACACTTGGGATTTGCCAAATAGCCCAAAATACCCTGATACAACACAACACACAGACACACACAAACACACAGCGAGAGAGAAAGAGACATATGTGCACAAACACACATACACAGAAGCAGTGTTTCTATGTTTGGAATTCACATATGGCGACTGCTTTCTTGTAGAGCCCCTCTGGTGACCAAACTGTGACTAATCACCAAGGGTGACAGGAGGTGCGCATGTATGTGTTTGTGTAGGTGTTAAATTGTATTATATATGACTGTGCGTCTTTCGAGGAGGCGATCAGAGAGGTGACCTTAACATTAGAAGCAGCGATGAAGAAGTAATGAATGCCACATAAAGTTTTCAAGTTTTCCAACTCAGAATCATTTTGATCATAAGTGTGAGTGTGTGTTGGCGTGCACACTCAGGCATGTGCGTATGGAGCTCTGTGATTCATACTGTTAAAGACATTACAAGTGACACATGGTATTAATCACAGTAATCCAATTCTCTTTATCAGTACCCACTGCTGTGCTTTAATGAGTGATCCACATAGAGAGGCTCTCTCATAGACAGGGTGTTGCTGGAAGATAACCGACTCACTAACTGTCTCTCTTAACCACACACGCCTTCTTGTCAACCGCACATCTTAGTCAAGGGAAAAATATACAGGTACAGTATTTCACCAAAGAGCACTTCTGTTTGTTGTATTGAAAATGAATAAAATGTGTTAAAAGAAGTGTGAGGTGAGGAGCCACCTTCCAATTCCTGGTAGATTCTCCCTTAGGCTGTTATTGAGTAAAGAGCAATTGCCAGTGCGGTAGGTAGCCAGAAATAACTGACTTCTTCATTTGTTTGCTCATAGGCAATGCACCTTCACAGCCCTGATCATGACTCAACACATGTTCTCGTTTTTGTGACGAATGGCACTTTCGAATGTCCAGTTTTGGCTTATGTGTATTTATATGTTTGCCTTTCTAACCTACTCACCAGACATAATGCTGATACTGAACAACTCTACAAAGCCCTTGATTAACTTGAACCTTCCAAGATTTAGCAACTGAAAATTTTGGTTTAGATTGAACGATCATTTTAAGGAAACTGTAACAGATGTTCTCTAACTGTCCATTCAGCTTCACTACATAAAGACCACTACTTTGTGCACCGGCTCTGAATGTTTGCACATGAATGTTTTGAATTTTTGGGGATTCTTGTCTGGCCTTCTGTTTGATAAAGCCTACCATGATCCGGATGTTTTCATGTAGATGCAACTCAAACCCCAATCTAACTCAAGCTTGGTCTAAGGTCCACAGTTTCTAATGTTGGGTCCAACTTGAACTGCTGCAATAAATGAGTCAGGATACAATTTGTGTAAAGCATTTTGTGAAGACCTGAACCATAGAGATGAATACAGTTGATAAACTGCAGAACAAGGTGAATTCAGTTCTCAGTACACTGGTTAAATTAAATTTACTGTAGCTTGTCCTTGCTGCAAATATGCAGTGGGCTAGGCATAATCTGTATTCTACTTGAAATAACTACTTTGGCACTGGGGGAAAATTTGCTTAAACTGTGGTATTACTTGACACTGTCCAAAGTAGTCTGGAAGATGAAATAAAGTCAAAAGTGCTGATCTCTTATTAGTAGGTGTCATGCATTATGCATTTGGATTTCAAAGTGCTGTGAAAGTCCAGGGCAACCCTGCAACAGAATACTTTTTTTTTTTTTCTCTTAAGCATCAGTATTACAGGCCCCATAGTCAGCAGTGACAGTGGGCGAGGAGTGGAAGACATTTTGGCAATGTGTGGTCTTGCTGCGAGAGCTGCAATCACATTCAAGTGATTGTGATTGGCCTGGGTTGAAGGAAATTGATTTAGCTGCTTGAGCTGGGATATGGAGTGCTTCTCTGATATCATTGGTTTGGAGAGCAAGACAGTGAGAGAACAACAGAGTTGGCAAGAGACGGAGAAATAATAACGGTTTACTGGACATGTTAGTCTTCAGCCTTATGTTAGGATCTGTCGTAGGCACTGCCACTGGCATTTCACACAGCATCTTCACAGTGCTATTCACTGATCATAGTTAGGTTGTAATTCAAGTGTGCAATAGCACTCAAATGTAGATGAAATTATCCTGACCAGTTGAATCGTAAGAAACTATACCAGCATAAACTCCACTTTTTAAATGTAGTCCTAACCAGGACTGCATTTTATTTTGTTCTTTACATAGCCTTGATCTTCAGTGCCCACATTCATCCTGTTGTCGTTACAGAGCAGAACAATGGTTGTTACCTGTACCAGATGGCTTATGTAAAGCAAAATATTGAGCAAAAATTAATAAAACAACTGCATCGCAAAACAAAAATGGAAGCATTGCTAGACATCTCTCCATATTTTTTTTGGCTGCAAGCGGCAACCACTCTTAATCTTGAGGGAGTACTGTGGTTTGTTGTTAAACTTTCTTGCCATAAGGTCATTTCCCAGCTGGTCAGAACAAAACCTCTTCCCTGTGTTCATTATTTTGTTTTTTTGTCTTTTTTTCTGTCTCATGCATTTGCTTTAAACATGGGATTGTTTCCCCAAGCTGCAGACCTCTACAAACCTATATGACCACAGCTATTGATCTCCTGTGAAGGGTGACTCTATAGCTTCAGCCTTTATGAGGCCGATACAGTGTGAGCAGCAGTATCATAGTACAATCTCTGGTGTAGCATGATCCCTCTGTGTTTAAATCAATAGTACCAGGATGACTGCACAACTGTTAGTGCAGCGCTTTGTCTTCTTAAGGCCATCTGTGGCACACTGCTACAGTTTTGTCATGGCTGCCGCTTGAGTAATAAAACTGCACCAAGTGGTGCACATACACCATTGAGCCAGTAAGGAAAAGTTCCAAAAGCACTTTCACCAATATTTATATCATGTACATGCATTTCTGTGTATCATCAAATATATGTATTTGTTGTTGTAGATGAATGTAGGAATTTAAAAAAAAAAATCCCGACAGCCTCCCCACATTGTCTGACGACCAACGCAGATAATCTGAGGTTAAAGGCACTTCTCGGGTCTGCACATGTCAAGATCCTTTCAGTAGTTTTCCCTTAGAACAATGAATTAATTAAAATATGTGGAAAAAAACAGACCTCAGCTCCTCTGTCTGCATGAGGGAGAAAAGTGGAAGATAGAGAGACGGGAAAGAAAGATCTATGAAGAGAGTAGAAATGAGGGGTGCTGTGTCTGCAGCTATAAACCCTGCCCTGCTGATTGAAGCCTCCTCTGCCTCCATGCTCACTTCTCCATCTGCAGGAGTGACCGAGATGGAGAGAGAGAGAAAAGAAGGTGGAAGAAGATATATTTATGGTCGCTGATACAATCAAGGATACAATTAGGGCAAGGCCTGCCCTAAGATGAGGATGGTTTGGTATTAGACTCACATGGTGAGGGTTAGCAACATCCATGGGTTAGGGTACTGGGCCTGAAAGTGATAGATCCTAACTGGCCTTAGGTTCTGGGTAGACCAGCTCCTCACACTATGTGTATCCCCACATTGGAGAGAGGAGACAAGAAAGAAGAGAATTTTGAAGGGAGGATGAATTAGTGGTCCAAGATGATCAGAAGGTGAACTAGGTGTTCCAGTCAAGTGGTTGGACAATGATCTCTCATGGTTAGGGTTAGAAAACCCCATTGGTCAGGGGATAGGACCTAGCAGTGTTCCAAGGACAGCATGTTTATGGCCAAGATGAAAGTCAAGGCTGAGACCTAATTAAAAGAATCTTTTGTAACGGGCCCTGGCAGACCACCAGTCAGCTGTGTGGAGCAAACTAGCCATGTATTTACCTGTCTTCATTTGATTGTCATTGAAATTATCCAGATCCCCATAGGTGCAAACAGAGTTAGGATGCATGGGTTAGGATTAGGAGGGAATAATGGATGCAAACAGGGGTCCACCATTTCAAAGTCACAGGTCTTCTGTCTTTACTCTGACAAACAGGACAGCAGTCATCATTCGCACAAGAAAACATGACAACAACCAGTGTGGTCATTATTCTGCTGAGGAAAATCTCAAAATCAGTCAAAGTACACATGTGGACATCAATGGAATGGTTGACAATTTTAAGATGCACCCTCTGTATGACTTTGGCTAATTAAGCAGTGTTGGAGAGGACCAGCCCTCTACACTGACAGATGACTTCACAGGTGAGCTGCGTGTTACTGTTGACATGAATGTATTTGGAAGGTCAGTGTGCTCACTCAGAATTTATATCCATAATATGGTTGACTGATGTTAAAACAAGCATTTTATGTGCTGATTCAACAATAAATTGCAGTGTCCAAAATACGTGCGTTATGAGTTATTATGAGTCATTTATGAGTGTTTATGGGAATGTATGTTTAATGTTCTTTGTCCAGGGTGTGCCAGAGTGAGTCTTTCTGCTATAGTGTGATTCTTATGCTGCTGTGTTTACATGCACTGAGGGATGTAGCTATTGGCCACATTCCTGATAAACATCTTTTCAATTTAAGATGTTTATGGGAGATGGCAACTTTATTTTTCAGATCGTTTATAGCCAGGGGTTGCGCTGTTGCTATCAGTTACTTAAAAAATGCTGTTAATCAGCATCACAGGCCTTCCCCATTTGTTGCTAAAAATGAAATGCTCAGATGTTAGGCAGAGCCAATGGACAGACGGCGAAAATGCATACACCCCCCAGCAAGCTTGCATTGGTATACACTAATTAAGCTTGTTCGGACTGGACACTCCTGGGGCTATGTCTTCATGTGGGTGAAGAAAGGAAGGACACAAAAAGAGGACAGAAGTTCCATTTGGGTACATGGTGAACTGTTTCTTATGTATTTTAAGCAGGGATGACCCTCCAGCCTCCATAATGAGCAACACGCCAGCTCTCTCCTCTACCTATCCACACTTGTCTCCCCCGCCTACCTCCAACTGTCTCTCCCTATCATCTCTCATTTGTCAGGCTCTCTTGGTTTATGTATTTTTAAATGCAATTTCGCCTATTCAAATTTAACAGTGAAAGATTGTTTTCATTAGCGTGTGACAATAAATGGGATATTTAAACAGCTGACTGGCTTTTCAATTTCACATCTCAAGCGTCACGGCTACGCTAGGTTCATAACAGCTCAGCCACCAGTAGGAGGAGAGACAGAGAACAAGGGGGAGAAGGGAAAGGAAGGCACAGTGAACGGCAAAGGATGGATTCACTAACTGTTAATGCAATTTAATTTTAGCCTGAGATGAAATTGAAACATTTGCATTTGAGAGAGACAAGTGTGGCTGTGCAGTCGTATTAGGAGTGGAGGGAAATTAGCTGTCCACTGGAGAACAGCAGAGGTGGATTACACTTTTGTTGAGTTTTTTGGTTTGATGGGTTTAATATCACAGGTGTCAGTCATGAAAAAACCCCATTTTCAAGTTGGAACACATGGAACCTTAGCCAAATACAATACAACCCAATTTTTTTACAATGTCTCGACATTTAATCCAAGTTAACATTCCCGGTTTTAGGTCAGTTAGGATTATTACTTCATTTCAGGAATGTGAAATGTCACCATAATTGTAGAGAAAATTATATTTTAGCTGTCATTTCTTTCATCACATTCCCAGCATATCAGAAGTTAGTTACACTTGTGGGTAATATTGCCTTTAAATTGTTTGACGTGGGTCATACATTTTGGCTTGAGCTCAGGGTTTTGTGATGACCATTCCAGCACCTTGACTTTGTTGTTCTTGAACAATTTTGCCACACCATCATAAGTACAGTATGCTTCGGGTCATTGGCCATTTGGAAGACCCATTTGCAACCAAGCTTCCTGATGTCTTCAGGTGGTGCTTGGATATATCAACATAATTTTCTTTCCTCATGATACCATCAATTTTGTGAAGGGCATCAGTTCGATCTACAGCAAAGCACCACCACAAGATGCTGCTGCCACTCCTGTGCTTCATGGTTGCGATGGCCTTCTTCAGCTTGCAAGCCTCCTCTTTTTCCTTTAGCACAAAGGTGGTCATTATGGCCAGACAGTTCATTTTTTGTTTCATCAGACCAGATGATATTTCTTCTTCTTCTTTCTTCTTCCCCAGTGTCCCCATGTGCAGTTGCAAACTGTAGTCTGCCTTTTTATGGCAGCATGGAGCAGTGGGTTCTTCCTTGCTTAGCAACCTTTCAGGTTGCATCAATATAGGATTTGTTTTTACAAGAAAAATATCACATGAACCCAGTGGGTGTTTCACATATCTATAAAGATGGAGAATAAAACCCATGTGATAATGATAATAAGGATGGGAATAAAAATAACGATAAAGCACTGAATCACAGCAAAAAGTAATAAAATATACATTTAAATAGATAACATAGAATGTACAAAATCAAGTACAATACAACATTTTAAAAGAAGTGCAGCAGTGCATAAGTGCAAGGCAAATCACAAAAGTTTCAGACCTGTATCAGGAACCAATAGCTATAACTAGCTAAGACCAATTTCTTTGGGTTTTTCCATGATGCCGAGCAAAGACAAACTGACTTTGAAGAGAGTCCTGACGTGCACCCGCAGGCACACCTCCAGTGACTGAAATGATGTCAGTTAGCGGGATCAGAAGCTTTAAAGCCATGACATCATTTTCTAAAATTTGGCAAGCTGTTTAAAGGTACAGTCAGCTTAACGTATGGAAACTTGTGATTTAGTGAAGTGAAATAATATGTCTGTTAACAATAATTGGGAAAAAAAATCTATTGTTGAAATGAAATATTTGGAGAAAAACAAAAAAAAGTTTTAAAGACTTAAACTCAAGTATGTACACACACACACACACACACACACACACACACACACACACACACACATATGCATTTCTAATGTAATGTAAATATGAACATGCCCATGGTTACTGTTCTGTTCCGTTCAGTCTTTGTAGGACAGTACTGTAATCTGTACTGTAGTAGTCTTTTCTCTATAAACATGTTGCCTGAACTCTCTAAGCTCATTTTTCGAATACACTGACTCAGTGGATCATTGAGAAGAGGTCCAGGCCAGGATAATATTGGTGCAGCGCTTCATTTAGCCATATTTGGAAATGCTCCACCAGATACATTGTCCTTGTCAAGGCAAATTAAGCAATCCGCAAATATTCTTTGGAGTGCAGAAAATCAAATTTGATCTATCTTTATACCCTTGCCAAGCCGGTTAAGCAGCAATCTGAGCATTCTTGTAGTGCTGATCACAGTGTTTGTTTAGTCTTATTGCAGCCAAGACAGATCAGAGAGTTGGACAAATTCAATCTGATCAGTTATTTTTACCCAGACAATCTATTTCAGGGGTCATCAACTATATTTGTCCAAGGGCCAGAATTATTCTAAGTAGACATTATGGGGTTTGGACAAAAAAAATTAAAATATATAAACAATTATTGTTTAATATTTTCACATTCATGTATCATTAATGTGATTCTTTTTTAGCCTGTATCAGTGTGAAGCACTGAAAAAGCATAGAAAATCCATCATGATAACTTGATACTTAACTAGAAAATGCTCTCAGACCTGCAGCAAGGTGGCAGTCAGCGTTCAGCACAAAACCCACATCCAAACCATAACTCTTACCTCAACAAAAGACTCCTTTTCTGGATCCCAGGACGTGAATGATTTCATGACAACTCTGGAGTTGTCTCCTGTAATCCAGCCAGCATGCTGTTGTCAGCTCCAAGGAGTGACCAGCCTGGGTTTTGAGACGTTTGATGGTGGGTCCACGGAGTAGAGAGGATGGAGTAGGAGAGTAATCTTATTTTGTAGAATGGGTGAACTTTGAATTACGGAGGGGCTTTCACGCTGATCGGCCATCCCTTTCAGGATGGAGTGGGCCTCCTCCACTGGTGATTAACATTAAATGCATGCATTTTCTGAACTGATTAATATTCTTCTGGCTGGATGGTGCCTGCAGGCCTCCAAACTGAAAGCTGTTCTTGAACCATTTGGAGTACATGCATGGTTTGGGTCTTTTGAAAGGTAACACTCTGAACTTTTATCCCCAGCAGTCAGAATCACCATAAGTGCTACTGGCATTGAGTAAAAGTTTTGAACACAAGTTTTTTCTGCCTTGCAAAAATAATATTCAGATGCATGCAGATGACGATATCTGGGACTTATTAGCTGGAAAACACAAAGGGGCCACAGCATGAAGCCTTTACTCTAGTTCAAGTTCTTTAAAAAATGATAACAGTACAACAGAAACTGGACATTTTCATGTTAGGTCTTTTCTTATGTTTTTTTTTTTGCCATTCTCTAAAAAAAAGTTAGTTTGTTATATTAATCTACATAAATATCTATATTTATGCTCTAAATGTTAAATGCTTGAAATTGTGGCCATTTATATTCATATTTAAGGGTTCCAGTGGATTGCTGTCTTGTTTTGAACAAAATATATTTACTGCAGTCTGGACCTTTGTCGATGTTTCCAGACAAGATGTAATCGGTGAGCTACTGCAATGCTGTTTCAATGTTAGAACTTGACTCAGGGACGAGGACTCAAAAGCAAAACTCAAAGCCAGCAGTGAGGTTTAACAAAGGTTTTACTAAGAGAAAACGATCAACAAAAGGCGCTCACAATGGAGGATACAAAAAATAACACAAAATGCTCTCAAAGGAGGTTACAAAACACAACAAAACGTTCTCTCTGAAGAGAACCAAAAAAATAAACTCCATAAATTTGACCGGAAAATCTCAGAGCCTGACAGAACACATGCAATCATGACACAAGACGAACTGACACAAGAGGGAGACAAGGACTATTTATACATGAGGAGGGGAACACAGGTGAGACCAATCAGGGTCGGAGAGACAGACACAGTGGAGGGAAAATCACACAAAGGGAGGAAGTCAAGTGCCTGAAACGAAAGGGAAAAGGTGAGTGCAAAATAAAACAGGAAGTGAATGACAAGACTCGACATGAGTGATTAAACTTGACATGAAAGATTTTACGTGACATGACGTTCAATTTTCAGCATGGCTGTTTGTCTGCTGTTGGCGTTTTTGTGCCTCCTTTTGTGACTGTGTCTTGAAATAATAAGCATCAATCAATTTGCAAGAATCTAAGCTTTGTAGTGTAATGTGAGTATAGATGTATACATAGCATTTGTGTCAGTAAACGAGAAGAACAGTAAACAATAAAAATACTCCGCGGCCCGCAGGTGGACCAGTGTGTACAGAACAGAGGAAGCTATCATGTTAACTGTGTCACATCTACTTCATATATATATATATATATATATATATATATATACACACATCACACATCACAAGCCTGCAGCAACACATATTTCATGAGATTGAACAAACTGGAGGAGCTGGTGGTGTAAAGGTTAGGGAAGCAAACCTGTGACCATATTGTCATGTATCTGGTCTGACTGTAAGGCCACCAGTCAGGGTAGTTATCTTAGAATGCTACCTGAATGTACAAAAATAAATAAATAAATAAATATCTAGTTTTTGGTGTTTGCCGGAAGTGAGAGTGGAGAGTTCTGTTTTTTTATGATGGTGTGCTCACTTACTGAAATGTAGGACACACCTGTACTGATTTTAAAAACCTATTAGAAACAATGGTGAACCTTAAACAAAGGATGGACACTTTCTGGGTTGGGCATGTACGACGAAAATGTTTTTATGAAAAGTCTGTACCTCTGGCTCATCAAGTATGACGGCAGACGGCAGATAGAGGCAAAGTGACAGAGCTGAAGTTTGCACACAAAACTGAAGAATTAATTCAGAATCCCTTGAAGGAACATAAGCAATCTGTAGTTTCATTAATCGCAGCAGCCGGTTGCCATCAAGTGTGTGTATGTGCGTGTGTGCATGTGTACATTCAAACATATGCTTTATCAGCACACACACACAGAGTGACAGATGCCACCAGGATTGTATGAGTCATATTGTGAGAGAAAACAGGAAAGAAAAAGATAAGAAGGTCAAGACACAAACAGCTCAATACTGATGAGAGATCTGGCAACAGCAACAGTCAGAACCGAAGAGGATGAGTGGCTCTTCAAATGTGGCTAAAATACAAAGCAAAGCTATTAGCTATCATATTCATTCCACTTAACTTGACCGTAGTATTCTTCTATATACTATATTTACCTGTATATTACATAGCTGTAAGTGTGTGTGTGTGTGTGTGTGTGTTTTTACTATGTATATATATCATTCACTGTATAGTTACATAACAAGCTGTGTGTATTTATAGAATATAAGGTCATTAAAATCCACATAGTTCCTGAAAGCATGGCAAAGACAAGCCCTCCTCAGTGGAAGTTACAGTCCTGAGTGAATCTATATTTTTGGTGCTTTTATAAACAGACTTGAAAGAATTTTGCCCACAATAGAGCCAGATGCATAGCAGCAACCCTGGGGCTGATGGGGATTTAGTACACTGGTGTGGCCTTAAACAAATTTTTGCAGTGAGAAATTGTGGAAATGTAGGTAGATTGCATGCAGGCAGGTGATCTGAAATGAGAAGAAACTAGTTTCCAGAGTTTCAGAAAAAACAATTAAAAACTTGATGCACAAAATGCAACTTGTACAGTTTGGAGAAACTTTTAGTTTTGGCCACTGTTTGTGTGTTCTCCGAGTGTTTCGCTCTCGGTCTTTGATGCGTGAGGCAGGTTGTTTGATAGAGACATGACAGCTTCACACAGTCGTGTGTATGTGTGTCTATTGACAGCTCCAGATTGCTGTGAAATGCACAGAGAGAACAGTCTATTCCCTTTTCAGTCTGAAGCACAGGCAACATCCATCACCAGTGACAGAGGGGGGGAGGCAGGGGGAGAAGGAGGGAGTGACAGGTGAAGGAATGATCTTAATTCTGAAGGGATTTTCTGTGTTTAAAGCTTGAATACACATCAAGTTACATGAGAAAGAGAAATGCTGGGGTGGAGATGAGATGATGCTGGTTTCCTCCTCTTCTCTGCTTTTTTTTTCCTACCTGAACCCCAAACAACCCCTTGAGCGCACACACACACACACACACACACACACACACACACACACACACACACACACACACACACACACACACATACACACAGAGCAACATAAAAATGATTTCAAATATAGTTTGATTTTGATTTGTTTGTGTGCATCACTCTTTCTTTCTCATCATTTGATCATTGATCCTCTCTGTCTGCCCTTCTACCAAAATTGCCAATTAGTTTTCTTAACTTCCAGGATCATTATTTATATTCTCTATCCTTCCTCTCTTTCTTTTTTTGCATCACATCCTCCCCTCCTCTTACTTCAGGTCCTCTGCTTTCCTTCCTCCTCTCCATTCCGCTTCTCTTTTTATCTGATTAGAACTAGAGTTATAACTCCTAGCTGATCTATATAGTTATCCTATTTACAGAGGCATCCACTGGATTATAGTGGCCCTTCTGCTTCCGTCTAGTTAGGCTTATAGGATTGATGGCTCACATGCACATGCGTGCACACAGACACACACACATACATACATAGGCAACACAAATGCACACTCATGCCCAGCCACATATACACATGTATAAACATGCAGTATATTTACTATTTACACTTGCATATGCACAAGCACATAGAGATACACAACGGTATAAATTAATGTAAATGAATGCACTTTAGCAGTGACACACACTTGCCAGCCATATCTCCTAGAAATTCTGTTTGCATATTCCTAAAATGTTTTCATAATTATGTGAAATGTAAAGCTGCCTGAATCATGTTCAGAGGCAACGTTTCATTGAGTGAAGGAAACACTACACATATGTACCGCTCTGGAGTTGCAGGGAGGTGGTCAGGATGGAAGGCGGACAGGTAACGTCATGCCGGTGTTTAAACATGACCAGAAAAAATTTAGCAGTAAACATTTTACAGAAGTGTTCAGTATCAACGTTTTTGTAGCTTGCCAGGTACGTTTTAATTAACATTTCCTCATTATGTTAACAGAACACATGGTTTGGTCAGCATTACATTTCCCTCAAAACACATTTGCTGTTGCAAATTAGTTGTGTATAAATGTAAATCCCAGGAGACAGGGCTGCACTTCCACACATGGCCTCCCTGATGTGCACTCTGAAGCTACAGTATATTATCTAGGAAAATATAAATACTGGAGTCAAGGCTGCAAATGACCCTCATCATGACATCCCTGATAAATAAATAATTGTTGCTGTCATTACAACTTAGGGCCCCAGAATCCTAGGGCCATTTAAAGCCCCACATTTATGGCATGTTGGTTACTTGCACAGACTTCAATTCATTACAAAATCATGTTGGAATTTGCCCCACTATGGTATCAAATCAACCCACTGTCCCTTTGAATTACATCCACATTGGACAAATGAATCAACACAGAGCTGGGCAATATTAAAAAAAAAAAAAAAAAAAAAAAAAAAAAAAAAATCATTATCCCATATTGATAAGCATAGCTTCTTATATGAACAGGCATGATGATATGGCAAATACACAGAGAACAGAAAAGTGTGAAACCTTTTTACTGATTTACATCAAATGATTCTGATTAATCATGTTATTTGCTCGGTGGTGTTGCATCCTGGGAGAGAATTTGGGTGAGATTGCCTTCAGCACACTCGTGACTTCCCCCATTAGAAATCCTTGGTTCGAAATGAAATGCCTTTATATTCCAAAGACACCATGACTCATGGGAGCTCTGTGATCAGGCACTGTACGACTGTATGTAATTTAATGGCTGCTGTGGCTTAGCTGTTGCAGAATACCCTGGGTAGATGTTGTTTCCCTTCTAGTGGAGCTCTCTCTGTGGCTGTCACTGCATTTCCAAGTTTGCCGTTTGATGCCAGCCTGCATATCAACCTCACCACTGAGCCGGTCTATCACTGGAAGAGAAGTGATAATGAAAATAAACTTTATTCATACAGCACTCTTCAAAACAGAGTAACAAAGCGCTTTACATGGTTGAACCAGGATTAAAACACGTCAGGACTGAGGCACTAAGGAGAAGGAGTGTGATGCTACTCCAATTTTGCACCCTTGACTTGAAGAGATTGTTCAGTCAGTAATTGCAGACCCTTTGCTTGAGGTAAATCAATCTAAATGGAACAGGCCTGGATGATGCTACACTACTTGACCGACACTGTTCCTTCCTACTTCTGATTTTCTCAATTGCGTCTCTGCACTCAAGTGACTGTTAAATAAACTTTACAGGAGACGACGTGCACAGAAGCACAATCACAAGCGTGGACAAAATGTTCTTGTGTAAGTACCCAAACTAATTACTCCTACTTTAACTTTCATAAATGAGTTCCTTTCATGTAGTAAATCGGAGCTTTTCACAACTTCAAAGGTATGTTAGACAAGTATAATCCCAACCACATACAAATAAATACATTCACTGACAGTGACCTCAAGCCGCACATGTTTAAGCACTGTTTAAATGCTAACTTGAGTTGTGCAAATTTGGTTCCCACCAACATATTTGTCGTCAATTGTCACCTACTTTCTGGATAAATCAGGATAATGACATTGACCTAGGCCTTTGCATTTGCGCCTGGTATCCTTGTTATCCTGATTCAGACAGCACTTACAAATGCACATGGCATGTCTGAGGTCAAGAGAAACAAAGCTGCTGTATGGACTCGACTATTTTTTCCTTTGCAGTAGAAGAGCTCCTCTAGAGTAAATACCAGGTTTAAATGTGGGTATATTTGTGACAAATGGCAGCAAGTTAATTAAATCAATTAATTCATTAAGAAACGCTTGTAGGTTGCAGCAACGAAGAACCATCTCTTTCGTCTGATATGCTTCTTGACACTGGATACAAATATTGAAAATTCAAAGTTTTTTTTTTTTTTTATCATATGCTCAAACAATATAAGCAGTGAAATACAAGGTGGCAGACTCTTGAGGAGCATCTCAAAAGGCAGCTGCAATTAAAAAAAAAAAATAAATAAATAAATAAAAGCAAAACGGCAAAACGTTGAAAGAAAGAGTGGCTGCCTGTCAGCAGCTTGTAGATGAACTCAGTCTCTTCTCATCAGTGATGACCACCCACCAAGGCTCCTAAACAGGCCAAGGAGGCCTGCCCAGAGAGGGTCGTCACACAGTGAACCCTACCATTTATCCTGATAATCCTTCATCTATGTAGTCCATCATAAACCATTTGTTGGACTATTCTCTGCCCTCCAATCACCAATTAAATCTGAGATAAGCCTCTCTTCAACCATCAGAGAAGAGATAACCCTACATTAACTAATAAGATAAACCTCCCATAACCCTCTTCCTGTCTTTGCAGACACATAATTGCTCTGTCTGCATAGTGAAATATATCCATACTGTACCAACTTACATCTTCGCTCTCTTCCTCAATCTCGCAGGATTAGCGTAGCACTCATAGAGCCTCCTATTACGCTATGTAATTGTGCGTACTAATTATTTTGCCATTATGATTTCACAGCATGTTGCTGCTTATCTGTAACGTGTCCGTTTTGCAAAGTTTTTGCTGTACTGTGATGAAGCAGTGCTGCTTTACTGCTTACACACCAATTCTGATGAAGTCCACTGGTCACTGGCGATTGGGCTGCACCTGAGAGACTTATTATGTATATAATATGTGATCGAGGGGTGCAATGGGCTCACTTGGGGGCCAGCAATTCTGGCCTTGGCCATAAATATAGTAATGGAATGATATTCAAGGTAACTGTCAATATTTCAGAAATGAACTTCAGCAAAAGTTTCAAAGTAGCAAAAATAAAGCTCTAAATGTAATTTTGATCCTGTGGGTGGTCTGATGACTCACATCCTGCCAATACTGGACCTTTTCTCAGGAGAGAATAATAAGAAAGGACGCACACAATTCACAATAATGAAGAAGTGAGATTAGCCTATGTTTCCCCCATGAAGTCCAACAGCATACTAATTTAAAATGTTTGATGAAAATGAAAGTTCCTTTGAAGCAGACACAATCCTTTCTCTTATGCCAGAGACTTCAACCTCTGACGGTGCATACTTGATGATCCCAGTGTATGTTTTGAATATAAAATTTTAACTCCTTAAACGCTCAAGTCAGAGTACAATATTTTCATCTGAAATGTCCCAGGCAGTTGAAATACTTAGGTACTATAGAGATTAATAATTATACTTGGGAACAATAGCTGATTTTAATGTTACTCACACATGCATGTCAGTTATGTGCACATAGTTTGATAAATCCTAAAATTGAACAGAAATCTGTAACAGAAAGGCGTCAAAACAGCCCAGTATCACAAGGAATTATGTCCACATTGGATGATGCCACACTTTTACACCTTCAAATCCAATACCAGGAAGTGGTTTTCTCTTTATGCAGTGAGGCAGAAAATAAGGGAATAGAGGTTGAGGTGGTTTTTGGCAAATCAGACCTTCATGCAGAAAACTGGAGCACCTGTTCACTTTTTCTGCCCGTGCAGCTTCCCCCAGGCATTCTGTTTTCTGACCCATTCTTGTGAACATGATATTGTAGGAACACCTTGAGGGAATTTGTTCAAATTTGGTGCAAATGTTTACTTGGACCCAAGGCTGAACTGATTTGATTTTGGTGGTCAAAGGTCACGATGTCCACACAGAACACATTTTTGGTAATAACTCAAGGATTCATAAGTCAATTAATTATTCATTTGATTATTAATCAAAGGTGAACTTCATAATATTCACATTCATGACATCATAATGTCCTACAGCAGCACTTTTCAGACAGTTACTCAACATCAACATCACAACTCAGCAAAAGGGGAGATTGTTTCACATTTGGTCAGATACTGAATTGGTGACACTAATCTTGGGTGTCCACAATGAGGCCATGATGGATGAAGATGTGTGTGAAGCGTCCACGTCTTACAGTTTGCAGTTCTTTGCAGCAGCATCCATATTTGGAGCACTGTAGTCCATCACAGCCTCATTGGTGTTGCTGATATTGAGCTTCATGTGATTGCTGTGATGAAGCTCTCTGTCAGTCCTCTGTGCTCCTGAGTGAAGACAGCATGTTATCTACTGGAAATTGTTCACTGGACTCAGCAACAATATGGTGATAACTTGTTTCATCAAGAAACACGCTTCATACCTTATGTTAAATTCCTTCAAAGTCTTCACCACTGATATTATGAGCCTGGACAGACATGGATGTGAATGCAGTTTGACTGGTTGGCAGAGGCATACATAACAGGTTTAACTGAGCCAGTCAGTCAGTCAGATAAATTGTCACTTCCATGTGGTCAGCTCAGTGGGCAGTCTGTCTGAACTTAAAGCTGTTCACCCCTCTGTCAGTCTGTCTGTAGGTGCTTTGGTTGTGTCCACATTGTGTCTCTGCTGTATGCAGCTGCCCCCCCCCCATACTTTCCTCTGTCTGTCTGTGTCTGTCTGCCGCCCCAGGTTCACGTCACACCATAACAGGATTCATCTAAGTCAAGGGTTAGATAAAGAGCAGTGGGAGGGACTGAAATAAAAGAGGAGAGAATCCTCCTTTTCATCTCAGCCTCTCGCTGTCTCTCTGTCTCTAAAAGTGCTTGTAGACCCTGATGGAGCGTTGCGTCTGCACCGCAGGCCTCTGCCCCAGCCAGCCACTGCTCTAATCCTGTTTCCTTTCTCACACGCTCTCTGATAGACTACTTTGGTGTACGTTCATGCTCTGAAATAGTCTGTATGAGCTATTTCATGCATGTTGTGCTGTGTTGTCTGC
This sequence comes from Chaetodon trifascialis, assembly GCF_039877785.1. Classification (NCBI taxonomy): domain Eukaryota; kingdom Metazoa; phylum Chordata; class Actinopteri; order Chaetodontiformes; family Chaetodontidae; genus Chaetodon; species Chaetodon trifascialis. The sequence continues at coordinate 27,058,143 of NC_092059.1, read as the reverse complement.
CTGTTTGTCCGCGCCTTCAGTGCCAGGATGCGAGGTGAGATAGTGAGAGAGAGAGAGTGTGTTGGTCAGTGAGTCCAGCAGAATGGATAGTGATGATATATGGGTGACACACACACCCCAGAGGTCGTTGTGGGAGCATGGTGCATTACTGTGATTGAAACCGATAATGCACCAACAGACTCCATACTGTGCCCCTTCTAACCCAATCACAACTCTGCTGATGGCGAGCCCCGCCATCTGTGCTTCTTTGATTGGATGGGGGAGTGATTGATGTGCACTTGAACCTATTCCAGTGAGTTATTGTGGCCCGCTGTAGTCTTTAAGACAAGACCCTGTGGTCATTTTTCACCTGCGGACGCCGGTTTGTCGTACTGTTCTGCCTTATCCTGCATTCATTAACTCTTTGATGCAAAGCTGAAATGCAATTACAGTGTTTCACAGTTGGGGCGGGTGTATGGCATGTAGTCATTTCCTCTCTCACTCATGAACCCTGATATGCTCCACAATCTTCTAGCAAAACCGACTGCAAAATTAAGTGGAAAAAGTAGCTACAGGTGTGAAACTTTTACTTTTTTTTTTTAAGTTTCTCAGTGCTATATAAATACACATGCTAAGAAAAGTAGCAGGACACGGAAACTAAATACAACAGAACTAGGTTTGGGATTTTATTTTATTTTATTTTATTTTTCCCCAATACTAGTGCCAGTGTGATTGAAATGTTTTTTTGTTTGTTTGTTTTTTTGAAGTATCAGAAGAAGCCAAACAAATGTTAAACTTTAAAACTGGCAAAAGTATGATTTAAAGCCTCTTAAAACTTGGCTTGAAATTTAAAGTACTGTATTTCTCTATAATTAAAAACAAACAAACAAACAAAAAAACATCAGTTGCTAAATTTTTATTGGGGTCCTCCTCATAAGTAAAAAATATGTTACATTGAAAGAAACTATTAAGAGACTACTAAGAAACTGATTTAGAGAAGTTTTCCTTCATGTTCAAAACTGTCCAATCATAGAATAAGCCAAGGGAAGTAGAAATATAACTAATATAACTAAGCATTTAATGCTGGTGGTTGTACTTGTAGTTTTCAATACTTGGTGCTATGAACACATTTAAGAGAGTACCACAAAAGTGTTTAGGTTTGACACTTGGCTCTGCACAGATGAGTGTAGTAACACGGATGTTGACTGTAATTCTAATGTTCTTTTTAGTCAAAAGGCATGAGGCTGATTCATCCAGTGCAAGGCAACAATGTATTCATTTATGTAGCCTCTGTGTCTGTGTAAGATATGTAAAATTTTTCGTCAGCCTGAATCGCTGACCTTGGGAAAATCAGGGTCAACTTACTCGACTTTGTCACTGTTACTGCACTATTTTCAAACCTGATTTTAACCACACAGATGCACTGAGCACAGTAATGCTGTGAAGTCATCATCCAATGTGACAACTGTGAAACTGTGCTTTGAGCGATGGAAGCTTTGAACAGCAGGATGAGGAAGTTGTTAAAAAAAGGACTTTAATATCCACAAATCTTGCTTGGCGATGTCAATAATTTACACAGCATGTTCATGTTTACCAACCCAGTGTGTCTGTGATGCTGTCCATGTCCAAAATTCCATCCATTCAACACTTCATTCAGTCTGCTTAGCACTTATTTTCCTGCCTCCCCCATTTGTGCTTGTGTGTGCATCGCATTGATTGTGAGTGTGTGTGTGTGTGTGTGTGTGTGTGTGTGTGTGTGTGTGTGTGTGTGTGTGTGTGTGTGTTATTTTTCCTTAGCATATGAGTGTCCCACTGTGTGTGAGTGTCTGTGTAATACGTACTGCAGAGAATAGTAGAAACATCGCTCCAGTAACTTGCTGCATAATTCTTGGCACCAAGGGAGACTCGCCTGGTTGGTTCATTTCTGTGGAGAGATGTCTCCCAGTGTTTGAAGAGGCTAAAATAGAACAGTACAAAGCGTGTCAGGGAAGGAAAAAAAACTGTATTCCCGCCACACACTCTGTGCAGTGCAGCCGGGGAATAGCTGCTAGTCTGTCTGCCTGACTGACTTGACTAATATTTTTTGCAACCCGCAAGAAAAACAAAAAAATAAAAATAATGGGAGGTACTTTTATCTTTGAAGTAGTTGTAGTCGGAGATTTGAGAGTCTCTCAAATCTTTCTACCACTGTGTTCACAGAGGCAGCAGCGCCTTCCATTCTGCATGCTTTGTTGTCAACTATATGAGTCCACTGAATCAACTGGATCAATCCCCAGTCTTTCTATGAATCCCAAAAAAGACAGAAAAAAAAACATTGAATCAAGTCATGTAGCTGTGCAGGCCAGCAGCTCAGCAGATAGCCACTCACTCAGTTCAAGAAAACAAAAGCATTTTTATTTTGTCAAGGTAAAGCTCAAATTAAAGTCTCCAATCAAATTACGACCCAGTGTCAAATAAAAGCACAAATAAGGCCAGAAGAAAATATTGTTGGTAGGTCGTATACTGCAGCAGTTCACATGGTTAGTTCAGCATAATGCACAGCACTATTTCATCAAACTCACCACTCTGCCTTTTAATTCTTTTATTTATTTATATTCTGTAGCTGATAAGTTGTGTCAGAGGAAGTCACTTCCTGAAGATGATTCACATCCAATACACTCAGTATATTACTTATTTTTATTACTGTACATTTCATTGTGTTGCATATTTTGTGTTGTATATTTCTTATTTACATATATCTTTAGTATTAATATTCTGTTTCTTAATATTGCCTTTATATATATATATTTATTCCTTCTTGTTCTTTCTCTCTTTTTTATTCTAATCTGTAATTCTGTTTTGTGTGGAGCACTGTACAAAAAACAATTTCCCCTCGGGGATCAATAAAGGAATTCTGATTCTGATTCTGATTCTGAAAAGCCGACCAGGGTTTTTATGCCAGGGACATTGCTCATTAATAGAAGAAGCAGGAACAAATAGATAAATAAATATGATCAAGGGAAAAGAAAATCACTCAGTTTACATAGAAAGCAAATTTTCATCTGTTGTCACTGACTTTGTGAGGCTCCGTGAAAAAAGAATAAAATGTTTCCTCTGAAGTTTACATGTAAGAAGAAGCATGCCCCCTTCAGCGTTCCTGTCCCCGTTTGCTGCAGTTGGTTGACCCACACGGTTACGTCAATGTACTGTATAATATTCAGTAATTATTCAAAATAAGTGTTGGTTGTATATCAATGTAAAGTCTTCACACAGTGAGATGAAATTCCTTAAAGGAAGGTAGGCGTGCTTATCTGCACTACAAAAATATTGTGCCAGTGATACAAACATCTCATAACATATGCTGTTTATTTGAAGTCTTCAGGTAAGGCACATACTGCGGGAAGACATTAATCATTTACTTTCCAGAACTGCTCTGCTTTCATCTTAGCTTAGTACAACATTAATATGGGATTTTCAGGATTTGTTGTGCTGGTGCACCGTTGGAAAACGTGAGTTTTATGGATAGCATTTGATTTGAATACCTGTGGTTTCAAAGAACTCTCAGTCCTGTATTGCTATGTGGTATGGAAGTACAAGATGCTCCTTTGGTTGTTATGGAAGCTTAAAAAAAAGAAAAAAGTTAATGTGTAGAGTTTTACTTTGCATTATTACCTAGGAGCCACATTTAGATTTAGTGAATGTGTTTTGTAAGATAAATTGTTCCAAAATTGAAATGGTGTCAAGAACCACAGGGAGTCAGGGGAGGACTGAAAGGCAGTGCACGTCTCTTGGTTTTTCTGTCGACCACTGAATGGACTAAAAGGTGGAGGTCCGGTCACTGGCTGCACTGAATCTTTAAAGAAATGACCGTGTTACTCTTTTCCCCTTCCTTCCTGGGCTTCTGTTCTTTTACTCCAGGTCTCCTCTGTTGAGTTTTCTTTACTCCATCTTTCTCTCCATGTACTCTCTGCATCGCTGCATCCTTCCTGCCCCCTCAGCCCCATAACCAGGGCCAGAGGTGATGTCCTGTATACCTTCCTGCAATCAGTACATGTCCGAGAGAATTGTGGTTGCTTGTGTGGATGTACAGTGCAGTATGTTCTGTGTGGTAGAGCTGCAGAAAAAAAACAGGCAAGCACTTATTAAATTGATGTAGCCCTCAACTCAACTACCAACTACACACCTCCTTTACCTATTACTCAATAGCAGGTTTATAAGGTCATTTCTGATCATTAACCAAATGGTGAAAATGTTGGAAGATAATTGCAAATGAATGCTCTCATTCTGCTACATGTCTAGTGGAGTAAATATACAAAACCAGATGAATAACCATTTCACACTGCAATTTCTGTGATTCAAGATAGTTGCTGCAATGTTTGAAAACCACAGTTGATGTTGCAGATCTTCACGGCATAATTTTAGTGTGGAACAACATGACTGCTGTAGGGTGCATAACTGCAATATCAGCACAAACACATATGATGCATCACATAGACTATGATCAAATTTCCACAAACCTGACAAAGTTGTCAAATAAGAAAATGTGATTCATTCCAGCCTAAACCCTTGCTAATTCTGCACCCCTACATCTGTTATTTATTTTTGGTATACATTTCATATTGTTTTTACTGTTCATATCTCCATATCATACTGTATCATACTGTATCTTATATCTTAGATTGCCATATTTTTACTGGATCTTTTTAACTTGTATTTCTTTTAATTTTTTTTTTATTTTCTATTTTCTATTACATTTTCTATTTCATGTTTATTTCTGTTTGCACCAGGGATTTGAGGGAAACGTTATTTCAATTCTGTTAATGTCCTTTACATATAGCAACATTGACAATAAAGTTGACTTGACTTGACTTGATACATCAGCCTCTAATGTACTGTATATGATGCAGTGGGATAAATTCTTTCCTCATTTAGTTCTTGCATGATATGTAAATTGTCCGCATTGTGGAAATCTAGTTTTTACAAGTTATTTCATAAAAAAAGTGTCGATAAATGACAGTTGGAGAGATTAGCTTTCTCGTTATGATTTTGGAATTGATATAATATTGTGTTTTGGGGGGAGCTGGCTTGCTACAAGTCTTTAGTTTGTTTTCCTCATAATCGTTTCTACATTTGAAACTTGCGTTCTTCAATTCACAATTTGTCAAAACTAAATGAGAAATCTTCACTGAAGTCTTCTCTGTTTCACCTTCTTCTTCACTTGTACTGACAAGCTAGCAAGGCTACTGGAACCCTGCCCAGTAGTGGCTTCACCAGTCTCTGCGGGTCACGTGATCCTTGGCTTGCAGGTCATAGCAGTCCATCAAGAGTCTCGTGATGGAACAGATGGGAATATTATTTTATTTATTCATGGTTACATCTGCTCCTCGTGGTCATGGGAGGAGTCTGACTTCAGGAGTGTTTTTGAAAAGAAAATCCAGAAAATGCACACATATTGTATAACAGCTGAGTTCATTCAGAAAACAGTAAGAGACCTTCAGGGTGACAACAGAAATGTTCTTGCATGAGGCCCTTCGTGTTTTGTAAAGGACTGGTAGCTCCTGCTTTGAGTGTTTTAGTAAGGTTCCTTCCATCTGTCGCTTGCATCTTTGTCCTTTAACAAGGGCCAAAGGTGATGGCATGTGGCCTGTATATTCTAATGTCTGCAATACAGGGTGAATTGCAGTGTGTGTGTTTCATATAAACATGGAAGAATGGAGGAAAGAATGGTGGAGATGTGATGAGGTAAGACGGACAAGATATGAGAGCCAAAGGAGGTATGAATAGAACAGTGTGGGGGTTGGGGGGGAGTGGAATGGTTGCCAGGGTTACGGTCAGGGTTGCGACCCTTTATGTCAATCCACCCATTTAGAGCATATTGCAGAATAAGAGGATTGGATTTTTATGGAGATGGATTTCATCTGCTGGAAAGCTCACTCTGTCTCTACCTCTCTCCACCTCCCTCTACCTACTGCACCTCTCACTTTGGCTATTTTTTGTTCCTTTTCCTTCTTCCATATGTAATTTGTCAGGTGACTGGATTCCTGAAGCTTTTCCTCTCCTCTCCCTGGCTTCCATCGTCCTCTAAACCCCAGCATGAGTGTCTTTATTTGACCACATCAACATGATCCCTTGTGATATTTTCCAAATGCCAATTTGTCTCTCCTAAGTCACACATAAAAGATTACTGTATGTGTTACGTGTACTTTTTGTGCTTTTGTATCTGTCCGTGGGATTCAGCCAGAGGTGACGCAGAGGCTGTAATGGAAAGAGCTTAGCTGACAGCCTTTTTAAAATGTCACTCTGCTCTCTTTCCATCTGCTGCACACAATGGCTGGTAGAATGTGATTGTACTGTGATGTATTCCACGATGGAGGGCACACATGAAGCTTTAGACCCCATTTGCACTTTGTGTTAAATTGTGATGTCGAGCTGGACAACATGTTTGGATGTTGGTTGTTGGTTTATGTAGTTCTAATTGAGCAAGTGGGTATAATATGAATTTGTAGTCCAAAATTTATCTCAGTGGGAATATGCATCAGTGATGCTTGCGTAGTATGTGTACAATCAATGTTCACTGTGGCTTGACTGCTTACACAGCTGTCAGCTCCTGCACAGAGGTTTGCCCAGAAAACCTTCAAATATGATCAGATCAATGCTGCTAGGACTATTAGTTGAAATGTAGTAGTTCATGCAGAACACATCTATTTTTACCTCATTTCATGTGCCAGAACAGTGGTCTATCTGTAGACTCTGTATTTTACACACTATTTCATTCATTGCCTCAGCACCTTATTCAGGTGATATTGCATGTTTTTTTTTTTTTTTTTTTTTTTTTTTTCTATTTAATTACTTCATTGTAAAGAGGAAGAGTTGAGTGAGGGTTGGCAGGTCATGAATGAGCTCTGACACTTATATTAACAACTTAAATATTCTTAAATAATCTGAAATGTTACAAACATTCTGTATTGAAAACAATTGGGTGGGGGAGTGATTGATTTGAGTATTTGTATTATTTAAAAGGCCTCAGAATATCACATCATGTCCTTATGGCTATTTTATGAAGTCTTACAGAAAACCTAGAATTATTTAGATTTTAATCTGATGACATAATTTAGCTTTCATAGGCCAAACCAACTAGGGCTGCTTTATGTCATACAATATACAGTAAACACTGCTGAAGGAGAACAGTTATATGCACATGATGTGCATAAAAGTCCAAGGCTATCGGAAAACAGCGTAAATGAAAAAATGGTTAATGCCTACACATTTGCTCCATGCCGCAAAAGGTTAATAATTAATTGATATTACTAAATTTACCTTACTTTTTTGACATATAATGATAACATTCTCACAGTGAGCATCCAACTTATATTGATCAAAATTCTATAGTTTCAACTGCCCACATCCAATGATGTCATAGCTTCTCTCTCGCTGTCTTCATTTACAGTGGAAATGTTTGCTGCGATAGGTTGTTTCAGTTACCATGCTTCCCACTAATGCAGCTACATGAGTCCTCACATGGGAGATACCTACAGAAAGCAGTGCTGAGGTCACAGCGAGCGCCTTGCTAAAAGGCACCTCAGTCTCTGGTGTATCTCCCACCACCCCAAACCACCAAGTTCCCCAGCTGTTCCAGGGAGTTCAATAGGTGACCTCAGTTGCATAATGCTGCTTCTTGAGGCTATGCCCACCCACGATCCAGAAACTACATTATGCAAAAATTGAAAAAAAAATAAAATAAAAAAAATAAAAAATCTGAATTTCCTCTTAGCATTTCTATCACAGAAAGATACAGCATAATACAGCAACGGCTGCTTATAAGATCAAAACAGAAGGGGAAATTGAAACCTAAGCATCTTTTGGATGTCAAACAAACCCCAGACATGGACTAACCTGACAAAGGAACACATGCTGAATGTCAATCAATCTTTAATTCATGTCATTTCTGCCCCCTCTGTGTTGATTATGCAGCACACCTGCTTTGTGGTGCCCCCTGTGTATGTGTATGTGTATGAATGCATGTATGTGTGTCTGTCCATGTGGGTGTGTGTGTGGAGGCAGCATCTTGAACCAACCTCCTTAGTAATCTTATCACGCTGACTTACCTTGGTTTACATGCTGAGGATAAATGACACGTGTGTGTGTGTGTGTGTGTGTGTGTGTGTGTGTGTGTGTGTGTGTGTGTGTGTGTGTGTTTGTGTGTTTGTGTGTGTTGTGCGTTAGGGTAGGAGGTTAATAAGTCACCCAGTAGGAGGTTCTGGTAAAAGCTGACTTTTTGTAACACCCCACAATGCACCGACGGCACAGCTCGCTGTGTCAAGGTATGTTCGTGTGACTGTGTGTTTGGTGTGTGTGTGAGAGAGAGAGATCCAGCCAAATCACATCCGCCCCAGCGCGAGTCGCAGTGGAAATAGCCTCTCACCGTTAAACGAGCCCATCCTTCAGAGTGTTGCTCTGCATAATGTCTCCACTGTGCCACACACACACACACACACACACACACACACACACACACACACACAAACACACACACACACACACACACACACACACACACACACACACACACACACACACACACACACACACACACATGTTCACACACACTCAGGAGAAACAGAGAGTTTCAGATCATTAATCTCTGTAGCTCCCACCCCCTTAACCCCCCACCTCTGCTCTACTGTCCTCTCTCCCTTTGGCAAAGTCATGTCTGTCTTCCTTGACCAACATACACCCCCTGAGGCCCCGAAGTGTATGTGCCTGTGTCTATACTTGTGTGTGTGTGTGTGTGTGTGTGTGTGTGTGTGTGTGTGTGTGTGTGTGTGTGTGTGTGTGTGTGTGTAGATTTCTCGGTGTGCCTGCAGGCCAGGAATGTGTTTGAACTTGTACAATATGTGCCAATGTGTGCATACTGTAAATTTGTTTGCCTGTGTGTAGTGGTGACAAAGGAACAGAAAACACACAGAAACAAAGATGCAGGGTGTGTGACATGGAAAAGGAAGCATGTATCCTTATTTGACTGCCAGTAACAGGACTGCATGCCAGCCAACAGCATGGAGCTCTCTCTGGAGGATGCTGTCCTCCTTTTTACTCCCCCAAAAATTCACTAAATCACATGCTGGCACACAATACACTGCCTCTCCATTAGTGTCAAAATGTACTTGTGAGAACTGCCAATTGTTGTTGCACGGTAGCTAGAAATAGATTGGGATTTTGCTTTAATGGCTTTAGCAACTTATAGCCCTTAAGACATTATGAGACACTGGAATCACATTAAACCAGAATGCTCAAAGCAAAATAGAATAAGCGACCACTGATTTACTAAGTAAGTATTTTTTCTAGAACTTATTAGCTCCTTATTATTAGCTCTGTGTAGAAATTCTATTAACCACAATAAGTTAATTAGGAGTATAATGTACACAGCAGAAATAAGTATTTGCAGGATAGTTGTGTATATAAAGCAGAATTGTCATTGTTTATTCATTGTAATTATTCTGCTATATTCATTGCAAATATACAATCATTGATATATTATATCAAATCTTTTTTTTTGGGGGGGGGGGGGCTTTCTGCTGATTAGATTGGATGAAAAGTTCTACAGTTTGCAAATGTTTCACAAGTCACAGATGTGGTTTGAGTAGTGAGGGGCCAGGAATTCAGCTGATTTGTCCACCAGGTTTGGCCATGAAAAAATAAAATGAAATAAAAAAGCTATGAATGCTACTTACTGTATTTAGATACTATTATGGAGCTTTCTATAATAATGGTGGTAGGAAGAGGATTAGAAAAGCTATGCAAATTGCCGTATTATAAATGCACTCCTAAAATCTCTTTTATTAATAGAAACTTGACACTTACTGTAAGTCAAGCAATACAGCCCTGGTTCTCACTGTCTTATCTTTGATATTCAATTCCACATCTACTTTAGTAAAATACTATGATAAGATATGCATTCTTTATTCTGGAATATTTTTTTCTCCCAAAAAACATGCAGAGGTTATTACATTAGTTGTATTCAATTGTGGATGCTTTTCCACGTAGGCTGCATACAGACATGAAACACTGCCTTTAAGGAGCCTGAGAGGCAACAGGGAAGGCAAAAATAGTCCACACTCACAACTTGAAGAGCTGCTGTTTTCTTTTAGTATGTTTCTTTCTCTTTCTTTCTGGCATTGCTGCCTTTGTGATCGTTGACAAGCAAATGTGGGGAGAAAAAGGGGGGTGACCTGCAGCGATAGGTCCCTGGTTTGAATCACACAGGGGATGTGATATTCACCTTATCAGGCTGGCATGCCCAGGGCTTCTGGTTGTCAGTGCACGGTAGTAATTGAAGGCCACCCGGACAAGCACATCAATTTTTATCAACATCTGTCTTCTCTTATCTGTAATTTGGCAACTAAACAGTAAATGGACTCTGTTCAGAGGGATTTCAGTGAGTAAATCAAATTGTAACTAAAGAAGTGGGGTGAGACAAAAATAGGATTTTGACATTTGAGTCCATGGAAATTAGACCCTGGGTAATCACAAAATGTTTCATACGCAGTGTTAGCAGAGCATCATCTTATTACAGTGTAATGAGGGTGATATTTTCAAGCTGCTCCCATAGTTACGTAATACACAGATGGCGTTAGATTTACCTCAACACTTTGTTCCCATGTTGCACCTCTGCCTCGCTCTAGCCTGCCCTTCTCACGTTGCCTCTCTTTGGACTAGGCTCTCACGAGGGCCTTCATCAAGAGTGACACATGACAAAATAGGGTGGTTCCTGATTTGTGGCCAAGTGCAAGCCTGTCCAGATAGCTCCCAGTTTACCAGCTGTAATAGACCACTTTCCCAGAGAAAGAGCATCCAATAAAAGTCCAAACAAAACCAGTGAGTCTCCCTCTATATTGAAAATACCGCAGCTTCTTTTAAGTGTCATTCACTGGAAAGATGAGTGAGCTCAAACATGTAACCTTCCATTCAGTGACCAGTACTCGAAGCTGATTCTTTGCTACTGTTCATTTTCATTCCTAATTGTTGATGGGTGTGATGGATAGCACTGATCTCAAGGATCACATGAAAGAGTTCAGTCTAAAGGAAGAAGTGATGGTCTCTAAACTCTTACTACACCCAGCAAAGGCTTGGGTTTCACATGCTCAGGTGAAGAGATAAAATGGAAAGAAACCTTAATGTAAATGTTATTCAGTCTTCAGATTACAAGCTTGTTTCTGTAAGCTGCTTGTATCTACCCTGCATACGCATCAAGTTATCTGAGAGGGATAGGTGCAAACCCTGAAGAACATTCCACAGAAACTGACATTGACTTGTAAATAATCTTGGTTGACAGTAGCTATACCTCACTAAATAAACTTGTATTTCCACATGTGGTTTTATGGGTAATCCCATGAGTAACATCTATTTTAGGAATATGTAAATTGCAAGATGTAAATTTGACCACAATATATGTACAGTATCCGTACTGCATGTTGATGATGTTAATTCCCTTTTAGAATGTGAAAGCAGTGGTGGATTTTCTAGATAACAAGATAAAATGTTCTGGTTCAGAGCTGTTAGAGCTGCTGTGGGATAAGACCTCCAATAAAAAGTCTATTGCACCACCATGTCTTCCCTATTCAGTGTGCATTGAGGATTTTATACCTTGTAATTGTGCAATTACAAATCCATTAAACAATTACAATACATATCCATGTTGTATAATTTAATATGACAGTTCAGATAAAGAAAGCCAATACACAGAGGCACATTGTCTTAACATAATCCCTGTACTGTGGGGGCAGAAGCCCCTTATTCTTCTCCCATGACACTATCAGCCTGCAGCCACAGTGGCAAATCCAGCTGTTGTTGGATGAAGACAAGGAATTACTTCCTGTGTCAGATTAGGGTTATCGTAGCGAGGCTGAGAGTTATTATTATTGTGACTGATATAGGCACTCTCATACACATGCACACATTATAGGGGGAGAGATAGAGTATTTACAGGGTTATCAACCCATTATAATGTTGGCTAATCTGCACTCCTGGGCAGTTAGCTGGCAGCTAGATTTTTCATGGGGAATTTGGCCTACATAAAAACTGCAACATGCAAATCCATGGTCACATTCTGTGGAGATGTGCTGTGCATTGTTGTTTCATGAAAAAAAAAGTGTTAGTCAAGAGATGATTGTTCAAGGCAATTTGTAGGGCCAAAGCGAGGCAGAGGGACATGTGAGACAGCAATAAAGTGAAGAGGAGAGAAAATGGCTCTGTACACTGACTGTTTGGCATTTGAACAAATAAGACACAGATGGAGGAGCTATGGAAGAATGGATTAAAGAGGAAGGGAAATAAACTGAGAAAAAAGGAAAAATCCTTTGCTGTGATGACAGAACATGAAATAAAGCGAGTGTCTGAATGTCATACATAATAAGTGCATAAATGCACCTAGTCTCTGTCTGGTTGCTGTTGACAATTGAACATTACAATCATATGCAATTGTTGAACATCTCATTTCAAAACCAAGTGCATTACTATTCTGCTATAACAAGCTCAGAGTTGCCACAGGATTTTTGAAGGTAATCTGCAGATTACATAATGCATATATATAATGCACATTGTGTAAGCAAAGGAGAAGATTTGGTGTAATAAGCATTATATAGCCTATACATAGATGTGGTAGATATCTGTAATAGCAGGTAGCAGTTGCCATCGTACTCATTGAAAGTATCTAGCACTTGTTGTCAAAGCATGGAAAGAAAGAGAAAACTCATGGCTTGCAGTGCAGAGAATGTGTGGCATGAAAAGAAAATGGCTTTCTTGTCTGACGCCATAAAGCGTACTCAGATAATGGATTTATTTAAGCCATCTGAAGATGATAATGAGGCAGGTGAACATCACACATCAAAGAGGAGTGAGCAGCTGCCTACGTGGCATGTGTTGTGAGCTAGCTAAATGAACCTCTATAGAACAAATTGTTCTTGCTAACCTCGGAGGATTGACCATTTCCAAGGTTTAACAGATTTAGTGCACAAATCTTTAAAGAAGTTCATGCTAAATTTCTCTATTTGACCTTCCATTGTGTAATTGGGTAAAATAAATTCTTCTAGACTACTCATCAGTTCATGTTCCCATTATAGCCTCTAAGGCATATAATATTTACAAGCGAGCATGGCTCCGAACAAGAAAGAAAAAGGATGGAGAAGGAGAGAGTGGGAAGACTACGTCAAGGCTGGACTAATGTGCAAGTTTGAATTTGGTGTTTCAAATGGACAGCAAACTCCCTGGCTGCTTTTTGTTGATCCTGCGCCCCGGACAGAACACACTGTGCGAACTGTGGGCTCAAAACCCACTGACTCTGACAACCATTTCACTTTTCATTAGTTTTTTTTAAAAAAACACTGTAAAAATAAACTGTATACCAGTGCACAGAGGTGGAAGTCTTGGCTTGGGTATGTGGATATCTACTGGCTACACCAGAAGCCCTGAAACATTGTCCTTAGAGGCTAAATCATCATTAGACGATAGCCAATGGGGTCCAAGATTTGGCTGCAGGGGTTTGTTCCCATTCCATGCAAACACACACGCACACACACACACACACACACACACACACACACACACACACACACACACACACACACACACACACACACACACACACACACACACACAAAAAAAGTGCTAAAAGAGAAGAGAATTTTGAGATTACATTCAACAGGTGGCCAGAAGCATGACTGCAAATGAATGCAGCGGTTGTTCCATTACTGCAGGATGTACGAATGAGCACCTGTCTGATGATATGTGTCAGTGTTGTGTTCAACCCTTGTTTCTGCACCTAAAATTTTGCTGCAGTTGGTCTCATTGAATTGTAATGCATTTTTCTTTGAATCTTTACGTAATTTTACGTAGCCACTAAACATCCCAATAATAACAATAATGGACAAAATGCATATTTTGACAAAACAATTTCCACGTCATTTTGGACCTTTTACGTGGAAATGATACATATTTTCTGGTTTCTCTTGGTATGTTTTTTCTATGTCATTTTCATGATTTGTTTACTAGTAGTCCAAAAGATACAGACTGTTTACCTCTTTAACATTTGGTCATAGTACCTAAAATAACTGTGAAATGCCCATATTGCTCTTATTTCAAACACACAAAATATACAGTCTAATGTTTCATTTTCAAGAATACAACTCAATAACATGTCTTTACTGTTTTTATTCGTTTCTGTGTAAAATATGCACAGCATTCCCTTGTTCGGTTAATTTACGTACACAAGATACACATCAAGTCTCTTGTTTATGTTAATTCAAGGGCAGAAGATACAGATCAGGGTCCTTGGTGTGATTAATTTACTAGAGGTACGCAAGATACACATCATTCCCTTTTGGTTAATTGCAGTGCAAAAGCTATTAGTCCCTTGTTTTGGTCATTTTGAATGAAGAAGGATATTGTTTAATTGGAGTGAGAAAAGGTTATTTCATCAGTAGACGTTTTGAACCCTTTTCACTGGTTGTGAGTCATGTTGTTTCCACTTAAAATACACAGTCCCTAGTTTTAGTTCATTTGAGTGCACAAGGCCTGTTACCTAATTTGGGTTCATTTGAGTGCACATTTCTAGATATTACAGTATGTAGCTGGTGAACATGAGGGTTGTTTGAGTAAATCATCTGTGGTAATGAATGATTACTGTATATATACATCAGTGCACAGAGTTCTTTGAGTAAGCAGAGTGCAGAAGGACACCATGGTTTATTTTAGGTGCGAGAATGTCCCTCTGGGTGTCCATCGAAGGTCAGAGTCCACGGGTTAGGACACAACAGACGGAGGGATATTGACTCTGTGAGAGAGATGACAGGCAATGGGCACACGAGCAATGTGGGACATATACAGTAGATACATACATGCTGAAGCTGAACCTCCAGTCTCAGGTTATATATCCTGGTTTCAAGCAATAAGAGATCAGTGTAAGAATAAAATGGGTGTACATGGAAAAAATGAGATAAAGATGAAGAAATTTAAAAAAAAGAAGTCAGGGTTGGACTGACGTGGATATTTTTTCTGATTACCAGCTGGGCTGTGATTCCAACCAGTTACAATTAATAAATCACAGTTTATTCTGTGATTACAATTAACTCTGAATGATTGAATATGCTTACAATGAGTTCTGGCTTCTTCAAATTATAGTGTGCATGTTGATTCATTAATGATTTAATTGTGGTAGCATGATAACAGCTTTGTGGGACTATTTTAGACTTTATGCAAGTTTAAAGTTATCAGTGCTGTGATTACACTACAGTTCTTTTAATCAAGCCAACAAGAAAGGGTGTATTACCAACAGGGCTAAGCCAGTTGCCAGGGACCCCAGACCTCCAAGGAAGTGGATTCACTGCATATCAATTAGTCTCTGGTTATTTGATTAATGGAACGTGTGTTAGGGCATTTACATCACTAAAACAATATTAACTACCGGGGTCCTGCATTATTACCTAAACATGTGGCCCTGTCTTATAGAGGGAACCTGTGTCAAAAGATACATTTGAGACATAATTTGTTTTAACTCATTTTGGGTTCATATGGTACTTATTATAAATTAAGATTTATTTTTAATTAAAATGACTAATGGATGCACACAAAACCTAGTACAGGGCCATCATTCTGCTGTTTAAATTCAGCTTTATCAGACTTCTGGTTTGTGTCATGTGCACGCAGTCTTAACTTGTGTTTAACCGTGGTCAGTGTTTGCAAAACTGTTAGAAAACTGATTATTTATGTCCTGTATGATTCAAGTGCTCTCAAGGTTTCAGACTGACTCTCCAAATCCCAGAAAACATCTAGGTACAATCTGCATCAGACTTTTACATATCATCAACAATTTATGATCACACATGTATCTCACTTTTGTTTTTTAATGTAGCTGTGCACACTAACTCTACTCCTCGCCTGCATTAATTTTAGATATATTCACGCTGAGTAGCTCGTTGACTAAGGTAGCTTCAACAATCTATTTTTAAACCAGACTAAATATGCAAAACGAATAAGGGATCCTAACTCTCACCTGGCGAGTCTCTTTTCTCTTAAACAGCAAGACTTCCTGTGGTTGGGTAGACAAAGTGCACATCCACAGTGAATATAACCGCTGCGGTAATAGGCGGCACATCTGAAGAAGTGAATTATTGAAGAACAGTATAGCCTTACATCTGGATTTAAAAACGTCTAAAGTTTAATTTGTAAATTACCTGTGAAATGATGCATTAGCTTATCTGTGTGTGAGCACCGGCCTGCTGTATGCTCTTTTTAGTGCAGCCATCCATGCATCTTCTGTTGGGTGACAAGCAAGATTTATATTCTGACATCAGGTGCAATTCACATCATTCCCTTCATCTTTCTCCAAATCTCTGTTCTCAGAATGAGCCCGAGAAAGCAATCTATGCTCACCCATGTTGCTTCGATCGCACACATTGGCGTCACTCTTTAAAAACAATCTTAATAACTTGTAGAGTTGTTGCTGCTGCTGCTGCTATCAGTGTATTCCGACGGCTGAAACAGCTTGTTGTCAAATCAATAATAATTACACGATGAAAGGCCTTTTCCACTAATGATTTTACACAGCAGAGCTATATTAGAAGAGTCAGGGTAATAAACATTGCTCTTTTGTCTATAGAGAGGAAAAGTGGATAGGGATAAGGCTGCAGTGGACATAAAGGAAAGCAGTGTGGGGGATTTATTTGAAGAAAGAGTGATGGAAGCAGGCAAAAAGGCCTTCAATCACTCTGCTTTGACTCTGCATCTCTGTGGCAGAAAAGACTTCTTTAAGGCATTCAAGCAGCATCATATGCATTCTCTAAGCACCTATTCAGCACTTTATACTCTCCAGACTTAATGCAGTATGCTATGATACAGATGATTAAAATAAAGGGTTAACTCATTTGTCAGAAGACGAGGTAAAGCACAATTAGATTAGGTTAGATTAGATTAAATGTTAGCGATCCCCATGGGGAAACAGGGCCATCACAGCAGCAAATAACAGCAGACAGCAAATAAGAATATACATAGCAGGGGAACAAGGGGAGAAGACATCAATGTGTGGAACAGCTCCAGCAGAATTAAGCAAATTATTAAAAGCAAAGAAAAGAGATGTGAAGTGTGGATTTGACAAGGTGATTGGCTTTCCTCTTTGCAGGTGCAAGTGTCTGTCCTCTTTCTTTTTTTTTTGGACACTGTCAAAAAGTCAATTTCCTTTTCTAATATTTGAAATAATGACTCAGTGTTGAATTATTAATGTCTCCTATGGGCTCAGAAGGGTGGAGAGAAAAAAGGGCGGAGGTCTTGTGAGTGAGAGATGTAAGGACAGACTCAAAGGGAAAAGAAGAGGCGCAGCAGAAACAGACGATTTAGACTCAAAGCATCAGGATGCTCTGTACCACACACACACACACACACACACACACACACACACACACACACACACACACACACACACACACGCCTCATGCCTTTCAAAACTGCACAAAACAATTGCAGGCCCATGCTGCACACTATATCCATTATCCTTGCAAACACACACACTATTTGTAGGTGATTGGTCAGTATGTCATGTCTGAGGTGTGCTATGGATATTTTCTGTGGTTCCCCACTCAATAGCAATGTCATTATGGGCACATACAGTGTAGGAAATCACATTAGTCTAGCTTACAGCCTCTCACATTGTTTGCTCCTCTGGCTACTTATTAGATAGATTGTACTCTCCCTTCTTTTTATCTGTCTCTCTGTCACTGTCGGCTTGTCTCTGTATCCTTTTTCTCTGTGAGAAGTATTGCTTTTATCTGCCTGATATTGCCCTTTTATTAAAATTCAGATTTCATTCTGTCCCCTGCCAATAAGATGGAGGCGAGGATGTGTTTTTGCTCAGCAGCTTGGAAGGTACCAGTCTGTAAAAGCTGCAGTGAGAGCTGCCTCACCCAGGCTTAAGGAGCTGCTAACCAACCTAAAACAATTTCATTTGTCATGGTGTCAGTGGAGAGTTTCACTGCTCCATGATGGTGTGTAAGTGCTGTTTCAGAGGGCTTTTTCACCCTGGCCAGACAGCACAGAAATACCTGTGGTGGAGAGTCTGTTGAATCAACTAATGGAGAAGAGCATTCACACACATGGAGATCTTCGCCATTTGCATTTAGCAGGTGGAAATTTTCTCTAATGGCTCAAATGGCACACATTTGAGAGGCATGCACTGTATGAACATCAGCTGGTTATGTAACATCAGTGTTGGGCAGTAATGCATGGCTGAATAATGCATTGCAATATTCAATTCAGTTCTTCCATGACAGTTACTGTTACTCAGTAACATCCAGCTGACACTTTGGAGGGTTGGGGTCATCCAGATTAATTGAAGAAGTTGTGACCCAAGACAGGACATGTTGGATAAATGTTATTTATCCAATAACACAATATTTATTCAAAGCAGAAGTATTTCTTGCAGGCTTGAAGAGAAGTACATAAGCAGTATAGTGCCACACCAAATCTTGAATATGTCCTTTCTACCTGGATATAAAAATACCCCCAATGTCAAATGTTTCTACCATCTACTCCTCCAACGATTCCCTATTATGTGTTAACTCTACTGGATACTCAAATCTAAACAGTAGCTACTCCCGTACCTTCATATGTCCTGACTTCCACCCTACCAGCTGAGGCCATTTTGACCTGCTGAAATTGAGAATATTTGGGCAATCCCCCTTGAATGGTCTTCTCTATCTGCATACATTTTATGTACAAGACCTTGGCTACTATGGTAACTGATCCAGGAAGTGACTTCTCTCTGCTAGACTGATCCGCAATATTGTGCTAATGTGAGACTGCCTCAGGTCTCTGTGCTGCCTCACCTTCAGACCCTTGTGCTCATAATTTAAGAATACACATGTGAGAGAAAATTCTACTAAATTGCAAAATGGCACTTAATTAACCAAAATAATAATAATAATAATAATAATAATAATAATAATAATAATAATAATAATAATAATAATGAATTAAAAATAATACTAATATTTGCAAGTGAAAATAATAAATGCAATTATGTTTCCTCCAAAATGCAGCTGAGAGACTGCTGTTAGCTCAGCTAGAGATGGGGAGGTGGCTAGCATCTGAGAAAAGCTGCGAACATTAACCACTGATAAGCCCACACTTTGAGTGTAAACCCTATTGCTTTATTGTGATGGGGCTAAGCCTTCTGTGATGGTAAGACTATACCTTCAGTGCCTCCAAAGACACCTTTTTTGGCTGCTTTGGGGCAACAACATTGAGATATTCTGGCTTTACAAAGGTGTTGAGGTGAACTTGAGGTGATAACAGTGTCCTTACACACTCAAGTTAGCATTCATGGAGACATGTTTCTGTTCATCTGATGACTGTTAGTCCAGTATTCACTCTCGTTTCAGTTCTGATTTGTTTCCAGATATTTTTCCTCTATTGTATTATTTTCTTGAGAAAAATATCTGGGCCTTTAGTGGTCTAATGCTGCCCCATGTTCACCAGCTTGCTGCTATCCTTGTCTCTGTGTAGCAGTACAGAAGGTATGTTGCCTGGATGCAGACCTTTGAGTTTGCCCACTCCACCGAGTTGACTGATTTGTCTGGCATCATGACGTGAAATTTGTCAAGGGGGACTAACAATTAGCCACTCAGTGCCATGGGTGGTACTAATCCCCTTGTCATGCTGTTAAGGGTTTTTAAGCAGTGTGCCAGAACTAAGGCGAAGTAATAACAAAGATGGCGAGTGCTATGAACAAGATAGGCACTGCTATCGAGGCTATTCTTCGCCCAACATGTAGTTTAGTTTTACTCTGCTCTCCTCCACTCTTAAAAACCAAATTATTGTGTTGGTCTCTTCTGATTGGTCCATCTGATATCAGGCAAGAAGATGTATTGATGTGTGTATTAAGGCTGTTGGGTTGTTGGCAGACACCTTTGACAGAGCTGGGATGAATAATGCAAAGTCATGTAACTAATGACTTTTGCTGCCAGGTAATTAGTGAAGGAATGTAATTACTTTTTCAGTGAGTATTGTAAATGAGAGGTTGTTCTGCTGGGTTGTGAGCTGTTCCTTGCTTTGCAGCTCAATGATTACATGTTGTAGGTTGTCCGGCACATCAGCTGATTCCACAGTAAACAACATAGCAAATATGTTCAGTTCCTTTTTTTTATTTTTCATGTCCTGAGACCTCTCATAAATGCCTGAAGAAGTTTTCATATCAGCAGCATAATTCAGATGTCATAACAGGCTTTTGCTCTTGCTCAGTAGGTAAATGCACAGTGTTTCCTCTTTCCAGTGGCACTTGCCACAGCTTTAATTTGACTTCAGATTGTTCCATATTTGAAAGTAGAGAGCTGAGAGGCTGAATGGAGCTACGTGATAATGTCCATTATGAAGGCTTAATCACAAAGACACTTACTATCACTTCTATGATGTTTTACCTTTATCTTTAGAAAATCTTTGTGATAAGCAAACACCTGGAAGATGCTCAAGATTACCCTTTTTCCTCACTGTGACAATGACCCCAGAAACTAACTCGGTTACACTGGCTTACCTTTAACTTCACCCAGTGTCTTGGTCAATTGCTATTGAATTACTATCAAAAGATTTTCTTTTCTTTTCTTTTCTTTTCTTTTCTTTTCTTTTCTTTTCTTTTCTTTTCTTTTCTTTTCTTTTCTTTTATGTATTTCTGACTTGCTATATTTATATTTGTAAATTGCCTTGCGGGCAGGGTCAAGCAGTCTTGGGGCTGCATACGGCCCAGAGCCCAGACATTCCCCATCCCTGCTTTACAAAATCAATTTTGCATGCTTTAGGCTTTTTGCATTGCGAATTGATGTGATATAGTCGAAGCTCGATGGGCTGAGGCGGCTGTTTGTCCTCCTTGTCTCTTGCATTGTTTCTAATAACTAGATGACCCCCACCTCAGGTAGTGAGACAGCAACCAGGCGTACATGGCAAATTGGAGGTTTAATCAAGAACTATTCTCATTCAGGAATAACATCAGATGCTGTCATTGCTGAAAACATTGAGAAGCACTAACTGAAGAGAGAAGTAAGTGGTGCAATATGTTAGTCGTGGCATTCTGTCTTCTCATGGGCTAATTGCTGTTTTATGCAAATGATCATGCAGTGTGTGCCCAAGTTTTACTGCTAGTAGTGTAGTGTTTTTTTAAAAAATCATCCAAATACTGATTGACTGATGATTAAATAGGATTTTATCAAACCAATGAAGTCTAATTAGAGCTTAAGTTAACTGCTTCTGACTCTCCAGCTGGCCTGGCAAACTCTGTATTCCCAGGGTCTGTTTTCTGTATCTAAGGGAGGTCACCTCAGAATGGCCCTGGGGCCAACCCATCCAAGAAGAGCCAACAGTGCATAAATACCTCCTCCAGCATCACCCACAGCCCTGAATATGGTACAGTAGAAGACATAGCGGCAGCATGCTGATCATGAACTGGCCTGTCCCTGGAGCGATACCTGCCGAGAAAGATTTAAGCTTCAGGTGCCAGGGAAAGACAGAATCAACATCATCTACAATGCAAAAGGAAATTGGCAGGCTTGAGGGGTCAATACAATTTGTTTAAATAATTTCTGTGTCAAGCAAGTTTTCAAGGCATTTCCTCAGAGTTGAGCTAGAGGTTGAACAGCATAAACACCCATCTAAAATTTACTCATCTGGAAATATTTAAAATGCCCAGAATCCAGTGTTATGGTGACAACAGGAGGAGTAAATGTAAATGTGTTTGTGTGTGTGTGGGTAGGAGGAATTTGGTGGAAGGTGGGCAAGCCGAGCTCCACATGTTTGCAGTAAGAGCATCTCGTCTCAGGAACGCTGACACACAGGGCTCATCGGCCCTCAGGGCAACTTTTACCCCTGAACACTCTAATGTTTGAGAAATAACTGGTCAACAACAATTTATTTTTCTGCATCACTGAGCTCCCACTGGGCATTCTGGATGACTGCCAGGGTATATACATGGATGGATGGAGGGATAGATGGTTGGATAAGCAGTTCTTAAAATGCAGCAGCATGGAGGGAGAAAAAAAAAACATCCTTTCAGCAGCATTAATAATAATAATAGTAATAGACTTCAGTTCTACAATTTTCAAAAGCTTTTCAGGACTGCAGTGAGGTAAATATGTAAACTCAGAAAACTGAAAATAATACAAGATAAAATGGAATGGAAATACCCAACAATAATATGCAATTTAAAATAACAATAATAATAAAAACAATCATAATAAAACAGTGAAAATGTGGAAATAAAACACTTATAAAACACAATAAAACACACTGACTGCAAAAGCCTGATCACCTTTAGTTTTGAGCCAGGATTTAGGAAAAGCCAGCAGAGCCCTGCCTGAGATTCTGAGGCTGCACAGTGGCTCACAGGGGAGCAGCAATTCTGTAATATAAATGGGAGCTAAACCATGAAATGCACGCATAACATGCTACATACAACGTCTTTGGACGTACCTATATTTGTGGAAACAGTGTAAGCTTCAGGGTGGGCATTTCCATGCTCTGTAGCTGACTGACAGCTGAGGGCCGGTGATGCAAGGAGACACACTGTCAACTTCTCTGATTCACCGATCATCAGTTACAGTACCATCATTTCAGCTGGAAGGAAGAACACCCCCAGAGGACACAAAGGTCGGGGGCAGTATGAAAAAACAAAGCAAAACAAAAAAAACAGTTAATTAACAGTTATGACCAATTAAGTATGAAAGTCATAACACACATCAAGGATACGGATCCATCCATCCATTTTCTATACCCGACTATCCCTTTCGGGATGGCTGGAGCCTATCCCAGCTTCGACGGGCGAGAGGCGGGGTACACCCTGGACCGGTCCCCAGTCGGTCGCAGGGCAACACACAAGACAAACAACCATTCACACTCACACTCACACCTAGGGAATTTTAGAGTCACCAATTAACCTAATGAGCATGTTTTTGATCTGTGGGAGGAAGCCGGAGTACCCGTAGAGAACCCACGCATGCACAGAAAGGCCCCGCCCGGGGATCGAACCAGCAACCTTTTTGCTGTGAGGCACGCGCACTGCCTGCTGCTCCACCGTGCTGCCCCACATATACAGATTTCAGAGAATCATCATTTGAATTTCAGTTTGGCTTTCAAAGTGAAACTTAATACAGAGTGTAGCTGTTTATCAATAGAAAGCCTTTAAAAGCTGTGACTGTAAACTGCTCATAAAATAGATATGGAGAAAGACCACATATTAAAAGCTATTTTCTTTCCAAGCAGCATACCAGATATGATGGTTATATTATATGGTTATATTATAAATTATCCTCCTAAAAACAAAGGATAAACTTGAACTTTCTCTCCTTGTCACCACTGACATGCAAAACACATAAATTAAGTTTTTATATTGACACCATTCTTGTGTGCCGAGCTTTATCTCAACAGA
This sequence comes from Chaetodon trifascialis, assembly GCF_039877785.1. Taxonomy (NCBI): domain Eukaryota; kingdom Metazoa; phylum Chordata; class Actinopteri; order Chaetodontiformes; family Chaetodontidae; genus Chaetodon; species Chaetodon trifascialis. The sequence goes on along the minus strand of NC_092059.1, from coordinate 27,034,736 downwards.
GGCTCTCAGAGGAAAAATGCCTGACTGTCTTTGACTTACATAACACACACACAAAACACACACAGACAGAATCTTGTGGTCAAGAGACTCTCAGATTGCTGCGACAAATTGTACATGCAAACTCTTGAGGGAGTGGAGCCGAGCGTGTGCAATAACGTGCCATCAGCCCGTCTGCCCAAGAGCTCTTCTATGTAATTGTGCATTAAAAATGGCCGTCGTTATTGTTGTTGTCGTGCAGAAGGAGCAGAGAATGAATGGACAGATTTGGGCTTTATGGTGCGCCACTTAATGTGGCGGCAGACACCAGTTGCTGGAAGTGGAAATCAGTGTTGTGTATGTGTGCGTTTGAGTGTGTTGACAGGCCAGACATCAGTGTAATGGACTCTGTGTTGATTGAAAGGCCCAGTAGAGGAGTTTGGGGACTAATAACTATTATGAAATTGATAACCTTGGCAGATGTCGGCTCAATTCGCACCTGCTACTGTTTTCAATAAAACAAGAGAAAGGCAACATCATTCACAAATTATACCCCAAATATGAACCCACTTCATTTTATTCTGCCATTTCCACCGCGCTGTAACAATAGCAATACAGCAGTACAGGGGAGGAGGGAGTATAATGGCTGAGAGAGGCAGGCTTGTGACTGGCAGCTCATTGAATTGAATAGATGGATCAGATGCAAATCCTGGTCAGCACAGGTGAGGGAGACACTGTATTCCCTCAGCAGCTATGCCAGGAAATGGGTTGAAGCAAGGCACTGGACATTTAGCAATCCTGTCTGTGTCCCAATCACAGTTCTTACTTCTTGAAGGTGTACATCTTTAAAAACACATCAAATACAGTTTCACTTTTTTTTTTAAGAAAAGGTTCTTTAATTTCCTAAAACAGCTCGTGGCTGTAATTTTCACCAGATGTTACTCAAACTCAGATGTTACTCAAAAGTTGCACTATTTTCAGTGGTGGATTAATTCATGTTCGGTGCTCTAATGAGTATTTTCAGTGAGGGACTGAGTCAATATACACTGAAGTGTGTCTGTTCATGGTAATGAAGGAGCATGTCAGCCAGTGCAACACTGTGCCTCTGGTGTGTTTTTAATCATTTCTGGAAAGCAATGGAGCTCAATGGCACAGATGAATAGCAATCTTAGGCTCATCTTAGTCGTTTCTTTTGGTGTCAGGTGGTTTTCTTTTCTTTTCTTTTCTTTTCTTTTCTTTTCTTTTCTTTTCTTTTCTTTTCTTTTCTTTTCTTTTCTTATGTCTATGTCCATTGTTTTCCCCAATTTGATAATGATATTTACAGTACAGACACATTGATTGAAGTGCCAAATAAACTGTGCTGACTATACTTTGAAAACATATTCTGTGCCCGAGTTTACAAAACAATTTCAAGGTCCACTTCTTCTTCTTCTGACTCTTTTGACCATCACATGGTCTTAATCGGCAGATGGAATTTCTCAGTTTGGATGGAACCGCAGATGTTCAAACTTTCCACTGTTCTGAGCACTTTTAGAACATCTCGTACATGTTGGCTTCTTCTCTTCTATAATCTATTCTTTTGTTCTACAGTTTCACAACAACTGGTGCTTTTGCTCTAGCTGGCAGAATTCAGAAATAGTCAGCAAGAAGATGGATTATGAGAGCTGTGTGATTTGGGAGGAGTGGAAAACAAGCCCCTTTTCTCAAGTTCCTCATTACCAGTGCAATTTAGTTCTATTGCACAATAACTTTAAAATGTCAGTTATTCCTGAAACTGCTGGAGAAAACGTTGAACTTGTCTGGTGTACAGATGAGTAAAAAAATGCACTTAAATTTTGATCTTTTGAAGTTGCTCAATTTAGTCTTGAAGCTTAGAAAACAAGGGGAAATTGAGACTTTGAATTTGCTGTGCAAATTATATGTAAGATTTACGGATTTAAGTGTAAATTTGGATACCTAAATAAATTGGTACTCATCAGTTTTGGACTAGTTGTAGTCACTTGAAAATGCATGCATTGCATTCTGGATCTAGTTTCTATGCATTCCTGATTTTGGGTAAATATGTACATGTTTGTATACATAGAAATTCTTCTTCATCATCTTTCCTATTCCATTCTGCCTCTGCTTTGCTCTATCTATCCCCTCTATCTGCAGTTCTGCGTACACACTTAATCTCTCCCTCAGTCTCAAACACACCTGCTTGTGTTGAAAGAACAGCAGAAGTTCAGGCTGCATAAAAGATGAAAGCATGGACTGAGAGAGAGAGACAACAAGAGGAACATTAGGAGAGAGACAGATGAGTGAGAAAACACAGAGAGATCTCCCTCATACTTTATATGCTAATTGAGGTGATGGTCCGACACGCTGTTAGCATCCTGAACACAGCAGTCAAACAATGACCTCAAGGTGATCGTGAAGTGTAACACACTGTTGGTAGTTGCTGCCAGGAGAGCGGCTGCAGCCAGAGGAAGTCTGTGAAGTATCGACTCATCCTGTGCACTGTGTGCCGGGCCTGCTGGACTTTTCCTTCTTTTGTCTGTTCTGTTTGTCTTATTTAGATTGATGGCCTCATGAACTCCATCAAATTGTAACTGATTGGACTGTGCCAGCTGGATCAAAAGTCAAAAATGTGATAAGCAGTCATGTATTTCACACTTGCTGGAAGGTGGAATTGCTTAACTTCACTCTATAAATTAATCTCCAGGAACATCAATGTATGCCTCATTGGATTTTCCACTATTTTAAGGTTCTTGATAACACTGTTTCATTAATTTCTGATAAGCACATGTTGCAACTGCATGTTTGTATAATGAACCAACAGTGTTGGACATAATGAATGGATGGATATCTGTCGCTGTACATGTACTGTACCATGCAGTTTCAGTAAAATCTTTCACATCAAAAGAACATGAAATTTTAATATATAAAAGCTTTTGAATAATTTTTGAGATCATATTAAATCAACAAACCAGTTTTTTGAGAAATTATATACAGATAAACCTGGAGTTTCTTTTATGCACCCATAATAGAATCAAATACATGATCAAATCCATAAAAAAAAATATTAAATTATAAATTATAAAAATCAGTTTGTTTCAGCAAGTGATATTTGTTCAGTGAAGTCAGTGCTTTTGGAAGGAAAAGAAAGGAAACTTGTCAAGCTGAATAATTGGAAGAATCTATATCCAAATCTAAGAAATTGTTCCCTACCAAGCTTTCAAAAACAATTTCAAATAATGAACAGATCCAATCAATGAGAGGGAGATGAAGGAGGCAAAGAGAAGCAGAGAACAAGAGCAAAAAGGTGTGAAAAAGAAGTGAGATATACGTATAGGTCAGTTGATTTACTGTTTGATGACAGGATGTGGAAACAATAATTATGAGCTGGAATAAAAGTTAAGTCATGCTGCTGATCAAAGATAACCAGTTTGAAACTGGAAGCACAATGTGGGGACATTGTTAGTGGCAACAGCTGCCAGTAAGGATGTGGTCTGTGGTTTTGTTTGGAAAATTAGATCATTAATATTATTTGATAGTAATGTATTTTGTGCAGTAAAAAATATATATATGCCTCATCCTCTTCAGAACTCAGCTCCACATTTTTTTTTTACTATGTTTGGTCATCTGTGTATGACGTTCCACTTCTGACTCTCTTTCTGGGACAATTTTCAGCCCTCAACATGATGCTGTATAAGCCAGCAAGTGAATAAAGTGTGTCAAAGCCAACAGTTCTGAGGAAAGGTCTTGAACTTGGGATGGATATCCAGAATGGGTCATGACTGTGTGTGTGTGTGTGTGTGTGTGTGTGTGTGTGTGTGTGTGTGTGTGTGTGTGTGTGTGTGTTTGAGAGAGAGAGAGAGAGAGAGAGAGAGAGAGAGAGAGAGAGAGAGAGAGAGAGAGAGAATCTATACCAAAGCCACAGCCATCACAATAGCCTAATTGTTCTTTTGGTTGACTAATACTGGAAAAGCCTTGTGGACACAAAAGCTTTAATTAAATTAGCTGGAGGGTTTACAAGTTTGGGAAGCGGCTCCTGTTGATGCCTCTGCACTCAGAAAGTCTGCTTTAAAAAAAAAAAAATAGAACTAATAAGCCAAACTGGAGGATGCTGGCTGAGCAGAGACACTTTGTGGTTACTGCATGACCCATATGTCCTCACTATTGTCTGAATGATTTGTAACCACATGCCACAGCTGCCACATATTAGCACATTCACAGAGCCGTACTCTGTGAATGTGCTAATATGTTGCTCATGTTGTAAAATCAAACACAAACTGAGTGTATAATGTGCTTTAAAGAGTATGATTTGTTTACTCCCAATCCACACCAGTGTTGTTTTTGGATAAACAATCATGCCAGTAAGGCCACTGAATGAAGAGGGGGAAAAATGGAGATGGGAGGCAGAATAGAAAGTGTGAGTCAGGCAGGACGGGTGTGTGAGTGGAATCCTTAGCGCCAACGGGCTAATTTATCATGGCCCCTGTTGCTATGGGAACCAGCATTCTGGGCAAATCATGGGATGCTGGAGTGGTGTTTTTCTCCTCATTTTCTTTTCTTTTTCAGCCTGGTTAGAGCAACTTGTGAGTTTATCCTGTCTGCATTCGAGAGAGAAGGAGAAGAAGGGGTCTGGGAAAAGTGTTGCTTTAATAAGTAATTTAGTCAAGCATTTAGTGGCTTCAAATCCAGCCTTTATTATGATAAGTGAGGAGAAAAAAATAGGCATTGAAGTGAGTTAATTCCACTTGGTTCTAATGTAAATCAGCTCACCTCAAGATTTGTCTTGAGTTCTTTGTAGAGTGACATGCCTCAGGTTTTCTTGCATGAAGAGCAAGAGACAGGTGAAAGTATTTCAGATAAAAGTAGAATTACTTCACCCTGTTGGCACATTCTTTACTTTCACAAGAAAAAAAAACAAGATTTTCCCACGAGAATTTACCACTTTAAAAGCATATTTTTCAGCAGCCAGAGCCAGATTAAAGAGGATATCTGTGGCAAACATAGCAACCTCAAATGATGGCCCTGCAGCTGCATGATGATGATTTATTCAAGTATGTAACACTGAAGTCAGATACCTGCCAAAAAATAATCTTGCTGTGAAAAGTGTCAAGTATACAGGGTTCAAGGTCAGTTGTATTTGACTGCTAACTGTTACACAAAGCACATCAGTATCCTTGTACACGTCAGATAGCTGTGCAGTCTAACAATAATGTCTCCAATGTCGACCTGAATATCAGAATTAGAATCATTATGTGTGTTTAGACAGTCTGCTTCGATTGACATTTGATAATTGGATATTTTGTGACTTTCCTCCCAAGAAACCAGTACTGTAGTCTGTAGCCTTCACACAACCTTTATTTACAATGAACTGACAAAACCTTCTTTTAATGATAAGCATCTCCAAGCTTAACTGCTTAGTTAATCTTGTAAGCATCGGTTAGCGACAAGGCTTTGTACCCTTTTGACGTTTACGTTTTTACGTTTCCCAAACTCAAACCAAGCCGTTCATATGCCTAAACCCATATAATTGTGCCAAGCAGTTGTGATTTCAAAGGCTTTTGGAGGGCACTGACAAATGATATATAGTCCAGGAAATAGGGATGTCAAAGCAGAAAGCTCTAATATGAGATCTTCTGAAGGCAATTAGAAGCAACCATTAATTCATGAGGACTTGTATTCCACAATCATATGACATATATATGATACCTCACTGATCTGTAATAAAAAAACAAAAAAACATATTCTAGCAAAACATCAACTTTTCATGAGCTAAGAAAAGCAGCCGTGTTTTCAGATTTGTGCCAAAGCCTTCTTAGATAATTCAGTGAGTTTTTGAAATGGTTTATGTAATTTAAGAAGTAGCAGACTTTTATCAAACCACATAGGAACACTTTGTCCTGCATCTGAGCTGAAAAATTCAAAATCCCAGCAGTTGGCAGTATGTGGTTTTCACAGGTCAGTGACAATATTGTATATATTGTGTTATTATACACACACACACACACACACACACACACACACACACACACACACACACACACACAAGTACAGTTGATGTTTTGGTACTGAATGTGCAAGTACTGTTGCTTGCCACACTTGTGGCTTGCTGGCTTATCTTACTGTAAAGCCAATGTAAATGTTGAGACACATCAAAACCATCACCTGCTCTCTGCCTACAATACTGGGGGGAGGGGTCTGAGTGTCTTCAAGTTATGTGCTGTCCATCTGTTGTATCTTTAATTTTCCAAAATCAGTGCAGGAAAGTTCTTTGACCAGGCTGCACTCACCTCTTGTTTGCATAAGGAGGTTTTCTTTTTTTGATTTTCAATATGAAAGATTATGAAAACAGCATCCAGCTGTGTTCCCTTTTTCTGCCCTCCTCCCCCCAAATTATGGTCGGAAGGAAGAAAACATGTTTACTATGCTTTCTCATTCTCTCTCCCTCTCCCTCTACAAGTTGACAGCGCATCATAAATCCATCTCAGCCTGGAGGAAGAGCATCTCAAGGCTGCCGCTTCTCTCCGACAAAAAAATGTCTTATTCCTGAAAAAAAAAAAAAAAAAACCTCCAGAGCTCCTGTGGGGAGGGAGGGTGAGAAGAAGGGAAGGGAAGCAGGGGCAGAGAGAGGAGAAGGAGGAGAAAGGGGGAGGAGGAGGCTCAAAGAGAATTATTCATCCATGTTTGGAGAGCAAGTTTGTCTAAATGAGCCTTGGCAAGCTGCTATAGCAACGTATAGATAATTCAGTTGCAGTTCATGCTGTTAGCCTTCAGGATACACACACTCATACATGCCTGCTCCATATACACACTGATCCCCTCACATATGTGCCTTCACACATCTTAACACTTCTTGACTTGTCTCAGATGATGGACACTTCAGGGCTATGGGCAGAGCAAGAGACCAAGTGGGAATGAGGCTTTCAGACACAGTTACAGTTAGTGAACGTGATAACCGGTGTACACACCAGCGTGTGTGTTTGTGTGTACATGGTACATTTTAATATGTGACTGATTGTATTTGTCCGGTCATGCTGTGCTGAAACAATGTTGCAGTTGCTGTTCGCCGTGCTCATTTAATCCCTAAATTGGCTGATTACCAGGGCCAAGACGTGTTGATGCATTCTAATGCCTTCACAGAAGACTGAGAGTAAGACTGGCTCGCAGTGAGTGTGCCTGGCCCAAGAGCACAATGATAATGCCAGTGGCACAACTTTTATGGGAAACTCCTTGACTCTAGAAGATTTCAAGGACTGAATTTCATGAGCAGCATCTCAGATTTAGACACAACTTGGTGAAAGATTGCAGCTCACCGAATCATTATTTCCTTTTCTTATAGCGTCCACATTTGGTGAAAAAGAAGGTTTATTTCAACACTGTCATTCTGTCTTTACATAGCCTACATTCATGTGTTACCTGGTTTTGGTTAAATGTCAATACTGTCAACATGCAATATACAATAAATCTGCATTCATGATCATGAGCATTCTGGATCATGTTCTGAGACGTTTTCTTGAATTAAACACTATATTCATGTACTGCGCAGGTGATGCAGGGAGGTGGTCAGGGTGGATGGCAGGCACACGAAGTGCAGGGCTGTGACACCAGAATCCAGAGTTGTCATCTAGACTGAGCTTAGAGTTAAGCAACAAAAGCACTTTAGTTAACGTTTGGGAATCCATCTGTGTTAAAACCGATCATGATCTTAACCAAGTACTGTCAGTGCCTAAACATAACCATGAAAAAGTTTAATAATGCTCTAGTCATTACGAGTGCATAGTGCATTGCAAGATTGCCCACTTTGATTGAAAACAAATGAAATATGTTATCAGTAAACATGCATTTGGTCAGGATTCCATTTCCTTCACTATCCATTTTCTATTGCACATCAGTTCTCATACAGCAGACAAAGCTCCATGCTTCAAATCATTGCAAATATTTTGTTTTTTTAAACAACCATGATCAACATGGTCTTAATCAAGTGCTCTGAGTGCCTTAGCACAATCCTGAAGTCAAATAATGCTCAGGTTACCATGAACAGATATTGTAGGAAAATGAATTCAGTGTTACCAGCGAACATTTTATTAACACATTCAATATTAACATCTGAAGAATAAAGAAGACGTGATGTGCCCAAACATAGATCCATACATTTAAAAGAATAACAAAATTCAGGAGTCTGTGGAGATTCTCATTCATGGTACTTCTAAATGCTTTCCAAAGACAGTTGGACAGTTGGCTCAAGGTTCTAGAAGACATCTCACCTCTCATCCAAGAGGCTTCTTCAGTTCTAACTGACTGGTGGTGAGCTCAGTCATTTTTCCTCTTGCAGGATTGTTCACATCTTCAGAGTCGTTGAGGTCACACCATCATGTAAGTCGTTCAGTTTACATAAGTCATTGGGCTCTATTTTCGATTCCGCCACCGGCGCGGGGCAGGCGCGGCACGAAAGTCAGGTCCACTTCGCCAACGGGACATGGCGGTGCAGACTTTGGTATTTTCGTGCACTGCGCTGCCGGCGCATCTGCTCCCCCTTCTCATCTCAGTCCCACCCAGCGGCGCAACTCAGAAAGAGGGAGGGGAGAAGGCATGGAGTGGGTTTGACACAGCTGAGTCAAATCTTCACCAATCACAGCAGCTCCTCGCCTCACCTTTAAAAACGCCACTGGCGAGGCGCATGGCTAGTTTCGAGGATGACTGAGCCTGCACAGGAAAGTGTCCAACGCCCAAACTTCTCCCAGGAGGAGACTGACGTCACTCATGTCTAAATATGAGGTCCTTAGATGGTAAATCCTCCTCCTCATCCTCCTCAAAGCAATGATGTACTCCATCTTTGCAGATAACGTTAAGCATTACAATGATAACATTTGTATTTGGAATGAAATGACGTGGGTAATAGCGGACAACGATCATCACTTACGTTTTTCCATGTGTCTGTCTCTCTCTGTCTCTCGAGTGCTCTGAGATAGATGCAGTATATATGCTCTGTAGGATGCCACGGCTGTTTCTGGTTGGCACAGCGATGTTAACCGATTAGTTTGCAGCCCTGTTTCACCTGTGTACATTCAGTCAGGGTGAGTGACCATTACGCGTGCTGAATGCACTTTCGATGTGGTCAGATGAGATACTTAAAATTTAGGTCTGACTGTATGTGCTGACACAGATAGTTGCGTTGAATTGTGGCTGTTGCTAATTATTGATCGCTGTGAAATGCCACACACTGTGGAAACCTGTGTTGGTGATGTGAGCGCATGACTCCGCTGGTTTACGAAAATCCACTTGCCCGGTGGTGCGCACTTGTTGCCAGCTTGAGCATTACTTGACCAGCGCTCTCCTCTTGATTTCCAAAAACACTAAATCTTAGTCTGATAAAGCCTCTTCAAGAATTGCAGAGTAACAAACCACCCAGCACTTCCACTTGAGACAGATGTTCATACATGATGGTGTGAGACATGACAGTTAGAGCCAGTGAATACACCGAAACATTCCTGAGAGGCATTCCAGTGAAAATACTCCAACTCTTCAACATGAGTGAAGAGCGTCTGAGCAATCTGTAATACAGTTTAGTACAATAGGTAGAACATTTTCTCACAATGAGCCATCAACTGTTTCATAAAGCAGAGCTGTCTTGCAAACTCATTACGACTGACAGTACAAGAAAGTGAGTGGAGCTTGTTCATTTGTTCAATTAAAAACATCATAATGAGTACACACAGGGTAGATAAGGAGGGTTATGCAAGTTACTCTGCGAAATTAAAACGATTTCTGATTCAATCAAATACATTCACAATGTCTGCAAAAAAAAAAAAAAAAAGATTAAACTTGCTTGTCCTTGGCTGCTGGGTCAGGCTGTCTGAACAGTGTGCACTCACTTCTGTTTAAGCAGCATGTTTTGACCCTGGCACCAAATACTTGGCTGTGACTTTCCTCACTTGTAGATTCCAAATCCATGATTTAAATTTTGCCCTCTTGCAGACTGTCCTCTCCAAGAGGTAAAGGCAGGAGTAGCGTGATGTTCTTGTCGTGAGGCAAACCTCTAACAGCTGATCAGGGTGGATGATTGCAACAAAATGTAAGATTCCATCAACTGCCTTTTGGCCATGAATGGATTGTGAGACCAGGGGTCAATGTGCACAGACAGACTGTCCAAACCAAAAAATGGCCACATAGGTCATGTGTGCAAGAAGGTTATTACAACGCATTTTGGTCACCAACTTATTTGGTGACCTCTAGTGGTTGTGGTAATTATGATGGGAGCAACAGGTGAAATTCAGGTGACATACTCTAAATTCGGTACAGTGAGGAGCTTAGGGTGGATGGATGGGTCAAACACAGGACTTTCACCCTGGTGACCAATGTTTGTGACTTGTTTTAACTTACATACACAACTTAAACAGTAGAACAATCTTGACGTATGTCCTGTACGTAATTAACGTACATAATTACTGGATTTTAACACAAAAGTGTCATGGTCCAGTCACAGTCCAGTCAGGTTTTGCTGTTTTCTGGGTTTTCGCTGTCTGCACCTTTGGGTTTCATAATACTAACTTCGTGTTTATTATTGTTTTGTGACATTTAACAGCGTTAACCACATGTTCACTAGTGTAACAATAACGTAACCAAACTGTGACCATTTAGAATTGGTTACCATGTATTTGTTAATGTAACCATGACGTAACCAAACTGCAACTGTTTCACGTTAACTGCATGTTTGTTTGTTCTTCTCTTGGTGTTTGACAAAAAGGTGCATTTAAGTTGCAATGCTCTTCCAACCTGACAGAACGCTCTGAGTTTAAAAAGTGTTTGTCCTAAGCATTGTGTTCACCTGTGATGGGTTCTACAAGAATAAGTCATGTCTATTTGCACTTTCAGTCTAAAACAGTTAAACTTCTGGATCTCACGTGTCCTGCTCCAAAACACACTTTGACCCAACGTTTTACCCTTTAATCCATGACACGTCTGTCACCCTGAAGCACGGGAGAAACCTCGGAAATGAGTTTTTTTATGTCATTAGAGGGTTTGAAGTGAAAGTAGGCCAGCTATTTCTGACTCATTTTCATTACCGCTAAAAGTCAGAAACACTGTAAGAAAGTGGAACACCCGAGTAGAATGGAGGGAGAGCTCTGTAAGTGTTTACAATATGTGCACGTGTGTGTTTGTCTGCAGAGCTATGGGGCACTCTCACTGGTTCACTGAAGGGCCAACTATTTACATTGCATCATTACAGAGAGAGTACATGCATGTACTGTCTCCTGTTCGTCTGTCTGACCTGTTGAAAAAATGTGCATGTATGCATGAGGCATGCATGTATGCTTCATGGGGCTCAATGCCAACAGGAACTTTTCACTCAAACCACGCCCGTGCACACACACACTCACACACACAGGGACATATACACACCGATACATGCACATGCCAGGAGGTACAACCACCAACACATACTGTACATGCACAGACATGACACACAGCTGTATACTGAGGTGCATACATATACATAATACATACACAAAGATGTACATAGGGTGTGCTTTAGTACACAAGAATTAATTTAGTTCATATTTAGCAGTGTGGCTCACATCAAACACAAAACTGGCTTCGTCCACATACTCCTGCAGGCTGCACGGCTGATTGGCCGAAATTGGCTGTGTGACAACTGTGGGGGAGCTTTTGGATCTATATATGTGTATTTTTGATTGCCTTATGAGTCTGTGGCAATGGAGCGTGTGATGTGTTAAGGCTGGGGTCACAGTGAAAGGACCCTCCTCTGGCATTCAGAATTCCAAAGCCTTTCATTCACAGTGAGACGTGAAGAGTGGGATAGACACAGGACAGACACATAACTATGACTCTCTACACATCAATTGCATATGAAGGTTTCTCTGTGTAGTTGTGTGCATGTAATAAGTATTAATCGGGGTGCAAAGATGAATTTCCTCCAAGGAGGAGTGATGAAGGATTTTTTTCTTCTTCCACTTCTTCTTCTTCGTCTTACTGTAAGGCAAATAAAACCCTTCTAGGCATGACTGACAGCAGTGCGTTCAAGTCAGTGTGATGGTAGTGTTTCTCAAAAGGAAGACTACATTTCCCATGAACCTCACTACTTCCTGTCCAGACTGTCTGGTGTCTATAGGTACAGTTGAATGCATTGGTTAATTTCCCCTGTTCTAGCCCCTCAGGTTAAAGAATTGTCAGCGGTTAGGAAAAGTGTGGTGCCAAGAGAAATGGAAACATGAAAAACGTCTAATGTACAATTTCATTTAAAAAGGACAAAATTTAGGCATGACATCATTTCATGAAACACTCCCAATTGCAGAATTTCTTAACACTGTACATGAAACATGTAGGTTGAATAAGTAAATGCCATCTCATATAATCCAACACTTAATTTCTTTTAGTGTAATTACTTTAGTGTACTGCATGCAGTGAGACTATAGTAACTATAATATGTACTATGACAATAAAATGTTGATATTGGAGTTCACTGCATGTAGAGAAATGAGCCAGGCAGGAAGACCACACTGTCAGTGTTGCCTGTAGACAGTGCAGAGATGTGGGACTGCGACATCTTTCCAGAAGCATAAGCATGCCTTAGAGAATTTCATTTCATGTTCTTGTCAGAATGCTTCTTGGGGAACCTTTCTATTTTAAAAAATAAATAAATACAATAAGAATATTTTACCAAATCTTTGTCTTCACTGAAGAGCATAAGTATATTTTTCAATTTCTACTTGATGAGAAAAGGCATTTTGAAAGATCCACATGATAAAGTCATGCAGCAGATTTCTAGTCAAATCCAAACATGGTTGTGCATGGTATACTATGAATGTAGTACTGAATTAGGAGAGAGTGCTAATCTCCACAGTGACGGTTGGGTCTGTTTATAGTGATGACATTACCATCTTGAATGTAATAAAGAAATACATGTCCTACATTTTAAATGAGAGAAAAGTAGAGAAAAAGAAATGACAGCAGGAATGAAGATATGTGTTTGGGAAAGGCAATGAAAGTGCAGTAGTAGAGAAAAAAATGTATCAATTGAGAGGAGGATAAGGAAGGAGAGGTGGGCAAATGTAAGTCGAGAATGAGGAGGAGGAGAGACCGAGAGGAGAAGCATGGCTTAAAATATAAGTGTGATGTGCTCCTGCTGAGAGAAGGCAAATAGAGCTGAGACTGAAACATGGGGGGAGGGAGAAGGAGTGACGTACACTGGTCATTGAAAAATGTACAATGCTAATTGGTGTTTCACAGCCGCTAATGGAAACAGATTGCAAAGAAGTGATTTTTTTCTTCACCAACGACAGTATCAACCATTTAGATTTGTGAAGTGACCGTGAAAAAACCCCACATCATCTGAACTGTACCTTCTCCAGACCTCAAACACACTGCAGCACTTTATCTTCCTACTGTTTAGACAGTGTACTGTAAATAAAACTTTCCTCCCTGCTCCAGTCAGAACCGCTTCCATTTCTGTCAAATTTTCAGGACACTATTACAAGCACGTAGAGAAACAGGTGGAGAAACGACACAAAGTGTCTTGGTCAAACCCGAATAGAGACGCTGGCTGAGGCCAGGAAGGAGGAGAAGAACACACTTGCAGGGAGGAAGCAGGTTTGAGATGTCATGTTAGCAGGTGAGGCACTAAGGACTCTTGGCAAATGGGAGGGCTTCTAGTCCAACAGTAAGAACCAATGTGACAGAAAATTGGATCACAGAAGGTGTTGTGAACATTTTCCATAGCATGCTATGCCATGTTTTGTTTTGTTTTTTACTGTTTTCTGTTTTTGTAGAACAGAGCAGTCATGCAGATGAACAAAAAAACTAAAAATAAAAATAGGTTCTCATGACAGCTGAGCTTAATTGAGGACTGCTCAGTGAAATCCTGCAGGAAAAGTCAGCCTGACATAGTACACGGAAAAGGACAAGGCCAAAAAAACTCACTGCTGTAGGTTCATGTAACACCTACAGGATTTCAATCAGCAGAGACTTATAAGAGGACAAAAGAGAATGGGAAATTTAATAAGATTATATTTACTATGAAAATAAGAAATAGGTTTTGGTGCTGAGACCCTGGCAGGAAGTAGATCACTATGGGAAGCGGTCCAGGTGGAAACTCTGTAACACTGGTGGTGTGGTGGTGAAGAGACCTGAGCTGCAGACTGGAACAGCTTCTGATTGGAGGGTTTAGTTGGAGATGGCCAGGCGTCAACCACTGAGGTGGTGAAGTGGTGAAGGTGGGTCACATTAGCATCACGGTGCTGACTTGCAGCTGAATGACAGCAGAGAGAGCATTTTTAACATATGACATCTTACAGATGATTGGGTAAAGGTGAGCTTGTCAGGTTGTGATTGGATGAAGACAAGAATGAGCTTGTGGAGGGGGCAGGGTGACATGGTGGGCATGGGTTAGGAGGTCCTCTCCCTGACTGAAAATCAATAAGCTTTATTACTGCATCTGAACACAGACTGTTTTTAATGTAAAGCCTAAATGTTAGTTAAGGATTAAGACATAGTTTAGGCATTAGGATTAAGTTTGGATTGAGGTCTGAGGTTGTAGTCAACAATTAGCAAGTTCAGTAATGAAATGTGGGCATGTACATGTATTATATCTACAGGCATCATATATTCTATATGTATTTCTGTCCACCAGAATTTTCAAGATTGGATAGATTGGAAAGTTTTTGTGTTAGATCTGTTAAAAAACCTCTGGGTCAATGTCTCTAATAAACTGGACAAAAGAAATTTGCCTTTCTAATACGGTGGTTTTGAAGATCAAGTCTGTCTCTAGTTAAACTACTAAAATGCTGCTGGGAATAACTTGTAACTCGTAATCGTGCTCTCCTGACACACTTGATTTTGGCAAAACTGTAGTTCTCACTGGCAGAGAGAACAGCCAGATAAACAGCATCACTCACCTCCAAAAGTAAAAATTCATGAATTCATTGATTTTCATTTTCTGTCCTTTAGGAGCAGAGCACATGAAGCACTCTGTCTCCAAACACTGGAAGCAAAAAGCCAAAAGTGATCATGTCACCAGGGGACAAGCTGCTTCACTGACAGCATTTAAATATAGTAATGACTGAGTGAGTTATCTCTTTGCTTCACAGAATCAAGCTTATTTTGTTCAGGTAGATGACATTTCAAGAACAAGAAGGTCGGGATAAAAAAGTCAGGAATATACTTCATTATGTAACAGCTGCTAAGTAGGAAAAAGAAGAAATGGAAAGAGAAGGGAAGAGCACACAGAGCACATGGCTCCATTAGCAGCAGAAGTACTCAGACCTAAAGTAAAAGTAGCCACACTGTGTAAAAAATCCTATGCAAGTATTAGCAACAAAATATACTTAAAGTACCAAAAACATGATATCTATTTGCTGATTAGGGGTAAGGGCTGTCCACTGTCCCCACTCTTATTTTCATTTCTCAAAGACGTTATGGCCACTATAAGCTCACAGAGGAGCGGAAAATCAGTGAAACCTGAACTTTTTTCACTTTGAATTCTGCTCTTATTTCTCTTATCAAAGACTCTGCTGTAGCTGACATTCTGATTAGATCTCAGACACCATGGTTATTTTCCAGCCCAGAGGCAATGCCTGGGATGTGTATGTATGTGTGTGTCGTAGTGTTTTGTGTGTGTGTTTGTGTGTGTGCATGAGTCTTATGCATCTTGTGCCCCGTTGAGCCATGATTTGGCGAGCAGCCTTTTGATGAGCAGAGAGATTGTTATATCCTCAAATGCTGGAAAAGATGGATCTGTCCTTCATCTTCTATCAAGTAGGGCTAAAGCTCTAGCTGTGACACAGATCATTGTGTGTGTATGCACACGTCCGTGTGTGTGTGTATTCCTCACATTGTGGGCATTGTCTTCCTTTTGGGGACAGAGCAAGTGCCCATAATGTAAATCAATCATGTTTAGGAAGATGACTTTAAGTTTACATGTTTAAGGGTTAAGTTTACATGTTAGGGTGAGGTAAATAGTGGTTAGGGGTTGGACTAGAGTACGTGTGTGTTTGTGTGTGTGCATAGTGAGAGATTTTGAAAGGTTCCCGTTCGTCATTAAATTCTCTGTATCTTGCCTCTCCCTCCACTCCTCCTAATCCACCTTTTTAGATATGTCCTCTTGACAAACAATAGATTCCATAGTGGAAACTTCAGTAGATGGATGTTTTATTTTTGTGAAGGGTGGCCAAGAATCATTCAGACTTGCACAATAATTGTGCATTACTCTGTCATTGCTCTCTTTCAGCGAATAACATTTTAATTAGTTAAAGCTTCCTGCAAACATTACTAAAAAGATACACATGCTGCTGCAAGAAAAAAAAACAATGCTAATGATTGAACTTGCAACAAAAAAGATGAAGAGATTTGGAAAACTATGATAGAACTTTGCAGTGCAAACAGAAAAGACCAACATGAGATTAGAATTGCTGAAGAAACTCAAGAGAAACTGATTGTAATAATTAAATTCAACTGATCATCATTTATCACCCACAAATGCCAAACATTCGGAGGTTCCAGCATGAAATGTTCTGATTTATTCTGGTTTTCATCATCTGCTGAATATATCTGGGTTTTGAACTATTGGTTGGACAAAACAAGCTAATTGAGAATGTTGCCTTGGGCTTTGGGATAAAATGCGATTTGTCACTCTTTGTGACATTTCATAGACCAAACAATTAATTAGTAATTCAAAACATAATAATTGACAGAATAATTGATAATGAAGGATCCCCTCCAGACATGCTTTTACGCATATAAAACTACTTTGCTTTGATTAATCATTTGTGTCTGATATGATTTTCCACCAAAAACTTGAATTAAGCAGTTAAACTTGTTTGCTGAACTCTAATCTCTAAACAGAAACCTGCATTTTAAAGCAGAATCTGTCGGCAAGGGACAAGATTTTTGCTTGTATGCATTGTGGTGTCCATTTGAAAGCTGTTTGTCTCAGCAGGCTTTGGTTGTGTGAAGGTAAACCATCAGGGAGCAAAAGAGGCAGAATGCCATCTGCTATGATCTGATTTAGCCTTTTATTAGCTTTATTTAAAGGTATCTGCATTCACATGCAGATATCTGTTTATAGAGACAGCTTTAAAAGAGTTGTGGTTAATATTGAAGTCAAGTCAAGTTGCTAGTCGCACTGTAAACAATGACCGGAGCACAGAAGAAAAAGCCTTGGCCCAAATGTCTGTGATCTGTGATTCGGATATCTCCTAATCACAAAAGACTGGTCATTGACCCTAAAGCTGAAATCATCATCAGATAAGAGTCGATGCGGTCCGAGATTGACTGGAATGTGAAGTATGGTTCAAGTAGTTCCAAAATTACACGTGCACACACTAAAATGCGCTTTAAGGTGAGTTTATAGCAGAACTTTCCCCCTTCAGCTTTCAACCCTTCATCAAAAACCTTTGAGTGTCAAACAGGCATCATTCTACACAGCATCAATAAGCAAAGAGCATTGTATAATGAAGGGGGACTTTATTAATTAAAAATTTGTGTAAATCCCAGCTCTGGTAATTTAGTTGACAGCAGTGAGGTGATGGATTTGCAGTGTTGCGTAGAGTGCCCCCAGAAAGAATGGAAAATCAAAAATAGACATAAGAAGGAAGGAAAATAAGTGGCAGAAAATGTGATGCAGAAACAAATCTTTACTCATGACCATGCCTATTTTCAGACCCTGAGTTCCTTCAGTTTTTCCATTACTTATATAGGACACAAAATAGTGGTGCAACTGAGGGGTTTTGCCTGCCAAAGCAGCTAATTCAACTGACAGACATAAAATCCTGAAAGACTTATAACATGATTATCACAGGCTGCTGGTTAGTATTAATTTCAAGCTCTACTTGCAATGTTTTGATATTTAATATGTGTGATGGCTGCCAGGAATTTCCCAAGTCAACAAGCTTCCGTAACATGACAGTCTAACAAGCACCAGAGCAGAGGATCAGACGGAGCAGCCTGTTGACACTTTCTGGCTGCTTCGGTAATAAAGCCGAATGATGGCAAACAGCAAGACACAATTTCAGCTCAGCGATGGAAAATAAAGCTGTGTAATGAAAGCACAGATGTAATCTGTACACTGTCTGCAAAGGGAGAGGAGGAGAGACAGCAGAAGAGAGATAGAGAGTCATTTCTTGCAGATCGATAGAGAGATGAAAAAATTTGTTAATAGCGCACTTTTAGTGACAGGAAGGAGTGCTGCTATTGTTGCTCTTTGTGTGGGAATGCATGATTCATCAAAGCACTGTTTTCCTCCCTGTTTGTCACACTGTTCCTGTTCTGGATGGAGTGCATGGAATGCTGCATTACAGGACATTTTCCTTAGATTTCTGTTTTATATTTATTTAATACAATAACAAATCAGGCAGACAAAGAGTTGATGAATTCAATTTGCACCTTAGAGTGAACATCTTCTAATTCTATACATGCATTTACCAAGGCAGGCACTTTCAGTAAAGAGTCTATCTGTGCTGCCCTGAGCAGCTGCGACAAAACAGCACAACTGCCCTGATTTTAATGTACAGTAAAGGTTGTTAATGTATGAAGCAGAGGCCTGAAACATCTCTGGGAAGAAAACACCTGAACCCAGCATGCATTAACAAGACTGAATGTTATTTTGGACGCAGCCCAAGTGGGGTACTGTGGCTAGCGGGGACCTGATCACTAGAAGCTCTATTCTCAGATCCGGGCTAGGGCAAAAATCTGTCAGCAGAGCAGGAAATAACGGAGCAGATGGCGTTACCAGTTACAAACTGATTGTGTGTTTCACATATTCCCCATTTTGATACTGATGTAGTTCACAGCACTGCACTTTATGCAATATATTCACCTGTGTTTGGTGTAAAAGATGGCAGTCTGTTGTGGTTGTCTGATGTCCTCCAGGCACAGTTGAGCATGAAACCACCAGATTCAGCTAAAACAGAATAGGAGGACTCCAACCTTAGTTTTCGTTCCAGAGACGGTAACAGTTTGATTCTGTAAACGAGGTTTATGGCATCAGCTGTTGATTTAGCAAGACATAATCACATTCAATCAGCAATGTATTGTCAGGAGGAACAGATCCAGTCCACACGTTTGCACAGCCTGTTAGGGCATTGTTAGGAGTGCTTTCCTCTTGGTTTGGTTTCCTTTCACACACAGAGAAGTCCAAGCAAGCCAAAATGCATCACTTCAAATCATGTGACAACATCCACTCTTCTTGGTCAGATGGGTTTACAGGGGAGCAAGAAAGTAACCACAGGAAGAAGCTCCTGTGTTCTGGACTTGTGCATATTTGTGTGAGAGCTTTTGCTTTTGCAAATGCATTTGGCATTTGCTCATAGCTGTGGTAATTATCTGGGCAATATATGGCACCAGGCAAAACTATCAGCAGAATGCCAAATGCACTTTGAGGAAACATCTAGAAAATCTGTACTCTTTTACACTCAGGTATGCTGCCTTCAGGTGACAGCAGAACAACACAGTTCACAGTGGTACACTTGGCAGTTTGTCCGGATAAAAGTCGGCTCACATTCCCACTACAACAAATCTGTTCCAGAATGCGTTTGGGACCGGACTGAGACCACCTCATCTTGAGGGTCTTGCTGCAGTTGTTTTGGTCTGAGTGCGATTCCTGTGTCCACACCTGTCCAAATGAATCACATCAAGGGAGAAAACGCACCCAAGTTTGAGTCCAATATCAGTGGACTGAAAAGTGCAGGTGTGAAAACAACCTTAGACTGTTCAGACTTTGGACAGCATTTGGAAATTGCCTTTCTTCAAGCCAATGTGTTGAATATTTTTTAATGACAAAAAATTCTAGAAAGTCAGAAAATATCAAATTCTACACCTGATAATATTGTGAGATCAGTGCAGGTACAGAAAGCTCAGTGTGCTGATTTAAAGGTGGAATCAAGCAGAGACACTTCCTCTGTCTGTTTGTGCCTGATTATTGTCTTGTATCATATTGTATTACACAGCATAGAAACAGATTACATCATTACGCACCCACCTCCCTCCACCCATTATTTTGTCCTCCACTCCTCTGCTGTCCCCTCTTCTTTAGTTACTCCTCTGTTTGTGTGTCCTTCCCCTCTTTTACTTTTTCTCGCTGTGCTTTTAGTAGCAATATATGGGTCAGTCAGCTATGATGAATTAAAACTATGTGCGTGTGTCCGTGCATGTGTGATATATTACAGCGTTGTGTGTATGAGTGTGTGTACGTGTGTGTGTGGTATGTGTTTGATATATTAAAACAGTGCGTGCGCTGCATCCATCTCAGGCAGCCATTCTGTGCCTGCTATAAATCACCATCAGTTTCACCGTCACGTCCAGGAAACCTGACAGGAGATGCCACACTACAGCGCCAGGACACTCAGTGTGTGCGTGTGTTTCAGTATGTGTGTGTGGGGGGGGGCAACAGCTACTATGCTAATATTGTAAACCTCACTGGCGGAGGAGGTAGAATATGAGCTAAATGTTCAACATTTACAACCAAGGCACACAATTAATTTGGAAAACTGAATTCCAGCTATACTCTGGCATGGTTTCTGAAGACGATTTGCCAAGAAGTAACTGAACTTCATGAAAGTTGATTTATTTCAATTCCAAGGTCCCAAACAGACTTTCAGTGACAGAGCTAAGCCTTTGTAATAGAGGGAGTAGCAGATCTTGTGTTAAATAATGCAGCATGTTATCTGTTCCATAAAATATGACTGTGTGTAGTCTCCAAAGAATTACAGGAATTCTTAATTGTAATGATGACTGTTTAAGAAACATTAAGAGGGACTGAGGAAGACAGAAATGATCAGATAGAGCGCACTTTAACATGGAAAGGATTCCAACAGTGTTCAAAAGGAACTGTGTTCTGTTTGACTTTCATCTTTAAAGCTTCAGTAGAGCAGGGTCTTAAATTTACTGTACAGAGGAAAATAAGGTTTGAACGTATTGAATGGAAGAACAATCTTAAGATCTTTAGAGGACAGCATTAAGATAACAATTGTGCTGCCTGGAATTTCTAAAAAAAAAAAAAAAAAAAGAAAGAAAGAAAAAAGAAAAGAAAGGCTCCCTGGGCATTATTTCTGTAAGGAGGGGGAGGAAAGAGTGTGATGCAGAGTGAGACAAAGAAATTCTTCAGCTTTAAGAATACAGGTTTCTAATCCTAAGTAGGAGAGGGTGAAATGGATGAAGTCTTCAGTAACTGATTGCTTTATAGGTCTGGATTTTTCCAGTGAGGGTTGTCCAGAGACTTTTGGGACTAATTATTGAGAAAATGTGAATTTCCTGGAAAGAAAAGCTTACTCTCCAACGGATATCTATGCATTATTATGAATTATTTTATTAATTATTCTCCTATTATTATTCAAAAGTTGCATGTTCAGATGAACATGAACAGGAATGTCTTTCTCTGGCTAATGAAGTGAATTAAATACCTGTCCAATCAAACTCATCGGATCATTTTAATGGACAAATTCAACAGTGCCACAAAGCAGTCCCTCTCACTGATACGCAACATTGCTAAAACCATCCTAATTTGTAGTTTGAATTTAGCAGCATATGCATCATGTTCTGTGACTGACATTAGCGGCTGTGGTTACACTGGTTACGACCCTGCATAATTTCCAATTGATAAAAATAACAAACAAAGATGCAGCGTCGAGGTGAGGCTCCTTAGAAAGTAAAAGTTCTTTTAGGCCTACTGATCCCAGCAATGTTAGATCATTTCTTTGTGTTAGGACAGTGGTGTCAGGCCATATTTATTCACCATTGGTCCACTTTAAAAAAAGTGACCACCTACAGAGACCAGAGCATAATACCAAACAATGTAATACAAGGAGACTGTAATCCAAGCTTTAGTGTACACAAAACATCAAAGACATGCTCTAATCTGACAATGGCTTTCCAATCCAGTAAAAGGGTTTTTAGTGCTATTTCATTGTGTAAAAACACTGATAACTACACACACACACTCTCTCTCTCTCTCTCTCACACACACACACACACACACTCACTGGAACACACCTCAACACCTGGTATGAGATGGCAGTCGGTTACAGATGTGCCCATCTGGCCTCCACTCTCAGTGTGTGTGTGTGTGTGTGTGTGTGTGTGTGTGTGTGTGTGTGTGTGTGCGTGCGTGCGTGCGTGCGTGCGTGCGTGCGTGTGTGTGTGTGTGTGTGCGTGTGTGCCCTAAAAGAACAGTGAGTTCTAGAACAGAGCGGGATCACTCCACATTAGTAACCTCCTGAAAAACGCCTGGGGGCGGGATTAGGGAGTACAAGCATTTTAACACACACACACACACACACACACACACACACACACACACACACACACACACACAAAAGGAAATCTGAGATGAGATTGTGTTGTTGGGGTGTTTGTGGTGTTTGGGAAAGAGAGATAAAGAATGCTCTGGAAGGATAAAAAACAGAGAGAGAGAGAGAGAGAGAGAGAGAGATGGAGAGACTTTAACTGCGGTGAACATGTTGCCAGTGAACTTCTCTGTACATGTATGCAACATGGAACGATCGCTCAGGCCGCAGAGGTCATGCAGGCAGTATTTGTTATGGCATGATGGAGTTTAAACCAATTTACAGTCATACACAGTGCCACATGAAATGGATTTTGTTTTTTTTCTGATATTTTTAGATGGAATTTTTTTTTCCCGGAAAAGGATATTGAATGAAAAAATATTATCAAGGAATGAAATTCTAGTTTCTCTCTAATTTCTGAAGAAATTCTCATTCGGATCCTTTTATAACCCTGAACGTCCTTCTGCTGTGGTACAAAGATGAAGATTCAGGGATTTATACCCTATGTCTTGTTAGATCAAGCTGTTAAAGGGATAGTGTGGCTTCTCTGTGACTCACATTTCCATTTGAAGTGAATTAGCTCCCAGGCTATGAGCTAATGCTGCTACCTGCTGCTCAGTTTTGTCTGGCAGGCCAAAGCCGTCATTGACTGAGGCTTGAAAATGCAGCAACCTGCTGGACAGTTGATGATTCTGTGGCTCACGCTGAAATGTGTCCGTTAACTCAGCTTCATTTGCTGCTGTTAATTTTTGTCTGGCAAGCAACCAGCTGGTCTCCAGTCAGTGTTGCCCCTCCTGCCAGGGGAAAATCAGGGAATCAATCATAACCTCCTTCTGTGCAGCTCTATTGTCTTTATTATGCTCCTGTCTGTCTGCACCCTCCTCTTCTCTTCTGTCCTATTTTCTCTTTTCCTCTCTCTTCCCTCCACCAGGTCATCTTTCCTTCCATCCTCCTCCATTCTTTTTGTCGCTGTTCTCCTCCTTGTGTCTCCTCCCTTTTTAACCTCCATCCATTCTCCCTTCTGTCGTCGTGCTCTGTTCGAGGTCAACCGCTCCGTCTGTCTTTTGCTCAGTGGAGGAGGTGGAGGAGGAGGAGGGTGGCACTGACTTGCCTTCCTTCGCTCGTTATCTCATTAAGATGGCTGTCAGAGCACACTGCAATTACTGAAGTCGCCACGCCACTTCTCCGCCCTGTCTCTGTGTGTGTTTGCCCCTCTGTATGCTCACAATATGGCTGTGATGGGATTGTGGGAATGTGGCCATAACGGTGCATAATCTTTAAATTTGGAGCTCAGAATTGCATATTTCTCAGGGTTTTTATTCATAATTATAGTATATGATCAAAAATGTACCTATTTGATGGGTATAGTAATATTCAACTCTCTGCACACAGA
The DNA here is from genome assembly GCF_039877785.1 of Chaetodon trifascialis. Taxonomy (NCBI): domain Eukaryota; kingdom Metazoa; phylum Chordata; class Actinopteri; order Chaetodontiformes; family Chaetodontidae; genus Chaetodon; species Chaetodon trifascialis. The sequence continues at coordinate 27,011,081 of NC_092059.1, read as the reverse complement.
GAAGAATCAGATATAGATATACATTAAGTATGTTGATGGATTTTTTGCAAATGTATTGTTATTTAATCTGTCAGTATTTTGCTTTTCACTTCGTCATTTAGTCTGTTAAATCATTGAATTTTGTGAAATGTTCCAATCACTACATCCCAAAGCCCAAGAAATTGCTGTCCAATCACTGACCAGCAGGCGAAACCCCAAATTTACCATGATAACAGAGAAAAGCTGGAGTCTGGAAAGAGAACCCTCATTTTTTCTAAAGAATTGATGATTAATGATGATTAGTTCTGATTATTTTTTGGGCCACTGACTGATTAGTTAATCAACTAATCATTTAGCTCTAACCATCATCATCAAACTTTTGCTGGGCAGAGTATGAACCTTCAGAAAAAGTGACCATATTAGAAAATGCTGTGTGAGTCTCCATAGTGATCTATACTTTTAACGTTGGGGCTTATTGGTCAAAAATAATTGCAGAATTATTGTAATCGGAACAGATCAGAAAACCAGAAAATAACTAGAAACACTGGGTAGTTGCAATTAGCTGTTTGCTGATGATTAGCTCCCACAGTCTCCTCGTTCCCCCAAAAGTTCTATGCTAAACAAATCAGCACATGCACAGCAAGAGACTCATTGCTGCAATAATGTGGCACAGCTTCAGATTCCTCAGTTATGTTACCTCGTCGACAACATCATTTTGGTGGATAATAGAACAGGTGACAGTATGAGGTGGTGAGTGACTGAAGCATCTTTGATTATGCATAGATAGTTCCAGTGAAATTACATAAGCATTATGTAATTATGGTAAGGAGAGCTTCAAATGCACCGTTAGCAAAACACAATATGTACTGTAGTGGCAGTGTGTGAGGGTGAGGGCAGGACAGAGACCGTGCTCAGGAATCAGTCAGAGGAGATACTGAATCTGGAGTCCAGGTGTGCAGGATCATCTCTGTCAGGCAAACTTTACATGTGTCTTAGTGTAGGACAAAGCACCTCATGTGTGTTGTAGTTCAAGCTCTGGTGAAGGTTTTGGTCAGATGATGGTGCAGGAAATCTATCTATCTATCTATCTATCTATCTATCTATCTATCTATCTATCTATCTATCTATCTATCTATCTATCTATCTATCTATCTATCTATCTAAAGGACGTTTTATCTTCATGTTATTTATAGGCTACCAGTCCACCTAAACAAGACTCTAATGATATGATAATATGAACTACTTAAGGAAAAATGGTCCCATTACAATTTATTAATGTTTGTATTGATAATATGCAATTGTGGAATTTAAACTCAAAGAATATTTCAAACTTACATAAGGTTGCAACAGAATGGGTCTGCGGTTCATTGCAGGTTTGATCTGATTATACAGAGTATACAGGCGGCTCAGAGAAAAGTGTCAGAGAAAGAAAGAGATGGAGAGCTTGATGAAAGAGATTTATTTTGAGTTGAGATTTGATAACCTGTATTCACTTTTCCCTCCAATGTCCTCGGCCAGATTTCTTTTTTTCTCTCCTCTTTCATAATTTCTTTTCAATCAGTTCCACCTGCCTTCTGTGATGGTGCCGAGATAAAAAATTGGGCCGACACAAGCCTCTAAAGTGGTTTATCGCCGTAGAGAGACGGTGCAATTCTACACTAAGGCCTGAGATGAAATACTAGCGTGCAAAAGTTATACCAAAGAACGACCACGGCCAGTCGTTCGACCCAACCACTGGACTCATGCAGCATTCAGGTCACATGGACAGCTGTTCCCCTCAGCTGGAAGGTGGTGAAGACTACTTTGAACTTTGCAGCAACCCACAGATTGCCGGATGTCACCAAAAAAAAAAGACATGATATATGGATAAGGATATAAAGCGGCAGAGAATGATAGATCAGTTTCATGTAAAACCCAAAACAATTTCACTCCCATACATCTTTTTGGGATTTCTGCTTTTGAACTTTCACGACAGGACACGTGGAGACAACTGACTTTTTGTTTGCTGCAAAATGTGATAAGAATTGTCCTTCTGATCGTGTGCACATTTGACAAGTGGATCATTAAATTGGACACGGCAGGACCTCCCATGAAAACGAGCTAATTCAATTTCTGCACTTTTTCTTTCTGCACTAATGTGAGCTATCTCACAAATATCATTTGCCGTCATCATGTGCCAAATTGGCGAGACGCTGACTGCATTCATTCTGCAACTTTAACTGGAAAGAATAAAAGAAATGAAAGTCTTAGAAATGATGCTTGGAGAATCGATGCATCCATCATTGTTAATGATGGCGTTTCATCATTAATGTCATCTACATGATTTGCTGTTCACTCATCAAAATGATGCAGTGTTTGAAAGGCAATAACAAAGAAATAAAAACTAGATGATTCTTTAATTGTAGCTTTACAGTGCCGTCTGAAAGCTGAGGTGAATAATATTTTCAAAGAACAACCTATGTCTTTTCCCAGCAGCACTTGGATGCAGCACAACACGGGCACAATCACTCGGTAAAGTGCAACAGAGGACAACTAATCATACTGGGTTTGTTCAAAAGAGGAAAACTGTTAATCAGACATGGTGCAATGAGCAGGTACTAGTTTTGAAAAAGCTACCATTCTGAAATACCAAGTGCATGGGAATGTATATGTATAGTTTATCCTATTTTTCCTGGATTACACAGGTAATAAGCAATATAACCCAAATAATTCACCAACAGCTGCATGTGTCTCCTCCTCATAGAGCCCCAGCTGTGCTTGCTGTGTACTCTGCTTAATCAGCCTGATAGCAGGAGCAAAGCGTCAACTTGAGCAGTGTTGTCAGCCTAACTCACAAAACAGTGCCTCAACAGAAAAGAACATCCAATCATTAATATAAAATGTCATAAAATCAAACCATTAAGCTCATTTCAGGTGTTTATTCATTGGTTGAAAGTACTATTCACACATATTCAAGTGTTTGTACATTAAACTCAATTACATGTCCTGCTAAACAAATGCTGGCTGGTGGAGCGGGGAGGGATGTTTATTATCCCTGAGGTTGGGCCAACACCGTACAAGGACAACAATGTGTAAATGCATTGATCGAAAAATCTTCTTTGGTTCAAAAGATGCAAACACTTATATTTCTTCAGAACACTGTAAAAACATCTAAAGAGGACATGAATTTCTTTGAACTTCTTTGGAATATAAATGCTGGAAATATCAGGTGAATATCCTAAATAACTCTGCTGTAAAAACACCAGAATATCTTCTTTTATTTCCCGCAATTGGCCAATGCCGCCACAGGGATGAATAACATCCCATTTTACTGTAATGTCACGTAATGAACTCATCATCAGCTGGTAACTCTTTCTCTGTGCTGGTCCTGATGATGGGAACAGAGGCAATTGTGTGGCTTTCTCTTACAACTACCTGCTAAACAAGCAGGACAAACCAAATAAACTGAGAGGCCAAGCAAAGTCTTGCAGAGTTTCCATACTGACTAGTTAAAAAAAAAATCTCTTTCCAGTTGAATTGCACTGCAAGCAGTGTGTGCGTGCATGCGTGTGTGTGTGTGTGTGTGTGTGTGTGTGTGACTGACACCTCAGCCAAACAATGGAGGAAGGTTTAGTGGAGAACTTCATGGTTAGTCTGCTGTCATTCCTGACATCTTCAGTCTGATTGGGTTTTTGAACCGTCTTCTTTCTTTGGATTTGCTTTGCAGCATTAAATTGTTCGACTGTGAGAGCTGCATGCATGAACAGGTTTGCTTTTACTTGTGCACATTTTATATGAATTCAGATGAACAATGGCTTGCGGTTTGGCAACACGGGGAGAATTGTCATGATAACAAAACCACTTCCACTCTCATTCTGCAAGCTGACAGGTAGACAGACAGACATGCAGGTTAACGCTCTCCTTTCACTTCACTCATCCCTGTGTTGGTATGATTTACTTTATCATATTTTACGGTGCTTTAAACTCAAACTAAACACCATGATGAGGCAGCCCAGCCACAGCCCTATCTTCCCTCCTCAAGGCTTTTTTTTTTTTTTTTTTTTATCAAAGCAAGTTATTATGTTGATTGAAATTGCTTTTTAAGCCCCATCAGCTTCTCTAATCAGTGCAGAAGAAGGGTTCCATTATTACAGATTTGATGCATATACTGGATGTAGAGTTTATTTATTCTTCAAAATCTGTAATTAGAGGAAGTTCAGATTGAGTTTGACACAATCACAACCAGTGTGATAGTGATCAGCATTGCATTATGTATATTTATCTTTCAAATGTCATCATTTGCAGCCATGTATATCCCAAAATCCCAAATAATAACCAACATTCAAATAATGGCAGAGTGTCAAATAATAGCCAGTAAGAACAAATAAAGTCCTATTTGAATAAAGGCTGGGTTGGAAAAAAAAAAGAAAAAAAAAGAAAAAAAAAAAAAGAGTGGAATTATGTGTGGATGGATTTATCTTATCATTTCCATAGAGTTATACATTACTCATGAAGGCTTCCTCATTTCAACAGAAGCACTGGTTTCTTTCACTGGTTATTGTTTATGTCAGTTAACAGCTCACTCTCCAGCATTGGCTTCACATTAAAAGCCTGATGAGGGATCGTGCTGGAAGACTTTTAATGTGAAATGTCTATGGTGGATTTGAGATGACAGCAGATTAACAGGGACTGTTTTCAGTTGATGTATGAAACTTTTAAGGGGCAGAATCTCACCATTCCCTGGTAGGCTTCTACTGAAAGTAGCTGAATGACGATGACGAAAAAAATGTCAAAGTAAAATCACTTTGAATTAATTAGTGAATTAAGACAGTACTTTTGCTGAAAAGGGAAACTCAGAGCAACAAAAGCGATATGACATGACTCGGTTTTACTGATGGATGTAATGCTGTGAAAGCATGCTGAATTTAGCAATACAACAGGTACAGAGGAAGAAAGTGCAGACGGCAAACATCAACAGCAAATTAAAATGGGAGCTGCTCTTAAAACAGGGAGACATCTTGTGAAAATATAAAAAAAAAAAATTTAACATGGCAATATAGAACAGAAAAGATAGGAAACAGAATAGAAAACACATCTATCCAATATAAAGCTGTTTCAAATAAATGCAGGCAAATAAAGCACACACATACTATTAGAATCCAGCACACCATGAATGCATCGCACACGCACTGCCGGTGGCGTTCATGACAAGTTAAAAAACCAAAGACCATTAATTGTGGACGGGAGCTCTACTTGTTGGCAGGGCAATGTGTATTCAACAGAAGACGCGTAGGAGGGAGGGATAAAAGAGGGATGAAGGGCATGCGGGTGGGAAATGCAACAAACACGATGCCACATGTCCCCTTGAAAATGACCTTGTTACATGAAACATATGGTGGCTTTTGTGGTAGGACTGGCTGATAGAGTGGATGAGAAGACAAGCAGTGGAGGGACATAAGGGGGAAAACAGGCAAAGCCGAGAGGGAAAGAATCTATCTGTGTGAGTGAAGAGACTGAGTAAGTGAGAAGGCATGAGGGCATCTAAAAGTAGACAGAGAGGTAGAGCGAGTTGTTAGCGAGATCTAAACAAGGCAGGAACGGGAGAGAGAGAGAGAGAGAATCATGGCTTATTTATAATCTCTGTTATTCCCTGCCTTGATTCAGGCTCAGATCATACATTAGATCTCTCTGAAACAAGCCATGTTTCCTCTTCTCGCCTCTCAAACTCGGCTTCTATCTTTAGCTGCCATCACTGTCCCAAATAGACTGTCTCTCTATTTCACTCTGTCTCACACAAACCTTACCGCTGAGGAAGAAAAAAAAACAAAAAAAACAAAAACAAAAAAAGGAGATAGAGATATATTGTACATCCCTGCTGCGGCTTTTATCTAAAAAGCATCAGCTGGCCACAGATAAATCCAGTTTGCTCACTTTTGTAGTCAGGGACGAGCGAACTGTCAATGGCTGGCGTTGATCAGCCTCTGCTGGTTCCCGTCCTGCCTTATGGTTGGTCTTCAGCTCAGTTTATCTCATAACTGCAGTCTGCCAAACCAGGGATCCTTTGATGTGACTTATTAAAGTATGTCCAAGCTGACTGACAAACAAAGCGTGCAAACCCATCATATGCAGCAAGTGGTTACATCTTAGAAACAACCTAAAGTGCCATTTTAAAGATAACCTCTCTGTTCCAACGGCCGTCTGGGAAAGTGAGCACAGTCTAAACTCACCAGTGAAAAGGAAGGAAGGACAATTAACTTGAAATAGCAGCACCTCCCAAACACATTCCTGGTTGTATACTGTGTGCACCAATCACGTGTGTGTGTGTGTGTGTGTGTGTGTGTGTGTGTGTGTGTGTGTGTGTGTGTGTGTGTGTGTGTGTGTGTGTGTGTGTGTGTACGTGCAGTGTGTTTGCACCCTGTATACTGCAGCTGTAGTCAATGGGTCACCGGCCATCTGGTGGCTACAGTTGTCTGTCTGCCATGCTGGCATCAAGGTCAAATACTCACTTTTTGCTGAGGACCACACTCACACAAGCACACAGACTCTCTTAGAGCTGGAGCACAATACTTACAGACGTGTTTAGACTGGAGCAAATCTCACTTCATAGCTCTATGAAGTGCTTGTCACTGCATACCCTGAACATAATGACAAGTTTACATTGGCACATCATCTTGAGAAGAAGATAAAATTACTATCGGCTTTGTGTAGGATCTACAATGTCATTATTCAAGGGGATTTTTTAAGTAAGATAATTAAATATCCAAAGTAAAACTTGAATGGTTCAACACTGCTGTGCAGTATAGTAGCTCCAATGCTATTTGAAGGCATTGCTAATGAGTTTTCCTATCCAAAGCATTTCATTGGAAGCATCTGTTCATGTGGCAACAACTGAGATCGTTGGTTGTAACAAGAAGTGTGTTTTAACAGAGCCCTGAGTTCCACTCTCAATTCCCTGTATGGCCTCTGGGGGCAGCAAACAAACCTTGAACAGCAACTCTGTTAGAAATGCAGAGAAGGAAGATCAACCCCTGTATCTCTTTAAAGCAAGACAAACTCATAATTCATCATGTCAGCTTGTTTAGAGAATAAAAGAACACTCAACAATGTTGTCGGACACAGTAAGACTGAACTGATGAGCAAAGGCTGCCTTCAGCTTTACATCAGATTTACACAAGGAGCAGCTCTTGTCTTTCCGTCACATTCAGTACATGCATGCATCGTTTCCTGTGAATCTCCTGTGCGTTGGTATGTGTGTGTCCTGTGCCTCCAACAAGGAAAACTACTACATGTAGGGGTAATTACAAAAAGCACAGACATTAAAGGGCTGCTGCGCAAAATAATGCTGCGCATAGCTTGATTTTTGGGCCACTTGGGGGCAGTAGAGCAAGCTGAAGACACACCATTGTCATATTATTAGCTCATGAAGTGGTGATGGACAATGTATTAGCAAACCAAATCAAGTAGGCACAGCAATGTTTTAATTCATTCAGCTGATTAATGCTCCACTGTGTTCACCAGCTCATCTGTAACGCTGTGTGTCTGCTGATTGGTGTTGCTGGTAGTGTTCAGAGCTGTCTCACTGAAAACAGATGCCTGCTGTGTCTCCAAGCAAAGTTGACGAAAGTGGTGCAACAGTACATTTTTCAGTTGGGTGATAATACTCTGTTGGTCCATCACTACAAGCGACTGCTTTCACTGTACAACTTTCCACTTAATCCGTTGTTCATAAAAACATATTGATCAGTTATAACTTCGTAGGTTAACAAAGACACAGATATAACCAGCCATTGTTGTGAATATGCTGACACTTTGAGTTTGAGAGAGCGAGAGAGAATTTTCAAAAGTATGTTTCCTCGGGAAATCCATGTAACTGTGGAAGTGGGTGGGTTCTTCACAAATGTGAAGGATTAAGTAAGGATATCAGCTAAAATCAATATGTGCCGAAGCCTCAACCAAACACTTTGTAGGGTTCACACTCCAGTATCTCTCTTCTTCTCTCTGTTCTGCAGCTATCTCTCTCTATCACTCCATCTCCACAGCTCGTCGTTCTCGCCTCGGGTGCAGGCTGTTGCTAAGAAACAGATAGGGGAGCTGGTGTACGTTTTAGATATGCTTTCTTTCTTTTTTTTTTTTCAACTCTGTGACGAGTTCAGAACTTTTTCAGTGGGAAATGTCAGAGAAAATCAATGTCTTCCACCCTCCTCAACTTCATTTTACTTTCTCTCCAGATCTGTTCCTTCTCTCTCTCCGTTCTCTCTCTCTCGGTGCCGGCTTCAGTCTAAATATACACCAAGAACTCAACCTCAACCAGAGAGCTGCTTGCTTTTCTTGACTTTACAACAACATGTTGATTTTCTCGACTCTTCCATGTATTGAAACATTGCTCAACTCTGCTTGGCTTCCCTGACTTTTTTAACAAAAAGTAATCTATCCTTTGGTTTATTTTCTTGACTTCTTTAAAGAAGAGAGAAAAAAAAATGTTATACTTTATTTTCTTAGATTTGTCATTCAGCCAGAGCAGTTGTTAATTCAGGACCTTTCTAAATACCAAATCGCTGGATTTTCTAAATGTCAGGGACACGTCGTGGCTCTAAATATTCTTGGTTCATTTTTTTTCTGCTTGCCAGAAACGTGTTTTTTTTTTTTTTTTGTTTTGTTTTGTTTTTTTTAAATTGTGAGACCAAACCCTAGTTTCAGCCCTCATTTATTTATTCATTCATTATTCATGGTTGTAAAACAGCCAAGCCGATCACAGCTTTGTAGGTGAGATAAAGAATAGATATGTGACTGTGCTGAACGCTGACACAAACTGCCGTGAACATAGCAGAAAGCATGGATAAGATCAGTGCTGTTGTTACTCAAAGAAGTCTAACATTTCCTTTTTATCAAAGAGGCAACAAGTAACCTGCTCCCAGCAAACACCGTCAGCTGAACATGACATGGACGTAAAGATCAAACCTCCAAGGGACCCCACCCCCTCCACCCCACCCCCACCGAGAAAGACAAAAAGCTAATATGAACATGAAGTCAGACTCAATAATGAAGTGAAATTTAAACTGAAAAAACAGTCTAATTTTAAGGCTCTAACATCACTACGTTTTCTTCAATTTTCTCCACAGTATGCGAGTATCAGCTTGTTTTATAACTCATCCTCATGCACTTGAAAAGATCCATAACACCTTCGTGATAATAGCTCTACTTTTCCATGATGAGGGTGTGGAGAGTCTCAAAATGAAGGTGAATTTGAGACTGCTCACGCTGGTCCTCACATCAAGTGTGTCATCCAGTTGACATTGGCCATTATAGTTTGTGAGGTTGTACATCATCTGTTCAAGTAATGCACTTCACATGTGACTTAGAATCTGACCACTGCTGACAACTTAACCTACGCCCTGGCAGAAAAGCACCCCTGCAAGGACCTTGATTTGGTTCAGCCCACCATTAGCCCAAGGTGAAGGGCAAGACCACCTTGGGTGAAATGAGGGGTGAAGGAACACATTGACTCTGTCTGCAGAGGGGCAAAGCTAATGAAGAATAGATTATGTCAATTAACACTCACAGCAGGCAGACATTAATCAGCTAATGATGGTTCAGTGACACCAGGAAAGAGGTGGTGGCTCAGAAGAGGAAAAAAAGAAAAAAAGAACAGCGTTTTAAGTCACTGACTGAGTGAAAAGATGTGTGTTCCAGATGTTTTACAGTATGTGTGGCCACCTGGACATGGCTTACATGAAGGGTGTGTGTTTGCACACATATTAGTGCAATCTTGGCTCTTTCTTCACCCCTTTTTGTTGCTGTTATACCCTGTGACATCAACAGATCATGAAAGACTGGCAAATAGATTATGTACCTATGCATATTCACGCATGTTAGGAAATAATAATTTTCTCCATGTTCTTAATTTGCTCCATTTGTTCTCTCCTTTTTATGTACATGGGCTTCTTGTTTGCCTCGAGTTGTTCTTAATATTCTAAGTAAATATTCATCAGTTTTATCAATTACTTCAGGATGCTTTACACCTCAACAGGTAAATGAAATATACACTCAATTTCCACCAGCATTTAGATGACTTATATTTATTTCTTATATTGATTTGAGGTTATCAATTCTATCTGTATGTATATTTTCAAGCATTTTCTCTCCATAATCTTCGTCACAAGCCCACATCTCTGACCTCTATGTGTTGGTTGCCTCCTGTACTGTCTCGTCTATGTATATGCATGCATACACACACTGTGGCTTTCACACACGTTTGCTCTCAGAGATTGGCCTGGAGGCAACACAGCCATGGTCTCTGTCTGTATATTTTGTGCAGCTAGTCTTCGTTTAGTTAATGAGCTGTAAAATGTAGGCCAGAGCTGTTTCTCTCTACTCTGTAGGAAGGATATAAGGACCACTGCTTCTCAAAGTGGGGTTGGGGGATCCTCGGGGATCACTGGATCCAGGCAATCCTCGGGATGAAGAGGCAGAGTTTAATTTCTGTATAATTTAATATATTTAAAATGTAAGTATGTTTAAGAGTGAATAGCTTAATCTTAGATTTTATTCTCACCACCACTATCTTATTGAATATGTCATGGTCAGTCCTGCATTTCAGTGTGCAATGAACAGGGAAAATTGGGAAAGAAAGGAAGAAATGAAAAACAAAATATTTGAGAGATAAAGGTACAAGGTAAAAGGTTCAATTATTTATCATTTTTTGTAACCAAGGGTTGTGCAACGAAAGGCTAGTTGCTGTCCCTACTCACAAAACAAAAATTATGTAAATGTATGAATAAATAATCAGTCATAAAAATAAGACTACTTTTTGTGGTGGAGTGCAGAGAATGAGTTGAGGAGAAGCTGCTATTGTCTTTTAATATCATCTGAGCTCTCACCTCACTGATGTCACTGATGCTTGGTAGATGGCACCAGTGATGTTCTGGTTGGTTTTACTGAGCCCTCCTGTCCCCCCTGTGCACATCCCATGCCAGTTTGTAATGTTTCCAGTCAGGATGCTTTCTTTTGCTCCTCTGTAGGAATTTTGCCCTCTTAAGTTTCCCAAAGACATACAGCCGTGTCTGAGCTTTCTATACAAGATGTGTGATGTCTATGACAGGTATTCTGTGATGTGGATTCCCATGAACCTGAAACTGTTCACCTGCTCCACTTCAGCTCCACTGATGTAGACAGGGGTGTGTTCCTTTGCCTCCTTTTTCCTAAAACCAGCAATCATACCAAAACGCCAGCTTTAAAAACTAAATTCAGCCTGTTTCCTGAGGATTGGTTTGCCTCCATGTGCAGCTGATTAAATTTGGGCGCACTTGATTTCCACCAGCAGGCAGCTGTGCACTGGTTGTGAGATGACCGCGGTCTGTGTGTGAAGAAGTATGCAGTCATCAGAGAAATGGTTATTTTCCCTCAGCCTTCTGCCGGACGGCATCAGGGCACAAATATGTGCATTCATGTCGCTTTGATCTAAAACGGAAATTACAGCAACGGCTCCCATCTGTTTCCATGCGTGACGACTTTATCTGCTGACATTTTCAGGCACATTTGCATTTCATATTGATTTATGGTTGCAATAAAGCCAATTAAAGGAAGTGCCAAAATTTTCATTTTCCTACAGAAACGGTGAGAGATGCTTATTTTATTCCTTGTTTGAGCAGGCGTTCTGGATTGCTTTTTCTGCTGAGAGCATTCCTCAACCCACATGCTCATGCACACACATGCAAATGCTCACACAGACAGTGTGTGATTAGCCAGCGTCTGGCCGGCAGCCAGGGCTGATGTGACTGGCAGAACGTGTTAACATGTGGCAAAAAAACGTTACAGAGGCAGCTGGATAGACAGGCACTTGGACTACACAGGCATTAGCATTGAACCTGCTGTTTTTAAAAGAGAGCACGATCAGAGAGACAGCTGGGTCTGAGAGTTAAAGGACTCTTAAAGAAAGCACCGTTTCTCATATTATCACACAGAAAAAAAAAAAAAAATGCAGACACAAATGCTACAACCTAAACCAGCATCAGTATCACCAGTTCAGCTCTGATTAAAGCTTCACTTCCATCAGTGGCAGCAGAAGGTACCTGTGAATTTTTCATCAGCCACAATCCCAGAAAGGCAATCTCATTAACATAAATGTTATCTATTTGACAGCAATAATGAGTTTCAGACATTTCTAATACAGTGGCAGTGCTCATGGAAGGCTTCAGGAGACACTTTGTATTATATGTTTGTCACCTGCTATCTTGTCCCAGTGTTTATACTGACACCAGAATCTAAATTGAGCTAATTAGTCCACAGGATTTCTGTTACTGAGGATGATTGCTTTTAATTCCCAATTCAATACACTTATACTTACACATATACTGTATTATGCACTCAGAATTTATATGTCAGATTTAAGGTGCATGCAAGTATGCAGCACTATGCAGTGAATGTCTTATACATCTATTTGTGCTGCAGTTCCCAGAAGTGTTTTGTAAGCAGAGACAGGATGAGGACCAGAGTGCAGATGAAAGGCAAATCACTCAAGATGATCTCCAAAATCTTGCCAAAATAACAAGCGCAACAGCCAACAGGCTGAATAAACACTTTGGCGACTGTCACAGTAATAGCACAAATAATAAACACAAATAACTCAGACAGAAATAGACTCTGCTGTCATAGTAAAAGCACCTCAAGTCAGGAATTGTGTATGCAAAATGTTTTTGCATAACGCTGTTTAAGACTGAGGTCCACCAAAGTGACCCTCACAGTTTGTAAGACCGCACAGGCGAGTTAACATGAAGTATCGTGACTGGAAAAACTCACTCAGTGGCTGAATACTTCCTGCTATGTTAACCTCTCCTCAGCCGCTGGCAGCTCCAGGATCAGCACCTTGGAGAGCACCAGAGCACACAGCCATTTCACCCACTTAGCTGCATACATCCATCATTTCAAGATCACACACAGCAAGTGAAACAGGGCTACATGGAATTAAGAAGAAGAATAATTATATATATATATATATATATATATTTATTTATTTATTTATTTTTTTTAACTGCGTATGAGACGCAATATCAGATGGAATTTGCATTAAGTAAGAACATGACGCAGAAATTCACCTCATTCTGCTAAATGCTGTGCTTGTATTAACAGGCTGCCAGTATCCATGTCGACATTCAAACTGTTTGCTCACTGTAGGATTTTGTCATGAAAATAGATTTTATGCTCACAGTATCAATATGGAAGAGAAAATGAAGACTACCTGATTAAATGAATTAGATAGAAATTAAACATGTTGCACTTGTGTTGGTGAATAAATGAGTTGGAATGGACCTTTCAGCTCATATATATGTATTAATATATATATGTGTGTGTGTGTGTGTGTGTGTGTGTGTGTGTGTGTGTGTGTGTGTGTGTGTGTGTGTGTGTGTGTGCACATTGTCATTTTTCCAAAGTATTTTTTGGTCCCACTGGCCTCACACATCAGTATTCCTAGAGATTCCGAGAGAGAAATGGGGCAAAGAGAAAGCAACATAAAGCAGAGAACGATTAGTGACATGAGGAAATGGGAAGAACACATTCAAAATGGTAGATGGTGGAAATGCGCATGAAATACTTAATAGGGAGGAAGGGCTGACATGGAGAAGACAGAATAGGTAATTGTGGTGAGCTGTTGGAGCAGCCTGCTGGTTGGTCAGAGTCCTGCTTCGCGTGATCTTTGCTATCGATGAGCTGAGAAGTTTTCAACTTCATACTAGAAATAGATGACCTCACCACACCACCGAGCAGGAAGGAAATGAAAAATAAATAATGCATATGGTATATGGGTTTCTGGTGAGAAAACATCACCACTATCAAGTCTGTGTGTGGACGCTGGAGAGGGGAGATCTGTAGGGATGGAGGGGGAGGCAGTGGAAGACAGGAAGAGGCTTTAAAGGGAAGCAGAGCAGCTCTGAGTGGAAGGCCAGTGAACACTGCAGAGGAAGAAGAGGGTATAGATATTGGATGAGATACTGGACAACTCTTTGGCTTTGGGAAGATTTTGGTCAAAATGAAAAGATATTGTCTAATCTGTGATGTTCTAGAGACAAAAATACATGAAGCAATTTAACAAGAAATAATGATCAGTTTTTTTAAGTCACATTATGGATTGTAACTTTAGTTTAAAAGTAACACAGAAAAAAATGAATTCAAAAGGTCATAACAGTTTGCTGGGAGATTTAGCATCTCATCTCAAGAAAAACATTCACAGTGCTGAAAGTCAAAATACAGCCTTAAGTCAACATTGTAAAGTCATAATTAAAAGATAATAAATATAAAAACTTTTTCATAATTTAAACTTCTGTCTTTTTTTTTTCATTCTGACTGGTGAAATATCTCCCAATCATGCGTCATTCACGACAATTCACGTGTGATTTGTATGTATTCGGCTTGTTTGTCCTGACCGCATACAAAACTGTATGCCCTGCAGTGGATTGTGGATTGTTGCAGTCAGAGTTTAAGTTAATCGTCGAACTGTGACAGACCGAGTGAGAGGCCAAACATGAGTGGCGAGCTGACCAGCTAACTGATTGGATAATGAAACCACTGGTGACTAAATGGCTAAAACTAAAAGCCCAGTAAAACAGTTATCAATGTAATTGGCACCTATTTCACAGTGACTATATGCGTCTAAGTTCTTAAAGTAACACTCTATCACATGTCTAAATAATTTAAATGACCATTTAATTAGTATGCTGTGTATTGTATAACTCAGTAGGCGTTCACCTTCAGGCCAAGTCCTGAAAGCTCTTGGAAATGTAGAGGACATGAGCCCTAATCGCCTCAAACGCTGAATAGATACTTAGGATAAGGGTGCCTCTTATGTAGAACAAAAATGTGACAGTGCTTGCACCTACACTATTTTATTTACAAGTGGAACTTCGGAGGTGGAGTGCTAAAACGGCACAACAGACTGCTCGTTGATATAATTATAGATGAAGCCTGACATTTTGCTGAAGGGTGGCAGTAAACAAGTCTGCTTCTCTGAAACCAACAAATGTTTTAATACATTACTGACTTGATCTGTCCAGTGCTTTATGTCGAAAAACATCACAGAAATAGCTTCTTAAAGATGAAAGACCAGACAGGGACTAAACAGAGGACTTAGAATGGGCGCTGAAAATGTGGACTGACTGTTCAGGTAGAGGCTGCTCAACAACTGACAGAATTTTAAAAAGAGACGAACATCCTCAGCAACGAGACGTCTGACTGGATGATTTCCTCCTTCTTTTACTTCTCTATTGGCTTTGATTTAGCTTTCAACTGGTGGACACCTGAACTTATGCAAATTCTTCTTCAATCCAGCAAGGTGACAGTTTCAGTCCCTGTTTTGATCCCAGTTGAGTTGACAGAGAACTTCACTTCTGTCCCTGCTTTTTTTTTTTTTTTCTTTCTTTTGAGTAGAGAATAATCTGCCTCTCAGTGTGATGATCCAAACTCCATCTCCCTGGAGAGTTCAACTCAAAGGGTTCCATTCACTGCGCTCGCCCCAAGAGACCAATTGTCACATTTTTCCAAGAAGAAGACTAACAGCAGGAGGTTAAATAAAACAAGTACTCAGGAACATGAGGACATGGAATAAGTGCAGTGCTTAAGCTAAAAACAAGATATATCCTAACGGTCATAATTTCCTTTGAAATGCCTTTAATGTTAGAGTTATGGAAGAAGTAGGGTGTGTTTTTCTGTCTTTCATGGAGTCAGTAAATGCATTTAAAAATACAGCTGGAATTGTTTCAAACACTTATTTCAGCATGGAAATGGCTTTAGCAGCCTTACCATCTATTCACTTTCCTTAGAAATGAAGTACTGCGATTCACATAGTAATGAGATAATGTTAGTAATACAGTTGTGTATTCCTCATTTCGCCTCTCTGTGTGTGTGCAGATTAAGTTGAAAACTGTGCCTCTAAACAAGGGCATAGTCAACCTACTCCCACTGCGCTGGAGTGTATAAAATGAAATAAATAAGGATTTAAAAGTGGATCAGCAAATTTTGAACAAAGATGCAGTCGGCTCCTTAATTCTCACAGGTTAGAGTGAACATCTGTTTAAATGTGCTTTATAAATGAAATACCCAGCCTTGTTCCTTGGTGATTATTCTTCATCTACTAAAGCAAAAAAACACAAACAAAGGGGATTTAGGGGAAGAAGGGAAACAATAAAATCCACTTAAGAATAGCTCTTTTGCACAAACACTATAGTCCCCTCAGACAGTCTAAACACATTTATTATTGTGCAGCTAGTCATTTACAAAAGCCCAGACAAGTTTAGTATCTACTATACCACATGCTCTCTTTCTCATTTCCCATCTATTCTCTCCATCCTGGCTCCCCCACCCCTCCCCTCAGCCTGCCTCTTCATTTTAATACAAAACACAAGAACCAATTTGTCTTATTCCACACATAAAGATGTTTGACAAGCGCTGTGACATAATGGAGGGTAAGTTGGAGGTGGCTCAGAGCAGAGAGGCTCACAACAGATTTCTAAGTATGGCAGAAACATTCCGCTATTTTGACATGTATTGATATATTTTTGAATTTAAAGTATAGAATTTTTCCTGACTGTGACTGAAAGGTTTAATCAGACACACACAAAGGTTTTCATCTGTCAGAGCTTTAACCTTGAGCTTGGGTCAGCCTTAATGTGAGCACTTCAGAGTTGACCAGAATTTGCCCGCTGTGAGATTTTACCTGCTTTTCAAATGATCTGCATTCACAGACCTGAACGGCCTGACATGAGCTTTTAATTTGTTTATGAACTTGTATCTTACTTGGCTTCAAGGACTGAAGACAAGCCTTGAGACTTGACCTGGACTTAACACCTGACTTAACAGCTTGACAACACTTGCCATTAAGGACATGATTTGGGACCAGATTTTACAGGACTTGACTTGAAGACCTGAAAGCAGCTCTTCAACCTGGCACACAATTAGGTCGAAGCAAACTAAAGCTAATAGTTGGATTATTCAAGTCATAGCAATGGCAACAGCAGACTAACGGACACAAGACCCAGGCAACATCTGTTAATGTTGTCGCCTATCAACAGTGTTATGACAAAAAATGTCATCATACCAGTTGCAATTGTCAGCAGACAACACTTTCTCTGGCTTATATGTGCTGACTTTAATCAATATTGGCTGCCAAAGAAAAAAAGGGGGCAGCCCTCTGTTTCAGCCTGGTCACATTCCTTTGATGGGACTAACAGAGGTGGATTTTCTGAGTTTTTAATGGTTCCCATTGAGGGACTGGGCTGTGTGCTGCTGGGTGGCTGAATGGACATCAGACTCTAATGAAGCACAAAGAGAATGGAAGGGGTTGGTCTGGACTAATTTCATTAGCGCCCTCATGTCCCTATTTATTGTTTCCAAAGGTAAAGAAGACATTCTCGATGGGATATAATGGTCCAGAGGACAGCATGGCGCTCAGATAACAGCTGACAGATCGTTTATGGAACGGTAGCTGGGAGTGGAGTGTGTGCCTGGTGACAAGTGTGTGTGTGTTAAAGAGGAAGTCACAGTTACATGTGTTTCTTTGTTTTGTTTTTAACTGCTATATTCAATTCTTGAATGAAAATGATTTTCATGCATCTAGATGCTAAATATCGCAGCAAACTCTCATGACTTTTTGAACTCCAGTTTTATCACAATGTCTAAAGAACTGCTCATTTGCAGCTTTTGAAATCCAGTTAGTATCATGTTCAGTCTTATCACACACTGTCAAATTAAGCTGACAGGTGAAAACTTTCAGGTAGCTTTTCTCACACACATTCATTCTGTACAATATGAATATCAGCGGTGTGTTTGTCTCGTATCTGGTGTCACTTGTTCATGAACCAGTCAAATCGCTCACTTAAGCATCTCATCTGGTGCGACTGCGGGGCTAGCATTGGGGACGCCATTGTGGAATGATGTATGAACACACACAATAATGGGAGGTTTCCTTTCTGTGTTGGTTTCATTTTATTTCATTTATTATTTATTTTTTCATTCTGTTGACATGGCATGAATGCAGCTTTATACTTTCCATCTGGAGGCACAGAATGCAGAATGCAGTGTAGGACCCAGCAGCAGCTGCCAGCTGATTTATTGATGACTCATTGGTTCCAAAATTATGCACAGAACACTTAGCTGATAGTTGAGGATTAAACTGAGTTAAATTGAATTCTCCTGCTGTTTTATTCCATAGATGTTTGTCAAAATGTTAATTCGTGCATTTGAGGAAAAGCATGCACTTTGTAGCTGCAAGAACATCTCTCTCC
This sequence comes from Chaetodon trifascialis, assembly GCF_039877785.1. NCBI lineage: Eukaryota > Metazoa > Chordata > Actinopteri > Chaetodontiformes > Chaetodontidae > Chaetodon > Chaetodon trifascialis. The sequence continues at coordinate 26,992,854 of NC_092059.1, read as the reverse complement.
GTGTGTGAGTCTCTCTCTATCTCACCCTCTCTCTCTCTCCTTCTCTCAAGGTGCCATTAAAGAAATCCCCAATTACTCCTAATAATGATGTAATCAAGCACGGCTGACGTGCCAGCGAGCTTTAATTAAGTTATTAATTAGCTGAATAATGGGGTTTTTATTCACCGGCACAGACGCCAGAGTCTCCCACGGCAAGAAGGTGTGTGTGTGTGTGTGTGTGTGTGTGTGTGTGTGTGTGTGTGTGTGTGTGTGTGTGTGTGTGTGTGTGTGTGTGTGTGTGTGTGTGTCTGTAGGCGAACTGTGACAAGTTGTGTGTATGTGTTCTCTGTTGGTGGGTGAGCAGATGATGTAACTGTCAGAGAGAAAGAGAAAAAAAATTGAAATAAAATGACTGTAATTTTGTGACAAAAAGGTTTTATTCTGCCAATAACAACACGTGTATTTTGGTTATAAAAATGATAATCGAGTTTTTCTTCAGTGATTCCTGAAGGACAAACACACGGATTAAGTCATTTACCAGATCCTGTGTTTTTTCCTCCAATTACAGGGCAGTTTCTCAGCCCCTGAACAGCATTATGGTAATATTTCACCTTATTTGCTCCCTTGGCTTTGCTGCCGGAGGCCAGTTTAACCTCCTCGCCTGTTGTGCTGAGTTCAGGCCATAGAAGGCAGGCTGACAAAAACACATCCACATAATACATAATTACCTGAATATGAATAATCCGAGGTGACCCCAGTGACTGCAAAGGTGCACTGTTGGTTGATCCAATTAACTTTAAACTAAAGGCCTTAATTTATCTGCAAATGGTTGCACTTCTCCAGGGAGGCTGATAATGTCAAGCTTCTCATTCATGAAGCAGCTCTTCTTCCTTTATTCCTCTCTGTCTGTAGAGCAGGTTTTTGCTCTCATCTCCTATCCTACCCTAAAAACCACTAACCACCCTCCCCTACTGAATCAGACTTTCTAAGGTGACATGCAGTACAAGATGAAGAACACACAGCTTTCTGTCGGTTTTCCCTCCCTCTGTTGTTTATGTAGCTGTGTCACTGTTTGCATATGTAACTTTTGTCGAAAGACATGAAGGATGTGGGATCAAAGCAGCTGAAAATGCTCCCTGGTGTTTGTCTCTTATCTCACTGTGTGCCCCAAACAATCAAGCCATTGGGGCAGCTTGTTGCACATGGGAACTGACTGTGGATCAGTTTGTATTTGGTGGAGTAAGGGTGGCATTTGCTTGTTGGGTTTCTATTTTAAATTACTTCTTTCTACAACATCTGTGCAACGGTTAAGCTTTGATTAAGGTTAGGCAACTGCAACATTTAAGTGGTGCAAATAGTGACCCTTTAATATCAATAATCTGTGATCATAATCTATTTTTGGTTTGTTGCTGTCATTTCTGGCTTTAGACAGTGTCTGGTTAATCTGTCTAAACAAAGAGAGACATGTATGTGACAACTGATTTCTGGGCAAAGAAGAGAAATGAAACTCTTGAATTCTTAATGAAAGAAAAGTCCATGCTGTCCAAATTTGCCTCTAGGTCCATCAGTGCTGTGCACTGTGCTGAACTGAGAGCAACCAAGATCCATATTTTTGAAGCCTATGTACTTCAGTGAAACATCTGGGTGGCATAATAACCAGTTTGTATTTGACATGCTTGAAACAATTCACACAAAACAAATTGTTTCATTATTTTGTAGCTCGTGGAAATGCTCGCTCCCATGGTTCATGTTAACTAAAAATATTCAGCCATACAGCAGCAGTGTATCAAGAACGTGGTGCCGTAGAATGCTGTTATTATCCGCATATCAAGATATATTTTTAGTCAAGATTCTGTGAAAAATAAGACATTGTAATGCCAGGTGTGAAACAAGTCTTATGATTCAACAGCTGTCACAAACAGATGAATGCACTGGGAATACTCTTACTCTTGCTGAGATTCTCAGCAACTGCATCTCGCTGTATTTTCTGTGTTTTCATTTTCGCCGTGTTCAGACCTCATTGATAACATTCTGACATCTTGCATTCAAATGAGTCCTCTGCATGTTGGGACCCTGAGGGTAAAGATGGCGTCTAGGCTACAAATGCCTTCCTCAAAGCCCGTTTGGCTATCACTGAATGGAAAAGCTATTAGGAGCCAAAGTGACTGGCTTTAATAGAGATTTAGAGATTCCTGTGTCTCCTCTTGCCTGTTTCCATCCACTCTCTGGCCGTGCTGTTTGCCCTTGGTGTGTGATGCAAGGTCACAACACTGCAGTGGCCTAATACTTACTAATAATAGTGGGACTATTGTGTGGAGTGTGCAGCCCTCTGTGTGTTTGTGTGTAAAATATGCAGGGCCTTACAGTATAAATGGAGGGGGAACTGGTGTGAATGCTCTTCCTCACGTTCTCCCTGTTCCCTCTTCTATGTCTCTGTCATCCTCCCTCTTTTCCCTCTCTCCCCTCTCTTTGTCCTCCTTCCCTTTGCCCTCCCATATATTGTCTTAGCTATCAGCCAATCCACCAATGGCTCTTATTCTTCAATAAGTGGAGGCGATCCCCGCTCGCTGGGGAAAGGGGATGGAAGCCGAGTGAATACAGAAAGGCCTTTTATCTCTTTCTCTCTTTATTCTCTTCTGTCTCCTTCATGTTTCCATTCCCTCGCTCCCTCGCTTTATCTCCCCCCACTCTCTGTCTGTGTCTCAGGAGATTGCTCTGAAAGCTGGGTGCATGCAGAACGGTCTGCTGCTGTGTCGCTTTGCCTATAGTGGCCTATGCTAACAGAATTATCAACTTGGCTCCAGACGACATTGCCAGTTTGACTCACCTTCACCTTCCTGCTTTGCACACTCTCCAGCCTCTGCCAGCCCTGTAGAGCGCCTGGCCTTGGCTGGGCAAATACAGACATCCGGCTGCGCAGGAGAAGCCTAAGGCCTGTGGAATAAAGATGTATTAGGTGCTTCAGTCTATAGTACTTGCTCAGCCTTGAGGGTATAATTCTTGTTGACTGTGAATGAAAAAAAGGTAGAGCTTAAGCAGGATAATACAGTGAAGGTGTTGATCAGAAAACCACGGGCAGACAGAAGAGAGTCCCACTACTTATAGCCATACAATTATCAGGTGTGTAATATGCAGCTAAACGTCAATCAGCTGATTACAAAATCATGTGTGTAATATGCAGCTAAACGTCAATCAGCTGATTACAAAATCATGTAGGTGTGAACAGGTTTTTTAGTTGGCTGTTCTTCTGGTAACACAGGCAAAGCAAAACAAAGGTTCAGCTAATATGATTGAACATAAGTTAATAGCAAGGGCAGCTGGCAATGAAGACACTTCTTGTAGCAGATGCCTATTTTTTATCATATCACATATTCATATCACAGGCTTTTTCTAAATGACTATTTCAAGGTCACGCTTTCCATATTTAAAATCCAGCTTTATCCATTTTTGTTTCATGAAAGAACATATATTGCGTGGTCCCAAGCATGGATTTTCCACTGGAGATGGTGGAACACATACCCCTCCCTTTGCAGACATTACTCTGGTCGGAAAGAATTTGCAGCCAAACATGTTTTTTTAACATCACAAGCAGATAATCAGTGATTTGCAATGAGCTTTATTTGGAAAATAGCTAGTCAAGCAGTATAATTTGTTGCTCCATTAATGCCACATGGACTGTATTCAGACATTACAGCCAAATGTTTGGCTGTGGACGCAGGGATTAACTAAGGCAATGTACAGTATAACAATTTCAAATTGTGACGGTATAAATATAGAGAATCATAAGTAACTATTGGGTGGATGCCTTTGTCACCATTTTCGGATGAATAAAGAAATGCAACAGTTTGTTCCAGGTTTTTGCCATGTTTTTTTAGTCTTCACAGAGTAGCTCCTTCCTGAGCCAGTTTATCTCCACCTCTCACAGACCAGCTGAGCCTTTGCCTCTTGAGAATTGAACAGTGACCAACATCAAGGCTGCTTCCTCCTCTCCATTTTTTGTTTTTTTTACATGTAATCTACCTCCAAGACGACATCTGGAGATGTAGCTTGATATAGCTAAAGGGACAGTCCAACATTCCTCCTGATGAAATGATGCAGAATGCTGGGAGACAGATCTCATCAGACTCAATGCAGCTTTGTTCCGTAACGTTTGGAAAAACTGAAGCATAGGACACAAATTTGTCATGTAAATTTTCATTTTACTGGGTTTTCCAACTGCCATGAAGTGCAGCTAACATGTAGAATGGATTTATTTGTTGAACTGATACATTTGCGTGTATTCATATTATGTCACATTGGGAATGCGCTCACGCACTCTCACGTGTTTTTACCAGAGGAATTCATAACTGTGCTGCTGTAACAAACACGTTTCCACAGCAGCACGTGTAACTGCTACATGTACAGTATTCGTTACCATGAAGGCTTGTTTTGGTCTCCAACGCATGTTCATCTCATTATATATACATCATATGTACCATTATGTTGTTTTCATATCAGATACACTGCATCTCCCCACTACTTCATTAGCTCGCCAATTATAAAGCTGTGTCCACTTGACATTGTAGGAACGGTCAGCTGGGCAGAAGCCTCCCACCTACAAACACAAAATCTCCCACACACTGACTGTTTGCTGGTGCTGCTCTTTGACAGGCAGCAAGATATTTATCTGTTTATATAAACCAGCCTAATTATGTGTTAGCTATAGATTTAAGCTGCCAGAATCATCAGAGGGTTTAAGTCTTAAACCAACCTCATTACACAAACTCCTATCAGTTCTAATTGCCAATACAGGAGCTTATGGATTCTGCACAGCACTTCACAATACAACATATGTCTGCGGAAGAAATCAGGCTGTGAAAATTGTCTTGCGTTGTTCAGTGCTTTATTGTGAGGTTCCTGGGGGTGGAGGATATTTTGTATTTGATTTTTTGGGTCTGTTCTAGTAAGAATTAAAAGGTGTGAAAAAAATAATTTATTTAAACTTAAAGTTGTCTGATCTGACTGAAGCTCTAAGGGTTGTGTCATACTGCAAGAGCACCATGATTACTTAAACCTTATTGTCATGAAATCATGGTTTATAAAGCAGGGTTAAATAATCCGACCAAATGCAAACTTTCCTCGCTCAACTAACCTTATCCTGGGCAGGCTATTTTCAGGCTTACCTTCACTGCAGGCTTGACCAGTGATGCAGTTTACCAAGTAGCCTAAAACACAGCACTTTCTCCAGAGATCCTTCCCGGCAGTTTCTTTTTACTGCAGTCTGAGTCAAACTGCAGCACATATCAATCATTTATCACAATTGAATGAACTGTACGCTGGAGTCATCACTTACTTAAGATGTAGAGTTCAGGCCTCTGTCAATCTCTGCACAGTGTCTGAAGCTTGGTGCAGTCGGTATACTGTAAGTGCTTTCTCCCTACAACAAAAGCATTTTTTTTGCTATTAACTTCGTGAATCTTGTGATTAATAATTGTGGCCCATGTCTGCAGCCTATTACTAACATGCTAACAGGTCAGTCCCATATTAAATTAGAGGGCCAGACCACCAATCTGAAGGAATCTAAACAGCATCTCTATGATATGAAGGCTGTTCTGTCACTTGTAAAAATCAAAAAGCATAATCACACTAACCTTAAAAAATGGCCTCTCCATTGTGAACTGAAGTGATCTGTGCTTGATGTCTCAGGTGTGTGCTTCACTGTCATGATTATGCAGTTCTTAATCCACGCTTTAATTAGTCTGATCTATTAGTTCTTAATAGCTTTTGTGAAACAGCTTAAGCCCTGATCAGGCTGTTCAGCTTGTTCAAGCCAGACTTTTTTGCAATGATCCCTACTCCAAGCATTCCTCATGAAACATCCCTGTGCTCCTCTTTGCATAAAGCTTGAAATGAGACTAAATTCTTTAGTAATTATTCAAGAACCTGCAGCTTGTTTATTATCCACTATTAGTACAGGAGCAATCACATTACAGAGTTCAAGAAAACATTGTGGTACTTCAAATTGTACAACATAATAAGCAGCTTAAAAATGTGAATATGTCTGCATTTGCAGGGCTTTAGTCTAGCCGCTGTTCCTGTTCTTGCCTACAGGTGGTGCATGTTGTCACATTTCACAACTACAGCTCTGGAACTGCTGGCACAGCTGCTCTGCAATTGGATGATATTGGTAGCAGGTTGGCCTGGTTGGTCTGGCTCGCTCTCTTGTTGACAATAGATTAGTCAGAGCTGCCAGTGTGTGTGTGTGTGTGTGTGTGTGTGTGTGTGTGTGTGTGTGTGTGTGTGTGTGTGTGTGTGTGTGTGTGTGTGTGTGTGTGTTTTTGCTTGTGTGTGATTGAGTGTGTTTGGGAGTACATTGATCCGGCGGGCTCTGATAGTCTGGTCTGTTGCAGTCTGGTTCAGTTCCACAGTGTCCCATGCCGCAGGGCAACGGCTGTTGTTGCATTGCCCAGAGGGGATGTGTGTTTCCGATGTGTTTGCTGTGTGAACCTGTGTGAGAGTGTGTGTTTGGCTGGGCAAGGTTCAGGCGTGATCCGTTGACCTGCTGGCTCGGCGTTTTGTCTCTTGCACACACTGAGCCAGTGGGAATTGGATGTTGGAGTTGGATGTTGTTCTTTTCAGCAGTTAGCCTCCCCTGTTTTCCTCATCGTCTCTCTCACACACACACAGACACACGGTATATACACACATGTGTACTGCATACCATGCATCAATAAGAAAGCACATCCAGCAACCATATAAATGCACAATATTGCCCAACCAAACACATGAACATTCACATAGATTCATGCATTTACAAACCAGTTTTGACCCCCCCAGCCCCCCCAACCCACACACACACCCACCCACCCACACACACACACACACAACTCCTTATCTAATAGCTTCAGTTGTAGCAGCTTGTTCAGCACAGGCCTCAGAGGAAAAGAAAAAGACTGTGGGAAATAGACAAAGACAGAAAGAGAGAGATGCATTTCTGATATGAAACTCCACCCTGTCAGCATATTACCAGCTGCAGTGGAGACTGATTGCATTCAGAGCACATTTTTCTCTACTTTTACCACCTTATGCACTGGCAATGAGCTAATATGGTAAAACAAGTGGCCTGGGACAATGTTCAGCATTCAGTTACAAGCTGAAAATCGAGAAAAAAGGATATCATTTAGCGGCAGGCGTTCTAATTGTCAAATTCTTTAATTCAAGAATTGCAAAAAAATAAAGCTGTAGATTGGACAGGGATTACTAACACTCCATAACATTTGTGCACACTCTTATTTAAATTGTACTGAGGAAATTATAGTCAAATTGAGTTTGTTCAGTTGTCATAAAGATGGAACTTCAATCACATGTTAACCTGTGGCAATGTTATCTCTGTTCAAGAATAAAATCTTAACAAAAGATCATATTATCACCGTAAGATTCCACTGAAAGTCAGTGAATAATGATATGGAATTATTACCCCAACCCAATGTTACGCTTGTTATTATTTTTTTCCTGTTTCCAGGTTACGCTTATTACCTCCAAGTTGCTACTTTTGGGTTTGCTATTTGTTTCCCCTCATTAGAAATACAGTCTTTCTTGAGGTAAGAAAGACTGAGCAATGGACTGATGATGGAAGCAATGTGAATGTATTTTTCTATTTGTCTGGTGATTATAATGTGGCAAATATTAATGAGAGTCTAATCTGCATGTAATGTGACAATATACTTCATATAAATCACCAGCATTTAATGACTTTGAACATGACTGCAGAGTCATGGTTAACAAAACAAAAGCACTGCAATGCTTAAAGACGAGCTTCTGCCCCCCCCAACACACACACACACACACACACACACACACACACACACACACACACACACACACACACACACACACACACCACTGTGTGCTTTTCTTATGCACTTTTAAATTATTAAGTTTCCCACAAAGAGCAAAGAAGGGATTTCACTTCTCTCCCTCTGCGCTTCAAGATGGAGAGTCTGCGAGAGCGGCAGAGATAGAAGGCGAGACTGACACAAAGAGATGGATAAAATAAAAGCATGATTTTTTAATGTTTTACAATCTGTTTGACTGCTGCAAAGTGTGCCAGAATTGCATTGTGTGTTCTACGCTGTCAGTTTCATATTTTTGTTCTTGGGCCTTCCTTTAAAGATGTTGATCTTTCTTTTTGAGCTGATTAGGTAAAGGATAAATGAAAATGAAAATGAAATTTTAGTACAAAGGAAAGACAGAGCGAAGTGTTTGTTGTGTTCCCTACAGCAGCGAGGAGAGAGGCGTCGTATGGAGCAGTCAAAGAAAGAGCGATACAGCGGGGAATGTGGTGACTTTAAAGGAGAATAATGAACAGAAAATGAAGGGACAGGAAAAACAGAATAAAGAATCCAAAATTAAAGTTTCATGAGGGGAGATTTCTCTGCAAGATATCGCTGGATGGTAGCATTAGAAAATTTTGTAAGAATTTGTTGCTGTGCAATTACACAGTACGGCTGTCCACTGGGATCTGTAATGTAAAAAATGCTCTATCAGTTGTGATAACCTAGAAAGTGGTGGGGAATCACATTTTCTTCCATTTTATCCCTCTCATTCTGTCTTATTTCCATTTTCTCTGTATTTGTCATACACAGTGGTTGCCACACACACACACACACACACACACACACTGCTCTCTCCCTGTTCATGTCACCTAATTTATGATAAAGGACAGATTGCCATTTGTCTGAAAGCTTTTTATGACTGTGCAGACCTTGTTATGGTACCACACCATCTACTCTGTGCTAGAGGTGTGTGGGAGGTGGGGGGGGTGGGGGGGGTATTGTATGTATTACTTAAGTTGTGGAGACATAAATCTGTTTACAAAGTCACATGTGGGGACTCGCCTTCCTTGTGGGACAAAATGCAGGTTAGTGTAAGGTCAGGTCTAGGTTAAGGTTAGGGTTTTGCAAGTCGTGGTTCCAGCTATGGTTAGAGTTAGTCTCCAGGAACTGAATGTAAGTCTATGTAATGATGGAACCACAAATATGTGTGTGTGCGTGTGTGTGTGTGTGTGTGTGTGTGTGTGTGTGTGTGTGTGTGTGTGTGTGTGTGTGTGTGTGTGTGTGTGTGTGTGTGTGTGTGTGTGTGAAACATGGATTCATGCAGAAACACTATAATAGGGTCTCTATCCTGCAGGCGTTATTTATGCATTGGGCACTCTCTGAGAAACCCCGCTCTCTATGCCTGATTCATTATCCTGAGAGAGAGACAGAATTGGTGAGAAGGGAGAAAGAGAAGCCCATAGCCAGCCCTCTCCTCCTCCTGCTCTTCCTCTCTGTCCTCATCCTCCCCATCACATGGATTTACCCCGAGCAGGCGCTGTGAGTGTGTGGTGCCAGTGCAGCAGGCTTTTATTGTGATTGAGTCTGCCGCTTACAAGGAATGATGCAGGGGAGGCTGTCTCCGTCTCGCAGACAGACAGATAGCTCAATCCTCAGCTATTTCACCTCCGTCCAGGCAAGACGCTATACGTTCAGAGAGAAGCCCCTACACGCAGCTGGAAATACGTTATTCAAAATAGCCTGACAAATACGATGTGTCGTATGGTGTCCTTTGCTGTGTAGATTGATTATTATTTTATTTAATGCTATTGTTGCTCAGTAAGATATATTTAGGCCAACACAGTTAGTGGGAGAAGTAATAGAAGTACTGTTAATAGTAGAAGTGGTAGCAGTGGGGAAAGCGGTAGTAACAGGCAGCGTCATTGAATGTGCTCATATTGTTGGCGGTGTACTGAATGTACCAACTAATGAACGTGAACAGGACTTAACGACGCTCATGCAGCATGCCGGCATGCCAGTATGGCAATTGCAACTGGTAATTCAGGCAAATATTTGAAGGAGTTTTAGGAACAAACCAGCGCAGATTCCAACAGAAACATTTTTTTTTATGCAAGTTGTATTGCCGGGTCTGAAAAAACATGTCAAAACATCAGTCACACACCGAGTTGAAGCAAACTCAATCAATGATCAGTTGATAAGAGAGTATGATGCAAACTTGCAGCACAGAGAGAGAAATTTGTTTGATCATGAAGCCTGATGTTACACTTCTCTGGTTTATCAGTGAAGTGTATGAACACACTGCAGACTGCAGACTGAGCAGGTCATGGGTCAGATCTCTAGTCCGCGTCCAGGCACTGTCTCTTCCTCTTCATCTCTTTGCAGTTCTCATGCATTATTTCCATGTTGTTGACTGCAGATGCTGTGATGATGTTCAAGTTTGCTGTAGAGTAAAAAAGTGTGAGATGTTGGCAATAAGTACTAGATACAGGTTATCCTGGCCATTCGACTTAATACAAAAAACAGGAATATCATGTACTGTTTAATATGATGCCATTATATATACTACATGGACTGACCTTCTCCCAGCACTCCAACTGTGACTGACCTCCAGCATCCCTGGCCAACAGCCACAACGCTTTTCCATCCAAGTCAAAGAGCATTTTATAAAGGACCTGTTACCTTCATTTCAACAACAAGTAGCAGTGGTGGAAGAAATGTTCTGATCCTTTACTTCAGTACCGACAGTGCACTGCGAAAATACTCGACTGCAAGTAAAAGCCCTGCATTCAAAATCTAAAAGTATTAAAGCAAAAAGTACTCAGAGTATGACAGGTAAAAGTACTCTCTGCAGTAAATGGTCCCTGTCAGTGTGTTACTGTCATATTTGATATTTTTGGACTAATATTACTGCTGCATTATGTTGCATTTTACTGCTGTAGATGTTTAAGGTTCTGATTATTGTGAATGATTTATGTACTGTTGGATAGCCTAATCTAATGCAATGCATCATATTCTGTAATTTCATACGCTCGTAGCATCGCCGTCCTGTGAGACTATGTATCTCTGAAAAGATTTCAGAAAAACAGTTTGTTTTCAGCTTCATTTTTGGGGCCCTATGAACATAGGTCAAAATTTAAAAAATGTGAACTGATAGGTACTAATAGCTGTTGTAGCAGTAATAGCAGAAGTACATGTAGAAGTAGTAGCAGTAGTGATAGTACAAGTATTAGTTGCACAGCAGTGGAGATATGCGTTTCTTTTTGCTCCTCTTGACATAAGGGCATGACAGTTATAATATCACTAATAATACTGGCACCCTCACCACACACACACACACACACACACACACACACACACACACACAGAGTCAAATACATTCTGGTCACTCCTCCCAGCTCAGGGCCATCTGTCCAGGGTTAAGAGTGGTGTTAAATACCAAGATGTCCTTGCTATGCTTGCAATCACTTCTCACTATCACTGACTTTTCTACATGTCCTTATTCTCTCCCCCTGCTTTTCTCTGCATTTATATCTGCTTCTTTCTTGCCAGTCGATTAATTGGGTTGATTTCTTTTGCTTTCACCTCTTTCATTCCTGCCTGCCCTTCTTTCTCTGTCTCTCTGCCCTCTCTCCTCTCATTTGGCCACAGACAGATAGAGGCAGAGAGAAAAGAGGAAAAGTGATTGAACATTTACAACTATCCTGGAAATCTCATTCCCGAGGCCTCGTCACTGCTTTTATTGCCTTCCACCAGGAACCTTCAGATAGAAGGGCCGGCGTCATCTCTTAAAGCACACAATTACACACACATGCCTACACAACCAAATGAATATCCCTTTGTGCACACATACAACACATACTTGATTGTGCATAACATACATATATTATAAAAGCGTGTACACAATGGCAAGAGTGCACGTCTACTCAGAAACACATGCTCACCCTCATACTGTATACACACAAGCTCCCAGAGGTCTGCCATAAATTGGATTTTGTCAGTATGAAAGAGATATGAGAACAGAGAGCGAGTGACTGACAGAAAGTAGGACCATGTAGTAAAGTGTGTGTTTGTGTGCAGCAGTGACCCTCCTGAAGGAAGAGGAGGAGAGAGGAAATAGAGAAGTGAGGTACCAATATAGAATTATTGTGACAGCTGAATCCATCACGACTAAAGCTCTTTTCTGTATCCTCTTTGTGTGCTTGTGCTTGTGCATGATCATGTGATTGTATGTACTTATGTGTGTTTACTCCTACCTGAGTGGCAGGGCTGCGCTTTATTGTCCCTAGCCATCAGATAGCAGAGAGGAAGAATCCATTGAGATTGTGTATCTGTCTGGAAACGAGCTCCCCATAGCTGTAAGAGTGAGATTAAGATGGACTTAGAGTGCTTTACATACTGTACCAGTCTTCCGCTCCCACAAACATTATCAAGGATACATTTTAATCTTATGATGAAATTCAGCAGCACTGTAACTGCTCTGCTATCAGCATCCTGCATCTTGTCCCATGGAGCAGCATCAGTGAAGGAAAAATGAATGGCACTTGTGTACTTGGTACTGCTTCCAGCAGCGCTTGTAGCAATATTAGTAATAGTAGTGTATTGCCATCAATGGTAGGGCTCTAGTTACTGCAGAAGTACATGTTCTAAATGACTGTGAGAATGCAGAGGTAGAGGCTTCTGGCAAAAAAAATGCAGACTTTCTCGGATCTGTGAACCTAAGCACTATCCAGACCTGACATGCATAAATTAAAAACAAGAGACTTGATCCAAAGGAAGCTTGAGAAAAATATCAAAATACAGTTAATCTGACCAGCTCAAAATAAAAAGAGAACACCAAAACTTGCAGCAGCATGGTGCAACTCCTGTTATCAAGCAGTCCCTATCCAAAAGTAGTTATACATGTCCTAAGAACCAAGATCACACTTTATACTCTCTGCCGTGCTTCAATACTCTCTTTTCCCCCATGACGATTTTGGTGCACCACGTGATCAGATCTGATCAGCAGTCTGCTCAGGTCCAGTCTGGTAATCAACATACTGACCCACAGATCTGGGACCCGAGGAAAGCACATCCACATTGGATAATTCTGCTTTCCACAATTATAGAATGTCCAATATCAACTTCCAGTGCCAGAAGGATGTTATGAGCTTTTGATGTCACAGGGTGGAAAGTAAGGATGTGTCGAGGCTGGGGTCATGCATTGGTGTGTAGAACATCTGACTTTCATGCAGGAGAGAGGAGAGCATACTTGTTCAATGTCAATATTTTTGTCCATTGAACACCTCCTAATAATGCTAGCATCAACAGTGCAGCAGCAGTTGTGTTACAATAAAAGTAAAGCAGTGGTGGCATTTGCAGTAGTATTTGCAGATTTAGCAGTTAGAGTAGTGACAATGACTAGCAACAAATTGAATTAGAGGTGCAAAGCTTATGAGGCTACAATTTTCACTGTTTAGGTGTTACATACTGTACATAAGAATCTCCCACAACAGTGCACTTCCCCATTCTCCTCAGTGGCCTTGTGTTAACACCCCAATCCATCATCACCATCTTTGTTTCCCCCATGTGGATTAGCTCTCCTCAGACCAGTCCAAGTGAAGAATTATTGTTATGTAAATTAGTGCAGAACCCCAGAGCCTGCAAAAAGGAAGTCCAGTTTGATCTTATACACCAAGCTCTACGGCAGAAATCATGTAAGCGTCACCCAGCGTGGTAAAGGTGTTCTCTACAGGATCTATACACCAGGAAGTACCATAGATCAGTGATTTTCTGAGTGCAGCGACTCAGTCAGCTCATGCATTAAACAATTTGTTTACCAATTCTATTACTGCCAACAGCATTATGCTAGCACAGCACTTTAGTGATAACAGTTGAAGTTTTGTAAATTCATGATACTATTACTTACCTCGGTCATGACCAGCCCCCACCTCAAGGAACTGAAACGCACAAGTGCCTACACTTATTATGAACACTGGGTGTTGTGCTGCTCTCCAGTGTGCTGCAGTACACAACAACCGTACTGTACATATTTTGTACTTCAGCTGAGGTGTAAAGCACTGGAGAGCCCTGCCCTATTTATTTGACTTGCAGAAGGTAATATTAGATCTGCACAGAAGCCAAAATCATTCTGTGATTACGTTTGACCCTGAGGAGCGTCAGGTACTTCTCAGCTCGATGCAGATTGCATTACTTAAAACACAGCCTCTGGCCTCTCTTCATTGTACAACACTTGACACGAAACCAATTCCCCTTTGGCAGGCTCTTTTGTTCACACCCGGACTTGCTGTGCAGAATAGTTGAGTGACTGCTGCTTAGCATGCACTGTCACACAGAAGGTAAAAAGTGGGATTTGGTTTTATTCCAAAATAGTTTTTGGTCCTAATGAAACAGTGAGAAGGACTTGAGTTCAGTTACAAAGATGCCAAATTCACATTACCTTTTAAACCTCTTTAGGTTGCATAAGCCATTATCATACCATTACACCATGTAAGAGGGAGGTATGTCAGCATAAAAGTCTGATTAATGCTTGTCAGAAAATACACACTTTAGGCTTGGTTGTATGACGTTCTATACAATATGATTTGTCCCAGTGAATTAACTTACAAGTATAAACATCTGTGAAGAAAGGAAAGGGTGAAGCCTCTTTCCTTGCAGCAGAGGAAGCAATATGGAAAGGGCTGAAGAAACAAGGATGTAAGAGTAGAAAGTAAAGGGAAGGAAGGACAAAGGGTAGGGAGAGATGGACAGATAGAGGGAGAAAGGGAAGTAAGAATGAGTCACTACAGGAAGGAGGGAAAGGATGGGAAATCTGAACACTGTGATGGACAAGGAGAGGTAATGAAGCAGAGAAACATAGAAGAAGAGGGTTAGAGGGTTAAAAGGGTGCCGAAGAAGACAACGGAGGAAGAAAAAAGAGTGAGGTGGGTTGTGAAGATAGCGGAAAAGAATAAAGGAGAAGTGAATAGAATGGGAGGGAGGCAGACGGTTGAAAATACCAATACTAAGTCCAATACAAGTTTGTTGATGCCACCTTCTGATCTGGTGTCCCTATGGGCAGAATAACTGCAATCTGCAGCGTTACATGTGTCACCTTGTACAGCCAACCATCAACCAATTAGATAAGTGTAAGGTGAAAAGAGGTTAAAAAAATGGGATTCAGGCCATGTAGGTTTGATAAAACCCCGGAAAACAGAAAACAACAACAACAACAACAACAAAAAACATACTTACCTAAGAAACACTATACTGTGTGTGCACGCATGCATGCGTGTGTGTGTGTGTGTGTGTGTGTGAGTGTGTGTGTGTGTGTACACTCATATCTGTGCTATCCATGTGGAACAAAGGCACACACATGCACGCACGCACATGCACACACATACACAGAGAGGTGTGGGAGTACACTCGGGTACTTTTTGGACAGATTGGGGTTTTGTTCTGTCATTCTTCTCCAGAGAGTCATTTTCCCTCCATCCAGGCATTGTGGAGGGAAGGGTCTCTCCCTGCCATTCTCCCAGAGGGAAAGGTAATTAGGCTTGGCATGAGATCTGGACTCCTTGGTTTACCTTTTCTCCTCTTCTCTCCCAGTCCTCTTTTCATGTCCCCCAACCCCAACTGTCTTTTAAAGTCCAAAAATAGACCCTTACCAGCAGCTTACCTCAGTTAACTTCTGTTATTTTCCTTTACTTTGGCCTTCTCACTTTCTTTCTAACCTGCTTTTTTCACTCCATCAGAAATTGATCATGTGATTCAACCTTTACCCAAAGCATAAAACAATTACTTTCATTGGCTCCTAGAGTCGGTTAGATGTTTCCTGGAACTGTGAGAGAAATGCGAACTTCAGCGGCAGAAAGTTGGTGACCTAAATGCATCAGACTTAAAGATTTTTTGATTGTAAGTGCAGTTCTTGTCCTCTCACTGTTTCTACCTGTGTGTGTGTGTGTGTGTGTGTGGGGGGGGGTGTTAGAGATAAAGTGTGAGTGTGAGCAGGCAGATGTGATACATGAAGACCCAGTTTGAGTAAAAGTGTCCCAAGTGTTGTCGTGTATCACTGCGCCAGCTGTAAAACAGGAATAGATAAGCATTTAAGCATTTTTGACTCAGTAAGCAGATACCTTGGAGTTACTTTATGTTTTTGTGTTTTTTTTTTTCATATTACAGTATTTGATCACACAGAAACACTTCTGCACACTGAATACACGTACAGTGTACGTGAGCTTTACTTGTCACATATAACTGACTATACATGGAAGCTTTATTCCAAAGCCAAAAACCAAACAAGGGTTGCATGTTTGTTCCTAACCCATAATACTGCACTAGGGCTGGGCGATATGGCTGAAAACTGTATCACGATGTAAGTGTTTTATATTGGTCGATATTGATAATTATTGATATTTTTTACATTTAAATGTAAAAAAAAGAGTACAAATGTAAACAGAGAGAAACCTGAGAACTTTTTTTCTGCAGGTTTAGTGCAGGAAGTTCACAAGCTGATTCACCCTCTGGTGAATAAAATGTTTTCAAATATGTGCAGTGTTTTGGAAACATAGCAGAAACTGAGGTAGACTTGACATCTGTAACATACAAACAAACAAATATGATAGACAGTACAGTAAGATTGACTGAACTATAAAACCAGCCTAGACATTTGAACAACTTTAGTCACTCTTCTTACTCTAAACATACATGAACTATTCAATTATATTTTTATTGCAAATGTGCAAAAAAAAAGCATGTGTAAGAGATTTTTATAACCTGGCTTCTCCACAGTGACCTTTGACCTCGTTTGCCGCTGACCTTTTCAAAGTGCAACCAATGAGATAACAGCTCTAAGCAGCATTTAGGAACTACCATTAAGCTAAATACAATGCTAACGTTAGCTTAGCTGTTCGTGTACGTTCACTATTACACGAACAGAATAGCGACTACTACTACTACTACTACTACGCTACTGCAAGGGCCTTCTTTTGCGACAATCTCAGATACATTGTGTGTAATAATTTACAAACAACGATTAGGTTTCTGGAGTGAGAGGAAGTACTTGCGTTGCCTAGCAACGGTGAATCGCTCGCACTTGTTGATGACGTAACCTGAGCTCCGCCGCCTCCGCTCAGCGCCTCTGCGCCCTACCTGGCAGTGAGCGAAGCGAGTCTCTCTCATTGATCAGCGATTACTCCCTTCGATGCTCGGTTACCTGAGAGCGAGTGCCTTTGTTCATGCAATCAACCTCACTTCGCAACTTCAGGTTTCTTCCATCAAAGAAAAAAAAGTATCGAATGTTTTATCGAACACATTTTTTATTGATCTTGATTACGTGTCTATCGCGAGACATATCGCTAGTGTTTTATCGCCCAGCCCTATACTGCACAGCCCCAGGTTTCCCCACTTGTCAATTAGTTTAAACACAGCTGTTATTTGGGAATATGGATCATGTGATGACAAACCAAAATACAATGTGTTAGGACTAGATTTTCCTACAGGGCCCTTACACAATTCTGCTGATTCCAGGGACAGCCTGGGATTGAGGCTGACCATTTTTACTTGTTTATTTTCCTACTATGCCTTGATTAAAAAAAAAGAGAGACAAAAAAACTCTCAACTGCATATTTGAACAACCTTCCCTCCTTTGGCTCACCTGTGCCCTCTGTCCTACATGCCTGCTAGGACAACAGTGAACTTCATTAAGGATGTAATGAAGAGTAAACCCACATAAAAGTCTTTATTTGCAGACTTCAGACTGTGTCGTGCTTTGAAACCATAATTAATTGTTGAGCATATTAAGTATTGTTTCACTCAATTGGAAGTCGTAGTTTATTCACCTTTATTTTTGTTGTCACATTAGTTTAGAGCCAAAAGACTCTCTCCCCCAATGTATCTGCTGGGCCTGAATCCCAAAGCCGAGAGAAACCCCCACCCCCCCCACCCCCTCCCACCCTCCTCCCTGTGTTCTCCTCTGTAGCCTGCTGTGAAGAATTTTCTGTCAATTAAGGATCAAAGTTGTAAGTGTTTCACAGTAGGGCAAAGCAGTGTCTGAACCGCTGCCCAACAACAGGTCCAGTGGAGCATAAAATGAATGCCAGACACACTGTTCAGATAACAGACCATCAGCTGGATATCTGGACGCTGAAGAGCCCTGATCCCCAGCCAACTCAACTGCACCAGTCAATTCAGACTGATGGAGCTCTGCAGTCACTATAGGCTCGTCACAGAGGAGACTTCGGGGCGATCATGAGGCCCGACTTGGCCAACTGCAGTGCTGACTTGACACAGATCATTAAGAAATCCAGGTAGAGGTGTCGGAGGAGTTTAAAGTGAGGCGTGAGGCTGATGCTGGCCCACATCCACAGTTCACTTTGCTGTATGCAGGCTGGTACTGCTGTGGTCTTATGTGCTATCCAAGCACGTTCTTTTCCCAGTCGCTTTTCCTTCTTCCAGTTTCAAGCATTTCAGACATTAACGAGGATCAACCTATCCTAAACGAGTCCCTTGAGGTGGTGAGGAGCAGCCAAAATGTTGTGATTTTGCAAAAAATGTCCTCGCCCTGAAGGTGTAAACCTCAAACTGGGTCTCACAAGGATTAAAGTGTGAGAACACACTCCCACTAACCCTGAGGTGTAGTGTGTCTGTCAGAGCTCTAGTAGTTTTGAAGTCGTTTGGTGGTTGTAGTGCAGGGGTTCTCAAAGTTTTGATGACCGAGTGCCAATTTAGGGAGCCAGCATATGATTTAGGGCTACACAAGAAAACCTATGAACTTGTCACAGGATTTGTGATTGGTCTCATGATGCCGTTTAACATTAGATTACTTGGGCCCCTAATTCACCTGTTTGCAGATAAGGCAGATCACTTTACATGTCCCCTGAGGTCTGACAAAATAAGAGTTGATTCATTTTTCCGGAAACCTCCTCCTCAACCATACGGCATTTTTTCCACGGTGGCTTTTCCATCTCACTTCCACATTAAACTGCTGAGTTGTCCACCAAAGTACAGCGCTGGCTTTGATGACAGACAGTAATCCTTGCTGCACTCACCAGATGCAACTGGTTGCTTAACAGTACAGATGCTTGTTGGCAGCAGCTGAGTAGTGTATTGAATTCAGGATATTGAAAGTGAAAGTATGGAATGGAATGGATCAAATGTCACATTTGGGGGCCGCATAAAATATTTCTGAAGGTCACAGCACTTTGAGATTGCATGTTGTAAGGCAACACAGACTTTCTCTCCAGCTTTGCTTGGTTATCACCTCCGTGTCCTTTGTCTCTTATTCATGTGGTCACTAGGAAAAGTTCTAGCATACATTTTCCTTTGTTGTCAGTATTTGCATGACAAAAGCTATTCAGTTATTTAAACCAGATGCCAATCAATGGGAATCTTGAGTTCAACTGTACCCATTCCCAATTCTGAACAGTAACCATGACTGAATAGTTGAAATTTAGATACCATTAAATTGTTTCATTCTTTCCACACAAAACCTGCTTTTTCCTATAAGATACAAGTGTGTGTGTGTGTGTGTGTGTGTGTGTGTGTGTGTGTGTGTGTGTGTGTGTGTGTGTGTGTGTGTGTGTGTGTGCGTGTGTGTGTGTGTGAACAGGCCGATGTATTTATGAGTCGTAGATGTAGCCTGTAGTTAGAGGAGTGAATGTCTCAGTGGCCTCTCAACATAATCTTAACATAAACATACAGATTTTAGTATAAGATATTTAATCTGCAGCTAAGGTCTGGGTTATTGCAATATGTTGTGATAAATTAGTTTTCTATCTATCTATCTATCTATCTATCTATCTATCTATCTATCTATCTATCTATCTATCTATCTATCTATCTATCTATCTATCTATCTATCTATCTATCTATCTATCTATCCACACATACAGAGAGAGAGATAATACTGTTTTTTGTTTGTTTTTTGTTTGTTTTTTTTTTTCAAATAACTTTAAATGAAGTACTTAGATCTAGAGATCTAGAAGAGTGTTGGAGCAGACATGAGGAGGCTTGGCTTTGAATTTGATCCCCAGTGAGGATGCTACAGAACGTTGTCCATTCAACTAGACAAGTCCAACTCGCCTTTATTTCCTAATATCCTCAAACCTTCCAGAAGTAATGAGGTACTTTGAAGAGAGGGGAATGAATCGACTGCGGCAGTGAGCATGGTGTAATTCTATGCATGAGTTCCGTTTGCTGCCTTCCCGCATGTGATATGTGTTTGGGTGTGAAAGTGAGGCGTCTGATTTGACTCCTGATAAATCTTCCTGCGCTGCAGCATCAGAATGTATTACTGAGCCAACAGCCGGGGCCAAATCCATTTTTATCTGAGTGCAATTGATGTCACTCCAACTTCTCACAAAAGTGCCTCCGCCGAGGCACCAGATGTGAGGTTTTTCCTCTTTATGTGTGCACGCAAGGATCTGTGTGTTTGCATGCCATTGTGTGCGTGTCAACGTGTGTGTTTATGAGGCAAAAGGTGAATCGATTTCCACAAGATGGCTTCAGGGAGGAATAGGTCTCACAAATGCCCAGAGCTGTCTGTAGAGAAATAACCCTGTTATATGGCAGTGCACAGACACGCTGATCCTGTTTTGACAGTGGTTTTTGGCACAGCTTAACCTTAATCTCGTGTCTGTACAGAGAGCGACAGCAAATCGCAGTTTTGACAAGGTGGTTGTTCTTGCCAGAATGCTTCACACGCCTCTCCCTGCAGGCAGGACAAGCGGTCACCTCTGATGGTATCATCACACAGACTTCTGGCATCGCACAGCCCGTCCAATGTTACCGCGTGTAATACCGCTCGCTGATGGCAGATGAAGGACATTCATCAATCCAAATGTCTTCATACTCCAAATGTTGTGTCACAGTTGACGAGAGCAAAATGGATCATAAATACTTTATGAAAAAGGTATCAGGACTCTTTTCTGGCTCCTGCTACCTGTTGCATGTCGTTTGACCACTCTGCTGTGGTGTCTCGTAGCATCTCATGTTCGCATCGTTGTCTAATGGCTTCATACAGCTGTCTTATGAGTTTGTAGGACTGTCCCTTGCCTTCTTGTCGCTCTTTTGGATTTTAGGTACAGTTTAATAACATTTTATGGCTGTCTGCTGCATCCATATAGTATCTCATTGTATGTTTTGACCTCTCCTGGCTCTTCACGATGCTGTGGTTGTTATATATTGTCTTAATGTACACTCAGGGTGCTGGTTAATACTACATCAATGATGAGGTGCAGAAAAGAGATGCAGAATGTAGTTGGCATTGTTCTTAGTGGGTTTACATCAAGAATAAAGAGGAATCTACAGTCATGTGTGAGAGGAAATTAATACTGTATTTATTTATTCTTATGTCTCTGGAGTGTGCAGGTGCCATTTTTAACTTTTATATTAAACTCATTTTGACACTTGCATCACCCATACTTTCCTGAGTTGGATGCTGGAAGGTGTTGGTTGACGAATATTGAACAAACAATGACAAAATGAAATAGTCTTGTTGCCTTTTCTATCGTGTTGTTCACAGTGTTGATACAGACAGGAAACAAAGGAAGAGCGAGAGAAGAGTGAGACATGTCACTGAGGTGTTAAAGCAAACTGACCAGCCACAGGATATCGTGACAGTACCTGTGTGGCTCAGTGGGATTCAAAAGCTAAACTACTTGTAAATCCATCCACTGAACTGTTGTATGTAATGATGTAATCTCTTATTCGATCTTTGTAAGTGTCTCAATAATTTAGTGACCTGGTGACACGTGTGTGTAGGTATTTCTACTGATCAGTTCAGACAGGCAAAAGCAGTTAATACTGAAGTCATCTGAATTTGATTTCCAACAATCAGTGAATTAACAGCAATGTGGAAAATATAAGCACAGAGTAACAAAAGCCATTCCATCAATGTTTGTTCCTAACTCAGAGAGGAGGGTTTGGGTTGTCATGGAGTGGGTTTTGCTTCACTTGAGAACTGTATTGACTTATCTGTCATTTCGCTTATGTCTTATTGTCTCATTTTCTCTCTCACTAGTGTGGGTTCAACCAGGCTGTCTTAAGAGAATGATGTCACATTTATTTTAAGTTGTTTTGACACAGATGCAACAATTTAAGCATGAAGTGCTCATTCTGTATTCTTATGTTTTCACACACCTCACACTTTGATTTGGGTCAGCTTTCCATGGGATCCAGGTCAGAATTTAAAAAATGTAATTGAGTGCAGCCATTATGTGGCACTGACGGTGTTCACATATGACTGAACTACTTAACTGCCTGACCAACCTCTGTAGTCATCCAGCTTCAGTTTAAGACCTGGTTTTAAGGGAATTGGGTTAAGGTTGGGGTCAGGGTTATTTGATTGTGATGGAAATAAATTATGTCAATAAGTGTCCTCACAAAGGTAGAAATCAAGCATTTGTGCATGCGTGCGTGCGTGCGTGCGTGCGTGTGGTACATGCATATTGGGAGGGTTTTGACCATGGTTTGTATGATGAATTGAATGTTTGTGTACCGTTGTTTCTCATTACACCAGGAGTCGCAGTAATACAAAGAGATCCCACCTTTCTTACAAACTCCGAAAATTTGAACATAGTGAAATGCTCTGAGGTATACACATCGAGTAAATAGTGTAAACCGCATAGATACACACCCATTAAATTTGTAGATTAGGATTTACCACGCAGTGACAGATACTGCATCCCTTGTAGCTACCCCCACTCACTGTGTCGACCCACCCAGCAGAGGAACTGAGCAGAGTTCATCCACATGCAGAGGTCTTAGCTTCAGATGGCCATCTGAGTGGCTTCTGAGCCCAGGCATGGGTGGGCTGTCTGTCTGAAAGCCCCTTTGCCCTCCCTACATGCCACCAAAGGACTGAAGTAACATCAGAGGGCTGAAAAAGCAATAACTTCCCCTGGCCTTGCCCAAATGATCTACAATACTGGCTCAGTTGCAGAAAGTAAAACCACAGGAAAAAAAAGCAGGAACAAAACATTCTCTTCTTCAAAGATTTTTTCCCCCATCAAAACAAAGCTGTAAACCACAAGAGTGACCTCTGTGAGTGAAAATGAAGGTTCTACTGATATTTGAAAGCTATTCGCCATTAGGCCAGTTCCATATCAAACAACTCCTCCAAAACTGTGTTCATTAGTGAGCAGAAAAGCTCCTAAAAGAGCATGGAGACTGGGACTTTGAAGTGTCCATTAAAAACATGAATGATAAAAACAATGCTTACTGACATACATAATCATGTGTACTTCAGTGGAAGATGATCAAAATGTCTCATTTGAATGAGTACCATCTAACAGCTTCCTGCAGACATTCAAGTCGAGTGTAATGTTAATTATACATTAAATATGTCATCAGACAAAGTGCATCACACAGAAAATTTGGACCAGATGATAAATGAAAGACCGATATCAGTCCCATTTATCAGGACTCCAGTCTCACCGTGCAGAGAAAGTGTCTTTTGGAATGTTGGCTTAGACTCATATGAGTTGTTCACTTGTTCATATTGTAAAATCAGCATCATTTCTACAGAAAGAAGTCTACATTGTGTCATACTGCTGCTTCTTTGAGTATTTCTTTTTTTTTTTTTTTAGCAAAAATGCAATTTTCAATCATTACTTGTCTCCAGTTACAGCTACTTGTTTTTGCTTTTTTTATCGCTCTTAAAGGGAGTTTTCTTGTCAATAAACATAACGCTGACAATCAGCGTTACTCCAAACAAAAGAGTCATGGGGCTCTTCTCACTTCTCTATCTTCTGCTTCCTCGTGTCCTCTCTCCTCCATCTTCCTGCCCGTGACCTGGAAATGGATCTCAGTATGCCATGAGGGAGGTCTCAATTCCTAAAATGCATCCTAAAGAGAGAGGACAGAGGGAGGCCTCTCAGAGGAGCTATGAGCGATGATGCACATGTATCCTCTGTGGAATGCGTTCTGGCACCTGCGATGTATAAAAGAAGCGTGGCACACAGCTGGAATAAAAACCATGGCAGGAGCAGGACTCCTCATAAGGTGCTGTTGTAACCACATTCCTTCATGACATTTCACCTTGATATTACTTGTATTCTTATTGTTGAATATAGGCTACATCTTCTTCAACTGCTACAGCCATGATATGATGTTTGCAAACTTCCACTAGCATCACATTACTTTATTAACTAGAGCATTCTCTTGCTTTCAGCATTAATTAGCTGTATTTCATGTCGTCATATAGTAGTCAGTTGTCTATTAGGCTATGTAGCCTGCAAATATCATTCCAAACACAATTGCAATGCAATTAAGGCTGCAGGCCATATTTGAGATCAGTTTCATGCACACACACACTCTTGGCATTCTCTCGATGAGCTTCAAGAGGTAGTCACCTGAAATGGTTTTCACTTCACAGGTGTGCCTTATCAGGGTTAATTAGTGGAATTTCTTGCCTTATCAATGGGGTTGGGACCATCAGTTGTGTTGTGCAGAAGTCAGGTTAATACACAGCCGACAGCCCTATTGGACAACTGTTAAAATTCATATTATGGCAAGAACCAATCAGCTAACTAAAGAAAAACGAGTGGCCATCATTACTTTAAGAAATGAAAGTCAGTCAGTCCGGAAAATTGCAAAAACTTTAAATGTGCCCCCAAGCGGAGTCGCAAAAACCATCAAGCGCTACAACGAAATTGGCACACATGAGGACCGACCCAAGAAAGGAAGACCAAGACTCACCTCTGCTTCTGAGGATAAGTTCATCCGAGTCACCAGCCTCAGAAATCGCAAGTTAACAGCAGCTCAGATCAGAGACCAGATGAATGCTACACAGAGTTCTAGCAGCAGACCCATCTTTAGAACAACTGTTAAGAGGAGACTGCGCGAATCAGGCCTTCATGGTCAAATAGCTGCTAGGAAACCACTGCTAAGGAGAGGCAACAAGCAGAAGAGATTTGTTTGGGCCAAGAAACACAAGGAATGGACATTAGACCAGTGGAAATCTGTGCTTTGGTCTGATGAGTCCAAATTTGAGATCTTTGGTTCCAACCGTCGTGTCTTTGTGAGACGCAGAAAAGGTGAACGGATGGATTCCACATGCCTGGTTCCCACTGTGAAGCATGGAGGAGGTGTGATGGTGTGGGGGTGTTTTGCTGGTGACACTGTTGGGGATTTATTCAAAATTGAAGGCACACTGAACCAGCATGGCTACCACAGCATCCTGCAGCGACATGCCATCCCATCCGGTTTGCGTTTAGTTGGATGATCATTTATTTTTCAACAGGACAATGACCCCAAACACACCTCCAGGCTGTGTAAGGGCTATTTGACCAAGAAGGAGTGTGATGGAGTGCTGCGGCAGATGACCTGGCCTCCACAGTCACCGGACCAGAACCCAATCGAGATGGTTTGGGGTGAGCTGGACCGCAGAGTGAAGGCAAAGGGGCCAACAAGTGCTAAACACCTCTGGGAACTCCTTCAAGACTGTTGGAAAACCATTTCAGGTGACTACCTCTTGAAGCTCATCGAGAGAATGCCAAGAGTGTGCAAAGCAGTAATCAGAGCAAAGGGTGGCTATTTTTAAGAAACTAGAATAAAACATGTTTTCAGTAATTTCACCTTTTTTTGTTAAGTACATAACTCCACTCCATGTGTTCATTCATAGTTTTGATGCCTTCAGTGAGAATCTACAATGTAAATAGTCATGAAAATAAAGAAAACACATTGAATCAGAAGGTGTGTCCATATGCACAAGACACTTTAGCATTGTGCACATGCATAACTAATGCAGCTTTAACACAAAGATAGTTCTGCTTCCACCACGGTTTATATATTCCAGCTGTGTGTCATGCCTCTTTTATGCATGCCAGAAAGACTTCCACAAAGAAAACCCTTGTACACCCTCATTCATAGCTCCTCCAGCAAGACTCCTCTGTCCTTGCTCCTCTCTCCGTGAGATGCATTTTAGGAACTGAGACATCCTTCACAACTGCACGATAAGATTATGTGAGTTGCAGTTAGGGGCAGGCGGAAAGAAGAGAGAGAAAACGAGGAGACATGAAAAGAGCCTCTTGTATACTTTTGCCCATTGCTGTATATCTTTGCATATTGCTGACACCTGTTAATCTGTGGAATAATGTGAAAGCATTTGCAGAACTGTGTTTCATACATGAAAGACACTCCCTGCACTTTTCAATTTAAATTTCTACCAGGAAATGAAGGGATTATACCATTTTTAGCAACTGGAAGGCTTTCAGTGTGAAAGATCTGTGCAGAAACTGTTGTTTCACTGTCAGTAAATTAATTTCAAGATGATCACGAAATTGGAAAAGCTATGCTAACTGGAAATATTTCTGTTCAGAAGGCAATCTAAGAATAACAGAAAGGTGTGAATGACATCACTGTTGTTATGCTGATAGAACTGCAGCATCAACAGAAAAAATATATATAGACAGGGGTGGAATGGACAAAAATTCAGACCTGTAACTAAAAGAATACTGAATGAAGTCACCTCTCAAATGTAAGCCTGTTTCAAATGAAGGCCTGATTCTCTCTGTATTTGGAGTAAATACGATTTACAGTAACTAACCATATGACGGCCAGGTGAGAGGAGCTCTTAGAGCAAGAAATAGAAACAGAGAACAGCACAGATGGGTCCTGTAAAAACAGAGAGAGAGAGAGAGAGAGAGAGAGAGAGAGGCTGTTAAAAAGTGAGTGTGATTGAGTAAACGAGCTCAACAGAGAGATGGAGAGCGAGGGGAGAGCAGGAGCAGCGTGAACGAGTGGGATTAGCCTAAAAGTGAAGGATTAGTGGGGCTGAAAGGAGTCCCATAACAGAGAGCAAAGAAGCCAGCATCAACAAGACAGCAAGCAGATAGCTGGAGGGGTTAAGCCAACACAACTGGATTCTGCTAACAGATAGTAGAGAGCCACCACCAGGAGGGAGCTATGACCATTTTAGATGCACTGCTGGTTGGGGAAATTGACTCCTGTTGGCTGCACAGAGTCTTACTCTTGTCTGCAAACAGGAAGGTGCAGGATGAGTGAAGCTGGCCATGTGCTGCTGGTTTCTTCACATGTAAGGTCGGATGAACAGTACAATGACTGCTAGTGCATGAAAATTTGAAGAAAAGCTAAAGGGCGAAGAGCTGCGATTTGTTTTTCCTTAAAGTATTCCATTGCTCCCAATCTCTCCATGACACACACTTCACTTCCTTCTTGCTCATGCCATGGAAGTAGGCCTGGGCGGAAACTGGCATGGCATCATAGCACCGCCTTTGAGATTTAAAAAGTTCAGGAAAACATGAAAAATGGAAATTGATTCTTGGAATTTGTGAATCAGTTCTGAATCAGCCAAGGTAGAATCATGATTCTTCTGTGAATCCATATTTTTGAGTACCACTAGCAAATTGAGTGGGAGTTCAGTTCAAAACACACATGGGAAACTGAGCGGCCCCCTTCCCCCAGCCAATAAATATCAGATTGATCTGACTCCCAAATGGATCTCAATCTTTTTGGCTCATGATCCTTTTCTTCTTCCAATCTCTCATGACAGACTGCATATGTTCATGAGCTGTAAGCAGTTTTACTATGATTTCTATCTTTCCAGATTGTTGCATTTAAATGACATTAACAAAAATAAAGCTAAGAAATTATAACTAATTTTGTATATTGGAAAATTATGGGCCTTTCTCCCCTTCTTTTCTATCTTTGTATTCATCCTACAATCAAATTCATCCGGTGACTTCTAACAGGTCCTCATTGCCATTTGCTAGTATTTTAGCCCGTGTTATGTTTACAGACAAAGGTTGGTTAGCATTGTCTTTTTTTTTTTTCCACTGGGGGTTAACAGAATGTTTAACAGACAGAAATCTTTCAGTCAGTTCTGCAGAGCTTATTGCACCATAGATGCAAGATGGAGGACCAAACCAATGGCTTACATTGCAGATACTATTATACCACATAGCTTTTAGATTCAGGATGTTTAATTGCTGGTGAAAACAAGAAGGTGCAGACAGTGTTTGTGGTGTATTTTGACACTGCAGATAATTTTCCACAGTCCACATGAAGAGAAAATGTGGAGGGGTGAAGGAGTGCATGGTGTCTCAATAGTATAAAAACTCTTATTTTGGGCTCCCTGTGGAGTCTTCAGAGAAATATTATGAATAATTCTGAAGTTCATGTTGCAGTCATTGCGCCAACAAACAGGCACAAATACGCATGCCCACCCCTCCTACACACACATACACACAAGCAGCCGAAGTCACAAGAATATGCACATACATAAATAAAAGTCACACACATGTTGACAAGTTCTGAATACATCTTTACAAAATACGCATTTAATGTTGAGAATGAGAGCTTGAATTGCACGCTGTAATGGCCACCCACTGAAGTCTGGGGCTGTGCGATTTCATAAGTTGCTCCTCTGAATGAAAACTCTTGGAAATGATTTGACAGAACTTTTCTTCAAAGACATATTTGATGCAGATGGAAGAGAGTGTGACAGTGAAAGGGAGAGAGAGAGAGCAGGGAAGGCGAGAGGAAGAGAGAAAAACACATGGTTATATGGTTGTGAAAGAAATACTAAAATGCTGCATGCCAAAATGTGGATATCAAACATTACATGCACATGAGCGAACTATATTTAACAAAAAAAACAAAACAAAACATACTTCTTCATGAGTATCATTGGTGTCATTGGAATTTGACTTTTTCATGCTCTTTGCATTGCTGCTGCCATGCTGCACCACACCCAGCCTTCAGCTGGAGTGCTGGTGCTGGACAGGATGAGGCATGCTGCAGGGTGTTGCAGCTTCTCCCAAGATTCAGTCAGACTCTTTGTAATAATTCGCTGTCTCTAGCAAGATCCGATTGACCTCAGCTTGGCTGGATTCAAAGCGGCTAACAGAGATTCTGCCAGTGTACGGTACAGACTGTCCTCCCATGAAGAATGACACCATCAGTCATTTCTGATGAGTGCCTGGAAAACAGCATCTGTTCTTCTCTGTAACAAAGCCCTGTAGTGGCTGTGGTAATTATTATTAGCAGAGGAGGAAGTCCTTATTTGACGTTCTCATCGAGAGGAGGTTAGGGTGGATGGATGGTCATTGACTGACACAGGAGACCACTGTTTGTTTGCAGTTTCCTACCAACAGTTTTCTGTTAACCATGACTGAAGGTATTCCCTAACCAGGTGTTTACTTTTGCAACCATGACAAAGGTCCCCTTAATTTTAAGTGTGGCATGTGGTGGTGGAGCACTGTCTACCACATTGTTCCAAGAATCTCCCACAGGTGTTCAGTTGGGTTGAGATCTGTTGACTGTGACACTGTAAAGGCTCAGTTACAGTTACAATCAATTGAACAGTTTAATACTGTGAGCATCCAAAACACATTTCCATTCACCTCCATTGTACTGTGATGGTGGCAGAGATCTCAGATATCTCATAATCTGGTTGAATAAAACCAGAACTGCAGGTCTTACCTACTTTTAACACTTGTTAAAAGTGAAAAAAATGTTAAAAGTTGATCAACCAAGACACAACTTTCCTAGTTTTACTGACATCATGACTGTTGACTCTGATCCAAATTTCGTCCCCTCCCTCACTGTAGCAGGATGTCAGCTGCGACACTCCTCTTCCTCTCAACACAATAACATGAACAGTCATAGCATAGTCACTCAGAACTACTGCTGCATAGCAACCACATGCAAGTGGCTCACAGTCTGTCTCCTGTTTCCAAGTCATGCAAGTTAATTAATAGCAATTTGTGTTTGCTAATGGTATGTAGCCTGTCAGCATGATGAAAATGGAAGTTGCCTTTCATGCCTGCCTTGTGGGGCTGAAAATGTCCCCAGTAAGAGTTGGTCTGCACAGCATCAGAGCTTTTATTTTGAATGTTTCTTCAGTCTAGTTTTGCATCTTATAGTCGCATCAAGCCAAAGCAATGGTGCGTTTCAAAGCAAACCAAGTGCGTTTGAGGTGAGAAAGGTGTCCTACATCTGAGTGTAGCTCTCATTCTGGAGAAAATGTGCAGTGATGTTCAATATTTCATCACACACACACACGCACGCACGCACGCACGCACGCACACACACACACACACACACACACACACACACACACACACACACACACACCTCTTCCGGGCTCAGGTGATGTGAGTGCAGGTGTCGTCAGAAAGCTTTCAGCTCAGTGAGTGCACTTGAGGATGGCCAGATATAGATATAGTTCACACACTCACCTCCTCCCTCCACACACACACACACACACACACAACCTTGTATTTCCATCCTTGTTACATCTCAAAATTACTCATCCCCTATTCTACATTGTGTTCCCTCAGATCTGGTGACCAGTCACTGCTCTTCATTCCAGTTAAAAACTACAGATGATCAAGTATTTTCCTTTTTTTTTTCCATTGCACAACTTTTATTTATTTATTTATTTATTTTCCATTGCCCCAACTCTTTTCTTTAGCCTCTCAGTTATCATCACAAAGACATGACACTGGCTTTTATTTTAGTGAATTTTATTTTGTGGCTTGTGTATTGCTATTTGTGTTTTGATTTTATCAAGATATTCTGTGCTTTTATTCATTTACTTCCATCCTTTTATCTAAGTCTGTGTGTTTAATTCAGCCAGTCCTGTATTACATATGAAAATGTGGTCTATAAATAAACTTAACTCCACCTGACTTGACCCTGTTTGACATAATGCATTCCCCAGCCCCTTACCCTAACCTAAACCTTCTTCTATCCTAACCCTTAAAGCAAAGTCAGCCGGCCAAAATGTCCTCATTGAAAAATGTCCCTGTTTTGTGGGTTAAAAACAGGTACACAAACGCGCGCACACACACACACACACACACACACACACACAGAATAATTACTATCTGTGTTCCAATTTTAGCTCAGACCAAAGAAAACGCAAAGACCTCCAAAAATTGTATAAAAGAGGTGTTCTTTTTTTTTAAAATGGCACTGATTCTGATTTTAATGTGTCATTTCTATGTATTTTTCTTATTTCTCTTCTTTTTTTGGGGGGGGCTTAAGAGGGGAAATCAACAGCTGTCTCATTTCATTTCCTTCCTCACTGGGCAGACTGCAGTTTTTTGCAGTATCACTCTGTTCTCTATTTGTGGGCCTCTTTTTCCCTCATTCCAACTCTCTAAATTAAAGAGGCTTTTAGCTCTCCAAAGAGAGAGCTGTCGGCCCAGCTGTCCACTTATTAAACAAATTGTCAGCACACACACACACACACACACACACACACACACACACACACACACACACATACGTGCATGCTCACACAGACGTCTCTATCTGGCTTCGTTATTTGAGAAGGTCAAGTATGTGTTGCGGCAGCCTCACATATGCCGGGGGATCCGTGAATTACAGCCGTCCAGGAGGGAGCTGAGTCGCCCAATCAGACAATTAACTCGGCTCCGTAAAGGCCAATGCAATTTCATCTCGTGGACACGCACACGTGTGCACACACACAACCACACTCACTTGCATGCACACTTGTGGCACATTACTTACAAGGATCTTACATTGATTAGATTCATTCCCAAGCTAACAAACTTAAGCCTGATTCTAAACTTCAGCCTGAACTCGGAAGTTTCTGCACAATGGGCGCTTCACCTGCCAAAAAAAAAAAAAAGATGTTTGAGGTCTTCAAATGCTGAAAGGTGCATGTCCGTAATAATACAGTCAATGACTAGATTGCATCTGGATACCCTGAAGGACGCAGCTCACAAAGCTGGCTAATGGTGCATTCAGGTGCTCCTCATCTTGTAAAGTCAAATATTTAAAAGTTTATGAGCAGGAAATCGCCCTTTAACAGCCAACTAATTGTAAATTCCTGTGATAAAACAGAACAAGTGTTATGAGAAAGTAGTGATGTAGTAGTGGTGTGATGTCTCCCTTGCTGATTAACTGGTAAATACTGTACCCTGCTAAGGGTAAACACATCCTTAAACTTCTTTTTTCTTTCAATAATTACTCAAATGAAATATATATCTGGACTGCCACAAAGATCAGCGTTTTTAGTTTCAACTTATATTGTATACTTACACCCACAGCACCTTTTCATAAGTCCAGTCCAGTTCATGTGAAATGTTCCATTCATGCCAAAATGCATGAACCTCGCATTAATGGACCCCAGACAGCACAAAAGAGTGCAGGTGTGATGTTGAATCTCTGCTCACTGTTAATCAACAGCGGCAGATAGTGGAGATGCTTTGGTATGTTTTGATTTGATCTTTTCACAGCTTTTAAGTGTTGGCAGAGACAGAACAGCACCGTTTCCATTTGGATTCAGCTGCGACAGCCCATGTAACATACATACTCCAATGCCGTTGGGAAACATGGATTTGCCATGTTTTTGTGGATTTGTCAGTTGATTTGAATGTTGGTTGGGTGTCAGAGTGTGTTTAACCTGACCACAAATACTTTAAAATCTACCCAACTTCATTTTGCCAAATATCACCTGATCATTGATGAAACAGTTGCCCAGTGCACAATGGGAGCAGACAACTACAGTGAAGCAGCTATTCACTTGAATTTTAGATGATATTAATGCCAAATGCCAATCCTTTTTTATTGTTTTATTGATTTGTTTTTGGTTTTCAAGGCATTGTGCTCCTCTGGGTGTGATTGTAAAAACGAGTTCTGCTCTCACTCGTTTTTTCGCTGGTTACAAAAGCTATCCCTCTTCTCGTGAGGTCCAAATGGCACAAATATGTGTCAGAAAACTGTTCCATATTTAGTGTTTTTCAAAGATTCTTCTGTGGCTTTGCTGAGAGGTGAAAAGCATTAAAATCTGAAAGCCTGTAAAGCGTGGGATCGTAAATGAGCTGTTTTGTCTGTTTGAAACAGGGAGGATTGTGTGATTTTAATCGTCAGTGGAGAGATCAGACGCACAGAGCAGGTAATGGAGGAACTGAGCAAAGGGAAATGAGACGACAGGGATAAAGACAGAGTCAATGTCGCAGATCGACGTGGCAGGAAATTGGACAAATCTCCTATTTTTGGAGCATCTGATTACAGGGATCATATTCAATAAGAAAGCAACTGTTCACTTGCATGGGCTGACAACGGGGCCAACGACATGCAGATGCACTGAGAGTTATGCATGAAACGAAATTAAAGTGAGTGATGGACTGAAAGAGAGACGAGACAAATAAGTACAAAATACTGCTACAGCCTCCAAGTGATTCAGTCAATTAAAAATCTTATTCAATTCTGTTGCAGTCACAATGTGATTTTAATGGAAATGTAATATATTATGTGATATTTTCTTGAATTTAGATGCAAAACAGCTTCTTCAATTAGCCCACTGGTTCTGCAGTTCCTATGTTGTCTAAGTACTGCATGTATTATCTCGATTAACCTTGTGCTACTTGAGATTAATATTTGGCCTGAACATTATTATGTAGTGCACGAACTGAGGTGACAGATGAACTTCAAAAGTAAGTAAGGATCAGATCAGAAGATGAGACATTAAATCCATCAGAGCTTTCACTCTCTGACCGAGCCAGCAATGTGAGTTCTGTGCTTACACACACACACACACACACACACACACACACACACACGGTAACTTAATGTAAGCAAGTCCAGTTTAAAGGTATTTTTTCCCCAATTATGTTAACATTCAACAGTGTTTCTCACCAAAATGCGTTGTGGATGTCCTTGTGGTCTAAAATTGATGAATGCATTTGCTCCCTTGTAAAACATACGCACAAGGAAAATAAATTTAGCAGAAAGTCAAGTGGAAAGGGGCCAAGAGAAAATGAAAGATGAAAAACAGGAGAATCCAACAGGGCAATAAAGACAACAAAAGACAACTAAAAGGAAATCAAAGGGGCCAAATTAAAAGGAAAGAACTTTAAGACAGATTAAGAGAAATGATCCAGCTCTAACTGCAGATTCCCTCAGCAAGGACTGTGATGATGCTCAGCTGTCACTGCGTAGTGATAATGGCAATAACCAGCAGTGGAGACAAATTGATAGATGGCCACAGCAACGTCTGACTGTACAAACCTGTAATACTATATGTCATTAACCTCCCTCAGATGTCCTGCTGCCACCTGCCTCACCCACATTCTTTGAGAGCCTTCCACACGGTCTCCACCTCTGACATGTTTACACTGCACAGTGGATGCTACATTCAGTGTCGGCATGTCCACTCCTCTGTCTGTCCCCAGATAATAAATGCTTTAGCTTCGTACTTCGGCTGCATTTTATCTGTATGCTGTAGGCTGCTACTAATGTAGAAACCAGATGTCCAGATGCAGCTGCACTGACAAAGTAGCTGTCGATGACATTTTACTCTAACAAAAAAAGTGACTGGAACTATATATACTTCATTCATAAGTAGGACAAAGCGAGTGTCATTTCATATGCAATTAAAAACAAAGCAGTTATGTCAGAGATTGACAAACTGGACAGTTAATTGCCATATCTTGTCAGACAGTGCAGCTGGATCCATAAACTAAACTAATGATGAGCAGTGAAAGTCAGTAGAGTGCCAGACAATAATACAAATGCAGTATCATCCCACATTGTTGTCAGAATTTTGAAACTAACATGTTAAAAACAGCTAGCAAGAAAGATTCCTGGTCCAGTTTTGCTGCAGTGAAACAGGACCAGTAGTTTTACAGTTCTCCTTTTCTATTACATATGAGGAGAACGTGATACTGACAATTGATCAATTATTACATGAAAATGGTTTTCTGTTGCCATAAACAAATTGCCAACGTTGCCAAATTGACAAAAAAAAAATTTTATTATTATTTATTTATTTTCTTTCTTTCTTTTGTGTGAGTGAGTTGACAGTGTATAGATAACAGACAGAAATAGAGGAGGATGGAGAATGCTGTGCAGAGAAGTGCAGCAAAGACCTCTGGCCTCTACTTGAATGACGGACATTGGGGGCTCACAGCTGATGCCTTTAACCCCTCAGCCACCAGGGGGCGCCCCAAGAGTTGCCCAATTAACACTTTGATATCCAGCTACCACACCACTAATGTGAGCTGGAGGAATCACAAAAGCAGAGCCAGCACCAGCAGGAACAAGTGAATCTCCGGCTGTGTGGTGCTATCGAGGCTATAAAATTCAATCAGCAAACATTTGGTTGGAACTAAATAAACACATGAACTGTAAAATCAGTAAAACCCGATCCCCTCCACACCAAGGAGCAGTACTGATGGTTGTAGGTCAGCTGCAACTGAAAAGCAGCTGATGTTAATATTTACATAGAGCTGCTGCACAACTATGGTCATTGTAGAGATTTGTATATAAGATAGAGATGTGCACCTGACTTGCAAGCTAACGTGCAGACGTTTGTAACAGCAGGTTACAGCTTGGCTGATGTGATAAAAGTATGACCTGTAATTATTCATAATCATGGCAAAAACTGGGCAATTATATCAGTATGTGGTTGAAAATAACTACTTTACCCTCTAACTCCCTTACTTCTGAAAAGAAAATTAGAAAAGAATGTAAGAAAGATCAATGTGCTGCAGAGGACTAATACAGCTGATCTCTGTGTGTGTGTGTGTGTGTGTGTGTGTGTGTGTGTGTGTGTGTGCGCGTGTGTGTGTGAAAAGTGTGTATGTGTAAGCCAAGGTACTGACGTGCAGGCAGAGCTGCTCACTGCTGTTAATGGACAGCTAATATCATGAGTGAACGGTAAAAGTAGAGGCTGCTTCGTGAGCAGATGGAAAATCAATAGCCTATTAGAGTGTACAGGGCAGGAGGGACATGAAGGGAGGAGGGGGAGGAAGAGTGCGATGATGAAGGTGAGGGGGGAGAGTCAGGATTAGGAAAAGGTTAGAGGGAGGAGAGACAGAAGTGGCATAAAAGAAGATACGTTCATCCCCACCTTTTCAATCATTATCCAAATGTTTCCAATGTTTCTTTTTTCTTTGTTGTTTTGTTACAGCCATGAGACCCCCACACACACATACACACATATACACACACGCACAATGCCCGCAGATGTTCCTGTACTAATTAATTTCTCTGTTATTTTTATTTAATTGCATTTTGATGCTTGGCAATACATTTCATCTAACATTCATTCCAATAAAGCACTGTGAATTGAACTGAAAATAGAGAGCATGACACACACAGAGACAGACACACACACACACACACACACACACACACACACACACACACACACACACACACACACACACACACACACGCAGTCATACAGTGCAGCTTATTGCTGTGTGCTAGTTATTTTTATGATTTCTATTCATTATGGGATGCTTTGACAATGGGATTCATCTAGCATTCGGGCCAATAAGGCACTACGAGTTAAACCAAATAAACTAAAATGGAGCTGAAACGCAGACTGTGTGCAAGACAGAGAGGAAACGAGAGCGAAAGCTTGAGGGTAGTGAAGATAATGAGAGGAGAGTCCGGCTTCTCTGTGTGTCCGCGGTAGCCTCTAGCTGGATATTAGTAGCTGCAGCACAACCACAAGGCCCTGTGACAGTCAATTAAACCTCTTTATCTGGGATGCCTGCATGTCTTTCTCCTCTCTGCTCTCTTTTCTGCTTGCTCTCTCCTTCAGGTGTCTTTATTCTCCCCTTTATTCCTCTGCTTTCCAGTCTCTCTCCCTTTGCTGTCTCCTTCTTGAACTCCAAATAAGCTACGTTCACAAAAAAAAAATACCTCCCAAAGGCAGTAACTTGCCAGACAAAATGCTGTTTACACGAATAGCCTTAACAAGACGGCTCCGGGTTCGCGTGTGTGTGCGTGTGTGCGTGTGTGCGTGTGATATGCCTTTGGTCTCACTGCTATCTAGAAACCATGTCTTCTCTTAAGGCGCAGCAGTGGCTGTTTGTGAAGTCAAACTGAGGCTAAGTGTCTTGCCTTTGGTGACTAATGGACTCGCTTACTGTAACGCATGACGGAAGACAAAGATTGAGTCAGTGCCGAGTTATGGCCAGGACATATAGGGAAACCTAAATACTTATTTGTTAGGAGAGGCTCGTTGGCTAACAGTAGAAACTGTCCCAATATTTAACATTGCTGTTCGTTATTTTTTCCAGTGGTGTGTGATTTGTGCAATGTGAAAGGATTGCCAGGTCACTAGCTCTCGGCAGAGATTATGCTGCCTTGACTAGTTCAAAGCAGCTGAGTGCTGAAGTCAACCGCCAGCTTAAGGAAAGTCTTTTGGCGAAAGAGCAAGATGTTTTTGTAAAGCAGGTGGTGGAGCCCGAATCGGAGCTTAAAGAAGAGTGAATGTCCAGAATCACAATTTAGTTTAATTAATTGATTTTTGGTTCAAACTGGCTGACTTCGCAAAATGTACTCATGGGAAATTAAACTTGGTCATACACCTTTGACCACAAGTTCAATTCCTGAACATTAGCATCGCTGCATAGCAGCCCAAGTTAGACACGCCTTCTGCAGTCACTGCCATGGCAGAGAACAGCGTGATTACTGCTGTGACTCTACTGGAAATCTAAAGTTATGGTTCTATTAACCTCTGATTAGTGTTGTGACATATGATGAGCCTTCAGATTCATCGATCTGTCATTCAGAGCATGCTTCCTGCTCTGCGTTTCATCATTTCATTTCATGTTTGTTTTTTGTTTCCAGTCTGAATGGCCAGTTATGTTGGCAACTGCAGGAAAGTTGTTTACTGATGATGACCCGGTCTTCATACATACAGTGCATGCATAAGCAGAAACCTCAGAAGGTACCAAATACGACTTTCTGCACATAAAAAAAAGGATATTCAATGCCATGTGGTGGATACTGTCTTCTAAAGGTGGACGACAAAAAGAGGAGAAGTAAAATCACAGCAAAAATAGCCCACAGTATGTGGTGTAAATAAGCAGACGCTCCATGTCTGAGCCACCGCGACCTCATTAAGCAGAACCATCAACGTTATATGGAGAGAGCAGTTAAAGAGAGGGAAGATGGCAGTTACACACTGGCTGAGTGGAGCTTACATACTGTCATCTGCTGTGTGTGTGTGTGTGTTGCATCGATATTGTCCACCTGTTTGTTTCATTACATATTTACTGTTCTTTTGATCAGTACAACACAGGTCGTCTATGAGTCGACCATAACAAGTGTTCACGCTGATGCCACATTTTGATTTCACTCCACACGGAATCATTATTATTGCTGGTTTCAGTGGTTTTGGAATTTTAGTGCCAGATGGTGTGAAGCTTTTTCATTGGTTTTTACAACCTGCAGAGACAACATGATGATAGGAAGCTATTATTAAATTTTGCATTATTTCATACTAAATGACAAGAATTAAGATTTAATACAGGCCTACTGAGCATCATCAGAAAGATGTCTACACCCATCAAATTTAGGATAACTGAGCATTTCAATTGCATTTTTAAAGGATTATACAGTTTAGCAAGTTTGACTTCAGCAACCCAGAAGGTGAGGGAGGGGGAAAGTTAACAGACAGGGTGAGATGATATTTCTGTCTGTGTGGTCATGCTTTATCAATCCTTCCTCCCTCTGTCTCCTGGCGTCCTCTGTGGTAGGCTGGCCACTCTGACGCTGGGTTGTCACAACGGTTATGGTGTTACGAGGTGATCGGTGCCTTCAGCTTCTCCGAATGACAGAGCAGAGAGAAAGGAGGAGAGAGAAATAAAGGAGTGGAGATGACGAGCCGTAGCAGAGGTGAAACTGTCTGATATGAGCTTCTGTTTGCAGAAATAAGCTTTATTAATAAATGCACAATAACAGGAAGAGGACGTGGCATCAAACATGTTCAATTTCTGAACTATTAATGATAGCTTGTTTTAATTTAGTATCATATCAGGTGGGGGTGCCCAATTAGCAGAAAGCAGGAAGGAAGGCAGGTAAGAGGAACTGGTGGGGATGGTAACAAGAAAAGGAAATGGAGGGAAGACAGAGGTGGAGGGAGAAGAACGAAAAAGTGTGTGTGTATGTTTCAGTAGACTTGAAATTACTGACCTAGAAGGAATTCCATATGGCAACTCTCACCACAGGCCATGAGTGTGTGTGTATACATGTGTGTATATGTGTGTTTGTGTGTGTGTGTGGGGTGAGTGAGCGTGAGCAAGCATCAACCTGCAGGTTTCTTCCCTGTAGTATGCACACACACGTCAACCTTTCGTCTCTCTCGCTCTATCTGAAACATGTTCACACTTCTTCAGAACAACAATAATATAGATAACAAATAATAAACTAAATGAACAGACGACACACCGAAAGTGAAGGATCGCGCCGCTCACACATTCACCAGAAGTATGCCAATTATATCATTGCAACATCACATTTCAGTGTTACAGCAGTGAGCAAAAGTTCAGACTACACTTGTTGTAACTAGGATATGGCACCTCACAAACATCCCAGTCCCCCTGCACGTGTCGTTCAAGTCTCCCCATTATTACCACATTGTTGTATTTTCATCTGGTCATTGTTGCATGGTGGGCTGTCACACTGTCACACAGCATTTTGCACATGCCTTTCTCTGCATTCATTTCCTGAACTGACTCA
The DNA here is from genome assembly GCF_039877785.1 of Chaetodon trifascialis. Classification (NCBI taxonomy): domain Eukaryota; kingdom Metazoa; phylum Chordata; class Actinopteri; order Chaetodontiformes; family Chaetodontidae; genus Chaetodon; species Chaetodon trifascialis. Next base: position 26,953,606 of record NC_092059.1, on the reverse strand, counting down.
CACTTACAATTCCTGCAAGAAAAATGGTTTTGTTGGTTTCCATGGTTGGAAAGTTAACAGGCACTCTTTGCAGTAGGTGTTATAATACATAATCCTACGTGCATGTTTTAAAAATGCCTGTATTTCTTTGCCATATTTCTTTCTTTCCCATTCCTCATAATGCTGAGCTATTACAATCTTTGAGCTGATGTAGTTTGTAAAGCATTTTGTTTTCCCTTTTGCTACACTAAAGGAAGTTACAATGTTGTCCATTAGCACAGGAATTTAAATGCAAATTCTTGCAAATTATATTTGCATATCATCCCAAGGGACATCACCGTACACTGCAGTCGGACTCTACTGGACTTATTACCTTTCTCATCAGCTCCAAGAAAAATGGAGGGAGGACAAAGAGCAGAAGGAGTAGTTGTTATTTCTAGAAATATATTTACTACAGAATAATGTTAAATAAAGTCACATTGCTTGTCATTAAAAACAACAGTACAGAGCACAAGCATTAAAAATCTATGATTAGAAGGTCTACCTGTAAATTCAGAGCGACTATATGTCATGCTAAGTTACATCAAAGTAAGGCTTCTATCTGTACATCTTCCTCTCTTTCTCACTCTATAACTCCATTATTGTCTATTTGTCTGTCCGCCTCGCTCCCCCTCTCTGTGCAGATTATACATGTGGCAGTGATGAAAGCCTCTATCAGGTCTGATTTTCTCAGGCAGCATCATTATTAGATGAGCACAGACTCATTTTAGCTAGGAGCCTTCTCTCGTCTGTTCACACCAATGCAACATTCATGCATGTGTGTGTGTGTGTGTGTGTGTGTGTGCGTGTGTGTGTGTGTGTGCGTGTGTGTGTGTGTGCGTGTGTGTCTATATCCGGCTATCTTGTAGCAGACTCAGTGAGCTGATGGCTCATGACACCTGCACTTGCATCTCCCGAGCCCTCAAGAGGGATGTGTGTTTGTGTGTGTGTGTCTGTGTTGAAATATTGAACATGGGTGCACACATTCCTTCAGCGTGAGAGCTCGGAGGGCTACTTTCAGATGTGGGACATCTTTCTCACCTTTTGTGCATTTTTGTTTGACTCAGACTGCTGCTTTGGTTTGGTGTAGAGACACAACTCCAAACTCCACTTCAGACTCTGCTGTTGGCCTGGAGTCTAATCAGATCAATGAGACAACAGCTATTAAAATTCCCCTTTTTATTTCTCAGATATGTCCCTCATTGTCAGCAAAATGTCACAATCTGCAACTAGTTATGTGCTATGTATTAGTAAGACTTATAATTAGCAGGCCTACTAATTAACATTTTTGCTTTAATCAAATAGCATCCCAAAATGCATCTTTTTTTTTTTCTTTTTTTGGGGGGGGATTTGGATGAACATACCCTGCGGGGAATTATAGATAAATCACCCCATGTCCCTGCAGGAGAAACTAGTTTAAACAGGAGCAGCATCTTCCAGTCCATCAGCTGGTCTATAAAGAACGACCAAGTGTATCTGAAATGGCACTTCAGCTAAGGACCTAATGGAAACTCTGCAGAACCATCTAACTTTTCCTCTTTCTGTCTGAATTTCTCTCCAAGTGCAAACAAAGTAGACTTTATATAGGGACGTCAAAACACCTCCCTCTGCTTCCCCCCCACTCGCACATCCACCCACACAGCACACACTCTCACACCATTGCCTGGAGTGTGCAGGGGAGCAGGCAGGAATGTCACAGCTATTACAAATCCTGTTGTCTCTGTCTCTGGGACAACAGCAGCCACCCAATTAACCTTTCGTCTAAAGGCACACACCCACGCACACACAAGCAGACACACACGCACGCACACACAAGCAGACACACACGCACATATCAAGAACATTTCTTTTGAAAAGGAGGCAGCTCTGCAGTCTCCCATTCAATTTCATGTTATCTCCTAAAAGAGTTCATGTTGCAGGATTCTGCACTAATAGAAATTGCCCTTTCTTTCTGTTTCTGTCCTCCTTTGTCATCTTCCGTCAGCATTCCGCCTGGAAAATACAGATGTTGTCAACAACTCAATCAGCAGATTCTTTTTCTGCATGTGCAAAACAACAAAAGATGATGGGTCTAAAGAACAGAACACATCGTCTTTATTTTGATCAGCCCACGACTTTGATGAGCACGATATGTACCAGATGATGTGGAAGTTGAAGATATAATGTGATGTAAAAGTAATCAAAGGGTTTGAATCACTACCCTTAAATACAAACCTGGAACGTCCAAAAGTGGTTGACATAGACAGTAACTCAGCAGTAACTAGATATAAGTTATCAACGGTCTACATTGTCCATTATCTTCAATTATGCATGAGACAACCCCTGTGCATTATATAACAATGTTAAACTGGACCCAAAGAGGCTGAAATCAACACAAGTGACCACTGTCTAATGTTGGTGGTGGTGGGGGTGAGACTTTGCACAGGCACGACACTAAATCCCAACTTTGCTGTAGTTTTTATGGCAAATCATAATAAATCAAAGTTGGATTTCAGCTGATAACCTTCATAAAAAAAGGATTTACTGCAGGACTGTTGTATTAGACTGCATTAGGTGTACCTGACTGGCTAAATCACTGCAATCAATGACCTCAAAGACCTTTAGAGACAGCACAGATGAAGCACGCACACATAAGCACATCCACATAAGCAGACTGGCTCAGGGTGTGGTGCAAGTGCCACGCACTCATGTAGAGCCATTTTCCATTCTGTTAACAGCAGAGATGGCTAAATGCACCAAAGGACATCAACACACTTACAAACACAGAGACTGGTTCTTCCCGCCAGTCAGATGAACATGCCCAGCTGTAGGATAGCAGCATCTGCCTCACCAGTGGGACTCTGCTCAGCCTCTATGTGTACGTACAGTATAGCATCTTCCAGACCAATAAAACTCCATCCATTTTTCATTAAAGCCATCATTTATTGTCGTGGCTGTGGTATTCCCTCAACTGTGGCTTCTGTGGTCGTTCCCCCTTGTTGAGGCAAGTTCGCTGTCAGCCAGCGTTACATCTCTTCCTCCCTCTCCCTCTCTCTAAAAGGGATTATGTCCATCAACGGGATTGCTTTTGCATCAGATCAGCAGGAGGGCTAACAGCTTCTGTCATCTGCTGTGTGCGTGTGTGCATGTGTGTGTGTGTCTTTAAATATGTGTGTTTGTGTGTCTGCTGGTACATCATAGTTTTTGCTTGATAAACAGGCTAAGCCAGTGTAAATGTGTGCTGGGGAGTCAGTGGGTGACTTGCCTCCTGACTGACTCAGCTGCCTGTCCATCACCCTCATGGAGACTGCGGCCAAGTCCTACATAACATTACTATTGAAACACACAGTGACACACGCGCATGCAGAAGTGATCCACTTTAAAATTGAGTCATCTGCTTTCGTGGAAAATACATTAAAAAAAAAACAAAACATCAGAATTTAGTCAAATCAAATTCATTTCTTCTTCATTCATTTTAGTAAAGACATGAATAAATCTACCAACAAGGTTTATCAAATTCTGTCAAGTCATAGTCTGACTTGTTCACAATGTTTTCATTATTTTATTATCATTTGAACAAAATGTCATTACTTTCAATCGAGTCAAAATAAATAGGACATTGCCGTATCCTGAAACAAGGCAAGTCACACAGTGTGAAGAAATTAGTAAAGAACATTGCTTTGAACCAAGAGCTGCAAACGATGCCCACGCCCTGGAAGACTTTTTCGCTTTTTTGAAATTCAGTATGGGGCTGAATAGCCTAAGAGGAATACTGTCTGCAGTGCTGATGGGCAGTGGATGGAAAATGGAAAAAAGGCCACTGTGTGTATGAGCGTGTGTATTCAAGAGGTCATTGAGCTGAACACAGTGGTCCGTGTACTGGAGTGGAAGTCATCATCATTTGCTACTGCATTTTTACGGAGAAGTTACCTACTGGTTTTTTGAGAGTGTGTGTGTGTGTGTGTGTGTGTGTGTGTGTGTGTGTGTGTGTGTGTGTGTGTGTGTGTGTGTGTGTGTGTGTGTCACATCAGTGTCATGGTACAGGAAATGGAACAGGTGCTGTGATGGGTCGACAGCTGGTAAGGTTAGCAAGGACACATTTAGTGCTCACAGAGGAGAACACACACACACCCACACCCACACACACACACACACACGTGCGCGTTGCATATGAAAGTAGCGTCTGCTAGTTTGTATTGTCCTCTCTATTGCTTTGTGTTACCGTCAGACTGTGAGAAACCCACAGGTTAACAACCATGATCAATTAAGCTGCAATCTTATTACTTAGCTGCTGTGAGAAATACACTGTATACATCCGTATTCTACCTGCAACCCCACACACACATCCAATCACAAATGTGCAGCTGGTGCTAACAATAAAAGGCATCCAGAGACTCTTCTAATTGCACTATCCAGCAGATCATTAAGTGAAGATTGCATTCTGCCAGCTGAGATTCAAAGAAAGAAAGAAATTCAATTAGGAAAGAAGGAGAGCCAGAAATAAAGAAAATGAAGACCACTGGCAACTGTGATGCATGTCTGTCTAAACGAGTCATTTCATCATCTACGTATTCTTCAAATCTTATGTGTATTAGTTCACCACTTTCTACTAACAATCCCACAATGCAAACGTTCAATCTTATTTCATAGTTTTGATGAAGAGGAGGGTTGCAAAATGGAGTTGCAAAATGGAAGCAACTGGAAATTATTATTGGATAAAAGAGCATTTCTGTTACAGAAGAGAAAGTGAGAGCAGCTCCGTGCTGAGTATGACATGCCTCTGTTGTTGCACTTACGTACGTTAACAAGTGGAATTGCAGTGGAAATGTACATTGTGCTGAATTTATGAAGACGGCAGATAAACAGGAGGGGAGGGTTGAATATTAACAGAAAACAGCAGCATTAAAACAGAAAAGAGAAACATGCTAGATTAACAGGGGCAATTAGGAATGAAGACCTCATTTAACACCGCCAGAAAACACTATTGGAGCACATTCCTTAAGAGTTTAAGAATGACTATCAAATAATATACTGACTGGGTGAAGCAGTAGATTTTCTCAACTTTACTGCGGCGTTTTGATACCATCAGCCGCAGTGTTCTTCTCTCCCACCTGAATCCTCCCTCAGCATCACCAGCCTCGCCATCGCTCTCTCTCTCTCTCTCTCTCTCTCTCTCTCCCCATACATTTGCAACCTTGGAGTTATTTTCAACAGCAACCTCTCCTTCGAACCGCATGTCAATCAAATCACCTGAACTGTCTTTTTGCCATCTAAAAAACATTGTCTCCGCCAATCACTCTCCTTCCCTGCTGCTGAAACTTTGATCCATGCCCTCATCACATGCAGAACTGACTACTGCAACAGCATTCGTTATGGCACATTTTCCATAGTCCCAAATAAACTCCAGTGCATCCATAACTCTGCTGCTCGCCTGCTCACCCCCTCCTGCTCCTGTCCTCCAGAACCTCCACTGGCTCAACTGCTCCACCACTACACCTGCAAGTGTACCCTGAAAAGCACTCCATAATTAAGATGTATTATTATTACTATTATATTTGTTTGGTAAAAACCATGGTTTGCGGTGACAACAATAAATAATATCAGAGACCTTATTCTCAAGTAATTCAACAACAGATAAAGCTCCTCATACTGTGGCCACCTACATTTGCCCGTGCCATCTGAAATGTGTTGCTCAAACGACCAAGGAGTGGATTTTCTGCTTAGTTATCACATGTCAGATCCAGCAGATGGCCCGCCTAGAGGGAGAGGAGTTGATGACACTGCACATCGCTAAAAAACAACCAGTTGCACATTAGTTACAGCCAGTTACACCATGGTACAACATGTCAGCGTGTGGTGAATCACTGGCATGATGCAGAAATATAAAGTGATCTTACGATGTCAATGAGCGTCTTCACAAGGATAGAAGTACAAACGTCTGTGTGTGTGCGTGTATGTTTGTGTGGGGCGGAGATCATCAGCCGTCATCACCCAGCACTCTGCCTTAGCCAGAAAATGTGTGTGTGTGTGTGTGTGTGTGTGTGTGTGTGTGTGTGTGTGTGTGTGTGTGTGTGTGTGTGTGTGTGTGAATGTTCCAAGGTCCAGTCCATTGTATCTATTAGATCTATGGCCAAGGCCTTGGCCTATACATCACCCTGCTATCCCTTCATACCCAACCCTGAGGGCATATATCTACTCTGTGTGTGTGCATGTGTGTGTGCGCATGAGTGCGTGTGCGCATGAGTGCGTGTGTGTGCGTGCGTGCGTGCACTCGTACTTGTGTGCATCCTTGTTTGGCTACACTTCTACACAGTTTACTCACCGTGCTGAGGCACTGAGACTGTTATGGGCCCCTCAGTGGCGATAACCAACACACACACACACACAGCCGCACTACACACACACACTGAGCTGCTGTGGGTTGCTGAAGAGCCCCTTGTGCGTTCTTGTAGGAAAATGTGTTATTGAAACCATGGCTTTATGGTGGTTGTTGGTTTCACCAATGACCACATACACGTGTACACACACACACACACACACACACAAAGCACTATCTGTCATTCACGGTCAATGAAAGACATGGTGTGTGTCTAAGTGCTAGGCTAATGGCCCTGCACTGCCCAGCCTGCTAGCAGCTGTATGTGTGCCTATCTTACTATGATGTATTAGTGTGTTATTATGCTTCTGAAAATGTTAAAGGTTGCCATGAGAGCACTCTGACTGATTTTCTGCATATTAGCTTTTATCTTCTGCCTCAGAACTGTGAGCCATAAACAAATTCGACCCAGTAAAATTCATCTGGGGAAAACAACAACAAACAAAAAAAACACCCCCCCTTCCTAGCACCAGCCTCTTATTAATTGTCTTTCTCATTAATTATCTGATGTGATCGTGTGGCAGGTTGAAAGGTCGAAATGATCTTCTTCCCTTCCATCAGGAAACTCAAATTAAATTGATCCTACTTTTAGTGTCACATTTACAGTAAGATGGTGCCACAAATACAGGATAGAAGAAAACACAAAAAGCCCTCACACCTGTGCAGCAGAATAAACTGCCTGCCCATGACTCCCAACACAGTATATTTGAAAGTTGGAGAGTGTCAGCAACAGGGTGCACCTCACATCCTCATTTGTTCCTGTCATAATTACTATGGAAACAACAGGCCGCAGCCTAATAATAAATGTAAATAAGGGTGATAATAAACTGCTTTCACAAACCCCTGCAGCTATTTTTGTGGGGAGAAGGACACTGTGGAAAAACAATAAGAGAGCAGCAACAGGCGAAACACTTTCCATTTGAAAGCGATCATCTCTTTCTTATCAAATCAAGGAGACTGTGGGATTATTTTGCACCATACGGAACCGTCAAAAACTTTTACAACGGAATGAAAAAAGTCATGTCAGTGGCGTGTACACCACTTTCTGCTAACAATCCAACAATGCAATGTGTCGCCTTTTTTCCCTGCAGAATTTGCAGCTGTGAAACATTGCATGCGATGATGCAGAATGACTGTGAAGTGATTCAAACTCTTTATATAGATTCTTCATATAGAGGAAGGAGTAATGAACGAGTGAACAATGCAGTGGGTGTGAGCAGAGCTCCAGTCTGGTATCTTCTGCTCAGGGTTGCTGATTATTAGTTCCACCTGAACAGGTGGAACTAATAACATTACAACAAACTCCTCCTACTATAGTTAAGTTAAGATGTCCATTGTGAGAAAGGTCTGCATGGGCTCCTAAATCTGCTGAGAGATACTGTTAAATAATAGACTGTGTGGGTACTTGGACAAAGACGGGGTGGGGGCTTTAAATTGTGAGACCAGGGTCCGTGATCCTAACCTGTGTCTATGACTGGAAGCACCAAAGACCATAATGATATGCCTGAATGTGCTCGTTAGACATGAAAACACATTCTAATACAACCATAGTATACAGTCCATAATACAACAGTGTATTTATAAAGTGAGACAAGGGAGACATTGACCTCAACTGCTGACTGCACGTCATCCTGCTCAAAAAGCAAAATAAAAAACAGAATAAAATAACGGCAACACGGTAGTCTGGACTGAGCCTCTAATCATCCTGGCAGGCTACCGTAACCTGGCAGGAGAACAGTTTACTGAAAGTGACCACTTAGCTTAGCTTACTTGCAGTTTATCAAAATATAACTAATGAATCACATGTGCAGTGCTTTTTAAACAAGGCAATGCCAGGCAAGAGCACACACACGGCACTTTTAACTCCTGTGGACAGCCTGCTGTTTTGATATTGAACTCATCAATCCAGTGGATTTTCAGCATTGCTAAGGTGGTGTCTGGGCTGAAGCAAAGCCTTGTGGGAGCACTGCTTAGTGATGTTTGTGCAGAGACTTCAATAGGCATCAATTTGCAAGGACCTGCTGTTGGGACATGTGTGTGTTTGTTTGTGTGTGTGTGTGTGTGTGTGTGTGTGTGTGTGTGTGTGTGTGTGTGTGTGTGTGTGTGTGTGCGTCTGTGGGTGAAGCTGTTTCTGTTCCTGCTTGCTTTCCTAGAGAGGTTTGACAGCAACTCCCCAAAGACACCACGTTGCCTCTTCTTGTCCCCTCCCCATACCTGTCCCTCCATTTCTCACTTTTTCTTTTTTTTCTTCTTTTCACCTCTATCTCTCTTTCCATCCTCCTCCTCCTCTGAGCCTTCATTTGTCCCGCCCCCCTCCCCCTTCTCTCTGTGCTTCAATCTTTCTTTCCCAGCATGCATAGGGAATCCGACGGCGAGTCCTCATCTTTGAGTTCGTATTCATTGACAGTTCCATGTGGAGCCTCACAGCTCCTTCTTTCTGAGACAAAACAACAAAATCTGCTCCCCATCTGTGTGTGAGCGTGTGAATTCCCTCCACCCATACTTGCATGCACATGTGTCTGCATGTTTGGCTTAGACTGATATATGGATTTGCCAAGATTGGCCTTGAATTAAAAATCAGATATCAGCCAGTCAGAGTGAGCTACCTAGCTGATGTGATGCAGCATCTCTGCAGACTTCAGCCCCTCAATACGTTTTTATTATTTCATACCAGATGTCTGAGCTGAGAAATCACTCCTGTGTGCTGTGAGGGGATTTCAGTCTTCACTTCTGAAAAGCTGGCACACCAAGCAGCTGCTCACCAACCTGAAGTGGCTATAAATAATCAGTTTTCATGCCCTATGATTATTTTTAATGTTGTAATGAATACTTATTTTTTGTGGAATTGGAGCACGAAAGTGGTAAACTGCAAATGTGGAGGTTAAACCCAACAATCAACGGGAAAAGCCAGACGTGCATAATATACTCTCTTCTCAAATGACACAGTAACCATGGTAACCACCTGGCACCACAGGTGCTCCGACACCTGTCTGTAAGGTGCACACGGAGGCTGGGCTACCAGCGGGAATCTGTGAGTGTCAATTGTTACCATTTGAGGTGAGACACACAAAAAAAATCAAAGGCAGCTTAATGGGGAGCAGCACAGCAGACGAAGTGAACTAGATCCTATCGGCTGAAAAGGTGGATAGAGAACACTTCTAAGGACTGCTGGAGTTCAGCCTGTGCCGTGGTTACATCATGAGCTACAATAAGAAAATCCCTGCCATGAAATCAGTTAAATGTAACATGAGGGAGCCATCTTTTGATTTCCAGTACCTCATCTCAGTCATATCCAATGTGGATATTTGCATCCTCTGCATGGACTGTGGGTATTACATGTGGACCAGATTTAACTCACCAACAAGTCTGTTTGTGTGCTGAGTTTGTTGTGCGCATCTGTTTGTAGACATGCCAGCCATATGACAGATGAATAAAAGATGCCTCTGCTGACGGGAGATGTTGAGATGGGCCATACTTAATTAATATGTGGATATGGCGCTGGCTCTGGTCTGTCATTTCGCAGTGGCAGATCAAGTATTAGACGCAGGATGAGCTCATCAACATGTGAGTGAAAAACTTTTGTTTTCTTTGAAGAGGGACTGTTGTTAGAAAGAAGTTATTGTGTGTGCTATGTGACAGACTCACAGGGGAGGAGGCGGCTGGTGGGTGATGTAGTGCGAGCGTTTGTTTTTGCCTCATCCATTTTCAAAATGGCGACTGGGCCACAAACTTCCTCATATTACAGCTAAAGTGTACACACAAATGTGTTTCTGAAAACATTTTAGGTGAGAAATTGGCAATGCAGTAACTGGATCTTGATTCATAGTTCATCAGCACTGCCTCGTCTGACAGTTTGACGTGACTTTTGCAAGCCTGGAGTGTCTTTCTGGATGGACTCATTTACATAAAGTAGAGGTCGAGTCGTGATTATGCAACTACAGCTACAGCCATTGGTCTATCTACTCGCTTACTGGATTCCTCTCTCTCCATAGAAAATGAATAGGATCCGTCGACTGTGTACATGTGTTATTTTTACACATAGAATCGAATCTGTTTCTCATGAAATCCTTCATTTTGCTGACCTCTTGTTTACACTAACCTCTACTGGTAGAGAAGTGGAATCACAGGTTAACCAATTCCACTGTCAGCATGAATAACAGATTGTTGACTGTGATGCCTGAAGATACGATTAACCTTCTAGCCAACGTTGCTGCAGTACAATTTAGGCTTGGGATAATCCATCATTATCAGTCTTCCACGAGGCATTTTAAAGGTATCTCCATTTATTTTTAGTCCTATCAATCCTGGGTGAGATTTTGTTGAAATTTGCATCGACCTGCTGCTGATCCTCCTTGAAGCCGGCGTTGTCTGTTACTCATTCATCTTGTTTCTGTAATCCGACACGACTCCACAGGCACCAGATATCAGTGCAGTTCGTAATGTAAGAACCATTGACTCCACAGGATCTGGTAATGAGTTTTTACCAGAGGAGTTTTTGTTTCCACTGAAGTTTAAGAAAATTACACATCTGTAGCATAACATACATACTGTAACTGCTCTGTACCACGAACTGTGTTCTCCTTTGAGAAACAATCCAACAGTCTGCAGCCACACTAGTGGCTCTGCATAACTTCAGCATGCAAACATGCTCCAATTGATAACGCTAGGATGATGATGATGATGATGATGATGATGATGATGATGATGATGATGATGATGCTTGACTGGTAAAAGTTTACCATCTTACATTAGCACACAGCACAGTTTTGCAGGTATTGGTCATACCTCAGCCTCACTGTCGTTGTCAGTTGCTGTTTTTTTCCATCACAGGTCGTCTTGCATTTAAGCTGACAGGGTCTGTTATATGGATGCTGTTTACCATAAATGTTGTTTCCTTTAGTAAATAAGTCTGTTTGTGCACAGTCAACTTTGTTGTGGGTGCATGCAGCTCTTGCGTATTTAAAACTTGTTCAGTGCATGCTTTGATAAATGAGGCCCCGGTCGGTAGCTGCAGTGCATGGCGGGTAGTCTGTGGGAGTTTGAGGTTTAATTGAAAAATTATCTAGCACTTGTGTCTGGGTGTGCCTCGCTGTTGTGTACCTGCACAGATACCTCCATGTTTGCTCACCTCCCTGTGGCTGCGTCTGTGTGTGTGAGTCTGCCAGCGCGCGAGTGTGTGTGTGTGGGTGGTAGGTGGAATAATGAAGTGGATTACGAGTCGCTCAGTGGTGTGACGAGGAGGAACGGATCAATAACTAGATATGTGCGAGAGCGCCAGAGTACAGCAGAGGGGAGAGAGGTTGGGCCACGAAATGACATTTTGATTGTGGACAGCAAAGCTGCGTGGGCGGCAGAGGAAGAGACAGAGAAGAAGAAAAATGGTGAGACGAAGCAAGAGGACAAGCGACAGACAGTCATCGTTTTTTTCTGTCATCATTTGATCAAATCTCATGTTCATTTTGTCATGCTTTTTACTCTCATATTTTAATATCTTTCTGTCCTTGTCCTTTGCCGTCTTACCACTTCCCACTCAGAGAGATTCACTTGTTGAAATGCAACCAGATGAAAATGTATGAGGGCTTACTGTAGGAGAGACAGAAAAGAGGGACAGACTTAGAGGACAGACAGAAATATAAGACAGCCATTGTAGCAGGACTCTCTTCTCCGACGTTCTTTTCTCGACGTCAAATCTGCTGTATCTTCTGGAGACAAATGGCTTTTAATCAGAAAAAATCCTCCCACCAGAGGTATGCGGAGACGGTCTGGACCTGACGGGCTTCACAAATCAAAGCTAAACCCTTCTTCTGCTTTTTCTATAGTTCCATAATTCATCTCGAGTTTGTCACCTCACATCTAAAGGATTTACTTCTTCTATTTTTTGCATTTTTGTTTATTTTGTCTTTCACTTGTTTGGGGGAATTTCGTGTTTCTGTGTTTATTTGGGGAAGTTTTAGGCATGCACTCATTCTCAGTGAATTTTATTTTTGGTTTTCATCTGGTTGGTTTGTGTGTGGGTGCTCGAGTGTGCATGTGTCTCTGTGTCAGTCAGCTCAGTATGGATTCAGCAACTGAGATGGAAATCAGAGGGGAAAAAAGCCAAGCCAAAGTCTCTGCTGGACACCACGAATGAGAACAGATTGTCTGAAGAAGCTGGCAGGGGCCGGCAGCCTTTTCGCTATCTCTCCCTCTAGATCTGTCTGCCGTCTTGGATTCTGTCTTTGTGTCTCAAATCTCCCCAACCATCACTCTTCGTTTCTGTATATTAGCCTGTCTCTTCATTCAAGTTCAAATATAAACTTTTTTCTTTTTCTTTTTTTTTTTGGCTCCTGCCTTTGGTGATTTGGTGTTTCTTCCCAGAGATCCAACATGCTAGCATCAATCAGATGGTGTGGGTTTACATCAACAAAATTAGAGTTTGTATGAATGGTAGTTTCAATTGTAATTGTCCAGCCAACAGTAAAATGAAAGGTGCACTAATCAATTAAACAGTGAAACAGATGAGTATATGTCATTTGACAGGTGCCATCTTTTTTTCTCAATATTTGGCTTTCCTTCCTTCAAGCTTGGCCTGGTTTTAGCAGAAAAGCTTTGAAAAACTCACAGAATACTAACTGTCCAGCACAACAACACAGGCACACGATGTTGGCACCTACCTGGTAAACATGTTGAGTAACTAGTAGCTAAAAAAGGCTGCTATTTTTCTACAGATATCAGATGCATAAAGGTGGTAATGGTAGTTTGTCATCAGCATTATGTCAAATGTTGTGTTTTCAGGTTGTTTTACTTTCTCAGGACACTAGAACTGTGGTGAACTTTCACAAACTATATCACTAGTTTTTAAGTCTTTCAGCCGTTTTTCCCAAAACAACGTCCTAAAAAATGACTCATTTCACATTATACAACCGAAACCTAAAACAAGATGGTGCCTTTTGTGCCCAGTGTGTTGAGCATGACAAATATTACTTGTTTATGCACAAGCTTGCCAATCCTCCATCAAGGCATGACACTGCATCATGTTTCAGACTAACGTACTGCAGTGTCTTGGCGAGGCACTGTATTGCCCTGGTGTTTTGTTCTCATGCTAAATAAAGGATTCAGTTTAGGATTTTTCACCAAATATACCCAGAGATCAACAACAGTTGGCTACGACAATCTTGTAAACAAACAGTGTGTAGATTACTAAAGTCACATTTCTGACATCTGAGCTTTGCTGCGGGATTGGTGTGCCATATGCAAGTCCTTGTTTGGGCACAGGCCATGTCTGTCTGTCTGTCTGTCTGTCTGTCTGTCTGTCTGTCTGTCTGTCTGTCTGTTGTCTTAACTTTTGACAAATACAGCATCCATCCATCAGAGGCAATAGTGGAATATTTTCAGTCACATGCAGAAGGACCATAATAATAACTCATTCAAGTCAACTTTTCACACCCTGTAGTGTATCCTGTCATGTTTGTCAGTGTCATATATACCAGACAGCTCACTAAAATCAGTAAATGACAGATAATCCTCTCCTAGCATAAGGAAACATAAGCCTGGCTCTTACTGTCTTATACTGCACAATAATCCTGATTCTAAGCCAACAGAGATTTTATTCAGTGGGATCTGATGTAAATAGCCCTTTTACAATGAAAAAATGTGGAGGGTATAAAGGAAGGGAAAAATTCAGCAGGTAGTGGAACAACTGACCACATCATGAGAAATCTAACAAAGCTTTAACCTAATGCTAAAGTCAGATTACAGCTCAGAAAAGATTAAGAAATTACTTGGACTATCTAAATATTAACAGAATTAAAGCCTGTCTCATTATAAATGGTGCTACTTGGATGTAGATGTCAAGTTGGAAAAAAGCAACTTGCCGTGCCTCTCCTTCCAGTTCAGAGTGAAGCCAGGCTTGCGTTTGTTCCATAGATATCTGTGCTGCCAGCAGGAAGCTGACATTTCATTTCCATTTACATCATATAAAGTGGGGGAGCACTGCACAATTGAAAGCTCTGATGGTAAAGATAATCATACCTAGGGTGTACTAAGAAAGACGTGATAACTGATGAGTTTAGTCCCTCTGAGCTCTTCTACAGCATTTCAGATATCTCGGTTGTAGAGATTAGGCTAGCAGGAGAGATTATTTAAACTAACATCTAATTCATTTAAATTAATTTCAAAGCAGCTAATGTAGCCTTATCCCATAGTACGACGAAGAATTGCAGTGCCTTGACTGCTTCACTGGAAGTCATCAAACAGCCCTGGTGATGTCAAGATATCCGTTGAGCAAGGCATGATCATTTTTGCTGTTTTGCGTTGAAAATGGTCAGTACAAGGCGCCGCCTGCTGTGCATATACTGAACAGATGATTATAGAATAGTGGAAGTCTAATAGTTCTTTGAACAGCATTCTCAGGAGAGATAGCACAATGTCTAGCTAATTAACCCACCATGTTCATCCACTTCATTTCTGAACATCATAACATTAACACCATGGTATACATACTTCACAGTGCCTAAACAGACACTAATTAAAGCTGCATTATGCAGACTTCTAGTGTCAAATACACCTGGGTCTCACTTGTAACCGTTGTGTAAGCACAAAACAGGGCCTGAAAGAGGTGTATGCCACATCCCACACAAAAGCTGGGATCTGTAAGAACAAGGGGAGAATGTGTGTACCTGTACGGAAACTCTGACCCATGTGTCTGAACATTGGAAACAGGAGAAATTGGCACCGCAAATGGTGAGGTGGTAAACTGAAGCGACAATCATGACACTCCATATCCTCACGATAAGTCCTAATCATAATGCAGGCCTAGTTCACCACAACTAAACCGACTTAAAAATAAAGAAAAAAATAAAAAATTTTTTTCATTAATCAAACTTCTATTTTCAAATGATGCTGTAAACTTAAAAACTTAAAACACTGCATGGTGAATGCACAAGCACTACAGGAGGACTGTGTGACTGGAAGGATTAACAAGCTTTCTGACCAACACCTTACCCACGAGCACCTCGATTTCTGCGTCAGAAATTAGCTTTTCTTTGTCTTCCTCTCTGTTGTTACCATTCACCCTGAAGAACCACAGATCAGCAGACTCATTTGTATGGACTGACATTCATGTGGTGCTTTGCGTTGACCATGTGTGGTTGAATGTGGGCGTATAGAGGGTGGAACATAAGGCTGATTCAAGTGTGTGCATTTCCAGGTGGACTGTGATTTATAAAGGGAACGTTGCTTGAAGGAGTGCATGCACACAGTTTTGTAAATCTGCTTTTTTTTCAGCTCATGCCATTTGCTGCTTTTGTGTGCACTTTTCTTGTATGGATGCAATGTGCTGTTTTATAAATGGGATCCCAGCTCACTTACTTTAACTGATATAGGTCCAACTGCAGATACTTTAGCTGTTTTAGACTGAATATGACATTCTTGTTGTGTGCACTCACATTTAGATAGAAAGATGGCTTTTGTATTGCTTCCCCTTGCTCTCTGTGTTTCTTAAGCAGCCTTCACCAAGGTTTAAATTTGATTCTTACTGCAGAAACGGTAGTGAAGTCCGAAGTAGTAATGGCCAAAGAATTAAAAAATGGCCACCAAGAAGTGCCTCAACAATGCTAACCTTTAGTCAGACTTACATAAATTGACAAAAAGAAGAGGAGAGAAAAGAGCAGTGTATTCTATCTGGATGAGTAACCTTTTCTCCAGCTACCAATCAGGCGACTGCAACCAATGTGTGTGTGTGAGTGTGTGACTGTGCGCAGGTATTACTGTGTAAGTGTGTTTGGAGGGGTGTGATACTTCTCTGCTAATCTGTGTGAGTGTGTGAATTTGTTCTTCCAGCCAGAGTGAATGCTATGAATTGTGCATTCACATGTGCATATTTTTGGTGTGATTGTGTATGTGGATATAATAGCAGGAGGAAAGAAGTGAAGTTGTGATTCTGTAGAATTATGCATGACAGTATGTGTAGAGCTCTTGTTGAGGACTGTGTGTGTGTGTGTGTGTGTGTGTGTGTGTGTGTGTGTGTGTGTGTGTGTGTGTGTGTGTGTGTGTGTGTGTGTGTGTGTGTGTGTGTGTGTGTGCAGAGGGTTAGATTGTGCATGAGGCAGACTGACATTTCCAACCAGCCTGTTTATGACTGGAGGCAACAGGCGGCTGCACAGCGACATCACTTCCTGGGTGGCCAGGGCCTCATTAGGGAGGAAAGGCTGACAGACTGAGAGAGAGCGAGAGATAGAGAAACAGAATGAGAGACTTTAATAAAAGGAAAGAACAGAATTTCGTGTAAAATGTTGATCTTTTGCCCTATTGCTTTGGGCAATATTGTTCTTTACTTTCATTCCAAAACCACATAATCACTGAGAGAGAGGGGAGGTGAGAGATGGAGGAAATGGGAGACACAGGGAGATGTAACGTTGAATGCCCCCAGATGTCACTGTTATTCATTTGCATATAATTGAAAGCCTTGCAGTGTGAAACCTGGGAGGGAAACAACTCCTACTTTGTGCAGTGAATGCTGAGGTGTGAATTCATCAAGATTTCTGGATTTAGAAATGTTAAAAGCAGTTATCGTTCTTGACCACATCAGTGTCTAGCAGTAGAGCTGGGATAAAGTATAAAAGAGCTTCACTTCAGCCTGGACTAATATAACAGTATTTCTTTTGCATTAAAAATGAATCCAATGTTTAAAGTAAAGGGGTATGCTCATAGTGCTCATCCACAAACAGTTATAGCCTGATTATGCCATTTGCCTCAGCTGTACCAGACTTTTTAGCCTGTTTAGCTCATTATTTTGCTTGTGCTGCCTGTACACTCAGCTCTCATCAACCTCATCTCCAGCAGGCAGCTTTTTCACCTGAAAGCTCAGATTAACCCACTGTGACCTATTTGCCAGCACCATGCAGCGGAAAAACACAGTTAGCCAGCTAGCAGCTAATGAGCCATATATTTTTTGCTTGAGTTTGTGAGGACCAAAAATGAGCTAATACCTAATGGTCATTCACAGTGTTAGAATATTGTGCTGAATATACTGTATTTTATCATTGGAATATTACACCCATGCATTAACATGCAAGCAGCGTTTCAGTTTTATAGCTCATCAAAGCACAACTAATTTCATATACTTTCTAAAGCGTTGTGGAGTCCTATTGTCTGCAGTAGAACAATGAAGATAAGATAAGATAAGATAAGATAAGATAAGATAAGATAAAACTTTATTAATTCTCCGTAGGGGAATTAGGGTGTTACAAGCAGCAGCAATAGTAGCAGGGATATAAGCGGAGACATAGAAGAGAATAGATAATACAAAATACAAAATAAAGACTCACAGCTGTAGCTACCCGCCTGACGAGATACGCTAGAGAAGCAGAAGCCAGGAGAATAAATAGAATGTTCTCCACCAAACCATCCAAAGTGTACTCTCAGTGGCAGAGCAAGAACACAAGAGTAGATCTTCCCAGAACTGAGACTGAGAGTTACAGGAAGAGCATATGGGAAAAAGAGGCATCACATAACACTGATGTTCAGTGGCTCGCGGATTTAAGAGCAGATCACAGCAATCTGTGGTCAGCAATCCTGATCTACACTTACTGAAGCTATCTGCACTCCATGAATGCCCGGCAGTACAGATGAACCAACTACTGTACTGACGGATGAGTCCCACCCAGAGTGATTGACCCAAGGGCAGATGGTCCTGATCATGTAGGACCCCCAGAGGCGTGCGATCCCATCCAATTATTGACCAATAACCTGCCTCTGCACAACATGGAAGCTCCTGTCAGGCATCATATTGGCAAAACTGAATTGGCACTTGGCCCAATACATGAGCGGGGTCCAGAAAGGAATTGGTAGCAATACCAGGGGAGCGAAGCACCAGCTACTGGTTGACAGAGCAGTTACCCAAGACTGCAAGAGCAGACAAACCAACCTGTGCACCTGGACTGACTACAAGAAAGCCACTTACTCATTGCCACACAGGGATCCTGGAATGCTTGGAATTGTACATTGAGAACATCAATGGGCCTGTGGAAATCAACTCTGGAGGCCAACTCAAAGCCAGCTGCACAATAGAGAGAGAGGGGTTGATGTCCATGATTGATGTCAGCTTGGCTAACATCTTCCTCTCACCCACCTCCTCAATGGTGGACAGTCCAGGACAGAGCCAGCTCTCCTGAACAGGTTGTTCAGTATTTTTCTGTCCCTCTCTGAGCTCCCCCAACCCCAGCAGACCACTGCGCAGAAAACTGCAAATACTGTACCACCACAGAGTCATAAAGAGTTTTTAACAGTGCCTACAGACTCCAAAGGGGTACTCGTCTTAGCAGGTGGAGAGGACATCTGTGTTGTTGGTCCAATCCAGTTTGTGGTATGTGTCCCCCCCGATCTCTCTGTGGAATGTTCCTGCGGAAGTCTATTACCATCTCCTTCATCTTGGTGGTGTTTATTTGCAGGTGGTACAGTTTACATCATTTGACAAAGTTGTTGATGACCCTGTTTTCCAATACATGACAATCATGAATATGCCAATCATGTGTTTTGCACAAATTAATCGGAGTCAACAATTACATGGAGTGAAAAGTACCATATTACCCACAGTGTTGTGAAAGTATAAAGTTGCATTAAGTTGAAATATTTAAGTAAAATCTAAATGTAATTTAATTCTACTGATATGTCCAATGTATAAGGTTTAGGGGACTCTATTGGCAGAAAATAAGTACATTTTCACCATTGCATATCAGTACTTCTCTGTAAACTTGTGGTCAAGATTTCCTCCAAGATTTTCCACTGCTGATATTCAGAGTGAATTAATGCAAATTAATTGCAGTTACATCTCTTGGCTGATGGAGAGAGAAACCGCGGAGGGCAATTTTAGTTTCACTTGACTTTTTTCTTCCCCTCTTCTTCTTTTTTCTATTCTTTTCCTACCTCATCCTCGAGTTTCTCATTCAGCTCATATAAGATAACATGGATAACATGTTTTGCCTCCTCTTCTCTCTGCTGTGGCAGAGCAGAGGGGCTGGTGATGCACAGCTCCATGGCTCTGAATCCATCTGAGTGCCTTCACTATAAAAGCACTAAGCGGCTTATGCTGGTCTTATAAAAGACATGCCTATCTGAAAGCCACCTCGCCTCAAGATTTTAGCAACATGCTGTTAGAGTCTGACCTATATGGGGTTTTAAGGACCAGTTCTGATATGGATGCATTAGGATGGTGGCTGACAGTAGTGTGAGCCAATACTGTATGCTGATATTCAGCATTTAAAGAACTGAACTGTGTAGGTACTTAGTGTTTACAAGAGACTACCATTCTTATCAGGCTGTGAACTCATTCAGTCTGGGGTTACTGCAAATAATATTTGACCAAAGTTAACTCTATTGTTTTTTTGTGTCATTTTGTTAGAACTCCAGACTGAAAGGCAGGACTTTTTTTTTGCATATCGATATTTATCCTTTGCTAACTCTTGCTAATTGCACCACTTTTTGTTGTGGGATTTCCCATGGTATTGATGTTTTGTTAGCATTATACTCACTTTTTCCAATTAGAATTACACCTAGAAAAATAGTCAACAGACCAAAATATTTGGAAATAGATGCTTCATTTCATTTAAATGTGCTGAACTCAGGGGTTTGGCTGCCATAGTCTTCACTAGTCATATTCTGGTTAATGTTGGCAAACTTTGATGCTATGTAACTCTTCTCTACCTCTGCGACTGTTACACCACGGGCTCGTGCATCACCCATAAATATTTCAGCCACTTCATCACACAATTAAAACAACTTAAAGAAGTAAATACTTTATGTTCTGACCTTTACAAAAACCTTTTGATCTGAAAGTGGCTGCACTATTCTTTCACTCTCTCTGACTCTGTCCATTTCTGTGCCTCCATCTTTATTTTATTACCCATCTACAGGACTGAACGTGTCAGAGCTATCTTTGACTTCACTTCTTATGCAGGCTTCATGTTTTTCTGAAATGCCACTTCCCATTCCGAGTGCCCTCTTCCTCCCTGCCTTCCGTTTTTTTACTCCTGCCTTTTTTCCCTCTCTCGGCACCTCCCACACTCCTTTTCTCACATTGTCATCCGGCTCTCACACTCTGCGTTCTCTCAGTTTCTCTCACTCTCTGCTCTCTCACTAAAATGTCTTGCTTTCTCTCCATTTGGTTTTTGCCACTCTGTTTTCATCTCTCACTCACTGGGGTACAGTCTTGCCTATATGCTAATATTGTTCCTGTGCTAAGAAAGGAAGCTGCGTAAGCATTCACATCAGGACTCAACACATGCGTGCATGCATAAACAAACACACACTTATATGTGTACACTCATATACATCATATTCGTTTGCGTGAAATGTGCAATGCCACCCCTCTCTTCCCGCCCTGTCGTGAGGTAGCACAGCCTCACCTCTTCACATCCTGTCAAGCTTTGCTCTGTTTTTCACTTACTGGAAGTCATATTACAAACAGGAAAAACTTACCGAATGTAATTTTCTACTAATTGCTTACTTTGTCAAACTGCAACTTTCTTCTTTTATTGTCCTCTGAAATGCCTCAAATCTATTCCAGTAGTTGTGTTGTGCTGCACTGCCATTCAGCAAGCTTGCATTATTCACTGTATTTCTGGAATTTAAGTAGTGCCACCACTATCTTGGGTCTTAATCAATACCTTCAGAAAATAACTTGCATTTATTCACCTAATTCTCAATACTTCTGCACATACAGTATGTAATTGCAATAATATTTTCGAATAATTGTAACCTGATCAGTTATGCTTTACTCTACTACTGACAGTCTTCACAAGTTTACAATAGTGTTTTATTATTTTGCAATCGCATTCTCAGGTATCCACTGGCTTCTGCTCCTATGATAAGTCCTCTGTCATAGAAAATGGCTAGAAATCAGTCTGCCTTTTATTGTTTGTGTGTGTGTGTGTGTGTGTGTGTGTGTGTGTGTGTGTGTGTGTGTGTGTGTTCAATGTTACACTATTATATCGTGATAATGAATTATGACACTTTTCAATTCAACCTGGAGTTGTGACTGTATTACCTGTATACTTGACACCTCCCATTTGCCAGCTTGCCTCAATCTTACGGTGTCTCTAGAGGAGGATTTTGTAATTTCCCCAACCCTCAAAGTAATTAGACAAAAAAAAAAAGCAAGAAAAAAAAAAACAATGAAGGATCATTCTCTTCTCTTGGTTTGACAGATGGGTGATCGTTCCAGGTTAGACAGCCTATTCAAGAATACAATATTTTACAAGTGAATGTGCATGATAGAATAAAGCTACTGGCTGTGTATTGTACATAAACACTATATATATATATATATATATATATATATATGTGTGTGTGTGTGTATACACACACACACACACACACACACACACACACACACACACAAAAGTAAAAATGGGCCTGCTCACCTGTCAGACCATCCACACCATGTCCTGTAGCTCATGGAGTCCTCAGCAGTGGCCTGGGTTTAATTCCAACGCAATGCCCTTTTTTTGTATGTCTTCCCTTCGCTCTCTAACCCCCTCCTGTCTCTCTGCACCTGCTCTGTCCAATAAAGAGGCACCAAAAAAGTTCAAATAGACCCACTGTGGCCAATGACCCAACACCAGGTTAACTTTACTGAGTACCATCTGTAAAGACTCTCAGTCACCCAGGTTATGGTTATCCAAATAGGGCTGAACCAAAGACAACTGGACTTACTTTGACTTTGAAGAAGCTTCGTCAAGTCTTAAAACAAGAAGAAACAAAATTTGTTCACATATAACCTTGATGATGTCATCAGGGCTCACGTTTTTCAACAGAGAACCTGCATTATGGACAGATGGAGTAGACTTTCAACATGTGCCTTTTCCAGGCAGTGAAAGTCTTTTTGCTGCGCTGTGGGAAGTGTAGGATCCATTGTACTCTACGAGGGACTAAACATGAGGACATCTGGGCCTCTGCCTTGTCAGCTTTGATCATTCTTATTTCAGTTAGGCAAATTAAAGTACACATACTGTGTTTTGCATGACATTTGTTCCATTCTTTATTGATGGGTACTGTAAAACTTCTAACAGTGAATTTTGATTCAGACTAAGCTGTTTTCTAGCTCGCTAATTTCTAAGTACCTTATACTTTACACCTTTTATATTATCAACTTACTTGAAAAGCCAATTTAAATAAAGCACCCATTTCTGTCTTGCTTTTCATTCAGTCATTCAGTCATTGTTAATTTGTCAAGTAGTCTGATTGTTCATTCAGTCTGTTCTTTCGTGTTTACTGGTGTTTCATTTTCTGTGCATTCTGGAGAAGGATACTTGAGCAGCAGTCAAGGCCTAATATTTTTTTTTTTTTACATTTTCTTAATTATGGGCTATCATGTATTCACTGCACAAAGCTGCAATAGCTTGAGTAACAGTTTAATCACATCCACACCCACACAGAGAAATCCTCCCCTCTCCCTCACCGCCTTCAACCCGGCAGAAGGAGGTAATCTATACCAGCTCGGCCTAGCAGGCAAATCTGTAAGAACAGCAGCGCAAATTAACACATGTTTGTGTTTGTGCAGAACAAGAAATATGAACGGCAGCTCATTTCATTTTTGAAGTTGACAGCCTAATTTGATTTGCAGTGGGGGAGGATGGGAGGGAGGAAATAGACAGGAAGAGGAGAGGAGATTTGATAGACAGGGAAGTGGAGATGTGGATGAACGTGGAGCTAGAAAGACGGGAATGTAAAGCACTTACCATAAAATATATAATAGATAACATATATACACCTGTGATTTACAGCCTGTAACATGCTATGTTAACCAGTGCCTGCTGTGTGTGTGTGCGCGTGTGTGTGTGTGTGTGTGTGTGTGTATGTGTGTGTGTGTGTGTTGTAACAGCCAGTATGTACAAAGGCAGACCATTGATGCAGCTTGAGTTTGATCTTCTATCTTTACATATTCTGTAGTGTTCAATTATTCCTGATGAGTTCCTCATTAGCACACAACACACTGCCACCAGTTTGTTTATTTGCCCAATGTCAGCTGCAGAGATTCTAATGATGAGGATCTGACCAAGACTCTGTCTTTCTGTCTGTCTTTGGATGTTTTGTTTAAATGAACATTTAACTTCCGTGGTGACGGTTTACTTGCTGAGGATAAGCAATGCCTTTCAAATGCAAATGTAGACACACAAACATGCACACAAAAACTTGCATCAACTGTCTTTGCAAGTGAATTAGTTAGTAGATTACAAAGGTAAAAAGACTCACACATTTTATCCATTCAGTTGTGTGTATTTGTGTGTCTGCACCAGTTCTCTGAGACATGCATTTATGGGGAAGTCTCTGGGAACTGTCACTCGTCTTTTGCCCATGTAAAAACAGCGATCTGTCTTGGGCTGTTGCCTTTGAAATAGTTTGAAACTGCTGTATACAAACAATAACTGATATTTTGGCCACTTGGGGGAAGCTAAACAAGCTGTAAACATAACCCTGACATATATTACCTTTTGGCTTGACATGGCAAACCTTTTTACCAAACCGTTGCCCCTTTACACACCCAGTCAAAGAAGCAACGTTTGCAGTCTGTGTTTCTGCCAATATCTGGTTTGTAAACCAGCCACCACTAATCAATATTTTTATGTTAAGAATTGATTAAATGAGTCTTTTCCTGCAGCAGTAGGAAGCTGTTTTAAAGGAGAAAGCTCTGATCTACCCACTGCATTCTTATGGCCCAGAACTGAACAGCAAATAGACAAAGATAGCTAGTTGATGAAGACAGTGGACTGTGTTAGTGAAGAGCAAACCAGAGCTAAAGTACTGCACTTCGTCAAGTGGCCGGAAACAGGAATGTGAACAGGTGCTGTTTTTATTCCTTTTGTGCTGAATGTATAACTAGGCAACTGTTTGCAACACATTAGCCGTAATAGTAAGTAATTTGTCAATGTTGGGATTCAACCCTGCTCTGATACCTTCAAGTGCACAGAAAAATCAATTCCATCAACTTTACAATGGACTAAATTGACCATATTTTCTACCGTTACCTCAAGTAATTTCTTAGGTCCCTCCTTTTCTTCTCGCTTCATTGCCTCGCCTTCAGGTAACACGGTGCAGTATGAGACACTGCCTGGTCAGTTAGCTGCAGTTGCTTTCTATGTCCTTGAAATGATACTTTAAGATGTAATGTGTAACCTGCCATGTAGTAACTTGTTCTATTTGTATAGTGACATTGGGGAGATTTTTATCACATTACTATCAATTGTACTTATACATATTTCAATTTTTCCCACAACTAAACCAGTTGTGTTTTGATTGATTGGGTGTGGTCCGAGTGATGTGCAGCTATATGTACAGTAAAGATTAAAAGCACAGCTGTTGTTCTCCAATTGGAGACTATTAAGATGTAAAAGGTTTTCATTTATGTGGTGCAATATGTCACTGCAACTGTATCTTTTCTTGTAAAAAAATGATTTTTCATCACCATACATCATATTATTTGTATTGTTTTTTGTATTTTTGTTTTTTTTCGGTAACATATTTCATTTTTTATACGATAATGCACGCTACTTTGAACACCAATCCACACTTTTTAACTGTCACCATGCAAACAGGGCACACCTGAAAATGAGAGCTTGTTCTGCGTTTGTCCCCAGTACTGCCTAAGTAAAGGATGAATGAGTGAATATTCTGTAGCTCTGTATTCATTATTTCCAGTGAGAAATGCTTTGTGCCTCATCAGCATATTCCCCAGCTGGTTGCCCTCGGTGTGCTGTTGTCTTCTGGGTTGTTGTATGGAGGGAGCAGATATAGATGGAGCGCTGCAGAGGCACTGTAAATATTTGGAGCTGCGGTTGCACCATTTCTTTAAGCTGGCAACCACATACTGTAGGGCAAGGAAGAGTGGAGTATGTCATGTTGTCTTCTTTAATTAACATCTGAAATGATCCAGTCATTGTGCTACTGGAGATTTCTTATATCTAATCAATATTGTTCATCATTATTTTTCTATGTCTTCATAATTCAGCTGGTCTCACTGGGGGAAAACTAAATTGTAAGCACAAATCATTCATTAATTTCATACATTTAACCTGCAGTGTGAAGCATTTGTCTCCCCCTTCTGGCAGTGAGAGTAATTACACAAACGGTATCAACATGCTTATGGCACTAGTACTCCTAGTTGCAGTAGCCTACTCCGTCGCTATGGCTGCTCCCCCTTCGGCTGAAGAAAAAAGCCAAAACAGTGGTGTCACGTGGAGTTTTAAAGCTGCTGAGATCAGAAAGTACAAATCAGTGCACAAATTCTACATTTTGTGCATGCCTAAAAACGATGCAAACACTACATACTATCTGACCAGCATTTGTTCATTAGTTCAGTTATTCTGCTTATTATGTCTTCATTTAGATAGTGTTTGCCCCTCCATGGCGGGTCCCCCTGCCTTATGGAACCACTCTCCCACAAATTCACAGTTTCATTTTTCACCCTCACAAGAATAATTTTCCATTTGTAGTATCACATCATGCAAATTGCCATTGCACTCTAGGGGAATATTTAGGCCTGAATTAATCTGATTGAACATACTGACTTTGAATCTATAGGCAGTTTAACACTGCCACCCCGGACATCTGTCTGCAGGTACTGAAACAGGAAAAATATCCATAAATCATTCATCATTTGGAAACACAATGTTGGGTTCTGGCTTTTTTTTTTTTTCTCCTAGTCTTTAAACCTCTTCATTTCACTCTTTATGTCTCTGTCGCTTCTTTCCTCTACCTCTCCATTGCTTTGTCTGCTCCAGCTTCGCTGTCTCTTTTGCTTTCTGAATTCTACATTTTCTTTGGATTTCACTAGCTGTAATAGGCCACATCTGCAGCTACAGTTTACCTCCTTCAGTGGTAGTTTTCCTGTTTCCTCTGCTGTTCTTTCTCATTCCGTCTTTCCTGACATCCAGTGTCAAAAGGACAGACAGTGAAAGAGAGAGAGAATAGAGTGAGGATTATGGTATACAGACCATGACTGTGAAAAATAGATGTGTGCAGAGAAAGAAGTATTAATAAAATCCCATCTTTCTCTTCGTCTAGCTTTCTCTCCCTGGTTCAACAGAGATAGCAGGGATAAAAGCTGGATTCCTGGATCAGGGTTCACCTTAATATTGTCATCCCAGGGAGCTTAGAGGCCGAGCGGCCATATCACAGTCTCAGTGATCACGGATGGTGGCTTTTAGCCAAACCTGACACATGGACACATGTATGACCTATTCTACACAGGAGAGGTAAATGGAGTGTGTTGGGCCTCATAGGAGTTGAAAGGCTCATAAAAGTCAACATTTACAGCATGTTGTTTTTTACTTTGGATTTTTATTTCTTATGTTGGACTTTGTTTTAACTCATTTAAATTGAATCTATTCCTGTTTAGAGTTTTTTTCTTCTGTCTTAATTTCTGTTATTGCTAATTTGTTGCTTATCACCGCCTCCCAGCTGAGACGTTAGTACCTCCAAGTGGGCCTAAAGATAAATTCTGACTTGCGGCTTGCTGGGATTTACTTAAAGAGATGTGCATATGCACTTACATGCTTTCCTTCAGCAGACCTGGAATAAACATTGGCAGTGGGAGCTAACACTCTCAGATGCCACAGCAACTGCCGCTGTTTGTGGCAGCTGCTGGTGAGATGCATGGCTATACAATGTGTCCATGGTGAAATGACACGCCAGCTGCTGGTGTTTGTGCTGCTGTTCTGACAGATACATTGAAAACTACTAACTACTAAATACTAACCAGTATGGGCTATGGGCAAATCATATGTCTGCTCCATCATTAGCAGCCATAAAACTCCATCCTGGTAGCTCTGCCCACCCAGTGGAAGAAGAAAATGCAACATTCTTTTTTACTCCACTGATTTGCTCCAGCTACCACCAAGCTTACCTGACTGCAACCTTTACGCTTTGACTTAGCGTGATGATGTTGTCATGTCAGATTGGATTGATTAATTAAATTTGCACATTTTAAACATGTTTTTATGATAATTACCTCAAGCTGGTCAAAAAGAAAAAAAGTTCAGAGAGCCCATTAGCGAGTGTGCTCTGTGCTCCACCTCTTGTCAGTAGGAAGTGCTGATAACAGAATTTAATTTATCAAGCAAAGTAAAAGGTGAGGAAATGTAATTCATAAAAATCACAATTTACTGGCTGCATTTATAATAACAATCTTCTTCCATTAAAATGCATCATCAAATCAGATGTTTTTTCACCTTGAAAAAATGGACAGTGTGGTTCATCTGTTAGCCTACGCTGAATAAAAAAAGAGTCTACATCTTTTCTTTCTCCATTAAACAGCATGCTATTGCATTTTAGAACAAAACACACTGATGTGCATCAGTGCATTCACTTTAATGTCCTCTTCTCCATGCTGTGCTGGACTTCAAAAAGTTCCAAACCCTGATGGGAAAACAATAAATGGAGCAAAGTCTTCGAGCAAGAACCAGTTTTGCACAACTAAATCTTAAGACACTGGGGGATTTTAATGCCTTCCAATCTAAGCAACATGGTCAGTACATTAAAACCATGTCAAAGATTAAACTGTCTGAAGTTATGCAGCAGATCCATTCACCACACCGTGTTTTTTGTTCCCTGATGTTGTTATTGCAGCAGCTTTGGTCCTCATTTAATTCTCTCTGACATATTACTATATGGTGCTTGTAGTAGTGCAAAAATTATGAAGCCCACTCTTTCTTTGCCTTATAGCCTTTTTTGTCTCATCATACTGTACTCTTGGATCACTGCCTGGGGTGACACTCATTATGAAGATCTCAGCTAGAAAAAGATGGTAGTATAGGATGTCTGTGTCCTTACTATACCATTATGAGGTGGCCTTCATCAACAAAAAACATGTTATTTGACATATCAGCATATTCGAGGTTCGGCTTAAGTGTTTCACATGAATTGGATGTTAGTCACTGTCCGTGGACGGATGACTCCATGCATGTAGGCAGTATCTTATCATCCAGTGCAGCTTTACTACCACATCTACTCATTGCCAAGAACCAAGTGTCAGTAAATCTGTAAAATATCTATTCAGTTCTATACTGCTGCCAAGGCTAAGAGAGCATTAGCCATGAAGTGTAAGTGAGTGCAAATCAGTTCAAAACTGCAGCTTCTCTTTTGTGCCGTGACTGTCACTGCCACTTGCACGCTTATGTCCAACAGAAAACCTCTGCTGCTATTCCTGACTGTCTCTGCACTATTACAATCCTCTATGCATAAAAACTTTTTGCTGCTACTTCTACATTTATACATTTCCTATTCTCAATTGCTTATTGCTTATTTTTGTTATTTATTTTCAGTTTATCGTTTACTGTAGTATTAGCATATGTCTGTCCTCATTCTTTGTGCCTGTGGACTTTACTTCTTGTCTTGTCTCACCGTGGGATAGTGGGAAACATATTTTTGATTCCTTTGTATGTCTGGTACATGCAAAGAAACTGACAATAAAGCCAACTTTGACTTTTGACTTTTTGACTTTGTGCTCGCAATTCCAACCTGCAGCCACTGCTCCTGTGCTTTTGTACATGTCTTTGAGTCCATCCATTTGCTTCCATGTGAGGACTAAATGTCCTTGCAAGGATATAAAATATGAAGGCAATCCTCTAAACTGTGGCCATTTTATTATTACAGTGTCTGAGTGGGTTAATTTGTTGGTTAGAATTTAATAGCTTCAGTGTTAAGATCAGAATAAAGATTAGATTTCAATTAGAACAAGGGTGAAAGAACTTGAACGAAAAATGTTCCCAAAATATTCCAAATTAAACATGCATGTGCTCTGTTTCTATCTGCATGTGTGGATCTTGTATCTGTCTACATTAGAGTACTGAAGTGTGTGTGTGTGTGTGTGTGTGTGTGTGTGTGTGTGTGTGTGTGTGTGTGTGTGTGTGTGTGTGTGTGTGTGTGTGTGTGTGTGTGTGTGTGTGTGTGACAGAGAGGGAGGGGAGAGCCCTGCCCTGCTGCCCCACCACTGCTGCCGTACTAATCATTCTTCCTGCCTCGCTCTTTGTGATTGCCAGCCCATCCCTGCACTGCAGCTAAATTGAATCAATTAAAATCTTTCTTGTAGATGGCTGCTGTTGCTTCCACAAGATTAGTCTTTGATCAAGAAACGCACAAATAAATAAATAAATAAATAAATAAGCAAGCCATTGGAAAGGGAATAGAATGGAATGAACTCAATTAAAGACCCAGCTGAGGGACGTTCCTGTCTGCGTGTTAGTGAGAGAGTGTGGATGCAAATGTACTGTATTTCTTGGTCGGCACAAACTGTATGAAGTAATGCATGTTTGCAAGCTTTCAGTGGTGTATATGTGTGAAGTATATGTGCACGTGTGAGAGAGAGTGCTTGTGTACAGCAGGATGCTATGTTCTACTGTGAACTGATGACATAATGACAGAATATATTTGCAAAATGTTATGTTTGTGTGTGTGTGTGTGTGTGTGTGTGTGTGTGTGTGTGTGTGTGTGTGTGTGTGTGTGTGTGTGTGTGTGTGTGTGTGTGTGTGAGCATCTGGGTATTCTCTACATATGTAACTTTGTCTGAATTTTTACAAAACACCTTGTCAAATTACATCCCATAAACTTTATGTAAAGTACCACTCAGAGGATTCTGTATGCCATTATGAAACCATTATAAACCAGCACGTCCTCACCAGGAAAACAGCCACACATTGCATATCTCTGCAAGAAGGTTATTAAGACCCATATTTATGTTTTTTGTTAATATGAGACCACTAGTGACTGTAGTTATTATGACAGGAGCAAAGGAGACAGTCAGGTGATGTATAAAAAGCAATGAAGTCTGCACATGGAGGAGGAGAGGTGGATGGATGGATGGGTCAAACAAACACAGGACTTTCACTGAGGAGAACGCTGTGAGAATGGTTTTAATGTACATTACTGTTTTTAACGCAAATCATGATCTTTTCAAAACCTAACATAGTGGTTTTGTTGTCTAAACCTAAGCAAACTGCAACCGTTTAACAACATGAACCACACGTCAATGAAGGTGCCCTATGCCAATCCCTGCCGCTCTCTAACAGTTGTATGTGTCATTTTGGGAATCATTGGCAATCAGAGTATTCAGTCTTTAATGACATCCATCACATTCTCAAGTGTTATCATATATAAATACATCTCATAACAATAACATTTATTCATGTTTTGTGTAATATGCAAGGAGAAAACAAAAACAAAAACACAATATTCTGCTGCTATCGACCTACATATGGGAATGATGTTGACTTTTTACAAGACTAATAGTCTACAGCCATGTTAGTAGCTCTGTGAGCCTCCTAAAAACTACTGTTAGCTTGCTCATATGCTGAAATACTAAAATGCTCACATGCTGATGATTAGCAGGTATAATGTTTACCATCTTTGTTTAGAACATCAGCATACTGAAACATCTGCTCATTAGCACTAAACACAAAGTACTGAGGCTCAGGGGAATGCCATTACTTCAGCAGTATTAAGTCATAAACCAACAGCCAAATACTGACCTGATGATTGTACTGAATTACGGAGCCCCTAAGGGGAGATGGGGGAGAAAAAAATTTGATGAGTTAAAAAAAAAAAAAAAAAAAAGACGAACCTTTTCAGCAATTGTTTTGCGAGTTCTCGCAAAAATAGAACCGCGTAGAACCGGAAGCTATACAACGATGGAGCGCCCAACATCACCTATGGGAGTCAGAGTTATGGAGGATGATTTGGAGCGGTTCCTGCTCTCAAGAGAGGTCCCAAAAGAAAACATCAGGGGGATGAAGAATCTCGCAAAGGTTTATGTCTCTCACTTATATCAAAGCTGTGTCTGCAGCCAAGAACTGATTTAATGTCTTTTTTGTGAGGCCCATACCAAAATAAAACTTAGTAACCTCCCATGGAGGACGCGTGTACTCCATTGCTGTGTATGTTTTCTATTGACCCGGAAGCACATTGCTTTAAAAGAAAAAACTGCAAGATCTCGCAAAGGTTCGTCGTTTTTTGTTTTTTTTTCACCCATCAATTTTTTTTCTCCCCCGTGTTCCCCTAGGGGCTCCGTGTCCCTTAGAGGGCTCTGTACTAAATGAAAAGTCAGGGGATCATGAAAATAATCAGTCTGAGGGTTGGAGTAGTTGTTGAAACATTTCAGTGTAGAAGCAGTGGACCAACCGACTGACTTAAAGAAACAATACCTGCTTACTCTATTTTCAACCTCTGATGTATTGGATATGATGCAACTTGAATATTTATTGTTGAATGACTCCATTGCTCTGGCTGTAGCAGTCCTTCATCTGAACTGATTCAGATGAAACGTTTGCACCTCAGCTTTTATTTAAGACACTCCTTTACTTTTCATTTTCCCTGTTTTGTTTGCTCCTCATTTATTTTTGTGTTGATGCTGTTTATTGTGAATGCAAACTCAATATTTCCTCAGAGTATACCTGTGGTCTTGATATATTCAGGACAGTGTACATTTCCACTGCACTAAATCCATCAGTTCAAAGTCATGTCGCACTCAGCACAATGGTGCTCTGAGTTTTAATTCCACTTAATTCTACTTTGCATTTTTTTTTAACGTATGTATTTTTTGCTCACTGTTGGACTATTGTGAATCACACAGACCACTTCCTAGACAACATTTCACATTAAAAGCTTCCCTGTGGCCAAGTAGGCATATTCACCCACTTGCAGGCATTAAAATGTGAAAGATCTGCAGAAAATGTTAAGTTTTACTGACAGTAGCTTAATGGTGAACAAAGGGTCTGCAATAAAGACGTGGTTTAATTAGTGTGGCAAAAATGTTCCTTTTTTTTTTCCAAAGACAAAGTCAAAGCAGTAGATAGGGGAGAATGACATAGCTGTATTGTTGTTATACTAATTGGATTAGTGCTGTTGAAACACAAAAACACTGTCTCCCAGTGTTTTTTTTTGTTTTTTTTTAATTGGCCTTTAATTGTCATGCTTAGGAATTTATAGTACATTATACTGGTTTTCACTTTAAATACATGCACTAAAATGTACAGTATTCACAGAGAAGTGATGACATTATTCCTTTCTTCAGCCTTTTACAAGGTCATGTAGCTCCTCTGGGATACTACTCTCAGTGTCTCTGTACATGTGGCCTGAATGCATCCCTGTGGAAATGAACTGCAGTGTTGACTGACACCGGGTAATGAGCACTCCGTTTAGTCACAGACTGGACCAGTGGTGAGAATAAGAACGTAAAAGACGACAAGGAAGGAAATGTGTGAACGTGGCGGGGGTTCATGGGAGGGATTGGTGGGCGTAGGGGACTCCCTGCGCGCCTGCAATAGGTAATGGAGCTCTTAGTATGGAAATCAGAGAGAGAGGGAGGTGGTGATGTTGGCAGTGGTGGTGGTGAGTGTCTGGGCAGGGGTTGGACACGAAATTGCTCTAAAAGACCGGAGCTCTCCTGTGGGTATACTTGAGGTGCCTTGACTTGTCAGAACATTCATTATGTTGCCTTCACTACAGCGTAGTAGCTGCAGCTATGCAGCTAGCTAAACTATTTCTTGCAAAATGACAAGGAGTCGTCATTAGCTTTTTACTTGCTCTTAACTGTGGCTCTTTACAGCATCTTACACAGACAGAGTGAAAACTGTAACAAAACAGAACAAACAATAACCATTTGGTTGGTAGCACGAGTTTTTCCAATGTAAAAACATGTAAATGAATCCTTACAATTACAACCAAATCAAATGTTTATTTATTTAATTAACATTTTTAACACTAACTTAAAGGTACAGCAATGAAATCATTTATTTACAGTGCGATGACAGATACATAAAAGCTTCCTCAAAATGCCGGACAGGGTGTGATGACTGCCACTTATCAAAATAAAAGTCTTGTCAAAATTAAAGTCCACCCATTCTTATGCCTGAAAGGCAACACATTTACACCTCGCTAGTACTGGATCTTAATGCACTTGAATTGACCAGGAGCACCAGAGGGGTGTAAACAGATAGGGGGAAAAAGATGGGGTGTGCTAGTGCAGATAGAGGTGAGGCTGGAGTTAGATACTGGGATGGAAAGGGAGCGGTTTTGTTGTGAAGCAGGTTGGTATAATGTGAGTATATGGACTCTTATAAGGACTTAGGAATATTAGGCAATTATATGTAATACTTCCTAACGTATTTAATAGGTCCTAATAAAAGCCCACAGACTTAAAGCATGAATGTACATTTATTTTTTTTATTACTCGTTGCATCACTATGTTGCAGTTTCCCCTTGGTTACTGCAGCTTCTGTCTTATTTTTGCAGTTTTGGCTGTTGGTCTTGTTGATGATAATGAAGTTGTAGTCTTCTCTCCAAGAACATGAGAAAAAAAAAAGAGATTTTGCAATTGCACTTGGTACATTCTCCTTCAGAATCTCATTCATTGTATCATACTCACACCCCTGCTTGGCCCATCACTTATAATGCGGTTAATGTGAGTTGCACTGAAGGCGAATTGTTGAAAACTCAGTTATTGTTATACATTTCCACCTTTATATAATATAAAAGGTCTTCAGTCAAACCTGAGTTTCAGTTGTACAGTATGCATAGTGGTCTATGTGAGGTGATACATCATGAAGCCTTTCTATGTATTATATATATCCATCAGGCATTAAGGGTCAATTGTAATTATAAATTACATTTGTGTGTGTGTGTGTGTGTGTGTGTGTGTGTGTGTGTGTGTGTGTGTGTGTGTGTGTGTGTGTGTGTGTGTGTGTGTGTGTGTGTCCAAAAAGCACTGTCTGAATTGTTTGGCCCAACTAAGAAGATTTTATTGATTTTCAATGCTTTTTTTTTCTTCATTTCTTTGCTATGAGTAACAAATCCCTGCAGCTTTGCACAAATGCTGTTTTGAACAAAGGGTTGTTTTCATGGCACATGACTCTCTCATCATCATCATCATCACAATCATCACCATCACAATCATCATGCTACTCAAAGTTCTATTTGGGGCTGGATTACAGATTTGTCTCTCTCCAGTAGTTGGTCTGTGTTATATTTAGCGTATCCACACTTTAAGTGGATCTGCAGGGTAATAATTCTTGTTTTATTACAGCAAATTATCAAACAGCCAGTCTTGTTGGTTTTCTTGGTACGACAGAAAAATATGCCCCGTTGACTATGCAGTTATGCTTGGGTGGTCCAAAAGTAGATTTTTGTTTATTTTATTTTAATCAAGGAGATCAAACAGAAAGTGAGTGGGGAAAAAAGTAGTTGTGTCCCTGGTGGTCTTCACTTTTCATTTCATTAGGAATAATTAACTGCAAACGAATGATGAATGTAAAAGATTTTTTCCACATTAAAAAAATAACAGTTCTTCGAACTATGTCACGCACTGTTTGTAACGCTGCTCTGAGATCCATTTTAAATCATGTTGGTGTTAATGTTTCTTCCGTCTAAGTTAAATGTGTGATGAAAATGTGTTCAAATCAATGCTTGATTTCTTTTGAACTTGTGTCTTTCCACATTAACTTGTGCAGCACATCTTATTGAACAAAGATGTTCATTTCCCTGTAGCACTCATTTTTTTCATTTTGAGCAGTTTGTGGTTACACTATCACAACAAATCAGTGCATATCATATGAGGTAACAAATAGCTACATTATATTTTATGTTTTGTTTTTTTGTTTTTTCAAACAAGCAGGGAACACTGATTGGAATAAAAAAGGGTAATGTTCACGTCTCCTCTCTTCTTTGTCCTCTTCGCAGGGTTCCTGAGTACAGGTGACCAGGCAGCCAAAGGGAATTACGGTTTGTTGGACCAGATCCAGGCTCTGCGTTGGACCAGTGAGAACATTGCAGCCTTCGGCGGCGACCCGTTACGAATCACTGTGTTTGGCTCAGGTGCCGGAGCTTCTTGTGTCAACCTTCTCACGTTGTCTCACTATTCCGAGGGCAACCGCTGGAGCAACTCCACCAAAGGTGAAAATCACCAGGGATGTGGGATCTTCATGTATATTTTATTGTGTATGCTGTATGTATATGCAGTAGTGTGTGACCATGTGAGAGCTCGGTGCAGAGGATTCTCTCCACAGTTCACAGTTTAGATTTGCAGATGCTGTTTTTGTTGTGCTGCATGGTTGTTACCATATGATTTTATGTCCTGAATGCAACCTTTTGTTCTGATGTTGGAGCTTTCCTTGCATTTAACAACAACTACAACATTCAGCTGTGATAATGAGACTGAGTTTAAATAATGTTCTTTTCATCTGGCAAAACAAAGTACTAATATAGAAAAAACACTCCAGAGGTGAAATAAACTGCTCCAAATGTGAGGTGTGAATGCACCCTGATTAATGTGAAGGAACTTTGATTGGTCATAATCTTGTTTAGAAGGCAGGTTGACACAGTCTACATACATAATAAAGACAAACCGAGTGTAGATGTAAAGCAGTGCTCTAAAGCTGTGCCCTACAGGAGACGTTGCTCAGTCAGATGTTATTTTTGACCCAGAAATACCAGCAGAAACATTACAATATGAGTTGATTCATCATACTAACATGCGTTTGTCTGACAGTGTGCTAGATGCATTTGGATCAACAAAAAGGTTTCTGTCTAAAGTGTAGTTCTTTAAATTTTACATTTAAAAGTCAAAAACAAACATAAATAAATCTGGAATCAGAATGGGAAAAAAAAACAAAAAAAAAAAACAACTGCTTTGTGTTTCACCTGATCAGAGAAAAGTGGAAAAATAAAAATTTAAGTATCCGCCCAATTATAAATGCTGTTTCATGAACTGACTCAGCTCCTGCATTCTTGACTTAAAGATTTAGATCTCAGAACTCTGTGACTTCCCTAACCTGTCTGTGGCACTAAGCCCGAAGCTCACTGATTCAGACTGAAAATGTAAATCATTGAAAATTGTCCACAAATTTTCATTTAATTTTATTTATTTGTTGTATTTATGGGCTGCACGGTGGTGCAGCAGGTAGTGCGTGTGCCTCACAGCAAGAAGGTTGCCGGTTCGATCCCCGGGTCAGGCAGGGCCTTTCTGTGTGAAGTTTGCATGTTCTTCCCGTGCATGCGTGGGTTCTCTCCGGCTTCCTCCCACAGACCAGAAACATGCTCATTAGGTTAATTGGTGATTCTAAATTGCCCCTAGGTGTGAGTGTGAGTGTGAATGATTGTGTGTTGCCCTGCGATCGGCTGGCGACCGGTCCAGGGTGTACCCCGCCTCTCACCCGTTGACAGCCGAGATAGGCTCCAGCCCCCCCGTGACCCCGAAAGGGATAAGCGGCATAGAAAATGGATGGATGCTGTATTTATACAGTGCTCATTAAATCTTGGCACTGTAGTTTTGAAGAACAAACAAGAAGAAACTGTATTTGTTGTGGACTATTTTTACTTTTACTATTTTTACGTGGTGCAACAGTGAGTATTTATGACTTTTAAGGGCGCGCCAGGACCTGCAAGATGAGGGTCTTATGACAAAGAGATGCATGCTAGCAGGTTTTTATGCCAGCAGAACACTATTGATTACATAAGAAAAGATAATCTTTTAGTGATCCCTCTGAGGGGAATTTTTGGTGTTACAGCATCACAGGGACAGGATAAGTTCATAAATACAGATAAACTTCAAGAAACATAAAAAAAAAATAATAAGAGAACAACCGACAATAACAAAATCTTAATACAACAAGGTTGTTTAACCTATTATATCGGTTGTTTGGGCTATCATTACATTATGACATAACATCGTGCTGACTGTGGGTGTGACAATGTTATTTTATTGAGTTTTTAAGAAGAAAAAGTGGTAATTGAAAATGATATCTGTTGTCTTTTTCACCTGTGCCTTCCTCTGCTTAACCTGACATTTCTTGAACAGACATCTTCAGTTTTGGTCTCAGTGACTCATTCTATCTAAGAATCTGAAGGAAAATGATTTGCTTATAAAACTGTAAAACAGAAATCGGAGAGTAACCTGATCCTTCAATACGTCTTTTGAAAATCTGATCAACTAGAAGTTGTTGATTCTTGTCCCATTTCCTTTTCATTTAATTGCAGCTGTGTCAGCATGTTTGGGGATTATGACGCCCTCAGATTATATGTTTGTTCTTAATATGTTATTAGACAGAGCTCGAAATTGTAATTTGTTTGCTGTCGCTCTTGTCTTCAGGCCTGTTCCAGAGGGCTATCGCCCAGAGCGGCACAGCTCTGTCCAGCTGGGCGGTCAGTTTTCAGCCGGCCAAGTATGCCCGGATGCTGGCCCGTAAGGTAGGCTGCAACTTGGAGGACACAGTAGAGCTTGTGGTGTGCCTTCAGAGAAAACATTACAAGGAGCTGGTGGATCAAGACATCCAGCCAGCCCGCTACCACATCGCCTTTGGGCCTGTTATTGACGGAGATGTTATACCTGATGACCCTCAGATACTCATGGAGCAAGGTATAGTTCATTTTGCTTGAAAGCCAGCAATTTCCAATAATATTCATACCCTAAATCTGTTCTTTTTAACAACCATCTTTTTCAAGGCGAGTTCCTCAACTATGACATCATGCTGGGAGTTAACCAGGGTGAAGGCCTTAAGTTCGTGGAGCTTATTGTGGACAATGAAAATGGCGTTCAGGCTAACGACTTTGACTACGCCGTGTCCAGCTTTGTGGATGACCTTTATGGCTACCCAGAGGGTAAAGACATCCTTCGCGAGACCATCAAGTTCATGTACACAGACTGGGCTGACAGGCACAACCCGGAGACCCGTCGGAAGACACTGCTAGCTCTTTTCACTGATCACCAGTGGGTGGCACCGGCTGTCGCCACAGCTGACCTTCACTCCAGCTTTGGGTCACCGACATATTTCTATGCCTTCTACCACCACTGTCAGACAGAACAGGTGGGTCTCTGGCAGCCTGCGTAACGGTATGGATTAATCTGATTAAAATTAGAAAATACTGCTGTCTAACCTTTTTCCCCATGATAAGAGCTTTCAGTCGCTGCTCACAAAGCCAAAACCATACAAAGCCATAACCCGAGATCAAACAGAGAGATTATAGAGCGTAAGCTTTCTGTTTAAGGTACTAAGAGGCAGTTAAGTATATCTTTTTATATCACTTACTGATCCTGTATCAGCTGTGATGGTGCTTTCAAGTAGTCTGGTTTCAGATCTCTGAATCTCTTATTTGGCTAATTCTAATAACCTGAAAAGAAATTGTCTGTCATGAACACAGTATGAATGAATAAATGGAGTGAAAGGGAAATTTAGCTTAATGAACAAGTTCACATTTAAGATGAACAAATTTACACCTCCCTTCATTTATGCACATTTGAACTTGAACTTTTTTTAACCTGCCCCAAAAAGCCATGAATCCATATGTTGCCCTTTCTAGCTAACAACAAGCACAGATTACGTGTATGGGGAGCATCTGTGTTTGTGAATGCTCAGACTGATCTGAAAATATTCCAGGAACTCCAATTCATTCAGTTCTCCATATCAGTCATGTCCTGAAGTGGACTATGAAGTTGAAATACTTTCAGATTTGCCTCAGTTTGCACCATCTACAGTGAACTTTTCATTTGCATCTTTCTACTGGCATTGTATTCAACAGCATCACCTCTGATCTTTGCATTTTCTTTATCTTCAACACACCTTGAGGTTTTAAATGTACAGAATCATTGTACACTGTTTAGTTTTCTATACTTACTTTAAGAGCAGGCAGCTTGTAATGGCCTCCACACAGTTTTAGATGAGGTTTCTTTGTATTAGATTTGGGAAGAGATCTGCTTCTAATTCTTTTAGAGCACAAAATTTAATTGCTTTTGACATGAAGGCAGATTGTCTTATAGTACAGAGACAGTACGTCATCTTGGCACAAATCAAGGCCTGATTTCATTCCAACTGCATTATTGTTACTGACTAGTTTGCAACTGAAGAAGTGACAGTTTTTTCTAGTTTTGGCTTCCTAACTCCTTGCTGCTAGTTTACCTTGTGCAACTATTTTCTGCCTATTTTTAATTAATTAATTAATTTATTTATTTATTTGCTTTTCACAGCCACTCTCACTAATTATGCAGTCTTAAATAAAGTGAGGAGTGATGATTAAATCCCCACATTTCTTTTGCCATATTTATCATTTAACATGCTACAGCGAATAAGATACTTAGACATTTTAGTTTAAAATTCAACTCAAAACCCCTGTTCCATCGCTTTATTTCTCATCTTTTCTCTCTCTGTAATACACTGAATAATGAGCCGGATATGGTCGGCAAAATAACATGAAAAACTTATCTCATTTCCCTTTTTCTCTCAAAAATGTTGCTTCCCAACTTCTTTGATCTGTCTGTATGTGTGTCACAATATCCATTGTGTGTCAGAAGCAAAAATATCCCTTTCAATGTCCAGAATCTGTTACATAAATGTAATAATACTGATCTGATTGATTCATCTGCTCCTGGTTAGGTTCCACCGTGGGCAGACGCAGCACATGGAGATGAGATCCCTTATGTGTTTGGCCTACCGATGATTGGACCAACAGAGCTGTTTCCCTGCAACTTCTCCAAGAACGATGTGATGCTCAGTGCCGTGGTCATGACCTACTGGACAAACTTTGCTAAGACAGGGTATGATTACACTACAAATCTGACTCGTAAGGGTCGTAACGCACTTTCTATGTTATTACCATGGACTGGGACAATACCAACACAAGTCTGAAACTCTGTCAGTTTAGTTTAAAGTGCAAGTTTAGGCATTAAGCGCATCAACTGAAGTAGCTTCAGCTTAAATTTACTGTACCGCCATGCTGCAGTTAGTAGCTTTGAGAAATAAGTGCTTTTATTGTGTTGTAGATAATGGCTAAAACCTTTCATGTTAGTATTGATGTCAACAATAGTTATATTCAAGTTTTGTCTGAGGTTCAAAAGAAAATAGGAGATTCTAAAAGGAGTCTTGAATACCATTAGTACTTGTCATCATTTGATTTTGATGTATTAACTAGATTTATCCTTTTTTAAGCTATAGTAAGATAACTTCCATTAGGTTCAGTCAATCAGTGCACTTACATGCAGCTTACGGTCAGCTTTCTCAAGTAATGGATGAAAAATATGCTCTTTAAACTGCACCAAATCAGACTTTATGAACCTATATCTATGTGAAAATCACAATTGTTGGTGTGGTTGTGATACAAAGCATTCCTTTGGCATGTTTGATGCAGTCATTGGAGCTGATTTACAAGCTTCAGCACGTTTATGTACATAACACAGCTCTATACAAGTTCAGCCAAAGGGTTATTAGAACATTCTTTGTGGGTATTTGTTCTGTAATCACCTTTTACAGCAGTTTATTAACATGCAATTACCATTCCAATATCAGGAACTAATTGATAATTTCATTGTAATTGTGTTTCCTCAATATTAACTTCCATTTGATGACCAGGAGTAGTGAATTGTGCTTTTGTGTTTTATGGACTGTACAGTGTAATTGGTATTCTATGCAGATACCCTCTACATAGCTTCAAATACATTCTTAATTAATGGTCATAGCCTGAAGAGTAGCATTCTCAATGAGACAAAATTAAAATCCTTTTCTCCCCCCCTTCAGTCTCACATTGCCTTTCAGCATATAGTCATGGCAGTAATTGTTTTTCGAGAGTGTAATGGGGGGACGTTGGCTTTTTCTGTGCACTGCCCAGTAGCCCTGAGGGGAGCAGAAAGGCACTAATGATCTACATATATAACCCCAAATTGACATGGAATGCAGGGTACCTGGGAGATTTATGCCACCAATTTGAATGGTTAAGCGTGTTCCTGATGAGGTCTGGCTGGCTCCATATGCCGCTCTCAGACAATGGGGCGCTCAGTGGGTCTGAATGGGCTTCCATAGATCACATGGCTGGCTCTGTTCTGCTCAGATTAAGTGCAAGTGGGTCCATTTAGCACAAGATCCCATGTGGAATGTGCTTTTTAAGCTTTGTATACTGAAAGTACGAGTTCATATAGGGTTATTGACCTTACCTACACTCTAGTTCACTCTTCTGTTATTATGGCTCAATTCTAATGGTTACCAAAAGTAGATGGCACATAAGATTAAAATTAGAGCTATTTCACATCTTGGTTTATAGCAACTACTGAAGCATATGCTTTATGGAATTTATCAGCATGGTTGAATTGCAGCTTTACCCAAACACATTCCTTGGCTGGAAGCTTCTGTGCATGTATAAATTATACATAAATAGGTTCACTTCCAATAAGACATCCATAATTAAAAAACTGTGACATGCTGATATTTTTAACATTTGAATAAAACTATCAGCTATCTTAAGACCTTTTCATTCAGTCACAATCTTTAGAAAACCAGTCATCTATGAGAAATAATACCCTTTCTAACCTTTTTTTGATTTTATCTGGTGTGATATCTGAGAAACTGTTGATTAATATAATATGATGAAACCTGGGGGCTGCATATCACCACTGCATTCCGGTATTTTTATAATTACACTGATTAGCCTTGGGGAGATGCTACACTTAGGTCAAAATTGAAATTTTAATAAACAGACAGTTGTGTCTCAGAAGGTCCACTCTACCTTTAGTTTAGCTGTAGTTCTTCCTCTGCCCTAAATAAACAACCATAAGGTGACATAACTATTACTGACTAGCCAGGAGGACTGCATCATGCACGGGACGCAACATCTCTACTGTTGCACTGTTTCAAAGGGGCTCTTGCACTCTTTGTACTCTACCATAAAGCCATCAGCAGATCTCACCTCTCTGCAAATCCTTTCATTACTCTTTGCTCTTTTTGTCAGGGACCCAAACCAGCCTGTCCCCCAAGACACTAAGTTCATCCACACCAAGCCCAATCGCTTTGAAGAGGTGGCATGGACACGCTACAACCAGAAAGACCAGCTCTACCTGCACATTGGCCTGAAGCCCCGGGTCAAAGAGCATTACCGTGCCAACAAGGTACAGTCTGAATGCATTTCCTACTTTCAGTATTGAATTCTGATGAATGAGAATACACAGATTTTGGATGGACATTGTTGCTTAGCCAGTTATGTTTGGTTTTTCAAAAGGTTTTCTGGTATCATGAAGCTGTTTTAGACTATAGATTATAGATTACAGTGGTAACATACTGCACAATTAACCTGTAACCCCTAAAATGTGATGGTCAGATCAAAGTGTATCAACAGCCCAACCACTGGGCTGTTGATACAGCTGTGTCCCAACTGTAGTCTAATCAAAAACATCTTTGGTTTAGTCAGATGAAACCTATTCACATCAACATCTTTTTTTTTTTTTTTCATGCGCTATCTGTAGTTTGCATCTCTAGTTTGGCAGCACAACATTATTTTAAAAGATCTCTATTCTTTCTGATTCTATTGTAGCTTACTTTTTCAGTTTATTATTTTCTATGCAGAGTATTACTTATTGCCACTGCAATAACTTAATTTCTCCATGGATTTCATCTTCACTCATATTAAATACTCATCTTACTGAACAACTTTGACACTTTCATGTGAATAGTTTCATAGCTGAATTTGTAAAGTCAGAGATTTTTTGTAAAATCTCAGTTACCTGAGCCACTTGATAAGTTTGTGATAGTAGTCATCAAGGATAACCAATGTAAGACTCTATGAAGTGGGGTGACCAGTTGAGAGGCAATGTTGAACTTGTAGGCCGGTTTGATAGCTATGCTTACATAGTTTGCATTGTCCTCCATCAATTTCTATTTTAGGATGATCGTCTTGCCCTTTGCTGATCTGAAAAGGAGAGTTAAGGGTTTGGAGCTAGTGAAGTACAATTAGGCTGCAAAATGTAACCTAATGTTACTTTATCAAAAGCAAAGCCTCTGAATCATTAAGATTCATTTGAGATGTTCACATCCAAGCTTTCAAAATCACTATATTTTCATCCTAATGTAATGTCATGCTGACTTTGGTATTCTCACTCTCAACAGAGTTCTCAAATATGGTATATGGTATTTCTCTCCCACATCATTTTTTCCCTCCTCTCCTCAGGTCAACTTGTGGTTGGAGCTGGTTCCTCATCTGCACAGCCTCAATGAGGTCACCCAGCTCATCCCCACCACCACCAAGGTTGGTACTAAATCATCTACCTCTCAATCTGCTTCTAAAAATTAACTACCTGAGTCGTTCCCTCCACAGCAGAAGTTTTGGAGTCAACCCAAGCAACTTGGAAAAAAAAAAAAAAAAAAGAATTTTAAGATGCAATATTCAGATTGTTTGTTGATTGACTCTTTTCTCATCCTGCCCTCAAATGCCTCTTGTGAGCTCCTGCATCAGTGGTTAAACATGATATGAAGTTCTAAAAGAAAAAAAAATGCTTCTTTTAAGTTACATGGAGCTGTTGTCCAACCATGTTGATGAGGAAATTCACATCTGCTCACATCATGAGCCATCAACTACTATCAGTCATAGACTGTAAAATCAGGCAATGCAAGTGTCACCATGATTTAAGATGTAGTGGATAATGATTTAAGAAGGTTCTCTGTAATCTGCAGTGAATTAAAGAATACATTGAATCAGTGTTAATATATGTTAGATCAACACCTAGATCCCATCAGTTCAGTTTTACAAATGAGGAACTAGAAGTATAGGTAGATAGTAGTACTTCACGCAGTTTGCATGTTCTCTCCATGTCTGTGTGGGTTTACTGTGGATGCCTGGGAGATCTGATTAACAGGTTCACATTGTGTTACCACAAAGAAGATTGTCTATGGATATATTGTCTAAGAGAAAACTCTTCAAATCAATTATATACTGACCATTGTTCTTCCTGTCTTTAGATTCCTCCACCAGAGGCTACCAACCGTAGCCCGAAAACCAAGGTGCTGGTAACCAAGCGCCCGAACCCGACCCCATTCCCCACGGAGACCCAGGACAGCCACAACCAGCCACACCTGGTGGACCAGCGTGACTACTCCACTGAGTTGTCAGTGACCATCGCTGTAGGAGCCTCCCTGCTATTCCTCAACATTCTGGCCTTTGCTGCACTTTACTACAAGAAGGATAAGCGCCGGCATGATGTCCACAGGCGCTGCAGCCCCCAGCGGAGTGCTGCCAATGACCTGGCTCACACTCAGGAGGAGGAAATCATGTCCCTGCAGATGAAGCAGCACTCAGACCTGGACCGGGATTGCAGGGGGGTGGGCGACTCCATGCACCCGCAT
This sequence comes from Chaetodon trifascialis, assembly GCF_039877785.1. Classification (NCBI taxonomy): domain Eukaryota; kingdom Metazoa; phylum Chordata; class Actinopteri; order Chaetodontiformes; family Chaetodontidae; genus Chaetodon; species Chaetodon trifascialis. The sequence continues at coordinate 26,909,122 of NC_092059.1, read as the reverse complement.
GACATGGTGCTGAGGACTGCCTGCCCGCCAGACTACACTCTGGCCATGAGGCGCTCACCCGACGACATCCCACTCATGACGCCAAACACCATAACCATGATCCCCAGCACCATGGGGGGGCTCACCTCACTCCACTCTTTCAACACCTTCCCCAGCAGTGGGCAGAATAACACTCTGCCCCACCCGCACCCGCACTCACACTCCACCACCCGGGTATAGCCCTGTGTACGCACCCACGCAGGCAGGACTCTGGTGGCTGAGGCAAAATCTAACGCCACTGCTGCAGCAGAGACTTGAGGCCGACATGCTGACAAACACAGATATGTCAGGAGCTGAAACGCCAGCCTGGAGTTGCCAGACACCCATGGAATTACACTGGGATTGTATGACACCCTGTTAATACCTGAGGGAATATATTCAAGGGATTTCTGGGGGGTTGGAGCAAAAAAAAATAAAAATAAAAAAAAGAATAATTATGTTTTTGTAGAAAAATAAAAGACAAGAAGAAAAAAGAACAAAAAAGGAGTTGAAGAAAAATATCCTTACAAGCTAAAACAAGGAGGATGTTTTTTTTATTATTATTTTTGTTCTGATATTGCAGCAAAACAAGGTACAGTAAAGTACTTTTTCTTTTTAGCGACAGATATGGCCTTCGGGATCTTTTGACAAATGACTGCTTGACAGTATTATCTGGAAGCAGAACAGAGCATCAGACACGCCTCGGAGGTGAGAAGAGGGGAGCACTTTGTAAAAGAAAGAAAACATATTGTTTTCCTTTGGCATCACACTGCAGATTACTCTGTTTGTGGGGCACACAGTAGATGTGGCGCAAACCAATTTAGGCATGTGTTAACTTCATAAATGGAGGCTATGTAAGATAAAGCAAAAACAATTGTTGAATAGAGCAAAGGAAGGACTGAAAACTGCAAGGAAAAAAGAAATCCTGTCTGCACAATGGAACCATTTTGAGGAAAAAATATGTCACAGATACTTTTCATCCATTTATTTTTGAGGATCAGGAACAATTTTATTGTATAGAACCTATTTACATATCTAGATCTGTACACTAAGCACCAAGGCTGTTGAAGCCCTCTTCTCTTGGGGGCCGTCTATACTGCAAACCTGCCAGCAGGACTGAACCAGTGAGAAGTGGGGATCCACCTACTGGCTTTCTGGCAGTTCCAACTTCAACACAGAGAGCTGGGGGACAAAGGATAATTGGATATTTTAGCACGATGCGCATGACAATTTATCTGCTTGATGGCTGCTCTGCTGATTATGTCATTATTAAGAATAATTTTCCCCCTCTCCCTTGCATTGGAGCAAGTTCAGATGGATTTCCTGGTTGGATTACAGGAAAACACACACCCTCGCAGGACCATGGGAAAGCAGTTCCAGGTTGTGGATGTTGTGGGCTTGAGTGGGGACAGAAAGGGGAGGGGTTGGGGATATGGTAAAACTTTCTTGCATAACATAATATAGCTTGAGTGGAACTGGGCATATAAGGACTAGTTTTGTACTCTGTGTGTTGGTACTACTTTTTGATAGTGGTTAAATCACATTACACTGTATCAATCAAACTCATTGTACCTTCAGTTGGGATCAATGTTCTTTGCTATTCTACCTATTGGACCACTTTACCGTATAGAAGTAATTACCTGCACTGTTTATTCCATTGTCCATTTTTCTTTTCTTTAACTGGAAGGTGTGTTGATTGACTGATACAGCGGATGCCCATTGGTATGAACATATGGAGAGACGAAGTAGTGGCACATATGATGAAGAGCAAATTTCTGAGCTACATAGCTTTTCTTTTCCTGTTTCCAGCCAGGTTCTGTCGAGCAGTTTAAATATGAACGCCTGTACATGACTAATATAAGTCAAAGGCCAAGCACAGACAGATGACAGTGGGTGGAACTCTGGACCTGCATAGCAGGTGGATGTGAGGAAGAGCTAGGATCAGGGTAAGTCTATTCCCATGATGGACTTTTCATCCAGTTTTCATCATTAGCCATAGTTAATAATTTTTGGAGGCACACTGCGTTACGGGAAGGGAGAAGAAAGGCCTCCCATAGCAGCTGAGACCCACAGTCAACCCTCTTTACCTCACTTTAAAGAGCTACTGCTTTTCTTCTTTTGGCCCCACTCTTTTTCTATTGAAGATTCTCCACTGTCTCATCTTTTGTACTGAGCTGATAGGCTGGGCAGTTTAGCAAAACAGTTTCCCCTCACATCCACACTACCTTCAGTTTACCGTCTCCTGAAAGGCTGTCTGCCATTGCTAACATCTTTAGGTCAGTGAAGCCTTGGCAGCTAACGTTTTTAGCCACCAGAGTAGGGATGTGTCACAGAGCAAAGCAGACTGCAGTCGGATCCAGTTGCTTAAGAGTCATTGCGGAGGTAAAGTGGTGATCTTCAAAACAGACAGAGAGAGGAATACCCTGGGTGGCAAGCCTATTGTGCTCATATATAAGATCTTCATGCTGGCGCAGAGATGCTACTTGGTAAGCTGAAACGCTTGTCTCCCTGTTTTCCCTTCACTAAAGTGTAGATGTGTGGAGGCCTCTGTTGTGAGAATACATCCTGCCCCTTTTGGCTCGCTCACAGGCACTGTGCAGTCATTCAAAATAATGAGTGCAGACTACTGTTACCCCATATAACACTGCAGCAGACAAGCTGGATGGGGGGATAAAATCGAGTCTGTCATAGGGAGTGTAGCTTTTCTGGATAAGATTTAAATTGAATAAACTAATTATATCTGTTTGCTCCAGATTGTTTCTCTGGAAGAAATGAACCACCGGGGCTTGATCTGGGATTTAAACAAAAGAAAGATTCCAAGGCTATTATCACACATCACCCTCATGGGCCAAGGACTTTTTGAATGTCCTTCTCAGTAGGAACAAGCCAACAAAATAAGATTTGAATGAATTTCAGGATCTGGGGACAATTTGTCCAGTAGGTCTGTTGGCATTGTCTGACAGGCCACTAGCTTTCTAGCTCAAACACTCAGCTTGCCCATTTCTGATTACTGACACACATATAAACAAAGAAAATATGCAAATGAAAACGTGTGTGCAAACACCCGCACACACAGCCATGTGCTAAGTAATTAGGCCTTGGCTTTCCAAGTGTTTTGGTGTCTACTCAAGATATTGTATATAGACTAACACCCTGATTGATTGCACTTGGACTCAAGATTTATTAGACCCACATAAAAAGTACATGACCTTGTTTTTGTAACTCAAGCCAATGGCTGAAGTACATTTCACAAGATGTGGAGGTGAACCTTGGAAGAAAATGAAATGCTGATGTTGGCTAGATAGCCTACTGACAGCGAGCATTGGAAGACAACAGAATGACGAAGAAGCTCTAAATACATATAGCAAAGATCTAACTGCTAACTGCCAGCTCTGCTGGGATCAGGCTACACAATATCAGCCCAATTATGACCCAAACGAGACTCAGATTTTAAGATGTAAAACCTTGGACACCTTTGGCCATTGAAAGAAGCATAATTTTTGGCTTCCCTCACACAGTTTGACAACTTCTGTGTTCCACAATGTGTGCACAGAGCATTACTCTCTACAGCTGTCAATGTGGCAAAGCAAAAGAGAAATTATATTTTGCTTCATTTCAGTGAACCTGTAACCATTTGACTATGATGTAGGGGTCAGGAGAATTACACTAAATTAATGACACCTGTTGGTGAGACATCACCCTTTCCACACATATGTATGCTGTGCACCCGAACACATCGTCTTTCTACCAAATGGCAAGAAAAAAGACAGACCACTGAGTGACAATGAAGGGTTCCAGGTTCACCAGAAATATGTGTTTAAATATTTGAACATTCATTGCTGGCCTGTGTATGTCATGCAAATCATGAAAGACATCAAGCTCAAATCACAACGTGAACTCTGTGTTGGCCCAATCTGACCATGTGTTGTCTGGTCCAAGCATGAGACTTGCAGAGCCTCAGCCTACCTTCTTACCATTTCACTTGGACTCATGTTAAATCCATTTAACTAACCATTCTGAATCATGGCGCATGTGTTTTTGTCATGTTGCACTACAAGGTGACTGAACCATAAACCTTTTCACTTTTGAATTCTAGGATTGCAAACTTGTAGCTGTTTATAAAACTGTATTAAATACAACATCAGGTCTGGTCAGCTTATACAACGTAGGTATACAGCAATTAATAATTTTACTATAGTGAAAAATAAATTAGCGTGCATGATCAAATCAGTAACATGCTGCTGTAACAGTAAGTACCATCCATCAAAAGATCACAGGGATTGGGATAGTATGTCAGTCTGCACCTGCCCAAATCAGCCCTGCTTTCCAGAGAAATGACATTGGGGCAAAGCAAGGGCCACCCACTGAATTAAACATGTAATTGCACTGATGGGTAAATAGTCAAGCAATTGCAGGGCCATGCTAAGTAGCTGACAGCTGAGGATGAATGCTAATTAATAACTTGCATTCTTTCAATTGTCTGATTGATGATAGATGATAGATGCTGAAAGCTGTTGTGAAATCTGTGTAAGTGAGTTATATCCTGTGGTGACAACATACAAACAGCAGTCCTAGTTTTCTTATACAGAACAAGCAGTCCTGCTGGATTGCCTGAGGATGTAAAACTAGACGGACAGACTAAAAAGGTGTAGGAGAGGAGGTGCTGCAATGACTGATGAATCAAGGCTTATATAAGTGAGGAAATGCATTAAATAGCTTTATCATGCCTAACAACTGAGGAGAGGCATGGTTACCAAAGCAAATTGAAACAGTATCGTTAGTGAGAAAAAACTGCAACTTTTCAAAGTAAAACGACCTTCGCACCCCTAAAAACAAGCACTTGCTGTACAGACTGAGAAAGCTAATGACAGCGTAACTTCTATCACTGACAAGTGACATAAGCAGGCCAGAAAAAGAACAAGTGTTGGGAGATTGATTAAATCTCGAGCTAGCTGCACAAATTGAGTCAGCTACAGTAGACCTAAGCATGACTGATTGAAGCTCTAGCTAGCTGCTGCTGCATCCCTGGTGATTGAGAGGATGTGAAAAACATTGAATACACTGTACCAGAAAGAGGGGAGCCTGAGAGTAACCACTCACCGGCTGTCTGTATGTATGTACAACCTCTTAACAGCCCCTGAAATGAGCATGGACAAACATGGCATCTGACAGAGCCATTTAGACAACTGCTCTTTATAACAAGATTATTTCAACTTGTTCAACATTAACTCTCACTAGTTTCATGTTAACAAGCTATAGACTACATGTCAACAGGCTTAGTGCCTGGTCAGCTGTTTCGTCTTCTTGTTGGATATTGAAGGTGCCCTGTGAAGTTTTCATCATTAGGTTTATACAGTGTTACAAAAGTTAAGTCTTTATGGCTTAACAAACATATCAAATGCATTTCCTACCTCTTAAAACATTTGCAAAGCTGTTTTTTGTGAATGTTTGGAAACTTGCATTGTTTTTTCCCCTCTCCTCTGTCTATTGCTTGTTTTTATTGTGCATTACCTTCCCAAACTGTCAGTGTGCAGCAATGGTCATGCAAGTCAGACATGTACCCATGTTATCCATGCTCTTGATGTGTGTTTGTGTGGACGTGCTGGTAGAGCATGAGATGCCAACAATACTGGGACTTTCTCATTAAAACATTGCTCCACAGCACCACTAGTGGTTAGGAAAAAAAAAAAGAAAAAAAAAAAAACTCCACAGGGTATCTTTATTGTTGCTGTTGCTTACATTGTAAAAACTTCAGCTCACTCTTAGAGTACAACATATTCTTTCCAGTAAGGGCTAGAACTTAACAGACTAGGGCTAACAACAGTTTATAATGAAGTTGAAAGAAATGTTCCTCATTAGATAATTAATTTTAAACCATCTTGAAATATAAGACCAGACAAAAAATATTGTAATTCACATTACAAACAAGTCTCTCATGTCAAGATATCGTGTTATTTTTAATTCAAGGCCATTTGCAATTAACGCTCGTTTTCACACTCTACATGTATCATCCCAGAGTGCCGCTCACACGTTGTGGATGTAAACATTGATTTATCTTGCATGTGTGCTGAAGGCACAGACAGAACACATTAAAATATCTGAGCTTATCTGTTGGTCACTATAAACAGAGGTCTCAAATATATGATATGGGTGTTATTTGGAGCTGAGCTCTTTTGGTCAGATTACTTTAGAACCTGTCCATCTGACTTCTTGGAGAAATTTACAAAGATCCCATATGTGACTAAATCACAGAGGTATTGTAATTGGAAAACAATAAATGCAAAATGCAGAGGGCACAAACTGAAATTGCACATGTAGGAATGAACCTGGAGAGACGGAAAATGGTTTTCAGGTTTAATCACAAGCATTTACCCAGTATACTGTATTTCTCCAGGACTTTCTCCTTGTCAGAATGGAAATCTTTGATTAGCATTTCCACCATCATGAGGCACTAAAATTCTCCACTGAAATCCAGCTGGCTGAAATTCTTTTAAAGGCTCTTTTGAAAAGGCACGGCAACTCACCCATCCACCCTTTGATAGAGGAAACATTAGACCTTTAAACTAAGAACTAATAACAATAAAACAAGACTGGATAGTTAAATAAGCAAATAAAATATGAAAAGGAGCTGAAATGTAATTGCATCTTTTATACTGTTTATATGCTTTGGCTATTTTAATGGAGAGCAGTCTGACTTTTTCTGAGGAGAAAGGTATGCTTTTCATTTAAGTTGACTGGACCATAAAAACATAAACATACACCTGTTTTTATACCTTTTTCAAATCTCAGTCTGTGGTTCATGACTGAATTCATGTTTGTTCCACCATGGAAATTCAGACATTTCCTCTGAGTTTGCCGTCACGTTTGCGACAGTGACTGGGTGCGGCATGCGGCGTGTGTGTTTTTAGTGGAACAAAAGACACAGAACCCATGGCATAGGTGTACATTTTAAAAGACATGCCCTTCAAAAATATGTCAGCCCTCACTGAGTGTATTTACATGAGAATTCATGTGCTGATGTGCTCATGTGCTCATTTTTCAGATAAAACTATACTCTGTCATCAATGCCAGAGGCTTTTACACATCTTATCCATCCGTGTTTATTTCTGCAATGTGCCTAATTTCTGCTTCTGTGTTAAGATTTTTAATATTGTGTTTATGTGTCATTTGACGCCTGGCTTGTCCTGAGTAAGACTTGAATTTGGATTTATTGACTGTGTGCTTGTAAGAGCACTCACTTTGAAAAAACAAGTGTTCACATCCAAATGACGAGTGAAAGATAAAAGTTAGAGTTGAGAATGACTCCCATCCACTGTCACCTTCCTATAAAACTGTGTGTCCATCATTCAAAGAGGGGAGCTCCAAACCTATCCAGGTAGCATTTCTTCAGTCATTTCTGTTGAATCCCGGCACCAGTATGTTTTAATGAGCCAGTCTAGCAGGGTGACTATGAATCCACACAGATTGGGGCTGAGGACACTTAAGAAACCCTGTTCTAGGGGGACGCTTCACTTTTGTTCCAGTGTAAATCTGCCCTGACTGTGGTCGACAGTCAGCCTGTGCTGTAGCGTACGGGACAGACAGGGAGGGGAGGAACAAGCACTGAGAATGAATGTAACGCAACGTGCCATTTTCTAACCTCAAATCGCAGCAGAAACAACAACAACCAAACCCTCAGATTCATCCTGAGAGGTTTTTGCTGGCAGTCTGAAAACTAAAGGTGGATTTGTTCTTTGAATGCCATGTGAAACAGGGGGCACTATGTGAACTGGTCTGGCATTTGTAATGTAGATTATTTGTCACTTGTCTTTCTTTCTGGTTAAATAGTAATTACTCTTCTGGAGCACAATAAATGATTTTAATATGCTGATATGTTTTTTTTTTTCTCTTGAGTCTTCATTTATTATTTGCTGTAGCTGTTCTTGCTAAGTTGACTAATTCAATTGGTGAAGCATACGTCAACTCTCACCCACAAGTAATTACTGTGGCAATTTATTTGTGGCTGGATTTTTTTTCTTTCCAGGACTGAAAGCAGAACAAGCTTTGTTGTCAGCAGCATGCACATTAAGACAAAAAGCCAACATCTGTCGACACTCAGGCTTAAAAAATCCTACCCACCTGATTCTAACAAGTGAACACACAGGTAGCAGGTAAATATCTGTCTCACAGTCACATCATCATGGACAGGACATCCTGATGAGACATAGATTAAACTGTTTCATCTTTTCAAATCCTTCTCTGTAAATGATGAATTTTCTGTCTTTATGCTGTTTTCTCTTTTATTTTCTCCCGAAGGACTGAACTGTGGTGGATAGTACATTTTGTTTTGTTTACGCCATCCATCTAACAGTATATTGGTCATCCATATAGCCCATGGCTGCGTTGAATCATGTAATGTGAATATTCCACAATATGAGAAAAGTCGCTGTTAGCCTAGCATTAGTGCTTATTAATTTCTACACCCACACACAGCTCCTGGCACGGCTGCACAGCCTTCGTCTGAGCTTTCAATCGTTTTCAGAATGTGTGGTGACCCTGAGAGCTCAATGCGGCCCAACTTACAAAACCATGCCGCATGCAAGTGGGCCAATAAAAAGCAAAGGATGATGAGACATTTTACAGGATAGTTAAATTCACTTAATGGGAATAAACTAATGTTGTTTTGAACTTTTGTTCAAGCATGATTCTGATATGATGTAATATTATTTGAACTGGTAGGTTACCAATAAGCAGAGGGCTACATACATCACTTTTTAGTGTCCCCTGGAAAATACGTTGCTTCCCGTTGTGTTCTGTGCAACTAGCACAGTTTCTGTATTTCATTGCATTTTGTCAGTTTGCAGTGTTTTTCTTCTAAATGATGAGAATATGCTGTCAAAGATCTTTTCGTCATTTGCTCATGTTTTCTTTAGGACAGAGCTACCTCTCCTGTGATCCTCAAGTAAGCTATTCCAAAGCCTACAAAAGTGTGCTCACTGCAGGAAACCAACCTGAATGCATCTATGTATTTTAGACATATAGAGCAAATCTGCTGATGATCTCAGGTTAGAAACAGCTGCTGCTGTGTCTTGATTTGATTGACACAGCTATACAGGTTGTTGTAAGCAGACTTAAAGAAATGACAACTCTGAAATCAGTGAATTTCTTCAGTGGAAATGGCATGAGTGAACTTCTCCTGGCAACCGCATATCACTACAGTTTCTATTTAGAATGTTTTTTTGATTCACTCAGAAATATGTTGTGTAATATCCTCTCTGTAAATGCTCACTATACAAAAGATGGGATCAACAATAAGTGCTCAGATGAAGAAACTGAAATGTAAAGTGTCATCTGCTGTAAGATTTGAAGTCTTTCCAAGTAACCTATCCCTCTGCCTTTGATAACATTAGCTGAAGAAAATATTCTTCTTTATTTTAGATGTTCTCTTATTTTGTTTACACATGTTGCTTCCTGTAGCACCAATTAGGATTTTGAATCATTCAGTAGCGCTTACTGCTTTGTTGTTTTCCAGCATGTGATGGCTTTAGTTATGTATTTCAGTGCCATAAATGCAGGATAAGAGCTGTAAAAATTCAGAGCAGTGTGCTTTGTGGTGCTCCGCCTACGGACTTCAGGGTCTGTTTATGTGCCTTCAGGGTTGCAATGCTGCATTATGTTTCCTCTGATCTTAACTACCACACCAATACAAGCACTCTCTCACAAATGCAGACACACAAAAAAGCACTTGCACTTTGTTTTAGTGCTAATTGGAAATCAATCGAAATTCATCCTCCTTGGAAAAGGGTGACATTTTCGCACTCTTTGCCAATGATTAGAAACAAATTATGCCAGAGTCTGAGTGACATTTGGGGAGCAGGCGGCTGTTTGGAGTGGAGTGTAAAGGATGTATTTATGCAGTCTGCTGCCGCTGCTTCTGTTGTGTGTGTATGTGTGTGTGTCTGTGTGTTTGTGTGTACATGCATGTATTTGTCTGACCAAGGGCACACACTACTGTGGGCTGCTCAGCCAGAGGGCCCTGTAGGAATAGCTTGATAAGGGAAGCTTATTTACCATAATAATGCATCTCATCTCTGCACATCAAACACTCCTGTCTGGTCTGATAACCCGCTCTTTAATTTAGCACAACTGTTTGATCTAGCTGTGCTGCCGCTGTCCCAGGGCCATTGTCGCGAGCAGTACAACAGTTGGGTAATTGCTGTGTACTTTAGCAGTGTTTCACAAATAGAACAGTTACGTAATGTTAGTGCACCTATAGCACAGAGCACTGAGTTGTCAGAAGCTGAAGATCTGTGAATGGGAAAGTCCATTTACATAATTTTAGAGAGTACATAGTCATATCTACACATCAATAGTATATCCTTTTGTTTAGAAGTGTGAGGATTCATAATAGGGTTGTTCATTGAACAGAGTGCGTGGCTTGTTAGGTGTATGGGTTTCTCATTATCCCAAGCGTGTTAGGTGGTTAAAACTGTTTTTACTGGTCCGAGTTTGTGACGCCCCCTAGCGACGGCGGTCCACTGTTTATTGGTTCAGTTGGTGGTTAATATTATAACTTGTTGTGCCACGTTTTGACCGGTGAAGCCGAGCTGGTGAGTTCACATATATAAAAATGTTTGTGTGTAATGATTACGGAATGGATAATGTATCCGTGACATTAATGTAGTGATTTTGTTTACATTTGTGTTTTCAGTTGATTACCTGCTTCTGTAGCCTATTACTGCTACCTACGGCACGTTCAATGTTTATACCACTTCATAGCATGTGTGGAGTTGCTGTTGAAGAAAATAAACACGTGGAAAAGGACGGAGATTGTCGGAGCTGAGTATGACACTGTTTCACCAATCAAGACGCACCCCGTGCGGTGGGGGTTATTAGACTAACCAAGTTGGTTTAATAAAACCGTACAGTAATCAACACTAAGCCAGCCCCGTGACGGAGAAGCGGAGGTCGGACAGTGTCAACAACAGCAAGCTACAGGAGGCTAGCGTGGAAACAGGACCCGGCGGAGATTCCCGGCCGATCGGCGGAGCTGCGGGCTTGGATCAAACCATTTGGGAAGGATATCGGGTGGCCTGTAACTGTGCGTAAGTGACTGTCATTGTGACTGTTTAGCGCGACGGCGTAGGATAAGCCGATCGCGGAAGTTTCACTTTTTCCGGCGTCAGCGCGCTAGCCAGCCGCTAAGCTAAAGGAAGTACATCGTCGCCATCTTGGCCCAGGTACGACGGCCGGAAGTACGTCATAAGAGTGCCACAAAGAGGGGCCGAGAAAAGGGCGACATGGCGGATTGTGGAGAATTAAAGAAAAAGCGCTCCAATGCACAAGGGGTATTTAATAGGAGGGCAAACGCCATTGACTTTAACATAGACCTTTTAAGTGAACATGATCTCAGAACAGAACTGAGGGCACTTAAAGGCAGCTATGAAGAGATCTGTAATAGCAGTTTTGATTACATTGCTGCAATGGAAGAAGAAGATGAAAGTGGATTTGAAAAGGATATAGCTGATGTAAAGAAAAGACTGCATGATTGCCGAACAAAATACCAGGATGCTGAAATGAAGATAAAAGAGACATTGTGGTCCAGCTATGCATCAGGTCAATATGGCAGCCTGATAGCTGGCCTTAAGGATGCATTTGATCGGGCTGACGCACTCCAGCCAGGGCACATAACCAGTGAACAATATGATCTGGTGCACACAGCACTGCAGAGCAGAGTCGAAGCACTGGAGGAGTTTGTGCAGGACTGGGAGCGCTGTGTCCCAGGAAGGCAAGTAAATATCATGCGGACTTTCCTCAGAGACTGCAAAGAGAAGAAAACAGGGACTATAGTTGTGCTGGCTAACTACATGCACCAAGGCTCAGGTTCAGCGCGTGGCGGCTTTGATGTCCTGGCAAGCGGTGAAGAGGAAAAGGGAGATGTTGACGGCAGAGACGACGGCGAAGGCGGTGCGTACAATGGAGTAACAACCATCGCTGATAGACCAAGTGGACCTTCAGTTGGGGGTGGGGTCAGTGGCGTGTCACACGATGATGGTGTGCAAAGTGTAGGCGCAGTCCCGGTCACTAATCCAACCACTACAGTGACTGTCAGAGCACCAGATGGTAATGTGGACTGTCCTGATGGGGCACAAGTCACGGGCGCCCCGTCGGGGTCTCCCCAAGTGGTACCGCCACGACACCCTCCACTGTGGTCCATGAGCCCAACCTTCGGCCCCGGCTTCTCCAGCACACCGCAGCAGCGAGGAACACACGCTGTGCAACCTGATAGTGTTGGAGCAGGACGGAGCATGTCTGCCATTTCACAGGGTTCAATCGGGCCCAGGATTGCGCTCGCACCACTAAGCCTGCCAAAGTTCTCTGGGGACAGAAGAAGCTACTGGCGATGGAAAGGTAACTGGGGGACGCTTCAGACGTTAGCTGAACCTACGGGCTCCCCTGAGTGTAGGCTCTTTCACCTGCTGGATAGCATCAGCGACACAGTGAAACGTGAACACAGGCTGTCTCATTGCAGGACCGCGGACGAGGTCTTCCGGGTTCTGGAGGACTGTTACGGGGACATGTCACAAATAGCAGATGACATTGTACTGGAGCTACAGGACCTACCAGCCGTGCGAAACAACCAACCAAGGGAGGCATTACAGTTAATCCAAGCGGTGGAAAGGGCGCTGTTGGACCTCATTGATCTAGGTTGTGAGGATGCCATAAAAAACCAGTTGGTGATCCGGTCACTGGAAAGTAAGCTGCCAGACAGTCTGAAAGAAAGGTGGCTGTTGTACCGGTGCGATGCAACCAGTAACGTCAACCCACGTAACCGGTTTGACAAACTCTGGCAGTTCCTGAGAGATCAGAAGACGGTTCTGGTGCAACTGGAGCAGTTACAGATCGCCAGACGACCGAACTCTGCTAGAGCCAGTGAAACGAGCTCCCGTGAGAAGGTGAAAGAAAGACTGGGGGACCGGAGGCAAGAGAGGCGTTCATTCACCAAGGCCACGGCAAGCGAGGCGAGGGGAGAATTATCGCGAGAGCCTTGTGGTATGTGTGGTGGAGAGGGGCATACAGGACGTTTGTACCGCTGTAAGACATTTAAGAAGTCCAGCCCCTCAGAGCGCAGAGCCCAAGTAAATAGGACCAAAGCCTGCCCCAAATGCTTGGATATCCATGGAAAAGATGGTCAATGCAGTAACAACTTTTTGTGTCGCAATGACGAATGTAAAAGAGGCGACGCCCCTCCAGATCACCACTTTTTTCTGTGCCTCAGATCACCAGCCAAAAAGGACACCACCAAGGGGGAGAAGAGGAGAGAACCCCGCGGGCCGACTGAAGAACAAGAGGCTGTGTTTGCAAGGATAGGTCTGACCCCGGAGCAGCTGGAGGCTGTTCGGAATGCCTGCACGAACAAAGTGTCTTCAACAATATGTGCTGGCAAAGATCTGGTGGGAGAGCGTGGTCCAAAGGAACACCCAGTCCTCATGATGTTGGTGGAGGTCACAACCAAGAGGGGGGACTGGGTTGGCGCACTAATCGATTTAGCCTCCGATACTAACTATATCACCCACCAAGCAGCAGAGAGGCTTGGGCTGATTGGGGAGCCAATCACACTGGTGGTGTATGGTGTGGGTGGTATGGAGATAAAAGAAGAAACAAAGAGATACTGTGTGAGCATAAAAGTAGCCACGAAAAAGGGAACATGGAGACTCCATGAGTTGCTCTGCTATGGGCTGAAGGAGATCGCCAGGGTGGACCATGCAGTAGACTCGAGGCGCCTGGAGGAGGTCTTCCAAGGTGCCGTCAAGCCAGGTGAGCTGACCCGCCCAGAGAAAGTCGAGTTACTCATCAGTACCCGGGAGGGTCGTCTTGCCCCCCAACGGATGATGAGGTGCGGCGACCTGGTGCTGTGGGACGGTCCGCTCGGAAAGACCGTCAGTGGTGTGCACCCTGACCTTTTTGAGGACATTGAGGTGACTGCACGCCGCTCTTCGACCCACTTAGCATGCTCCATGAGGGCAGAGTCCAGGAAGATTGAGGTTCTCCACAACTACTGCCTTGAGCTAAAGAGCAGCAAGGAAGTTGGAACCACGGCTGCATCCAATGCTGAGATCATCAAGTGGCTGCAGTGGGACAGCATTGGTGCCGCCTGCAACCCGTTGTGTGGCGGATGTCGTTGCGGGAAATGCGCCCCTGGGGGGAAGGAGATGTCACTCGCTGATGAGAGAGAGTTAGAGATCATCAGAAGAGGACTGACCTTCAAGTTGAGCGACCACCACAGCGACAAGCCCCACTGGGACGCCAGTTATCCCTGGAAGGAGAACCCTTCTACCCTGCCTAATAACCGCGAAGCTGTCAAGGTGGCATTCCTGAAATCGGAGAGGCGCCTTGAGAGGGATCCGAAATGGAAGGAAGCTTATGCGAGGCAGGTGCACGACATGGTAGCCAGGGGGGCCGCAGTCAAGCTTTCCAAGGCTGTGATGGACAATTGGAACGGAGCTGTGTGGTGGGTGAACCACCTGACAGCACCCAACCCGCACTCTGTCTCTACCCCGGTGAGACTGGTCTGGGACAGCAGCCGGGAATTCAAGGGCGTTAGTCTTAATGGCATCCTGTTGAAGGGCCCAGACGTCTTGAACCCCATCCGGGCGGTTCTGCTCCGTTTCCGTGAGGGGGAGCATGCGGCGATTGGCGACGTGTCCAAAATGTATAACTCGGTGTGGTTGGAGGATCAGGAAGTGCATGTCCATCGTTTCCTGTGGAGAGACTCACCAGCCGATGACATTGAGGACTACGCCGTGGTACGGGTGAACATGGGTGATAAACCAGCTGGCTGTATCGCTCAGGTGGCAATGCGAGAGACAGCCTACCTGCCACAGTTCACCGACAAAGTGGAAGAAAGACATGTCATTGTGGACAATGCCTATGTAGATGACATTCTGGTGTCCCACAATGACCCCCAAAGACTGACGGAGATCCTTGAGGGGGTTGAGGCCATCCTTGCCACCGGGGGGTTTCACCTCAAGCCATGGGTGCGATCTGGCCAAAGTGGGACTCAAGGTGGTATTCCCACCAAACCAGAGACCATTGTGTTGCCCAATCAGTTGCGGGACGAGGACAATAAGGCCCTTGGAGTGGGTTACCACGTGGGGGAGGACAAATTGTTCCTTATGGTGGCCGTCAATTTCTCCACTAGAAAGAAAAAGATGCGCACGGAACTCAACCTCACCGTGGAGGACATAGAGGAAAAGACGCCCGATCCTCTTACCCGGCGGATGTTACTGAGCCAGGTAGCTGGGCTTTATGACCCCCTTGGTCTGGCGACGCCCCTGAAACAAAAAGGCGTCATCCTCGTCAGAAGGGCCTTTCAAGAGGCTGGGACATTGACCAAAGATACATGGGACAAGCCACTGTCCAGTGAGCTGCGCGGGAAGGCGATTGAGCTCTTTAAAGAATATGCTCAGCTGAGTACCATCGCTTTCCCCAGGAGTGTTACCCCTACCGGCTGGCTGGGTAAACCCTGGGGGATAACGTTCTCCGATGGGAGCTGTGACTCTTATGGGGCGGTCCTCTACCTGCGCTGGGAGACTTCAGGAGGCGTTGTGACCCGGCTCGTGGAGTCAAAGGCTAAACTCACGCCGTTGGATCAGAAGGGTGATGCAGTTAAAGCGGAGATCTGCGGAGCCGTCTTTGCCACCCGTCTGAAGGGGTACATACAGAAGCATGGGCGGCTGGAAGTGGTGAGGTGGTACCACTTTGTCGATAGCCAAACTGTGCTAGGTGCCATCCAGCGGGAAAGTTATGGGTTCCAGACTTTCTTTGCTAATCGCATTGGTGAAATACAGAAGGCCGGACCTGTGACAGATTGGTGGTGGGTCCCCGGTCAGTACAATGTGGCTGACCTGGTCACGAGAGGGTGTTCCCCCAATCAACTTGATGATGACTCCCTGTGGCAGAGAGGTCCCGAGTTTCTGTCCAGAGTGGTGGGGGAGTGGCCGATGAAGTCTGCAGCGGAGGTAGCCTCTTGTTCCAGAGAGGTTGTGAGTAAACTCCAAAGAAAGGCTTTCACTGCCATCACCACAAGGGCCAAGGCTAAGAAATTGTCTGCACCAGATGATCCTAATGGTGTCAACGCTGTGGTCGGGGATGAAGCGACCACGTGGCCTCCTTCAGTCAGGTCCGCGCCAGGTGCTGCTACAGGGCCTTCTTCAGTAACTTCAGGTGTCTGCCGTACAAAGAGGTTTTGGGGGTTGGCTCTTGTAAGTCAGTTAGACCTTTTGAGGTTTGCAACGTTAACCAAACTCTGTGGGGCTGTAGGATACATCCGCAGAGCCGTGCACTTCTGGTTACTGTGCAGGGATCGAGCCAGTGAGCGAGAACAGTGGGAGGCAGTACTCACAGTCCAGGAGCGAGAGGCGGCTTTCCAGGACTTGTGTCTCGCTGCCCAGACAGGCGCGACTTTCCCCACTATGACACTTAATCGTCTGGTGGTAAACAAGGACAGTTCGACAGGCCTCCTGTTGTGCCACGGCCGGATTCAGTCCGTTGAGAAGGGGAGGCCAGGGGTCCCGCTGATCCCTTACAAGGAGCAGATCAGCACCCTTCTTGCTGAGGAAGCCCACCATGCCAACCATGAAGGCATAGCCGGCACCCTTCTCCGGATGAGGAAGAGAGCCTGGGTGGTGCAAGGCCCGAGAGTTGCTCGCAGAGTCATTGACTCATGCGTGCATTGTCGGAAGAACAAAGCCAAGTTATGCTCTCAAGTAATGGGCGATCTTCCTTCTGTACGCACCGAACCAGCAGCCCCTTTCGAGTACACAACACTCGACTTGTTTGGTCCATACACAGTCAGGGACGCTGTGAGACGGCGTGCGAAGAAGAAGGTCTGGGGCGTGGTCTTTAGTTGCATGGTCTCAAGAGCGATCCATGCGGATTTGGTCGAAGACCTATCAACTGAAGGCTTTCTCAAAACGTATCAGCGGTTCACCGCCCTAAGAGGTCATCCCAGAAAACTCTGGTCTGATCAGGGTACCAACTTCGTGGGGGCCAGACCTGCACTAGAAGATCTCTACAGCTTCCTGGCAGGTATTGACAAGCAGGAGGTCCAAAGGAGAGCAGTTGTGGCTGGGACTGACTGGGTGTGGGAGTTCAGTCCTGCAGACTCACCACATCGTAATGGGGCTGCGGAGGCAGCGGTCCGCGTGTTGAAGAGGTCGTTGTCCAGTGTTGGTGAGGAAGGTGATTTGACCACCCTAGAGTTTCAAACCCTCCTCTACCTAGCTGCCAACCTTTCCAATGAGAGGCCGATCGGTGCCAAGGCTCAGGTCCAGGAGGAAACAGTGGACGTTGTGACACCGAACTCATTGCTGCTGGGTCGGGCGGGGCCAAGAGGTGACACCCAGGGTTTTGAATTCCCTACCTACCCTTTCAGTCGTCTACGAGCAGTCCAGGTGGAGGTGGACAAGTTTTGGAGACGCTGGAGCCAGTTGGCAGGGCCTCACCTGTATGTTCGGCAAAAGTGGCACACCCCAGCCCGGAATGTCTCCGTTGGAGACCTAGTGTGGGTTGCAGACCAGAACGCCCTCCGAGGTCAATTCAGGCTGGGTCGCGTTGAGGAGACGTGCCCAGATGGCAAAGGTGTTGTCCGAGACGTCAAGGTGAGGGTTTGCCATAGCCTCCCCATCAGCCTGTCCCAAGCCAGGAAGGATAAGGAGTCGTGTCCTTCCATTACTCTACGCAGAGACGTCAGGAGACTGGTGGTGTTGCTACCGGTAGAGGAACAGTAGGGGACTCCACGGGCTCCCTTAAGTACCCGAAACTGTGGACACTTGGATATAGAACTCTGACCAAAATTGTGTCATTGAAAATGTTGTTTATGTAGTTTGTAACTTGAAAAGTTGTATTTTGTATATTACTGTTGTATTAACAGGTATTGTGGCCTGCTTTGTCAAAGACAAGTAGCCCAAGTGGGAGGTGTATGGGTTTCTCATTATCCCAAGCGTGTTAGGTGGTTAAAACTGTTTTTACTGGTCCGAGTTTGTGACGCCCCCTAGCGACGGCGGTCCACTGTTTATTGGTTCAGTTGGTGGTTAATATTATAACTTGTTGTGCCACGTTTTGACCGGTGAAGCCGAGCTGGTGAGTTCACATATATAAAAATGTTTGTGTGTAATGATTACGGAATGGATAATGTATCCGTGACATTAATGTAGTGATTTTGTTTACATTTGTGTTTTCAGTTGATTACCTGCTTCTGTAGCCTATTACTGCTACCTACGGCACGTTCAATGTTTATACCACTTCATAGCATGTGTGGAGTTGCTGTTGAAGAAAATAAACACGTGGAAAAGGACGGAGATTGTCGGAGCTGAGTATGACACTGTTTCACCAATCAAGACGCACCCCGTGCGGTGGGGGTTATTAGACTAACCAAGTTGGTTTAATAAAACCGTACATTAGGTTTTTGTCACAACTGCTGCCATTCGGATGTCATCTAGATTTACCCACAAGGCTGTTCAGGAGTCCCCAGGACTGTAACTACTACTGAAAATACCAAGGTCACACCCATAATATTTTTGGGTCAAAACTGTTGAAATGCATCGTCACACATCACAAAAGATTTTTCAAAATAAAGTATGTATTTAGACGCAGTGATACTTCAGGCTAAATGTATGCTTACATACTGATGTTAAGCTGGTATAGTGTTTACCAATTTATGGTTTATGTTTACTATGCTATGCTAATGCTAACATTTGCTAATCAGCCCCAAACACAACGTACAAATGAGGCTAGTAAGAATGTCATTTGTCTTGTAGGTATTTGGTCATAAACTAAATATTGGATAAATGTGAGTTTCGATATGATGAAGGTGCCAGATGAAAAGTTGAGGGCTGACCAAAGTTACCACAAATCATCCTGACAGGGATGAACATCAGTGCCACATGTCATGACATGATGACATGAAGTCTGTACTTAAGTGGTGGACTGACTGGCAGACATTACCTGATGAACTGGTGTGGTCAAAGAAAGATACATCTGACAAGATGACCAATGGGGGGCATTAGTGCACATGTCACGGCTGACCTGCACATTTGTGAAGGCTCCATTAATGATGAAAACCATATATGCAGATTTCGGAGCAACCTGTGCTGCCAAGTAGACAATGTCCTTTTCAGGAAAGGTCTCGCCTACTTTAGCAAGACAATGCCAGACCACATTCTGCATGTATTCCAACAGCGTGGCTCCGTAGTAAAAGAGTTTGGGTGGCAAATTGGCTGCCCTGCAGTCCCAATTTGTTACACACTGAAAATGTTTGACACATTATGAAAAATACAATATGACAAAGGAGACCCCGAACTGTTGAGGAGCTGAAATCAAACATCAAGCAAGAACGGGAAAACTTTCCACTTTCTAAATGACAAGAATTAGTCTCCTCAGTTCTCAAACGCTTACAGAGTGTAGTTAAAAAAAAAGAGGTGATACATCAGAATGGTAAAGATGACCCTGTCCCAAATTTTGAAACATGTTGCTGGCATCAAAGTCTAATTCGGATATTATATTCAAAAAAATAATGAGCTTTCTCAGTTTCAAGATTTGATGTGTTGTCTGTGTTATTTTCACTAAACATGGGGCTTCAAGTTTGATATCACCACCATATACATATTTTTAATGTACGCTAAATGAAGTGGGGTCCCAGTCAGTGACATCTAACAAATAATAGTGCTAGAAAGAAAATAACTCTGTCATCCTCACGGTAAAGTTGATCCATCATCCAGGTTTGTAGTGTCAGCCAGAGTTCAGCCAAGACTGGCAACTTCTGGAGAAACTCTGATCTGGAAATACAAAAATGATTCCTCCTCCTGACAGACTCCAGAGACATGACTTATGTTTAACCAGTTGGCAGCTGGTAAGCTAGGTTGTGTTGTCTGTGTTTTTTTTTTTTTTCTCTCTCTTCAAATACAACAGCACCTTAAAGTTCCCTAGACTGTAAAAAACTTGCCATCTGCATTCTTCTTGACATTGAACAGTTGTTTTACAGGCTGCTCAGTACTCTCCATGACAGGTAAACTGACCTTTATGTGCAAATTCTGTGCAGTTCCCCTTTAATGTGGCTCAAAACACATCTGAAAATGTCAGGCTCCGCATGCGTTTCCTCTCTCAGAGTTGTAATACAAATCTGCTCTGTGCCACGTGTGCTCAAAAAGTCTGATTTGAAAGGTTGTGTAAACCTGGCCTACACTGACATAAAGGCTGTCTTTGTTTTGAAGATCCATTTCTGGGCCTGCTGCCACTTGAGAAGTCACAAACATTTGTGCTGAACTACATTACAGAAAATTCATTTTGGGTTATACTTTTAAGACAGATGAAAAACAATGAAATTATTAGCTGAAACTCCCTAGCCACTTATTGCATATCCAAAATTTGCTCTGCTTTGAGGCAGATGAGTCACACTTTTCCCCTTAACAAGAAGTTTTAATCACTCTTTTGTTCTGTTCCTGACAACACACACAGCAAAAGCTTTGTTCATCGGCTGTGTTGAATTTAATTGGCATTTGCTGAGTTTCTGCGTCGCTCGAGTCGGTCCACTGGATGCTACCCTCAGGTAAGGCAATTATAATCAGCACACTGTCTCTCTCTTCTTCAAGGCCCGGCTTCTCCTCAAAGAGCTTCTTGTGCAGAAAAACACACGATGGACTTGATCGGAGCTCTGTTTACAAGTTTAATGATCAAACACATTTGGATTTCAAATAACATCTGTTCAGCATGTTTGAGGTACTTTAAATCTGAAAAATCAGTCCCAACGCAGCCACCATCATTGATCCTATTTTGGGTTTACAACAGCAGGTAAAAGACATTACTGATGCTATTTCAGCTGTTAACAGATGTAAATACAGGTTTAAGACCTCGGATGATGCTTTTGTTGTACTTAACATATGTAAATGCAGGCTCACTAAGACCCATTATCATCTATCCCTTTATTTATTGCATTTGATTGCAATGGCGTGCAAACAGAGACCCATATTGTCTGAGTTAGAAATGAGTTACTGTCAACACAAGTGAATGAAGCGTCTGTCTCGTGTTTCATCCTATGTCTACAAGTGATCAGCCTGCTGTGATTGAACCAAACAAATTAAATCTGAGAGGATCTGATGCTTCTCCCAGCCTGTCCGTCTGAATATCTATGAGCTTATGAGATCTGGCAGTCAGCCTGTTCACTCTGGAAGTGGAAAAAGCTGGATCTGTCCATAGTGAAGCTAATTCAACAAATCTGATAGCTCATCTCTCTGCACAACAACAGCAGACTGTTTGGAGTGGCATGGCAGCCTTCTCCACTGTTAAGTGTGACAGCAGTTTGTATACCTGTGTTCCATTTCATGAGGAAAGTTCCTTCGGATGATTAAGGAAATGCCTACCAAAATGTAATATTTCTTTAATTATCTTGGGTTTCAAAAGCATACTTATAAAATAAACTTGAGATTGTGTAAGAATGTTCTTCATCTGTAAGTTGTGAAACTATGTTCCCTCATTGTAATCCAAGCTAAGCAGTTAGTCCTGTATTGATTTGCTGTTCTCTGTTCATTGTGTATGAACACTCTAACCTTCAAATACCAGTTACTGTATGTGCACACTGCAGACTACACATGACAACATTATAAATCACCTAGCAGACAACAAGCACTACCTATCAAGGGTATGATGTACAGGATATCCATTTGTTCTTGGTTACTCTGCATAAATGAAAAACACAATTTGTTAATCAATGATAACACAAAAGCAGTGTTATTCAACTGAAATTCAATGTTACTCACCAAAAAAACTCCTAGCCCGAACAAAAGAGTTGAATGCTTACTTCCTCATAAGACAGGCTGATTTCTTGAAATATTTTATATAGTGCTGTCAATCGATTAAATTATTTAATCGCATAAACGTCATAGTTAACTCGCGATTAATCACAAATTAATAGCACATTTTTATCTATTCTAAAGGTCCCATTAATTATCATTTTAATACTGTTATCAACATGGAAAAGTGGATAGGCTTGCTTTGTGCAAATGTTTTTTTATTGAAAACAATGTGTAGTGTTATATTTCACACTAACATTCTCATTTTGAGCAGTCATTCACATTTGAATGAATCAAATCTCAACAATTTAACACTGTCACTAAACAGATGACAAATATTTTTCAATTTCAGTTTTATTTGTATAGCGCCAAATCACAACAGAAGTTGTCTCAGGACACTTTCCATATAGAGCTGGTACAGACCAAGCTCTTTTATCTACAGAGAACCAACAATTCCCCCATGAGCAAGCACTTGGCGACAGTGGCGAGGAAAAACTTCCTTTTAACAGGCAGAAACCTCGAGCAGAACCAGACTCTGGGTGGGCGGCCATCTGCCTCGACCGGTTGGGTGAGAGAGGGAGAGCAAGAGAGGGAGAGTGAGACAGACAGACAGACAGACAGACAGACAGACAGACAGACAGACAGACAGAAATGCAGTCAGAGAGAGAGAGACAGAGAGACAGACATGCAATCACAGTAACAGTGACAGTGGATGTGATAATAGCAGTAGCAGTTGCAGTGGATGTCAGGCAGGGCCAAGGCAGGAGACGCAGCTGCAATCCACAATCCAGATTCAGCCACTGTGCAACTTGCAAGACGACCAAGCACAGAGACTCCAGGGAAGGAGCTAAGTTAGTAACACGCCGTGGTAGGACATGAAAGCGTGCAGATGGAGAGGGACAGAAGGACAGAGGAGCTCGGTGTATCTTTGGAGGTCCCCCGACAGTCTAATCCTATAGCAGCATAACTAGGGGCTGGTCCAGGACAAGCCTGAGCCAGCCCTAACTATAAGCTTTATCAAAAAGGAAAGTTTTAAGCCTACTCTTAAATGTAGAGACAGTGTCTGCCTCCCGGACAAAGACTGGAAGATGGTTCCACAGGAGAGGAGCTTGATAGCTAAATGCTCTGACTCCTGTTCTGCTTTTTGAGACTTTAGGAACCATAAGTAGACCTGCATTCTGGGAACGCAGTGTTCGAGTGGGCCAATAAGGTACTATGAGCTCTTTAAGATAAGAAGGTGCCTGGCCATTTATGGCTTTGTAAGTAAGGAGGAGAATTTTAAACTCTATTCTAAATTTTACAGGGAGCCAGTGCAGAGTGGCTAGTATTGGAGAAATATGATCTCTCTTCCTGGTTTTTGTCAGAACACGTGCTGCAGCGTTCTGGAGCAACTGGAGAATATTCAGCAACGAATTTGGGCAGCCTGATAGTAAGGAATTGCAATAATCCAGCCTGGAAGTTACAAATGCATGGACTAGTTTTTCTGCATCATTTTGAGACAAAATATGCCTGATTTTTGCGATATTACGTAGGTGAAAAAAGGCAGTCCTTGAAATTTGTTTTACATGGGAGTGAAAGGACATGTCTTGGTCAAAGATGACTCCCAGATTCTTTACAGTGGTGCTGGAGGCCAGCGCAATGCCATCCATAACTGCTATGTCATCAGAAAGTGACTTTCTAAGATGTTTAGGGCCTACTACTATAACTTCAGTTTTGTCTGAGTTTAGCATCAGAAAATTGCAAGTCATCCAGGTCTTTATGTCATGAAGACATGCTTGTAGTCTATTTAACTGACTGGTTTCTTCCAGCTTCATTGATAAATATAGCTGGGTATCATCTGCATAGCAATGAAAATTTGAGTGCTTCCTGATAATCTTACCTAAAGGAAGCATATATAAGGTGAATAGAATTGGTCCAAGCACAGAACCCTGCGGAACTCCATAGCTGACTTTAGTGAGCACAGACGAGTCATCATTAACGCGTACAAACTGAGAGCGAAGTAGGATTTAAACCAGCTTAGCACAGTTCCCTTAATGCCAATGAAATGTTCCAGTGTCTGCAATAGGATGCCATGGTCAATGGTGTCAAATGCAGCACTAAGATCCAATAAGACTAGTACAGAGACAAATCCTTTATCAGATGCAATTAGAAGGTCATTTGTAACTTTAACCAGTGCTGTCTCTGTGCTATGATGTACTCTAAATCCTGACTGGAAATCCTCAAATAAACTATTATTCCTTAGAAAGTCGCACAGCTGATTGGCAACTGCTTTCTCAAGAGTTTTTGAGAGAAAGGGAAGGTTGGATATCGGTCTATAGTTGGCTAAAACCCCTGGATCAAGAGTAGGCTTTTTAAGTAGCGGTTTTATCACAGCTACTTTAAAGGACTGTGGTACGTAGCCTGTTGATAGAGACAGATTGACCATGTCTAATACTGAAGAGTCAATTAAAGGTAATACTTCTTTAAACAGCTTAGTCAGGATAGGATCTAAAATACAGGTTGATGATTTTGATGATGAAATTATTGAAATTAGTTAGTGAAGGTCGACAGGAGTAAAGCAGTCTAAAACTGCGACAGACTGAGTAACAGTTTCTACGGTTTCTGTGTTTGAAGACAAAACAGTACCTGTTGACGGCAGGAGCCGATGAATTCTATCTCTAATATTTAGAATTTTATCTTTAAAGAAGCTAATGAAGTCATTACTCTTCAGAGCTAAAGGAATACATGGTTCAACAGAATTATGGCTCTCTGTCAGCCTGGCTACAGTGCTGAAGAGAAACCTGGGATTGTTCTTATTTTCCTCTATTAGTGCAGAGTAATAGGCTGCCCTGGCACTGCGGAGGGCTTTCCTGTATATTTTAAGACTGTCTTGCCAGGTGGACCGAAATTCTTCCAAATTGGTAGAACGCCATTTCCTTTCTATTTTCCGTGAAGTTTGCTTTAATTTGCGGGTTTGAGGAGTATACCATGGAGCTAACCTCCTCTGTTTAATTTTCTTCTTTTTTAGGGGAGCAACAGAGTCAAGTGTCATACGCAACGATCCTGTAGCACTATCAACCAGGTAGTCAATCTGGGAGGGACTAACGTTAGCATAGGAATCCTTTGTTGTATTGAAACATAGCATTGAATTAAATACTGATGGGATCATATCCTTAAATTTAGCTACAGCACTATCAGACAGGAGTCTGGTATAAGAATTTTTGCCTACTGGCTGGTAGTCTGGTAATATGAATTCAAAAGTTATTAAATGATGGTCCCATAAAAGATGATTCTGTGAGGAGACTATTAAGTCTTCGATTTCAATGCCATATGTCAGAACAAGGTTGAGGGTGTGGTTAAAACAGTGAGTCTGTTCATGTACATTCTGACGGAAGCCAACTGAGTCTAATACTGAGATAAACACAGTGCTAAGGCTGTCATTATCAACGTCGACATGTACATTAAAGTCACCTACAATAATTACTTTATCTGCTTTAAGGACTAAACCTGATAGAAACTCAGAGAACTCAGCTATAAATTCGGAGTAAGGACCAGGAGAGCGGTATACTATAACAAATAAAACTGGCTGCACTATTTTCCATTTTTCATGAGAAAGAGTGAGAACAAGGCTTTCAAATGAGTTATAGTCGAGTTTAGGTTTAGGGTTGATCAAAAGGCTTGAGTCAAAAATGGCTGCAAGCAAATAAATAAATGCTTGGTTACAAAAAAGCCCCTTCAACAACCCTTTCTAAAGGATCAAAACAGGGTAATCCAAAATAAAGTTACAAAGTGCACATCATTGTAAACTAGGATTCAGCCTATAGTGCAGTTAAACCATGGCTTAAACTTTCCTTTCTTAAGTTTCCTCTGAACATACAAGCAGTCAGACTATACTGCTCTTCTGTTTATTCACCAGAGGCTTATCAACGCAGCCTCTTATTTCTCTCCAGAAATAATGAACATTACTTGGCTATGGCTGCAATAATATATAATAATATGCCTCTGTCCAAACTTTGGTCTTGTCAGTCGACCCATCTGGCAACTTTTTGAAACTAAACTCTCTATTCAGAATCTTGTTCGCATCCATTTCGGCATTTCGCACTTGACATCCGCCTACACTTTCACAGCTAGCGAGCAGGCAAGACCAAAACATGCGTGGGGCGTGTTTTGTTTCCGGTTTACAGTCGGATCCTGTAGTTTTTGTAACGTTACTAGCAGTGGCCACAGCTTATAAAAAACTACAAGTTCACTAGGTCACAAAGAACGTAAAAAAAAAATGACACCGTTAAAATTGATTTGTGTTAACGCCTTAATAACGCAATATTTTTGAGAGCACTAATTTTATATTGAGCACTGTTTACTTGCAGTCTTCTTCTTCCCTATCTTTGCTGGTGCATTGCTGTATATCTCATAGTTTACCACTGGAATATTGCAAAATCATTCATAGAATTTTGTATCATCTGGTCAAAAACTTTACAGAGAGCCTTTATGCCAGTCAGACAGAAATTCACTGCCCATTCATATGGAAATCACATTCACTTCCACTGGCAAACGGACCCACCTCCTTGGTTTCCCACAGGACCACGCCTCAAACACACCCTAATTACGCACCAGGTTATTTAAGCACACCTGATTCATCCATCTCCCCTTCGACTCGTTTTCTGCACTGTCTCATATGACACGCACTAAACGCGAGCCTAAAATCTTTATCTCAACTCATGGACCAGGAACTCTTCCTTAAGCCTTCCGACAGCAACTTGTTCGACGACTAACCAACTCCAGAAGTCCCTGAATCACGTCCATCTTTGCAAAGCCAATGCCACCAGCATTGGCTGAGTGACAGGTGAAGCCTCCACCATACACACGGACCACGGCAACACTCCAACCTCTCCCCAGCGTTAAACAGATCCAAATGGACAGTCACCCACTTGAAACATACTCTCAAGCAGTGAAACATCCGCTTCCTTTTGTCTGGTCCAAGGGCATGTACCTAGAAGCAAGATGAATGGGCTATCCCTCTATATTTGGATACAAATCAAGTTTTCTGGTATCATAAAGCTAGCATGTAAGCCCATGATGCATGGCTAACCTGCTCAAGGCTAACTTCTCAGGATCAGATCAAAACCTGCCAACAGCCTGACTTGAGTCACTATTCCAACAAAACCCTGACATGGAGGAAAACAGTTTACAATAACATTAAGAACAAGAGATATTTTTATGCGTTGTTACAGACTTTACACGTGTCCACTCTGGTTTTAAAACAGCTTCTAAGATAGTTCATGACACTAGATACACAACGATGATTAATGCTGCATTTAAATAGCACAACGACAGGATTCCTGATAGTGTTGATGCTTTTACACTCTCATTCTGTCACTGCAGCTCAGAATAACATGATGTGACTTTATGTACTTGATTCATTTGGCAATAAAAAATAGGCCTGTTTTCTGCTTTGTTCTTACATTGCTTTTTTATGTGTATCACACATCAATGATAGTTTGGTCATCATTAGGATAAAAAACAAAACAGTCACTCGAATGAAGATATATAACATTCCCACACCTACTTATAACCTTAGCCTTCCTTTGGTATTTGGAAAATATGCCTAGCTTCTACAGCTTATTATTTTATCTCTTCTAGTTATGTGATTATAGTGTTTACGTTTCACCTTCACTTTTTGATGTCGCTATAACCAAATTTCCCTGCAGCTATCCCTGTTTCATCTCATTTCATTTTAAGTACTTCACTCCTGGTTCTGATGTTGCTTGTAATTAATGTCCATTTGTAATTGCAGCGAAGCCAGGTACCCCCAAGAGAGCCAGACTAACTTGATCTCACTTTGTGATGAAGGCCCCAGGTCACTGAGTGGTTTAAGACTCCATATAATTACAATATACCTGATCCAACATATTTGTTCCATGCCATCCCCAATTCCCCTCTTTCCCACGCATGTTTTGTTGAGATCTCATGAGGCCAAAACCACTCCCAACTAATAATAATAATAATAATAATAATAATAATAATAATAATAATAATAATAATAATAATAATGCAACAAGGTTGCCGGTTTGATTCCCGGGTCGGGCGGGGCCTTTCTGTTCCCGTGCATGCGTGGGTTCTCTCCAGGCACTCCAGCTTCCTCCCACAGACCAAAAATATGCTCATTAGGTTAACTGGTGACTGTAAAATTGCCCCTAGGTGTGAGTATGAGTGTGAATGGTTGTGTGTTTGTGCCTTGCGATCGACTGGCGACCGGTCCAGGGTGTACCCCGCCTCTCGCCCGTTGACGGCTGGGATAGGCTCCAGCACCCCCCAGGATAGAAAATGGATGGATGGGTAATAATAATTGTAATAATAATAATAATAATAATAATAATAATAATAATGAAACCCCTCTTTAAATTTTTTTTAAGAGCGGCGTACTTCTCCCCATCGGAGGCAGAAGTCCTCATGGAGGCTTACGAGGAGGTGAAGGACCAAATTAAAAAGAAAGGCAACAGTTATAAAACAACAACAACAAGTATTGCAGACCGCCTAAATGCGTAAGTAGCGCACAAATACACACTCACTGCTCCGCGGAAACATCACAATTACAATCCAAATAGTTGATTAACATCTCCGAAAACGTAGTTGTACTCTGATCATGAATCAGTTGAAATTGTAAATGAAATTGTGTAAATGTAACTGCATCAGACTGTATAACTCCTTGTTATTCCATGGTCTGGGTGAATACTCAATTCTGATTGGCTGCAGGGTGTCCGTTAGAAAGTGTTATAGGACACCTATAAAAAAGTTCCGGTCAAATAGCCTGATTGTTCTAAATTATTGCACTGGCTCAAACGCTAGTTGGTAACAGAAACTGTCTTGCTTACCTTACTTACTTACTTATTTGCTTGATACAGAGTGAATGGTAGATAATATTTATAAAAAAGGATTTAGGATAGACTTACTTGCTTGATACACATTTAATGATCAGAGTGAATGGTGGATAATATTTCTTGCAATAAAAACGGTTTAGGAAACTATCTGTGGACTTTGATTCTTTGAAACAAAATGTCACATCATCCTCTGGACACACACAAGCGGTAAGAGGTGCACTTGCCCTCTGAAATGATACTTTGTATCCCGTAACATAACATTAGCAATCATGTCACTTCCCTCCATTCATTTCTGACAATGGACACCTTGTTGGGCATTATCCCTTACATAATTTCTCTTTGGGATATGGATTTGTCCTGCATTTATTTCAATGTGCAGACATGTGGGGTGTATTACAGACCGTTGGATGTGTATTTATTCTTGTGTTGTATAATATGCTTTGATTCTGTGCTTTCTATCTCGTAGAGTCACTGTGTGACTTCAGTTTGGAAAGGAACTGATGCTTTGATTTGTCCTTATTCAATAAAGCAACATCATGTTACTCTTGATGTGTATTTATATTTATATTGGATGTGTATTTTATATATAGTCTATGGGAAACTGTCTATCTGATGAATGCAACACATCTAAAATCATCATTTATCTACAATGATTGAAATTAATTAAAATTGAAATGAATGATGCTTATGTTTTGTGTTAATGTTGAAATAATGACAGTGGATCTAGTTGAATGTGATAATGTGTAGTGGGCAGTAGAATAACTATTGGTTTCCATTTGTGATGACTGCTGACTGAGATAAGGGATGAGGTTAAATAGATTCTGGAATTTAGCCTGGTCTGGAGCAGGCTAGCTCCACAGAATAAATCTCCATGGTAACTTATCCCATAACATATCCCACTTTCCGCTATCCTGCTAACCAACATATCCTGGCTTAATCCCTTATCCTAGTTTTGTGCAACGGGCCCCAGGATAACACAATTTGTGATGTCCATCCATCCATCCATCCATTATCTTCCGCTTATCCGGGGCCGGGTTGCGGGGGGAGCAGTCTGAGCAGGGACGCCCAGACTTCCCTCTCCCCGGACACTTCCTCCAACTCTTCCGGGGGGATCCCGAGGCGTTCCCAGGCCAGCCGAGTGACGTAGTCACCCCAGCGTGTCCTGGGTCTTCCCCGGGGCCTCCTCCCGGTGGGACATGCCTGGAACACCTCCCTAGGGAGGCGTCCAGGGGGCATCCGATAGAGATGCCCGAGCCACCTCAGCTGACTCCTCTCGATGCGGAGGAGCAGCGACTCTACTCTGAGCTCCTCCCGGGTGACAGAGCTCCTCACCCTATCTCTAAGGGAGCGCTCCGCCACCCTGCGGAGGAAACTCATTTCAGCCGCTTGTATCCGGGACCTTCTTTCGGTCATGACCCAAAGTTCATGACCATAGGTGAGGGTAGGAACGTAGATTGACCGGTAAATCGAGAGCTTCGCCTTTCGGCTCAGCTCCTTCTTTACCACGACAGACCGATACAGCGACCGCATTACTGCAGCCGCTGCACCGATCCGCCTGTCAATCTCACGTTCCATCCTTCCCTCACTCGTGAACAGGATCCCAAGATACTTAAACTCCTCCACTTGAGGCAGGAACTCTCCTCCAACCTGAAGGGAGCAAGCCACCTTTTTCCGGTCGAGAACCATGGCCTCGGACTTGGAGGTGCTTACTCTCATCCCAGCTGCTTCACACTCGGCTGCGAACCGCCCCAGCGCATGCTGAAGGTCCTGGCTCGAGGAAGCCAACAAGACAACATCATCCGCGAAAAGCAGAGACGAAATCTGCCGGCCCCCGAACCGAACCCCCTCCGGCCCCTGGCTGCGCCTAGAAATCCTGTCCATAAAAATGATGAACAGAACCGGTGACACAGGGCAGCCCTGCCGGAGTCCAACATGCACTGGGAACAGGTCCGACTTACTGCCGGCAATGCGGACCAAGCTCCTGCTCCGGTTGTACAGGGACTGTACAGCCCTCAACAGAGGGCCTCCAACCCCATACTCCTGGAGCACCTCCCACAGAATGACGCGAGGGACACGGTCGAATGCCTTCTCCAAGTCCACGAAGCACATGTGGACTGTTTGGGCAAACTCCCATGAACCCTCAAGCACCCTGTGGAGGGTATAGAGCTGGTCCAGTGTTCCACGGCCAGGACGAAAACCGCATTGTTCCTCTTGAATCCGGGGTTCGACTATCGGCCGGATTCTCCTCTCCAGTACCCTGGAATAGACTTTACCAGGGAGGCTGAGGAGTGTGATCCCCCGATAGTTGGAACACACCCTCCGGTCCCCCTTTTTAAAAAGAGGGACCACCACCCCAGTCTGCCAGTCCAGAGGCACTGTCCCCGTCTGCCACGCGATGCTGCAGAGGCGTGTCAACCAAGACAGTCCTACAACATCCAGAGACTTGAGGTACTCAGGGCGGATCTCATCCACCCCCGGCGCT
Source organism: Chaetodon trifascialis (assembly GCF_039877785.1). NCBI lineage: Eukaryota > Metazoa > Chordata > Actinopteri > Chaetodontiformes > Chaetodontidae > Chaetodon > Chaetodon trifascialis. The sequence continues at coordinate 26,877,938 of NC_092059.1, read as the reverse complement.
TTGCCACCGAGGAGCTTGCGAACTGCCTCAGTGACTTCAGCCCCGGTGATGAATGAATCGACCTCCAAGTCCCCAGTCTCTGCTTCCTCTACGGAAGACATGACAGAGGGATTGAGGAGATCCTCGAAGTATTCCTTCCACCGCCCGACAATATCAGCAGTCGAGGTCAACAGCTCCCCACCTCCACTGTAAACAGTGTTGACAGAAAGCTGCTTCCCCCTCCTGAGGCGCCGAACGGTTTGCCAGAATTTCCTCGAGGCCAACCGGTAGTCCTCCTCCATGGCCTCCCCGAACTCCTCCCAGACCCGAGTTTTTGCTTCTACAACCGCCCGAGCTGCCGCACGCTTGGTCTGCCGGTACCCATCAGCTGCCTCAGGAGTCCTATGAGCCAACCAGGCCTGATAGGACTCCTTCTTCAGCTTGACGGCATCCCTTACTTCCGGTGTCCACCACCGGGTTCGGGGGTTGCCGCCACGACAGGCACCGCCGACTTTACGGCCACAGCTATGGACGGCTGCATCAACAATGGAAGTGGAGAACATGGTCCATTCGGACTCAATGTCTCCAACCTCCCTCGGGATCTGGTTGAAGCTCTCCCGGAGGTGGGAGTTGAAAACTTCCCTGACAGCGGGTTCCGCCAGACGTTCCCAACAGACCCTCACGGTACGTTTGGGTCTGCCAAGTCTGTCCCGCTTCTTCCCCTGCCAGCGAATCCAACTCACCACCAGGTGGTGATCAGTTGACAGCTCAGCCCCTCTCTTTACCCGAGTGTCCAAGACATACCGCCGAAGGTCAGATGATACGACTACAAAGTCGATCATTGACCTCCGGCCTAGGGTGTCCTGGTGCCACGTGCACTGATGGACACCCTTATGCTTGAACATGGTGTTCGTTATGGACAAACTGTGACTAGCACAGAAATCCAATAACAGAACACCACTCGGGTTCAGATCGGGGAGGCCGTTCCTCCCAATCACTCCCCTCCAGGTGTCACTGTCGCTGCCCACGTGAGCATTGAAGTCTCCCAGCAGAACAATGGAGTCCCCGGTTGGAGCACTTTCCAGTACCCCTCCCAGGGACTCCAAGAAGGCCGGGTACTCTACGCTACTGTTCGGCCCGTAGGCCGAAACAATAGTGAGAGACCTATCCCCAACCCGAAGGCGCAGGGAAGCGACCCTCTCGCTCAGCGGGGAGAACTCCAACACATGGCGGCTGAGCTGGGGGGCTATAAGCAAGCCCACACCAGCTCGCCGCCTCTCACCGCGGGCAACTCCAGAGTAGAAGAGAGTCCAGCCTCTCTCAAGGAGTTGGGTTCCCGAGCCCAGACTGTGCGTGGAGGTGAGCCCGACTATCTCTAGCCGGTACCGCTCAACCTTCCGCACTAGCTCAGGCTCTTTCCCCCACAGTGAGGTGACATTCCATGTCCCCATAGCCAGAGTCGTTGTCCAGGGTTTGGGTCGCCGGGGCCCCTGCCCACGACTGCTACCCATTCCACATAGCACCGGCCCCTTCTGATCCTTCCTGTGGGTGGTGGGCCTACGGGAAGGCGGGCCCACGTCGCTCCTTCGGGCTGTGCCCGGCCGGGTCCCGTGGGCAAAGACCCGGCCACCAGGCGCTCGCCTGCGAGCCCCAACCCCAGGCCTGGCTCCAGGGCGGGGCCCCGGTGACGCCAATCCGGGCGACGTACGCTTCCTTGCTTTAATTTCTTTCATAGGGGCTTCTTGAACTGCTCTTAGTCTGACCCGTCACCTAGAACCTGTTTGCCTTGGGAGACCCTACCAGGGGCATTAAGCCCCGGACAACATAGTCTCTAGGATCATTCGGGTACTCAAACTCCTCCACCACGATAAGGTGGCAGTTCAAGGAGATTCGTGATGTCATGTAATCAAAACATCATGTGACTTCTCAAATGTTCAATCATAGACAAGGGTGGATTGACCTTTAAACAGGAAGCACCTGTGTGAAGTGTTAAGACAAACTTAATGTAAAAGACATATATTTCTGATGAGGAAAACAATACTGCTAGTTTTGTTTTTTGTTTTTTATTAATCAGGATGTGTTTATAATATGTTTTGAGTCAAAAAATTGAAACTATTTTAGTGTGCTCTTGGTCAATGAACACTGTTGACATTTTACTCACTTTCAGTCAGATTATATTGAATATTTTTAGCAACAAAAACAAACAAAAAAAGCAGGTGTTCAGAGTTCAGAGTTTGTGTATGTTCGATGGTGTGTGTGTGTGTGTGTGTGTGTGTGTGTGTGTGTGTGTGTGTGTGTGTGTGTGTGTGTGTGTGCTGTGTTTGTGTTTGTGTTTGTGTGTGCATGTGCTCAATTAAGACTTTGGCAAATTTGCAGGACTGTCATAGTGCCTTACCTGCTGCTGTGCCGTCTCATCTGTTCACCTGCTTAGCCAGTACTTTTCCATACTCAGCCACGCCTACCCACCCACTCACCTGATCTCCTGATTAATCTCTACAACCTTCATTTTGCCCATGCTGCCAACTTGAGTATTTGTGTTGCTTTGTGTCGAATCCTTGCTGTTTTTGAGCCAAAGCAGAGATCAATAGTTCACTGGGACATTTAATGTTTCACATTGGATTTCTCGTATTGAGAGTGTGATAAAGCAGAATGAATACTCATCAGATGTCCAAATGAAAGCATTCATCCTGAGGCTGATCTGCATGATAACTGTACACTGTGGTGCAGTAAAACTCAGAACACGCACAGTGAAACTGAAAAATCCACTACAGTTACTGACATCTTTCGTCTGTATAACACCCCTAGTGGCACCGCCTGTCTCACTTAGAACAGAGGACATGAGTTTGAATTGAGTCATTTCTGGAAAGAAAGTTTGAGTTGAGATCTTAGATACAGTAATGCTGTGAAGTGCCCTCCAGAAGATGCTTTTCTCTTCAGCATCGTAGCTACTTCTCTAATTCAAACAAGACTAAAGCAACACTTCAAAATGACACAAAACATGCTAAACACAAAGTCAGTTGTGATAGATGATTTATTTGATTTGATATCCAGCTAGGATGGTTCAGAACTTCCTATCCTGGGTGATATGAACATTAACTGTTTAACTTATGCTGATAATTCAATACATCTCTGCGCTGAATTCAATCTTACACAACTCATTTCCTCCCCCCACATGACCAGATCTAGAAAGTGCAGAAAAGGCCACCCTCTTTGATGTTATCCTCATCAATAAATCCAGTGGCATTTTTCCTCTTGACTTCACTGACCGCTGTCCAATAGCATGCATCCGTGATATGAAACTGAAATGACAAAGATCCAAACCACTTTCAAAAGGAATTTCAAACACTTTTCTGACCATATATTTGTCAGATTTGTACTGCAGTGATATGAGTTTACTCAATCTCTGAGCCAAACTAGGGCTTTGGCTTTTTTTTCTTCTTCCATGAAAACAGATGAGTATGTGCCATCTAAAAAAATTCAGAGTCAAAAATAGAAGCAATCCTTGGTTCTGCTCAGAAATTACAGATATGTTATGTACAATGGATGCTGCCGGCACAAAGCACTTATAATTAAATCATCTGTTGATTTTCAACAGGGTAATAGATGTCTCACTATTATTATGTCTCTGCGGTATCTGAAAGTCAAGGAAACCCAGATAAGTTTTGGAAAGCTCTGTCAATAGTTGTTTGTCATTTTGACCCAGTGAAATTATTTCAGGTTTTAACACTAGCTCAACTGGAACAAGCATATGTGAAACATTTAATGCATACTTTATTTCTTCAGGTATTTGAAAATGCCTGATCTCCTCCGTCTGGCTGTAATCATGGTGCACTTTGCTGGGCAAACAAACCTGCCACATTTTACACAAAATGCTTACACAAGCATTTTACTAATCTGTGTTTATGGTATTAGTTCTATTGATACAAAAAAAAAAAACAACAAAAAAAAAGCATTGTATATAAATCGGCACCTTCTGTGCCTAGGTGGTTAAAAATTAGCATTTCGTTTTCTGTACTGTAGAGCAAACTTTGATTGATTTAAAATTAAATATAAATGTGTTTTCGAGAAAACTGACAGTCCCACTGAAATAATGTTATAAATACCTTGGTTTCCAGCTGGATGACAAGCTATCCTTTAAAAAACATATGAATGAACTAAGTCTTGAAATGGAAAACTGGTATTGTTTCTGTAGAAACAAGACTTGCATTAGTCAAAGCTGCAGAAAGCAAATTATCCAATCAACTTTTTTTACTCACTGTGGATCTAATTTATATGCATTTTGCCTGCACAGTCCACTTTCTCTCAAACCTTGATGCAGTCTGCCCTCAGGTTCATAACTTCCTGGCATACTACTGGAATATCTCTCATGTTGTCTTTACAATAAATTAAGTTGGCACAGCACTAGATCCCAAGACCCTTCGGTCCTCTAGGATCACCCTGACAACACTAAGACTGGGAAACTGGCTCTGAAATATGATGCACAAACAAATGAAACAACTTGCAGAAACTAGACAATCCGATCCCTTTTAATGAATAAAAATCTCTTGTGTGTCAGAGTGGTGTGAATGGATGTGTTTTATTTGAACTGATGATATTTCTTATGTTGTTTTTATCCATCCATCCATTGTCTATACCTGACTATCCCTTTTTGGGGTTGCGGGGGGGCTGGAGCCTATCCCAGCTGTCAACGGGTGAGAGGTGGGGTACACCCTGAACCGGTCGACAGCCGATCGCAGGGCAACATATACAGACATACAACCATTCACGCTCACAATCACACCTAAGGACAATTTTACCAACCCATTAGGACAATTAACCTAATAATCTTCAGTTGTATTTTATATGTGTTATCGGGGCATCATTATAAAAGAGAGGTTACTCTCAATGGCTTTTCCCTGGATCTCAGCAATAACTCTGGTGATGAAATGTTATCATGACTTATTGAAGAGATGGCCAAAGCTCAGTATGTCCAACGTAGAAGACATGATGGTTCTGGCAGCGTTAAAGACAACATTTTGATCAAATTGCTAAGAACATGTTTTAACATTTTAAATACATTAAAGAATTAAGCATTTAAATTTGTTTTTTATTCAGATTTATACTGTATTTACTTCATGGAGCACTGAAGACAGAACTAAAGATCACGAATATACATTTTGAACAGTGATGTGGAAAAATGAAAAGACATAAAGCAATGTTTGATAGAAAATGCAAATGTAATTTATTACAATTCAAAAGTACCTGATATCAAAAGACAGCAACATTATTACATGAACCAAGGTTACATTTAATTGAAGTGCAAGTTTGACATCAAGTTGTATGTTAAAGGATGAGGGCAGGAGCATCATCAGTACTGTGAGCATGACAGGACAGCTTCTCTCCCTCCTCAGGTGGTATCGCCGTCCATCATCTTGGTCAACATCACACACCATTTTTCCCACAGGACCAAATAGGACAGGTACAGAATATCTGTGTCAGTCCTGACACGCAAGTCACCCAAGAGGGAAAGGCAAGCACAACGAAGGGAAAAGATGGTAACAATGGATGGGATGCAAACAGACAGAGACTGAGGGGAAGTCCCCGGAGAGGACGGTAAAGAAAGCAAGGCGGCATGCGAGGAGGTATGATAAGAGAAGTGAAGAGACAGGGGCTGAAGAGAGTGTCAACGAGAGATGTATGATGTTGTCGAGGTTAAGAAGACAATGATCTTTGCTGTGGCACTGAGGCTGATATATGGGACCAAAAGTGGCATTTTATTTTATTTTTTTCATTTGAGGCCAGTTGGTGTCATCATGCCTTACACTGACTGATTTTACATTTAGGTACAATTGTTCAATTCTGTAATGTTTTTCTATGGGCTAACAACAACAAACAAGCCTCCTCCAGGCTGATTCTGACTTTTAAACACTTATGTCCAGATGATCCCTTGGAACCTGTTACACGTTCAAACATCTTTTCCTTAAACTTCACCAAGCATTTTAGTTGCATAACCTTAAACAGAACTCAAGCACAGTTTTTACTATATCCACGATCTTTTCCTACCCATAACCTTATGCTTCGTTGGGCCTCATTGGACATCCAAGGCTACAGCTCCTAATGTTTTGTGAATAGCTTGAAATAATAATAATAAGAGATATATAACCCAGATACATTCATGTCATTACAATCAGAGCTCTTAAAAATAATATATCTTTGAATGCCAGAATGCTATGATTTGGGGTGCGTCATCCAAGCAGCAGATCTACTTCACACCACTGGCACACACATTTGTGAATGTGTATAGTGTGTAATGCCTTTGTGAAGATGATATATAAAGTAACATGTTATCTTCCTTGTGGACACATCCAGGGGACTAATTAGTGTGTGTGTGTGTGTGTGTGTGTGTGTGTGTGTGTGTGTGTGTGTGTGTGTGTGTGTGTGTGTGTGTGTGTGTGTGTGTGTGTGTGTCAGAAAATTCAGTATTCCAGTAAACTAATGTTACGCAATACATTTATCCTTTTTTGAATAAATGTTCGGTGATTGCAGTTGTGAAGAGATTTGTCTGATCCTAACACTAATTGCTAACAGTTTCTAATATTTTAACGTCACAATTTATAATTAACAGGCCAAGCTCCAAATTTCTATGGTGGCACAGTGTAACAGTGGCAACACTGTCGCCTCACAACTAGAAGGTTCTGGGTTCGATTCCCACCTGGGGCGCTGTGGGCACTGAGGATGTGTCCACTGCCATGCCTTCAGTGCCTTATGCCCTGTTTGCATGTTCTCCCCGTGTTCACCTGGGGGATCCTCCATAAAAAATGAAACCCCCCTCTAAAAAAAATGTGTGAAGATCACCACCTGACCAATGGTGACAAAAAAGAAACTGGGTCCCCGGGCGCCGGTCAGCTGGAAGCCCTCCCCTCCTGGTCTGCCGCAGAGGAAGGACTACCAGGATGGGTTAAAAGTGGAGGAAGAATTTCACCAAGCATGTTGTGTGTGTGTGCATGTTCTGTGTAGTGTGACAAATAAATGTCTTTCTTTCTTTCTTTCTTTCTTTCTTTCTTTCTTTCTTTCTTTCTTTCTACAGTACCATAGATGCCATGCCCAGTTAATCTAGCCTAATCATTAACATTATTCACTGCAAAAGCAAAATGATAAAATACCAGCGGTGTGTCTTCAAATACAGAATTTCAACAGACACCTGCACATCTTTTCACTTCCAAATCACCAAAACCAGCTGACAAGGCTGTGCTACCTCAGCTGTTTTTAGCTCTTCAGATTGGTGTCGAGAGGTGTTGATTCAATTTTACGATCATTTTGGAGGCTGCAGTTTATGCTGTTGTTGAATTATATTGCATTATTCACTTGTGACAGATGTTCCTATCATTTTGTCCACCCCATTCATATCAATGAGGGCAGGCAAAAGAAACAAAAATGAATTACAGGGCTGTTCTATTAGACTGCATTAGTTTTACCAAGCTGTACCTAATAAATGGGCAGCTGGGTTTAGTTTGACTTTTTGTATTCTTTGATTTAAACAGATCCAATCAAAATAACAATGAACATATTCTGCAAACAAGTGTTGTGTCAATACCAAAAGCCAGATATGTCCTCTTCCTCTGTGCCATGGAGCTCCGCTGCTGTCCAAAAAACTAAAACACATCAGTGTTGCTCTATGTGACATTTTCCTTCATGACCATGAACACACATAGACGATGTAGTTTATTTTCAGTTAATCCTGCATGCACTGTCCTGCTCTGGAAAACCTTTCAAGAGGACCAGACATCTGTTAATTCACACCTGAAAATAATCCCCAACAGAAACCCATTTTTTACTGCTTCAGTGAAGTTAGCTCGAAATTTTGGTGCCCAGATGATTCAGGTAATATCTCAGCCTCTTTACAAATTAAAGCTTTTATTCAGGATCTGAATAGAAGCCAGAAAGCCTTTTAAGAGACAGACTTGCATAATGTTGTTTTCAGTCTCAACAATGACAGAAATCTAAAATACTGCCAATGTCATCCCTAAAAACTAATTTTCATCGTTTCATCTTCACACCCTCGATAGGTCACAATCAAAATATCACACAATGTAATGGAACAATATGAAACAAATAGGGCAGGAAATGGATATTTGCATGCAGTGTAGTGCCACAAACAGTGAAACTATTCATTTTCAAGTTTGTTGCAAATTCTGAAAAATGATGCCAGCTTGAATTTCATTACAACACAGCATTTAAGTGCTAGCACTAATGTTATTTCAGACCATTATTTTGTGGCAGAATAACACACATTCACATTGTTTAATTTTGTTACTGTACCCTCATCTGTCAGAGTGGAACACAGCTGATTGATCAACCCATACATCCTTGCTTTCACAGTCAGTGACACTGTGTTCACATTGATTGAACCACCACATTAATGACTGGCAGATAATCAGCCTAAAATATGCAAATGAATTGAATTTATTGCCTCCTTTCCTCGTTGCTATCACTCTGGACTCCACTGATAAATATGAGTAAGCTGCACAGAATTTACTCACGCAGATTTTTGGAGTAACTGATAAACTTTAATGTTTTTAATTCACTTTGACAGTTTGTGAAAAGATGCAGAGGTAGGAAGCATTAACCTTGAAGCTCCAACATTTTCACTGCTGTTGTCATGTGGATGCTGCATTTGCCTTGAAAAAATGAGTCTTTTTGATTGAATATCTAACTTTAAAAAGGGAAAACCACAACAATCTGACTGTGAGGTCATTTGCAAAAAACGTTTTCAGATTATACTTGAACTCAGTCTTAAGATAATTTCCAATAGTATGCTTACATCTAGGGATGGGAATTAATAAGAATTTAACTATACCGATTCCATCAATTTTTCTTATATATCCGATTCCTTATCGATTCTCTTATCGATTCTCATTGGGTGAGGAAATAAGAGTACAGATGGGTTTGTTTGCATTAACTGTCTTTTATATTTTCATCTCTGCACAGAAAATATAACTTATACAGTATGCACAAATGATGTGTGACGTAACCTCAGAACAAACCTAAAAACAAGGTGATCTACTTCTCAGAGTAGGAATGAATGAAGCAGAACTACACTGGTTAAAATAACAACATGCAACTCTTACAGAACTCAAATTTCTGATTTTCATTTGAACAGATATGCCAGATAAAATGCAATGAAAGACCTACCGAAATTCAGGGGCATCTACAGTGGCAAAAAGGTGCAAACCTTTCACCACAAATCTAGTGAGCACTCTGTGACATTCCTTTATCCTCATCTCAGTCATTTCACTCTTCCCTGCCTCAGTGAAAGGAGTGCATAGAGGTGCGCGAGACCTGCCAGTGTCTGCTGCAGCCTCTGAGCCAGCCTGACTCTGGCAGTCATCATCATCTAAATTTGATGGAAGGACATGGAGGTGATTCATATGGCGAAAGCAGTTTACACAGTGAAATGGCGCTAACCTTAACACAACAGACATGGCTTGTGTGGCGATGGGAGGAGGGGCAGTACAGAGTAATGTAAGGGAAGAACACCAACAATGCCACCTGAGGAATTACGTCCCAGGAAATACTACCTCAGCACATGCTGGTAAGGAAATGGAACTGGTAGGACACAGGCTCACTTCTGAAACAGGACAGAGATGTTTCCAAATGAACCAAATATTCTTTATTTACTATTCAAAACTAAGCAGGCAGGGACTGGAGCTGCAAAAGAGAAATAAATTCACAAATCACATCAAATCAATAAAGAGATTTAGAAATACTTTTATTAGAATTTTACTATTAAAAAAGGCCTTAACAATACAACCTAAAAACCAGTGGATCTGTGTTAAAATATCTAAAACCCAGTCCAACATAAACTAAGCAAACTGAGAATACAGGGGGCGGAGGCCACTAGTGGAGAGGCAGACTACACTGAGGGGTGCCTAGGGGTGCTACCACTACTCACCTCAGGGAAACACAGCAACACTGCAACCCTCACAACAGATATAGTGTAATTGACAATTGTGCCCCAGTGCTTTTACTTGCATACATTCGGTGTGGGAACCTCACCTGGGGTGCCTAGCCTCCCCAACAAAATGGCGCTCCACCTCACTAAAAGAAAAGAACTAACAACAAAATTAACAAATACAGCAACCCAGTTAGTTTGATATTCAAAAGAATAACTCAAAATTAAACAATACCAAGGCAAAAAAAAATAACAGACAAAAACAAAACACTAAAAGCAAAACAGGGCAAATTAGCAGCAAATCCAAACAAAAGCCTACAAAATAAGGAAACTATGGTTAATGTGGCTCACGACCTGTAAAAAATGGATGCCATAACCCTACTCACCACCATCAACTGGGGGGGTGTCACTATTCTGTGGACCATCCAATTCTACAGAAGGAAAGAGGAAAATAAACTATGTACAAAAATTAAAGGGTTACTATCAAATAAAAAATGGCTTCCCCACCCACCTGTCAACACACCAAACAATAGAGGCCACCATGTGCACCAGGAGCAGGAGTCAAAAGGAGTGCTCATCTGCTCACTGGTGCTTTACAGTATATGGCCTTACCCTGAATGGAGGGAGTGGTTTAGGAGGAGTGCAGCGTGGAGGTGCATTCACAAACACTTCTCAAGATGTGATGCATGTACTCCACTATACTTGTAAGAGTTCAACATTACCTTTGGCACTAATAACAGACGACACCCTGGTGTTTGCTCTGCCGCTAGATTCACAAGCGTCGCTAAGTAGCGTATCAAACACGTGACATTCCTGCAAATGAATTGCATGCTGTGTGGACAAATGTTTCAGCATGTTGGAGGTATTTCCCCCTTTGAAGAACTGGAAACTTTGCACGTGTTGCAAGTGGCTCTGGTGTCATCTTTTCACGTGAAATATAGCCATACTTTGATGCGTTTCTGCCTTGGCACCAGATCAGCTGCGTTCTAAACCAAAACAATACAACGTGTGTGACGTTATCGCGCATGTGTAAGACAGGCAGAATCGATAAGCAGAATCGTTAACCAGGCAGGCAAACGATTCCAAGGAATTGAGCTACTGGGAGCCGGTTCTCAAAAAGAACTGGTTCTCAATTCCCATCCCTACTTACATCCGATTCACAAATGATGCTGAGCATTGAAAAATGTGCTTAAGCAGGTTCTAAGAAACCCATTTATATTGACAGCAACTGCCCTGCTATTTTCCATTATATAATGCCAGCACAGATGAGGGTAGAGTCAGGAATAGCCATGGACCAATGGAAAAGACCATGGACCATGAAAAGCAAACTTTCTGGAAGATAAGATCATAGTGATGGTAGAGCAGACTGACACCAGGCAACATACATTATTCGGTGGACTAAATAATGGGTGGACAAACAAAGCCAAACACGCATCTTGGGAGTGTGTTGCTGCTGCAGTGAAAGAGGTCGGGCAGAAAGACAGCACTGTGGCTGATATTAAAGAGAAATGGTCTGATCTAAGACTACAAGGTGAAAAAATAATGTCCAGACATAACTGCAGTATAAAAGTAATGGGAGCTCCTGGGCTCTCCTAAATTTACCAACACATCATGGCAATCATTGGACAAAGCTGATACACTGGCACATGACAGAGGGTTACAAAACACACAAAAACACAAAAATTATGACTGGTTCCTGCTAATTCCTCACACCTTTATTGGTTAATTCCTATCACTGTTCACACAACCTGTCCTCATTCCCAGAGCATCAAATGCTGCCACTGTGTCACACCCTTTTAGTACCTGTCAGGTATACCGTGTGTGTTGAGATGCACCAGGCTTTCAACTAACTCCAATGTAAACCCATCCACTGCAGTGTTAGACGCCAAGCGCAACTGCTCCAGCACGTTCTCATCCCAGCGACAGACAAAGCTTTCCTGCCAGAATGTTGTGACGTAGTCGCAGTTTGGTTTGATTTAGGCAATGTAACTTGCTGATGCTGCAAAGTGTCTCAAACTGCAGTACCCCTACATAACCAGCAGAAAAATCATGTGTCAAGTCTAAACTTTGCTTGGAAATAAGATCATTTCCATGTCAAAGTAAGGTTTTATAGTACTGATACATGTTTTTTGCTTAAGTTACGCTTAAGATCAAAACTCGTCGTAAGTGCGTTTTGTAAATGAAGCCCCTGACTGACAGTATCATCTTAAAGAATAGACATTTTGCACTGCTGCTTCAAAGAACATCATACTTCTATGTTTCAGTGCTTCCAGAATTGAACAAAGATGCAAGCAATGCTTCAAGGCACTCTGTCGATATTGGTATGTGTGAAAAGGTGCAATTCTGATGCCTTCAGTGCATTTCTGTCTCAAGACAGAAGGTCACATGGTGCAATGGCTTACCAAAATGTGGCATAATAGTCTCTGGAGCTGTCAGTCAGCAGTGTGTCTCTGATGCCTTTGCAGCAAACCTAAAGGAGCTGGAGGAATAAAGAGAAAACAGAAATTATATATGTTTTCATTCAGCTAGCCTTTCATTGTGTGCGCCGCTTTAGTTTTCAAGGGCTAGGGGATAGAGAGGTCCCTGGGGAGGTTAAGAAGAGGCATACATGTATGCTAGAAAGACAGAGCATCAAAGGGAAAAGGAGAGAAGACAGAAAAAGAGACGAAACATGACAGAGGTAGAGGAGTCATCGTGAGGTGTCTCAGAGCTGTCAATCACAACAGAAAACCGGATGGCTTGCTCTGAAGCGACCTGCAGAGTGAGAAGCGGAATGGAAATGAGGAAGTACTGTTTCCTGCAGCAAACAAATGCACTCTAAATCTTTTAAATGATGTTACTGGATTAAACAGAGTTATGACAGATGTGAGGTTAGCAAAGGTCAGATGAAACACAGGTGCATAAATATGAGAATGATGTTGGCATGAAGACTGGAAGACAAGGTCTCGAGAGAGTGCAAGAGGCAACATGGAGATGATGAAGAGGGAGCTGATTGGTTTCCTTAATAACCCTTTCAAATGTTTCTACAATCACAATAATGCATTATAATCTATGTTTGAGTTGTCTTGCACAGATTACACTTTGTAGTGTAATACCACTTAGCTTAAAGCTGCACTAAACAATGTTTTATATGTTAACAGTCAATCAAATAGTGACAAACCCACAGAAAAATATTAGCAGCTTTGCAGTTTCTCTCAGCTCTATGGAACCTTCTCATTTTGTGATTTGTTCTTGCTTTCAGGACCACAAAATGACCCAAAGGAAAAAATCAACTGTTACTAGAAAAGTTACCAACTCTTCTCCCTTCTTCTCTTTTCCCTCACCAGGCATTCCTTTTAATTAATTTGTAATTATACTTTTTGCTTCATTTAATTCCATTTTGTTAGTTTTCTTGAGCTAGAGGTCTAATCTCGCATCAGCAAATGCACTAAATAACTTTATTGGTCCATATGGACCAATATGGATAATCTCTATTGCTATAAAGCAAGAGGTTCCGCCTCTTAACTCAGGTTGGAGACGCAGATTAGTGTTTCAGTAAGAGATTGCAGCGCATGGCAAGAGGAAAGCAGATGAAACTAATGTGATATTAATTGTTACTTGTTCTTAATAGTATGACATAGTAAGAAGTGAAAACATATCAAGAAAACAAGAGTTAGTCAACTGCTGAAAGGACACAGGAATAAATTTGAACTTCATGTCTCCCTTTTCTTTTCTTTTCTTTTCTTTTCTTTTCTTTTCTTTTCTTTTCTTTTCTCAACAGGGCTTTTTTTAATTCTCTCCCTGACGAGGGGGGTGGCGAGCCACCCATGTTGAGCCCTGGACCGAAGAGTTCATCTGCTTCTTCATTTGCCCTGCTTCCAGTGTGGAAGGAATTTGGGGAAGGCTTCCAAAAGAGACATTGTTTTTAAGAAAGAAGAATTTTATTTTATTTTATAAAATAAAATTCTGAGACATTTGTCAGAGACATTTCACATATTCATGCCAGGTATGATGTAAACATTTTTAAAATTTGTGTTAATATGGTTGTTCAATTTAAACTTATCTTTGTTGCTGATTTCTCATTGTGGTGTCAAAGTCCATTTCATCACCCCTCTATGGAGTCGAGACTCTACTGGCCAACGTGCACCTGCTTCCCAGGTGGGTTACAGAGTCTTAACAACATTTTCAGCCACAGCAGGCAGCTGTCTCCTATGAAAAAAGCTCTGATTAACTGTGCTACCTGCTCAGCGCAACACATGGTTTATTGCCCCTGCTTATATGACAGAACTTGAAGATGTTTGGAACCACATCCCCCAGAGTTTAGAGTAAGTTTCAGTCATGAACTCTCAGGCAAGTCTTGGACTAGCAGATTACCTTAGCCTGATAGAAAACCTCAGAGGCAGTGAAAAAAGGCAGTGTTCCATTTACATAAGCGACATGTTAATACAAGTAGAGACGAGGCAGCTTTTACTTGTTTTTAGTCTTCTACTGGGAAAACTCGAAATACAACAAATGTATACATTCTTTGAGTAAGTTTTCAGCCCAGTGCTTTAAAAGTATAATCTGGTTACACGCTGTTACACTGGTCAACAGTTGGAGGCAGTAAAGCACAAAGAAGTGTAACAATCCACAATGGCTGTGAAGATGACTGCAAGCTGGTGAATGTTGATGTAAACAATGTTTCAATGATAGAAAAACACTGAAATGTGAAATGAAGCACTGAATGTAAATATAATTTCCACATCTCTCCAGGCCATCTTGACTGTGGACATTCATCCACATGATATCAAGTGGTCTTATATAGAGGGAGAGATCATAACCTCCGGCTTACTTGATGTGTCTTCGGCTCCCCACTGACTCGTGGTCCATTACCTGCAGTCCACACTGTAACTTTCTTTGGCCTTGTGGTCTCACGCATCTGATGTTGTCTGCTTCCAGTGTTTGTTTGATTCGGGGATCTTTGATTCTCTCAAATATACAGTGTTTCCAAAGGTCACAAATGAACAAGAATGCTTACATCCAGAAAGATTTTAAATGGGCCTCCTGTCTTCCAACATGTATATATCTGAAGTTGGAATTTCCTCAGGCCTTTACTAAATGTTAGTATGAGCAATGTTATCTTTGTTTTGCTAATGCCTTACAAAAGATTTTAATTTGATTTTTTTCTCTTTTTTTTCCTTCTAGAGCCCCAGTAGCCTGCAGGGTGGTGTATTGAAGTCTGTCTCTCTGTGGCTGTGCTCCCTTTTTGTTTTTGGATACAACCTTAGGATATTACTATATTTCCTATCCTGCACGTCTGAGATATCTCTTCTCTGCTCTTTTTGTGGCATATCCCTGGCTCATACCTTGTAAAACATTTGCAGATACTAATATGTTAAATTTACAAGGTCTTCTTAAAGCTCCACTTAGCACTGATATACTATAGTGGAATATTATTATGGCTAAGCTCTTAGCTACTTAACACATGCAGCAGTCAGATCACTGGGTCTGTGTTTCTGTGTTACCACCAAATAATCACATCACCAGAAGTTTGATTCTCAGTTGACTGACCAATTCATGGGAAAATACCTGTTTCCTTCAGCTTGAATGCTCAAAGTTCAAACCATTGTGTTCCAACCTAAATCTTGTTTAGCAGCTCAGATTGTTTTTGGTTTTTTTGTTTTTGTTTATTTTTATTTATCAGTCCTGGCCAAACTGTGTGTGGCACACACAAAATCTGTCTTAGTCCTCATTTGGAAAAAGATGCGCAGAGATGAGGGTGGAAAATCCAACCAGTTGGAAAAGTTTTAACTGAGACCGTCATTGCACTGTTCAACTCTACACAGGTCAGCAAGCTACGTTCTATCAAGCCTAAGCTGTCAGTCTCACATCAAAAGGATCCTCAAGGCACAGCAGTATTCCAGATTTGCTAACTTTGATGTCTGTGACGAAACAGTTTGCAACAGTTAAGAACCAAGTCACAGAGTCAAGGAATCAAGATGATGAAATTAAAAAAGAAATGGCAAGGAAGCAACTAACACTTATTGATGACACTTTGAGGAACCAATGGCAAGACCACCAACACTATTTGGTTACAAATTGAGTGTCTTGAATTTCCTGTGCCATTACATAAAGACTATTGTATTAGGTCAGTGCTCATGTTTATTGATTGTGTACATGCACAGCATTTCATATGTAAAATTCTGCATTTCCGTGTGTTATAGATTATATGTGAGGTGTGCTTTAAAGCCCAGAGCACCTGGCAGTGAAGACCTTCTCATTCTTAATATAGCCAGTAAAAACAACAACAACAACAACAACAGTATTTAAACATAATGAATTTAATCAATACCTTGATTGGTTGATGCCAGTCTTCTGCCAAAGCGTCTCAAGCCCCCTGGTGGCTGACTGTGATATAGGTTATAAACCCCGCTGCCTCCATGTTACTGGAGGGGCATGGGCCAAATCACCCTAGTTGTGATTGAGATGGACAGTTGTATGTTTATGTATGTACAAATATGTATTTCTTGAAAAGTGCAAAATCCCAAAAGTTTTAAGGAGCATAAATTCACATAATAAGATAAGATCCACACTAATTTAGAGCACAGATCTAAAGCACAGATCTAAGAACAACATAGATGAGAGGAAACTGCCAACATGTATCAGATCATCAAGAGTACACATGAGATGATGATGATGATGATGATGATGATGATGATGATGATGATTATTATTACTGTCATTTTATTTTGAGAATCCTCATTAGCCTAGTGACTTTTCTTTACCTGCTTCACAAAGATCAGCAACTTAAACTTGATTGGACTAAAATTGACACATGAAAGAGGGAACAAATTTTCAATGAAAGAAAAACAGCCTATCACTATGAAGCTAATCATCCTCCTGACTAAGGACAGGGCTGGGGTTGACGTGGAGATATCAATCTGAATGAAGTGTGTAGAACTAACTGCATTTCTTTTTAACATGTTTAAAAAAGAGATTGATGCTCTACTCAGCGCTTCAGCACCACACCGTTAAGCTGCAATCTACATCTCCTCCAGCACTGATGCACAGCAGAGTGAGTGTTGTGTGCACGCTGGTGCAGAGGCTCCCTGATGTCATCCTCCAACTTTTGGGGGAAAAAAAAAACAATGCCATGTAAGGAAAGGGGGTGGATGACTTCCTAAGGTATGATCTAAAATAAATAAATAAATAAATAATAGCAGTAGTAAAATTATACATAAAAGTATCAAAAACTAAAACTATCAAAATATCAAAAATCCAAATATCAAATATCTGGTGGGACACATGACCCCAAGCTCATCACATAAAAGTGCAAATACTCCCTCGCTTGCACCACCAAGGCACAATATAAAAATACAATACAAGGGCCTAGGTAATGCTGATGTATTTATGTTTTAAGAGAATTACATCAAAGAACACAGCAAACCTAGAACATGATAGTATTCCAGAATAGGACTACCAGTCAGTTTCTGGGGCTAAAGGCAAAGTATAATGAAGCTGTCTGTTGCAGACTGCCATGTGCTCTGTTCCTGGATCACCTAAAGGCAATGCACAGACAGTGGGAGAAATGGGGGACCGAAAGGGGCCTGGACTAAAGTTTTGCCCATGGGCCCCCTGTTGGTTAAATCTGTCCCTGATTAAAACTTTTCTTTTGCTGGTAGAGCAGTGGATCATTACTGGCAGTTTTTCTCTAATGGAAACACAATAACAAGGCTTCAGTATGCGCACAGCTCTCATTAAGGTAGATTCTCTCTCTCAGTTATGATCATTAATTTTTTGCTGCAGATCATTAAACTGTTTTGCCATTTAAAGCAGTACACGGTTTCTATTGATGTCCATTAGTGTAAAAAGAAAGTAAATGGCAATTGTTGCATCCTGACCTTTATCTTATTTGTGGCCCAATGTACTCTATCGATAACACAAAGAGAACAGTGGGTAGTAATTATTGGCTTATCGGATGTAGTATACACAAATCATTTAGCTGCCTTGTTTTACTGCTTGCTTAACTACTGATTAAGGTTTGAGGCACTGTAAAACATGGTCACATCAACAAGATAGCAGTCTTTAAGTCATAATTTAGAAACACTGTTGAATGCATTGTTCTGCAACGAATCACTCATTAATATGCAGAGGACCAATTAATGAGAAATGTTTGACTGTCATTGATTTCAAACAAAAGCATGCAGAGTGTTGTGCTAATTGAAAGGACCATGACCTCATTAGGTGAGATGGCTATGTTCCTGATTACTTTAGGCTTTGAAAACACAGAGAACACAATGACACAGGTGCACTGCTGTGCATAGGTGTACAGCATATATGTCACCCTTGAGGTATAACAATGACAATTAATAATCTCTGTCTTTACACTGTATATGTTCTTAAAATGCTAAAAGTATACCACTGATATATTAAATGATACAATTAAAAGACTAAGAACATGCTGATTAAAATACCAAAACTCAATGGAAATAAAACACTAAAATTCAATCAACCAGCAGTCCATTTGTCATTCGCATTTAAACCACGTAGGAGCAGGAGCCAGATATTCAAAATTAGGTGGGTATCTATTTTAATTGAAGAACTTACAGCTTGTTCAGTGCTACACTACAAGTGCTTAGAGAGAGTCATGGCACGACATTGTAAAATATAGCATGGGCTGTTGAGATGTGGTCTGGAAAAAGTTTTTAACCTGCATGAGGAGATGGGCAGCCATTCAGCTGTGGAGCCAAACAGAGGAGAATCTTGACTGAGATGAGTGACAACAGGGTCCACTAGTCATTTTTTGACAGAGATGTATTTTTCGCCTAAATCAACTCCTTATAATGCTGCCCACCACCCTTCAAAGTTTTCTGAAAAACTGAAAACTGAAAAAATGACTGCAATTTTTTAATTTATTATCTATTTATCAAATAAACTAGACTGGACTCACAATACAACTGCACTTTACAAGAAAAGCCAGAGCAGACTTTATCTGCTCAGGAGACTGAGGTCGTTTGGAGTGCAGGGGGCACTCCTGAAGACCTTTTATGACACTGTGGTGGCATCAGCCATCTTCTATGGAGTGGTCTGCTGGGGGAGCAGCATCTCGACGGTTGACAGGAAGAGACTTGACAAACTGATCAAGAAGGCCAGCTCTGTCCTGGGATGCCCCCTCGACTCAGTGGAGGTGGTAGGAGAGAGGAGGTTGATGGCTAAGCTGTCATCCATGATCGAGAACGACTCCCACCCCCTGTAGGACACTTTAACAACACTGGAAAGCCTCTTCAGTGACAGACTTCTTCACCCAAAGTGTGTGAAGGAACGCTATCGCAGGTCTTCCTGCAGCAGTCAGACTCTACAACCAGCAGTGCTCCCAGTAGACCACACACTCACCAAGACTTTCAATATGACTGCACTATAATACACATCAACTGTGTTCGCTCATACTGTGAAAATATTTAGCTCAGGTGAATTTCAACTTAAGGTACAATATATCAATCTTTCAGTTTTTTCCTATGTGCAATATCAATACTCCAGTCAGGAGTACTATCATCCAATTACAATATCAATACCTATTTTTCATATTTCATTATTCCTTGTATATATTGTTTGTTTGATATTTAAAGTCCTTTTTACTGATTCCCTCTATGTTTGCTATCCACTTTGCTGCTGTAACACCTGAAATTTCTCCACTGTGGGACTAATAAAGGTATATCTTATCTTATCTGATCTGATCTGATCTGATCTGATCTTATTTTAAGAGCTTGATGACATGGGATTGCTAAACATCCAGAGTCAAGGAAGTGCCATGACCAGGCCATTGTAGGGTTTGACCATGGCTTGGAGGTAGGAAGGAGTAGTTCCCTTCATTGCCCCATAGGCCATTACCAAAGGTTTGAACTGGATGCAAGCAGCAACAGGGAGCCAGCATAGTGAAGGGAGAAGAAGTGGCATGTGGGAACTTGGTAACGTTGAATAGCTGGTGGGCAGCAGCATTCAGGATTAGCTGCAGGAGTCTGATGGCAGATGCAAGGGCTCCAGCAAGGAGGGAGCTGCAGTTGTCCAGATGGGGAATGGGAAGTGCCAAATGTGTCAGATGGGGGGAATGATATGAATAGCTGGGAGAAAACATAGCAGTGAAAGAAGAAGCCATGCCAGCGTGTGACGGCATCCTTGTGTACAGCAAAAAGACGAGTGGGCCCAGAACAGAGTCTTGTGGAACTGTGATCCTTTCCATGGTTGGAGTGAGTGCAGAGCCTGAGATGTCAAACTGTAAGGGTGAGGCAGACGATCTGGTGGTTAAATGCAGCAGACTATGGGGACAGGGGCTTAATTTATATTAAAAAAATTCTTCGATTTATAGTTGAACTTGCCCTCAGATCATTTCTGACCTTGTACTTATGTTTGATTCATAACAGATGTTGATCACCTTAAACAATGCCAGCAAAAAGGATGAGATGGTAATGAATAGCCTTTGACCAA
The DNA here is from genome assembly GCF_039877785.1 of Chaetodon trifascialis. NCBI lineage: Eukaryota > Metazoa > Chordata > Actinopteri > Chaetodontiformes > Chaetodontidae > Chaetodon > Chaetodon trifascialis. The sequence goes on along the minus strand of NC_092059.1, from coordinate 26,857,588 downwards.
AAGAGAAAAGCAAAGTTTTTGCCAGACTCAGACACAGCGATGGTAGCGGAGATTGAAGCCAGCAGAACTAAATAGTGGACAAACAAAGCCAAACCAGCAGCTCAGGAGTGTGTCGTTGCTGCAGTGAACGAAGTGAGGCAGAAAGACAGAACTGTGGTGAACATTAAAAAGAAATTGTCTGACCTCAAACTACAAGGGGGGGGGGGGATGGCCAGGGGCAAAAATCTGACAAAATTATGCACACTGCACCAATAGCTCCCAGCAATGTTTCAACAACAGATCTAACAGAGACCTTCGTCAGGCATTGTCAAATCACCATCACAAAGTGGAACAAGCACTATATAGACACAAACACATTAATCACTCAGATGATTGCGATCTGCATGAGTCAGACTGGACCAATCAGAGCAGAGCTGGACAGCACTAATATTCACACACGAGGGCAAAGGCAACTAGAGACGTCAAGATCAGTACATCATAAGCAAGTATTAACTTAACAGATTAAAAATATGCTCTACATATATAAATAAATCATCCTGATAATAAAACATATAAACTACAATATGGAAACATAGAAAAAGTGGAAAAATGGAAAACAACAACATGTTACTGGCCAATTATTTGTTAGCGATGCAAGAAAGTTCAGCTCAGCACTTGGCCAGTATTTGTACTGATACCTGCAACATGAAAGACAACACAAGCAGGGACACATTCCTCACTCAGGTGATTGTGATCTGCGTAAGTGAGAGTCCATCTATTTTCAGGCTGGTCCAGTCAGAGCAGATGTGGACAACACTGTCTGATACTCCCGCATGGGGGACAGAGCATGCCTCTCTGTGTTTGGTTGGATAGTGTTTGTATGAGTTGTATAAAGTGCTCAGCCACAGGGTTCTTTTGATCATTATTATGTGTGCTACGTCTATGCTCTGAAATACAGTGAGAGAGAGTGTGTAAGCCAAGCCACAGGGACATTTGATCATGTAGATGGCATTTGTGTGTGTGTGTGTGTGTGTGTGTGTGTGTGTGTGTGTGTGTGTGTGTGTGTGTGTGTGTGTGTGTGTGTGTGTGTGTGTGTGGACTGGTGCCCTTATTATTATTATTGTTGTTTCATTTTCTTTTTTTTTTTCCACAATGCAGATGTAAATAAGTGACATTTAAAAGTGACATTACATTGTTCACACTGTGCACACCTGTAATTGCCATCTGGCATGGCCGATAAGAAGTGAGTAGGTCATTCTGGTCGAAGGTCACCTCTGACTATGAGGTCACGAACGTTTGGACACATTTGTAAACAATATGTGGGAGATCTTTAAAAACTGATTAAGTTCAGATTTCAAAATATGCCGGTGTTGTTGGACAATCTCTTGGAATACTTTTCCCATACGAGAGTATTGTACAATGCAGAGGGGACTTCCATGAGCTGCATCAGTCCTTTTCTTACTGAAACTTTCGCTTTAGCTGACATTCTTAAATCTCTCTACAGGAAAAAATAGCCATACATAACTGCAGCATTAAGGCAACAGGACCACTTCCTCTCTCCCACTCTCCCATATAGACCAGCACATTGTGGCAATCTTTGGAGAAAGTGCATACAAGCACAAGCTCTGGTGGTGACAGTCATTTTTTTCCACTTTGCTTTTTAGCCTTTTTCCACATGGTTTAATCACAATTTTTCCATAATTTAGCAATAACACTGGAAATGTACTCAGTGCACAAAACCCCAAACACCCATGACTACATCACTGGACCATGGTAAGTGAGAATGTGAAACTTGGTTGTCACTGACTTAATGTGTAAAGAGATGCACTCTATTCATCATATCATTTATTTTATACTTTTTACTCACATAGAAACAGAGAAACTGTGTTGCAGCGCGGGCGCCCTCTACCCAGGGATGAAGTGCATGAGGCTCCCAAATCAGCAAGACATAGGTATCTGTGTCTGTGCACCAGGATGAAGTCTCTGAGGCCCCAGTTCCCAAGCATTACAGATCAGCAGATGCCAGTGAGAGTGAAGGTTTGGCCACAGGTGTTGAGGGTTCATTTGCTCCTGCATCCACGTCTACTGGTCGCATGTCGATTGCTTTCATCCTGCAAGCCCAGAACTGGTTGACCACATTAGTTGAAAAGATTGTGACTCCATTCACAAACATATGCAGGGTCTTGATTCATGTACATAATGCAGTTGCTAAATGTGCCATACATGGTGTTGAAAGTGTTCCATAAGGTGAATCAAAAAACCTTGTATATTGACTGGCTTTCTGTTTCTTACCAGCAATCTCTGTATGAGTTGCTGCCTCCTTCTCATTGCCTCAGCTTGTGCCCCACTAGGTGGTGTGTCAGGAGGCTGTTGGGGGTCCATTCTAATCTCTGCATCCTTTTCAATACCATGCCTCGGGGCTATGTAGTGGACCACACCAGATGCCAGTATTATGCGTGTCACCTTTGATTGGGGAGGGAAACCATTCACCCTTAAAACAGGCAAACATTTCACATTGAGGTTAAATGTTTTAATTGTTTTCAGCTACTTAGCCACAACCTCTGGGTGTGCAATGTCAAACAAATATAAAATGTTGGTATAAAGTATGTTGCTTTAAGTTAACCCATTTAAAATCTAAAGCGTATTTTTACTAAATAATGTCACCCTCTTCTCTGGCTTGTAGAGGACTTTTCCACCTGACACATCAAGGCAATGCCATGTGCCCTACAGTTAAATGAATGGAAATTAAGGTAAGGTAATATGATGTGGTCAACTACACCTATGATGGCTGGGATATTAAATGAGCGGAAACACTTATAAGTTATAGAACATCATGCAAAGATTCATTCAGGTCATGAAAAAAATCTCTCTCTTAAAAGTAACTTCTTTCTAATTTGACACACTATTTATAGACCATTGCATCATGCTATTAATTCAAACACCTGCATCTGGCAATTCATTCCTCACACTTTTTTTAAAATAACTGTGTTTATTTGTTTGCAAAATAATTCAAGGATGCTTAAGAATTCAATATGAAAATATTAAATGATGTGGAGTGTCCAAAAATATAACACAACCGCTACATAACTAACAAGAAGATGACTTAGATTAAGTTTAGGCTTTGAGATAAGATCATTTCCATTTCAATGTAACGTTTCATAGAAAGCTTACACTATACATGGTTTTCTGCTTAAGTCAAACTTAAGATCAAAATTGATCAGAAGTCTGTTTTATAAATGAGGCCCAGCTCTAGAAACACGGGAGTTTCACTTCAGCTGTATGGAGCTTTTTCTCTAACAAAGACCGATGTTGTGCACCGACTGTATGGCCAGGCCACTGATGGTGACTCCCTGAGGATGGCCATGTGCTCTGTGCCCACTGCCGTTGTTTGACACTCGGCAAAGCCAAAGCTTCTGCAAATAAGACTGATGAATGCCACTTGTTTATGAGCAGGTGCAGCAGCAGCATCTCATGTGAACCGATTAAAAGGCATTGTAGGCAGTGTATTTAAACTTTGAAAAAAAAAAAATCGTAAATAATTTTCTTTCTCAGCTAATATTTTGAAATGATCTCTTACGGAACGAAGTAGAGGTATGGCAACATACGTATGTGGAATCCTGAAAAGCTGAGTTTGAATGTCTTTAGGTTACGTTTATTATTTAGGGGCAGGTCAGCCTTCTTGTATTTGCCAGTGTTATTATTGTTATTACTATTATTATTATTAGTAGTAGTAGTAGTAGTTGTAGTAGTAATAGTATTCAGTAGTGCTGTCAATCGATTAAAATATTTAATCCTGATTAATCTCATGAATGTCATAGTGATTAATCGCAAATTTTTATCTATTCTAAATGTCCCTTGAATTATCATTTTAATACTCTTATCAACATGGAAAAGTGGCTTGCTTTGTGCAATTGTTTTTTTTATTGAAAACAACAACGTGTATTGTTATATTTCACACTAACATTCTCACTTTGAGCAGTCATTCACATTTGAATGAATCAAATCTCACACAATTTAATACTGTCGATAAACAGATGACAAAAAAAAAATAAATTCTTTGTTACAAAAAAGCCCCTTCAACAACCTTTTCTAAGGGATCAAAACAGGGTGATACAAGATAAAGTTATAAAGTGCACATCATTGTAAACTAGGACTCAGGCTGTAGTGCAGTTAAACCATGGCTTAAACTTTCCTTTCTTAAGTTTCCTTTGAACATGCAAGCATCCATATGCCTCTGTCGAAAGCCATCCATTGTCGCCTGGTTTTGACAAGGAGGCGGCGGAGAATTCGCATTCGCCGTGTGTTTGGCCACCAAGTGGTATTTCAGACTGGATGTGCTGCGGTGATAATTCAGTTCACACCAACAATACACACAGATAACTTTGGTCTTGTCAGTTGACCCATCTGGCAACTTTTTGAAACTAAACTTTCCATTCAGAATCTTGTTCGCATCCATTTCGGCGTTTCACGCTTGACATCCACACAAACCGGTAGCCTACAGCTAACAGCTAACGAGCAGACAAGACCAGACACGTGTGTGGGGTGTGCCTATGGTTTTGTTTCCGGTTTATAACCGGATCCCGTAGTTTTTCTTACGTTACTAGCAGTGGCCACAGCTTAGAAAAAAACTACAAATTCACTAGGTCACAAAGAGCATTAATCTCGTGATAAAAAAGATGACGGCGTTAAAACTGATTTGCGTTAACGCGTTAATGATGCAATACTTTTGACAGCACTAGTATTCAGTCTGCATTCCCAAGCATGACAATAAAACTTTTCACAAACTTCCTTAACTGGCACTGTATGCCAACAGTCTAAAGTCTTGAACTTCAGTCGTATCATCTACCACCTTGCAACTTTCATCAAAAGCTGGAACCAATGTGCCAAAATGCCCAGATGCTTTCCATGTCCATTTCCAATGTGTGTTTATCATTTGATCTGATCAAACTGTAGTTAAAGATCAACCTGAAGATCCTAATTCATCAAAAACAACTGAACTGAAACAGTTCAGAGTTCCATATTACTTAAGATATGTATAACCAGGGTATAAATGAACTAACACGGCTAAGCCCTCCCAAGCTAACACAAAAAAGATGAGAAAATTATTTTTTAATTAGCTTACAACAGATTGTTTTAAGTTTAGGTGAAACCAAAGGTAGCAACAGCACCAATCAGTCAAAAGAAAAGCATAGAATATCTCTTAATGGGCTTATTTTTTCCAGCCCCAGCAGATACAGTCCACTTTCATGCATTTCGTTCTTATAAGTGATTGACAGGTGTCATGTCACGCCCCCGTAATTTACTGATCATGTGGGCTAACTTCAGTCAGCCCACAGGCCGCTGACTTTTGACCAATAGCAGCGAGTTAACGCAGCGGCGCTGCTATTTGTGCCAGAGTGGAGAAGGAGGGAGAAAAAGTTCAGCTATGGCGGGCGTTAGCATGAATGAGGTGGATTATTTGCTTTCTTGTCCATTTTCCGCAATGTCTTTGGAGGAAAAGCTGGAAGCTAAGAGACTGGGATCACATCTGCCAAACGATGTTCAAATAACTCAACGGGACAAACGACAAAATCGTAAGTTTTGCGTTTCTTGGTTTGACAGAAAGGACTGGCTAACGGCAAGTGTAGCTAAGATTTCACTCTTCTGTTTCCCGTGCTTACTTTTTGGAGGAGATATGGCATGGACTCAACAAGGAATTGTGGATTTGAAACATTTGTCAGACAAAATTAGAAAACATGAATGCAGCACAAGTCACATCGGAAACAGCGTCAAGCTGTCCATGTTAGGAAAAGTTAACATCGCCTGTCAGCTGGATGAGGGCCACCGCATCGCTGTACAGAGACACAACGAGCTGGTGAAAAAAAATAGACATTCACTATCAAGGATTGTGGACTGTATTAAATTTTGTGGAGCACACGAGTTAGCTCACGGGGGTCTGACGAATCCTCCACTTCAACCCAACGCGGCGTATTTCTGGACCTCGTTGACCAATTTTCTTTTTTAGACAGCCAGTCAAACAGCCAGTCAAACAGATCACCTGTCAAACACACAAGTTGCAAAGTATACGTCCAAGACTAGCCAAAACGAGTTGCTTGATTGTATGTTAGCTGTTTATGAACAAAAAGTGACTGATGAAATATCGCACACGGCATTTGTGGCTGTGCAAGCTGATGAGACAACCGATGTGGCATGTGTGAGCTAGTGCGTAATTGTGCTCAGGTACATCACTGAAGGCTCTGTTGTGGAAAGGTTTCTCGGATTCTCACCTTTAGTGGACAGAATTGCGGAGGGACTTGAAAAACTCCTGAAGGAAAAGCTCCAGCCACATAAACTGGAAAACAAACTGATCGCACAGACTTACGATGGAGCAGCTGTGATGAGCGGCGCATCATCAGGCCTGCAGGCCAGATTAAAGGAAACGTTCCCTCACGCGCACTTTGTGCACTGTTACGCCCACCAGTTAAACCTGGTCATGCAACAGGCTTGCTCATCACTCACACCCGTCAGAATATTTTTTGCCAACATCTCGGCGTTTGCGACATTTTTCTCCAAGTCACCAAAGAGAACTGCAGTCCTGGATGAAGTGTGTGGCAGGAGGATGCCAGCCTCAGGACAAACAAGGTGGAACTTTAAAAGTCGCACTGTCCACACCGTGTTTGAACATCAGGACACTTTGAAACAGTGTTTTGATAAAATCCGGAATGATGAATCGTGGGACAGCGTGTCAATCCAACAAGCCCACGGCCTGTCCGCGATGCTGGCGGATGTGAACTTTCTTTTCTTTTTATCATTTTTTCACTCTGCTCTCCGACATGTGGATATCCTATACAGCATCCTTCAGAAACGAAACACTGACCCTCTCAAAACTAGGCAGGCCCTGGAGAGTTTTTCCTGCTCCATAGCTGAACTGAAGGAAAAGCTGACCGCTGATGACGCCCAGGTACATCCAGATGCAGACACAGCTGCTGCAGCAACCCCGCGGAGGAGGCGGCGGTCCGAGAATGTTTCAGTGGCTGCACAGTGCTGTGAAATAATGATGGAGCAATCAAAGGCTCGCTTAAAGGCCCGACACTTACAGTCTTTTGAACTTATTGACCCTGAACTGTTTCCGTTGTTTAAGACCGGCTTCCCGCAGAAGCAGCTGGACATCGCAAGTGAACATTTCCCAATGATCTGCAAAGAGAAACTGAAAGGTGAGCTGATTGTGATGTACAGTAATGCGGAGTTTGCGGGGTTAAAGTCGGCTTTGTCACTTTTGAGGATGCTGACGGAGAACAACCTTCAGAGCACCTTTTCTGAGACACTGAAATTAACACAAATAGCCATCACAACTCAGTCAGAGAGGTGTTTCAGTACGCTCAAGAGGATTAAATCGTTTCTCCGAAGTACGATGGGGCAGGACAGATTGAATGCACTTGCCATGCTGTCTATCGAGAGGGACTTCATCCAAAAATTACCAGACTTCAATGACATGGTGATTAACCTGTTTGCATCCTAGAAAGGCCGTCGATGTGAGCTTCTTTTCAAATAAGGTAGGCCCATCATGTAGAACTGTTAAAGGACTGTGACACCTTGTTTTTGCTGAGGTTATCTGTTGTACTGAAGGCGTGTTTGGCATTACATGTCGCCAAACAGTTGTAATAAGACAGTTGCAGCAGTCTATCTGTGGGCAGTCGTTGCAGTTGGAACAAATTTTGTAGTGCATCAGCATGTGGGTGTGTGTGGGTGTGTGTGTGTGTGTGTGTGTGTGTGGGTGGGTGGGGGGGGGGGGTGTAGAGAGAATGAGTGTGTGTGTGTGAGAGAGAGAGAGAGAGGGAGGGTGTAGAGAGAATGAGTGTGTGTGTGTGAGAGAGAGAGAGGGAGAGAAAGAGTGTTGATGTAGAGCACTAAAAAAGAATAGTGTTCCTGTAATTTGTGTGTATCATAGGTGATGCTGCTTTTGCAGCTGTGTTAACTATTTAATCGGTATTATGCATTTGTTAGCCCACCCACCAAATTTCACCATCAGCCGCCACTGTGTATAACTACTTACAGGTTTTGTCTCATGATCAATCTTCAGTCTACAGATTTTAACTGAAAACAAGATGCAAAACAAATGAGAATGATGGAAACTATACAGGAGAATATAGTTCAAACTTAAATTTATTTTCTTCCTCGCAGAATGGAACATGGTCAACCACATACATCTGGATACTTTCATAATTTATCAGATGTTACCAAAAGTCCCAGTAGCTGTAAATACTTAACTGGTAACTACCAAGAACAAACAAAGCTCACCTGGTTTGTCTGCTTGTAACAAGCAGCACACATTCAACTCAGCAAATGTGAAACTAAAATTTAAGTACAAAAAGGTGACAAAGTGTATTTACCACTACTGTATTTCATTTAGCAAAATACAATTTGTTATACTTTCTATACATCTGTTGTTCTCCTACAATTGCTAATTAATTATAAAAATAACCTCATATACACTACAAAGGAAAGGAGGAGAACTGCAAAACAACAGGTTTCACAGCACCATGTCAGCAAGTCATATTTACACCAGCCAATCAGAATACACCATGAGCCCAGCTGAAGGATATGAGTCTGACAGTCGGAATACAGCAACCTCAACAAAACGATCAAAAGTGCAGCCAGTGTCAAGGATTTTGAACAAATGGTGATGCTACACTGTCCACTGCACCAACCTGCAAGACCTACCAGACCTAACCTAACAACGACTGAAATGTATTAATCACTATGCAGTGAAACAGATAGATGGGATTTTTAAGGATCCCCACAAGATTGGAAAGTTAGTAGGAGGGAAACTCAGAGATGTTTGTTAAGTCAAAATTGCAAGGAGCTGGATGATCATCAAGATCATTGAGTTTTTTCAGGATCTCCAATGTTCGTGAAGCTAGAAGACCAAGATTCTGAGGAGGACAACACTTCAATGTGTTTGACTTTTGAAGGGGAAATACCAGAGAGAGTGTCTGGATTATGTATCAGATTATGTATGCATAAAATCAGGGCAGAAAAAAAAAGTCATATGTTGAGAATGTAGCAACATGACAAAATGGTGGAAATGCAGAAGGAACTGGAGAAGAAAGGGCATTGAGTTGCATGAACAATAAATTATTTTTGGAAATCATTGCCATGGTTGTTAATTGTGCTATTGAAATATAGGTAAAGTCAGAATCAGAATCAGCTTTGATGACAAAGTAAGTGTGCACACATACAAGGTTTCAGTGATCTGTAGCACCCAACAGAGGGGAGACGTTGTGTCCCAGATGTGAGGAGTCTGCAGTGATGCTTTCTGCCCAGATTAAATTAATATTATTCATATTATTTCTAATATTATTATTAGAAAAGAGATGGTGTTGGACCTTGCCAGGAGATTCTTGAAAGTTGTGGATATATCTGGAGAGGATTTAGATGCTACATTGAGGGAAGGATTTTACCAACTCAGACAGCTGGGTCTGGTATATATAGGGAATATTGGTGTGAATGGAATCACTTTCATCACTTTCATGTTTTGCACTAAATATTTTTACTGCAGTAGATCTGTACCTTTGTGGATGTCACCAGGTGTCACCAGAGTTTTTATCAGAATGTTAGCGATCTGTAGATCATTGAGCGATGTTATCGGTTGCCTCAATGTTGTGTCATTTTTAAATATAGTTAGTTGTTTTACTGCTTGCATTTATTGTGCCTCCTTTATGGTTGTATTTTGAAGTGGTTTACATCAAAGATTCAAAGATTCTTAGCTTTCTAACGGTGTATAATTTGAGTATAAACATGAACATATCGTTTGTGTCAATGGACAGGAAGAACTATAAACAGTTAATTCTGCTATGGTCCACGGGCAGCCTGTTGGAACGTTAAAAAAAAACTAATATCTAGCAATTTTTGTGTTGTATCCACATGCACTTTTTTGGGTAAAATTGTCAGCTAAGTAAATGTAATGTAATGGTGTTATAAAATTCACCCCTCATAAATTTTGAAAATGAGTTCAGAAATGTGCCTCTGAGTGACATTTCTCAGAATGCTGTGCAGTCTGCCAATATCACTGTTATTATTTTGCAAACATCGTAAACAGTGTTTTACTACATGATGCTAGTGGTGGTGAGGTAAAGACAGCAGCTGGAGTCACTCATAGAGGAATCAAGGCAACTGTGAAAGAAAAAAAACTCTTCAAACTTCAACAAAAGCTTAATTTGACAATATTACACTGGTGTTGCAGGGGATAGAGGCCACAATATGCCAGTATTAAGAGTGTTGCTTTAAACCTGCCTCCAGTTCGTCAACACACCACATAATTTATTGACTCCAATACTTCAATACGTCAACCCAGCAGAGCGGCACACAGCATTAATAATGTCACTCTTACAAAATCCAGTAGTGTGAGCTGCTGTTCGATATTTGGACGTTCTATAACATTTGGGACAAACAAGCTTGTTGACCATGAAATATTTGTAACATGATTTTCAATTTATTACTGCAGGGCCAATTCTGGCTAATTTGGTGTCAGAGGCCAGACATGCACCGCCAACAGGAGCACAGTGAACCTGAAAACATACTCACAAGGTTGACTGCGTTGTTTAACTCACAGTATGTTAGGTGCATTAAAAAATGATTTAATAGTATGATTGGGCCTTTTTGACAGCTGGTGGACATGAAACCAGGAGGTTATAAATAGATTTGGCTTTGCACAGTACAGTAGAGGTCTTTGTATTGTTTTGAAATCCACTTGTTCTGGTAGAAATTTCAGCCATCACTACATGTCTCCCAATGCTGCCCTCTGCCACTGAGATTTTGATCAGTTCTGTGTATCTGTTCTATTTAGACAGTCTGTCAGACTTCCTCCACTAGAAACTATAGGACCCCAGAAGTCCTTATTACTAATAGTTACTTTATAGATGAACCAAAAACAGGTTTAAATGTGAAAGAAAATAAACAGCTTCTGCTTAAGGCAGTGTGTAAGCGCAGAAGTTAACAACTTTCTCATGAGACTTTTTTGTGCAGAGTCACCTATATTTCACAATGAATAGTGGCTGTGGCTCTCTGGACTGGCTGTGTTCAGTGAAAGCAACGGCATGTTCTGTCAACCATAGAGATGTAACGATACCAAAAACTCACAATACGATAAAACCTCAATATCAAGGCCACGATATGATATTTACTGTGATATAAGAAAGAAAGAAAGAAAGAAAGTAAGAAAGAAAGAAAGAAATTACTTGAAAAAATGCCTTTTATTAAAAAAATTGGTGTGTACAATATTTTAGAATCATATAAAATTTGATTGTGCTTTTGCTGTCAACATATTGATCATAAATGAGCTTCAGCTTTGTTTTCATAATGCTATGCAACTAAATATCTGCAAAACAACTTCTGAACTCTTCCCTGAGCAAAGATGGAGCCTCAATGCAACTTGAACAGAAAACTGCTGAATTCAGAAACTTTTTGTGCAGCCCCCAAATGTTACATAAAATGCATGCAGTACATTTTTTATCAACCATGGTCCATTTAAATGCTTTCACTTTCAATAGCCTTCATTTACTACATGACTTGGCTACTGCTGAATTTGGTGCTCAAAGAATTTAATGTTAAATGCCATTATGAGACCAGTTAATGGGTTTTCCAATGGGGCCCTCAATCATATGCTGGCTCCTAGATGGCTCATTCATCTAAACTTTGAGAACAGTTATCGTAACCTAGTCATTTTCCATGTTCATGCTGTGATAATTATGTCACCACAATGCCTGCCTGAACTTGTCTGCATTTACAGTAACTGCAGTACATTCTAGAGCATTGTGTTAGCATGACAACATGTGCAGAAACGTTTTGGCTTGCAGCAAAAATGATGGCCTTCAGTCCAGGGCCTGTAAGCTGAAAGACAGTTCTTCCACTAACCCTGAAGAAGGGATGGTCTGCGCTTGCCCTGAGGAAGACGATGAGAGCCAAGACTATGTCAGTTGGAGAAATCCTCATCCATAGAGACAAGGAGATGATTCAAACCTTCTGCCTCATTTAATGCAGGGTGACCACTGACATGCTCCCTCAGTTCGATCCTCCTTTTGCCACTCAAGAGGAGCAAGTGACTGTCAGTAAGACCCCCCATCTTCAGCAAATTAAACTAATCTGGGTCAGTACTACCGATTAACTGATTCTGGAGCTTTAATTAAAGCTCTGTTCCCTATTGACAGCAGTTGTGCATGTCAATAAACAGTTAATGCAGGCAAATCTTAAATGCCTTTTGCACATGAACAATACAGTATTATTGACAGAATGAATGATAAAATTGACATTGACAGGGAAATTAGAAAATGAATGTTTTACCCAAGATTTTCAATAAAGGCTCTCCTCGAGTCATTAGTCAAAGGGGGTTTCCATTGACATGTAGATTGACATTGACTAGAGGAAGTGTTCACTCAACGGCGACAGTAATAAATGTGAGCTCACTGAAGCACAATGTTATTCAGCTCCACTGTCCAGTTGTTTTATAAAAGGCATCTGTTTTTATTTATGCTCAGACATTATAGAGATTTAAAACAGGATGAAGAGGGTGCTTAAAAATCCAAACCGTCATCTCCATAATCTCCAGCTCAGTAGGCTCCGCTGGAGTGAGAGAATGAAAATTACAGCCTGTCAGGCATCAATGACATAGAGAAATGGGAAAATGGTGGACTTTTAACAGCCTTTCGTTTTAGATACCCACAAAAAAACATTCTTGCTGGTCCATTTAACACTGTGTCAGGCAAGGTCACTCCCTCTTAGTTAAGTTTGCTGGGAAATTGAACCTACATTTTCTTAACTGAAGATGGAATGGCACAATAATTTAGGTGAAAGCTTAATTGGGCTTAGATTCCATAATGTAAGCGTAGTAAATGCAGGTGTGCATGCCCCATAGCTATGTGGAGATTAACATCCTTTTCAATTCAGGTTTGTAAGCATGGTTTGAGCTTGCAATTCAGACAGCTTCTGAAAAGCTATTTGCTATTGAAGTGTTATTGTACCACAGAAGTGAGGAGACTCATGTGCACTGTTTTAACATGCAGATTCCACAGGCATCACAGATGCAAAGGGTCACTGTAATTTTCTGCAACAGTGTTGTTTTCTAAAGATATCAGACTTGTTCTGATTTAATTACTTCACCAACCAATATTAGTTTAATATTACTCCTGTACTGCAGAAGTGGGGACACTTGCACTAAGCATGCACATTCTACAGATTTCATAAACCCTGAAGTCATTTAATTACTCTGCAAAATAAACACTAAAACTTTATTCCCTCCACCTGAGTTCAACCTAGTGGGAACTGATATGTAGAAAATAAAGGATAGAGAGCAGTGCTTGACAAGCAAACGCATGACCAACTGATAGCACTGACAGCACTGTATGAGGTCATGCCAGTCACACAATATGACAAAATAAAAATGGTCTTGTGAGGAAAGGTAATAATCTATTGGCTCAGGATGAGCACAGGGGCATGCATGGAGTTGTGACTGTTGTTGTAGGAATGAAGGTTGTCTGAATCCTGTCTAGACTTTTTAGACATTTTTGCAGCTCCTATCATTATTCCAAATGTGCATATATCACAGACAAATATAATATTCTGTAATAATGCACAGGTCAAATCAAGTGAAATTAACATCAACAGACTTGATACTATTTCCCACCATTTTGGCAGGTTTCAGGAAATAAAAATCACAGAATGAGAAGAAAAAGTTGAACAGGTTAAATTCTCATTTGGTGGTACAAAATATTATTAAAATGAGAATTGTAGATTGGTATGTCAGACAGTGCATTTTAGATTAGGTTACACTGAAGAAACAAGAATTTTTAAATGAAAAATGGTACAAATATCATCCCCAAGTTAAAAACTGGACAAATCTACTTTTGTTTATATTTGTGATGATTGCAGCAAAAGGAGCTTTATACAATATTTAGTTACAACTGTTACTGTAGTGGCTGTAGTGACTGATGGCAAGCCACGTCTAGCAGTTGAAGCTCAAGGTATCAGATGTAACCAAAATGGATCTTACGAGCAGCTCTCAGTCTCCTGTTTGGCTGCAGCGCAAATGTGACAGTATAAGCTGGTTTCATAGACTGACAAAACAAGCTGCTCAGCTCCAGGTGCTACGGAGATCCTGATTAAGGTGATGAGCTTGAAATATTCAAATGATGCATTTAAAAGAATATTTCAGCCATTTCGACTTGTTTGCTATGTGTTGTTGGACATTAGTTGAGTGCTGCATAGCAAGACAGCTAGACAGCTGACAGCTGATAAAAGCTAAACATGTTGAGCTGGCTGTCAACATGAATGCCCTTCATTTTCAGTTTTGGGAAGTTCTTCATGATGGCACCCCCTGGATCAAACCAGTATCATGTATCAGTATCATGTCTCCCTGAACACCTTAAATCAAGATAAATCCACAAATATTAGATGGTAAATGGACTGTATTAATATAGCACTTTTCAAGTCTGACGACCACTCAAAGTGCTTTTACAACACAAGTCTGCATTCACCCATTCACACACACATTCATGCACTGGCTATGCCACCTGCTCATTATGAGCTTTATCCATTCACACACACATGACGATGCACAGGGGACAATTTGAGGCTCAGTATCTTGCCCAAGGATACTTCTACATGTAGACTGCTGAGGCCAGGGATCCAACCGCCGACCTCCTGATAAGTGGACAACTGCTCTAAAGCACAGTTTCCCAACCTTTTTGAGCCACGGCACATATTTTACATTAGAAAAAATCACAAGGCACCTCAACACACAAAAATGTCACAAGAAGGATATTTATTGAAATGTAACGAAAATTTAGTCTCAATTTACAGTATGAAACCTGGGCCTGTTTAGTTGAACACAAAGCTGATATTCTTGCAGGAATTGAAAAAGACACACAGGAAGATTTCACCTGATTATCCAAATTGGATAATCTTCCACGGCACACCTGATGATTTCTCACGGCACACTTATGTGCCACGGCACAGTGGTAGGGAAACACTGCTCTAAAGAACTGTTAAAGAACAGACTTAGTAAAGTATATTAAAGAACTATATATTAAATGACAGTTATATATCTTCGGTAGAACAGGATGAATTTAACCAAAGAATTTCTGGAAGTCCTATTGGGTTAATAGGGGTAATACTGGTTTGACTGAAGTAAGAAAAAACAGTGAAGATACAGCTAATGATTTATGAGCATTGGGTTTGTCCTGACTAAAATTAGGTTGTTTGAAATCTATATTGGAAAAAAGAAAACAAACCTCGTAGGCCCAAAACAAGTTCAATTTTTGGCTTTACACATGTGAATGCAGACTAAAACGAATGTTTGTGCACTAAGATGTATTGTAACCCACAGACAGTATTTTGGAAAGCACATCTTTCTAATGCATTTGTTCATTTCTTGATGATGTCAAGCTCCACTAATGTCATAGTTACAAAAAATATGTTTTTCTATTGAAATGGAAAAACCACACTGTCACCCCCCCCCCCCCCCAAAAAAAAAAAAAAAAAAAACTGTCAAAGCATTAAATTGAAAGTCAGGATGTCAACATGCTCATAAAAATAACCATTTAGTATCACCCACTGTGGGGAACTTAATGCAAAGTCAGAAGTTATTTTAGAGCTATTTTTATTAAATTGCTGTGACTGAAACATCTGTGGATGTCATGTGATCACCAAACCTGCCAGGCTTTTATAAAGACTTCCGATGGATGTTGACATAGGTGTAATTTCAGGGCAGAAAATACGTTAATGTCACAGTTGGCATGTTGCCTGGAAGTGTTCAGATCCCGATGGACAGCCACTTTACAGGGGTGTAATGTACATTTTACAGTCATCTAGTGGTTCTGACACTTTTACCATCCACACACTGAGGCCAGTTGGTTTAGTTACCAAAGAGCTTAGTGAACAATTTATACCTTCAAGTTGAGGAGTTCATAGCTGATATCATCCCTTTCAATACAAGTTATGAGGAGGACATACTGGAAGATTTAGGGCACATACATGGCACTGACTGAAAGTTAGTGTCAACTTTAAATGGATGAGGTCGATGTTATTGTCTGTTCTTATTTTATTGGTGACCTTTACAGCTTTTCTTATATTGATTTTGCAATTATCTTAGTGACTGAGCTCTTAACCGACCACAGCATTGGATTTTAGAACAGGATTATCTAAAGGCACCTCTCATACCTTTCCCTACACCCAGTTAATGTTTTCAGAAATGTATTGGCAGGTTGATGGAATTTTGGTCTTCATTAACCTATTAAACATTTAACATTTAAACATTTTAGTATGTTAGGCCTACAGTATCCTTACTTGATGCAATAAAACATTATAAAATAAATATATGAATAATTCTAATAATAGATATATCTTTTTTTTGGCATATTCATCTGGTGTATGATAACTGATCATAGGTCATTTATGCTGAAATCTTTTAATGTAAGGATACTGTATATAGACTTGGAAAACTTCTGACTTTGAAACATCCAGTAGCAGTATGACAAAATACAACTGTAGCAGACACTAGCTCTGAAAATTAATCAACTGTACCATTTCTCACTAGGATTGACTGTTTTTTCAAGTTTTTAACAAAATGTATGCCATCAGAATTATTTGTGACATTATCACAAAAAACACACTAGTGGCTTCCATTAAATGATGTTAAAGTTAGAATCCCTACAGCTCTTCACACACAGATGTTCTCAGTTAGTATGGCTAATTCTTATGCTTGGGTTTAAATTAGGCAGAGCTGTGGTGCGATAACAAGAGGTCAGCAAGCTCAATGTGCCATTAAGAATTAAAAATGTGTAAGCTGTCCCGCCTCAACAGGTGCAACAAGTGAGTTAGTGGATGTCAATGAAGCGCAGTCTGTACACATCCACACAGTCCTGAGAAGAGGTCTAATCAGACAACAGAAGTGAAAACACCTGTTGGTGTATACTGTACTGATACACCACATCATCAACTTTGAAATGGCAAAGGTGACAGTTTACAGTTGCCTACATCCAACAGGTTCTGAGCCACATTAACATTCATTTGAACTCAGGTAGGGTTGGGCGATAAAAACAATAGCGATATGTCTCGCGATAGACGCGTCGTCAATATCAATAAAAAATGCGTTCGATAAAACACTCGATTATTTTTTTTTCTTCGTCGGAAGAAACCTGAAGTTGTGAAGCGAGGTTTGTTGCATGAACAAAGGCACTCGCTCTCAGGTAACCGAGCAACGTAGGGAGTAATCGCTGATCAGTGAGAGAGACACGCTAACACGCCAATCATGTAACATTATCAAGTTCGGTTGCGCCGTGTCGTTGTCACGTGTTTGTTGCTCCGCGAGGAGTGAGATGAGAACTAGAAAGTGAGCGCTGCAGCGAGCGAAGAAATCGTCGATAAAACAGGGAAAGTCAGCTCAACAGTATGGAGTTTTTTGGATTTTATAAGTCGGACCGTAGTCAGATCGATGTGGTTTGTAACTTATGCAAGACTTTCATCCCCACGAAGACCGGTAACACCACAAACTTGTTTAACCACCTTAGCTGCGCTCACTCTTTGGAGCGCAGCCGTATTTGCCAACGTCCGCCAAAAGCAGCACCACCGCACAAGCAGCTGACCACCATGCAGAGGTATCTGCTTCAGTGCCTGATGACAAATCATCTAAAAGGCACAAAGACGTAACGGAGGCAGCGGCATATCATACAACTAAAGACACGCTTCACTGAGCACTGAGGAGAAGCCAGGTTATAAACATCTCATACACGTGCTTTAAAAAAAAAACAAAAAAACAAACACACTTGCAATAAAAATATAATTGAATAGTTCATGTATGTTTGGAGTAAGAAGAGTGACTAAAGTTGTTCATATGTCTCTGGTTTTATAATTCAGTCAAGTCTACCTCAGTTTCTGCTATGTTTCCAAAACACTGCACATATCTGAAAACATTTTATTCAGCAGAAGGTGAATCAACTTGTGAACTTTCTGCACTAAACCTGCAGAAAAAAAGTTCTCAGGTTTCTCTCTGTTTATATTTTTACACTTTTTTTTACATTTATTATTTGAGTGTTTTCCATGGTTGTGTTGACATTTCCTTTCCTTTCTGCCTTGATAGCTGAGGGGATTATAATCAGAGGAAGGTTCAATTTAAAATAAAAATGTTTAAATTGAATATATTTTTCTCCCGGTCCTTATTTTAAATAGGTCATAAAAAAAATCAATAATTATCGATATCGACCAATATAAAACACTTATATCGCATTAGAGTTTTCAGCCATATTGCCCAGCCCTAAACTCAGGTCTCTGGCCAACTGCTGAATCTGTAATATTCAGTCACCTTTTTAGCTCTGTTTGGGTCTCTACCGACACTGAACAAAAAGACAGCAGACTTTTTAGCTTGCTAGACTGCGTACACAAGCTAGACAGACCCCTTTCATATTACACATTGTCATTTGCCTGCTGTAGCTGATAAGAGTGGTAGGACAGATCTAAACCTGTGAATTTGCCAGCTGTAAAACCAAAACAGTAAGCTGAAATATGCTAAAACAGTACAGCAGTAGAACTGAAGGGACCTGCAGAGTAGGGTAATTTGGGTTTAAAAAAGTTAAATTGTGCAGCTTTAAAGATGTACTGTTTATTCATATTCTTATAACTATCTAATAACTTTCATATTGCAGTATGTTACTTGTCCTACTGAAAGCAATTTTACTTGGTAATTTTTGTTCCAAAACCACTATAAGAAACACAACAATGCACCACTTTTGCGTTGTTGTGCACTGTTGCATTCAGAACAAAGTAGAATTTATGTGGTGGCTACATTGCCCCCAATCCCCAATTAAATGGATAATGGTATACGGTTCAGTGAGGGTATAATGTACTTAAAATTTAACCACAGTTTCTCAGAGACTTGAAGTCATGCTGATGATGAATCTAATTACAACAGTCCAATTAATAAGGAGTAAGTTAGATAAGTACGGTAAGGATGATTAATTAGTTGCCACTGAAAACCTACACATTTTTATCCATGTTGGTTCTTTAATATAGGCCAGAATGTTTCTTTCTAATTTAGTGACACCTTGTACAACTTGGCCTCAGCCAAACACCTTTACCTACATTGTTATGATGAGCCATGGCATTGTTCTCCAGACCTAAATATAGCTCATGGCTGCTAGGATGGATTGAAGGCGACGTGATATCTGGGAGGGAAATTACTTGAGCTTAATGAAGTACATAACTCATTGCTCACATGCTGCCTACTATATAGCACACTCTCTCATTCTGCGAGGACAGTTTAGAGGGCACTACACACACTTGTAGAGGGTAATAGTTCATTTTCTCGCTGGCTCTTCCTCTGAGACCTTTTTCCAGCTTGACCCAGATTGTGAGGGGAAATTATGACTCAATCATTACTTTTAATGGTTGTTCAATCACTTTAAATGATAACGGATTTTGTATTCCCTGTGTGTCAAATGTTTTCTTGGGCTGACTTCTCATTGTTAAAGATTCCACATATATAGTATTTAACACACGGTATGATGAGATATATAAGAATGAAGTTAGTCAGCAAAAGTGGAGGAGGCACTCAGATCTTTAGTTAAGTACCAATAATGTCTTTGCTTTTAAAATCCTGCTTAAGTAAACTAGCTAAATGGTACTTATGGTCATGTGAAGTATCAAAAGTCATGCTGGTCCCTGTGACTGACTGATACTGATGTATCCACATGTAAGCAGTATCTTTCTGTTGTAGTTGGAGGTGGAGCCAGTTTTGTGGGTAGTTTTGCCACTTAGGCCAACTATACGATAGATAGATAGATAGATAGATAGATAGATAGATAGATAGATAGATAGATAGATAGATAGATAGATAGATAGATAGATAGATAGATAGATAGATAGACACACACCACTGGTTCCCAACGGGTTAGGGTTAGGCCATCTCTGAAAAGTCACAAAGTTGTGAGATGATTAATGGAAAAGGGAAAACTTACTGTATTTAGTTTTGTTTAGATATGGAAGTGCGAACAACTGAGACATCTAAGACATGGTAGATAATGGTGCTAGATAATGGCAAAAAATGTTGGTTTAATCTTTTAATCTTAGAAAAGTAGCCAACATCTATTGAAGTAAAAAGTAGATTTCTCTCTGAAATGTCTGGCAGAAGTACAAAGTAACATAAAATTGTAATAAAATAGAATAAAATTACTTCAAAATTCCTCTTAAGCACAGTACGTGTGTAAATCTATGTAGTTACTTCTCATCACTGTAAATCAGTGTGTTGCAGCCTCAAACAATGCTCCTATTGCTATTTTTTCGGGCAGGTATTGTAAATCATTTTCCAGGCTTCCCAAGGCTCCAAATGCTCCAAAATCCCTTTGACAAAGGCGTTTGTAGCATCAAAGGCATCTCTGACAAAATAAACCCACAAAGAATGTTTTATCAGAGCACCAAAGAGGGTTAGTGTAGTTTTTCATAGGGTTAACCGTTTCCAAATGGTTGGGATAGTAGATTGGAAGTGAAGGGCGTGCTCCTGGGCGAGAGAGGGGAGAGTGGATGAGAGAGCGGCCCTAATGCGGCATCTCATTACAACCTCTGTCAGGATCCCTCTATTCTACCATCAGCTCCCGTTAACTTGGTAAGAGCCCAACTGTCGTTTCGAGTGAGTGTGCCGCCAAGGAGGCATTTACAAATAAATGAAAAATGTCACATTTGATTTTACTCCTCTCGGACTGCGGCGCCTCAGCTTTGTCACAAACTGTCTTTGTTGTTCTGGTCTCTCGCAGGTCCCGCTCCCGGTCGCCGTGGATAGGTTCTGGCAGGTTCAGGCCCTCTGCGTCTCTCCCAGGGTAAGCCCGCAGACAATGACCTTCCCTTAATGTTGTTGAAACACTGATTCCTCCTTTTTTTCCCCCCTTGTTCTGCTTCTCTCATCCTTGTCCTTGAATGGCATGCGAGCGAGCAGGAAGTTGGAGCTGGTTTGCGATGACGGGAAAATAAAGAGCTGGTAAAATGGCGTGGCATGTCGTTTAGGGAGAGTCAGCATGGTATCGTCTTTAACCCTTGGCTTTGTGGTTCGCCTGGGATGCCCTCGCTCTTGCTGCCGCCGCCACAAAGGCAGCGAATTAAAGACACACGACACCTTTTTGATCTCGTATGTTTGCTGGGGTTATTTTATTCTTTTTATTTTGCGAAGAAATGCTGCTGTGCTTTTTAGTGTTTCGGGATTGAAATCTTTGGATATTTCTGCATTTTCTTTGCGACGCTGTATGATGTCTCTTTCTAATTACTCTCAGATATTATTCCTACGCAGAAGAATTTCTATTCATATGCACCTGTACTGCCAATAATATGGTTTACTGTCATTATAACTGTGAATGCGTTAATGAATTTAAAGCTTTAAGGTTTCATTTTGATCCATGAAATGCGAAAATGCTCCGCTGAAGACTTCGAAAAATATTCCGTTAAACTAAAGGCAGTAGCCTTTTTGTACCAATAGATTCATCAGTCAAATATTATAGGACTTTAAATCTGTACACAATGTTTACATTCTGTAGGTCATTCGAACTACTAAAAATATGTCATCTTCCTTTTATCACAGTCATTCATTTTACTGTGCAATTCATTGCTCTGATTTGTGAAGCCATTTTAGACTGTGCCTCACAGTATTCTCGTTTTTTATCGGTTTGTACCTACCAAACAATTTTTTAATCGCTTTAAGGCATGTTTAATCTCATAGAGCGAATTCCAGTGCAGTAACAAGGATTTAACTTCAGCTCCATGACACTAACTGTAATATCATTTTAGAAACATGCCAGTGAGGTGCATTTGTGTGTGCTTCACTTAAATACAAACCTATATATATCCCATAATACCTGCTACAGCTTTCAGTCTCTCACATTACAGATCCTCAGCATGCTAAATGCATCCGCACCATATTGACATCAAACACTGGCACTTCTTTCAGCTCTATTGTCAGATGTAGTACACATGTTGTTGTGTGACGTTTTAGTTTCATGTTACAAAGATCCATCAGCTTACACAATGTCGACCCTGCTGAAGCAGCCAAATACTTGTCTTGAGGTTGAAAATCATCGCAAGAAATGTCTTTTTGATTAAGGATTACCTTCCATCAGCCCACTAATGTAGCTGCTTCAAAGAAAAAACCTGCACACTATAAGCACGTGAGATTTGTCATCCTGTCGTGACAGAATCATATCCTAAACGCTTGACTTGAAAGTGTGTATGCATGTTTGCTTTCATAAGTTGTTACAAGACTCTGTGCTTTTACCCACTTCTGACAATTCTCACACCTCTTTGAACAATTATTGGAAAACAAGTGTGTTGTAGATAAAATGCTTTTACTCACCTGCTGCTGTCCTTGACCATCTCAGCGCAACTGGTGTATGCTCCATAAGGGCACTCAGTGAGGCACCATTTGTAGCTTGTAGTGTTTTTTTATGGAGTACAAATGCCCCATGCAGGCTTTTGGAATGGGTTGTTAAGCCTCTTCAGTAACACTTTAAAGAGTGTGTGTGTAGTGGGTGGGATGTTGTAAGGAGGGGGAGACGGACGGCCTGTTATAAGATCCTGAAGGCAGGACGCCTCTGCAGTTTAAAAGCTGTTAATGATGCATGTCGCTCACCAAGGATTCAGTGGACTGCAGCCAGCAGGTTTCTTACACTAAGCATGTGTGTGTATGTGTGGGTCTGAGCAGGACACCTGTTGTGTTGTCTGTAGCCGACCTTCCATTAGACAGTGAGGAGGATATAAAGTGGCACCAAAGAAGTGGCACCATTGTCTCTCACTGCTACATTTTTGAAAGGCTGAGGAGCTGTTGATGAGGGTGGTTGTAATGGCCTCCAAGTGGTCTTATGGAGGTTTTTCACAAATTAGTAGCTGAATAGGTGGATACCTTTGGTTTTGAAGTGATGTTTTTCACTTTCAATTTCTATAGTCTCAAAAGCATGGCTGCAACGTGTGCAAGTATAGGTGGTTCTAACCTATTAGATAAATCACAGCAACAGCCTGGGAGAGGTGCTCCAGAGGGACTGGGGGGTTTCCACTCTACACAGTTGGGAGCTGCCCACACAAACCAGGTCTTTCTCTAGAGCTTGTTGAATAGCTCTATCAGAGCAGCTAGGGGTTAAATCCCAGCCTTGAGGGGACTTCTTCAGACAGTGTTGAGGCCACCATTATGTTAAGTTGATCAGTGTTTAGATAATTGGTTGAATGGTGAGGCTTTTAAACATGCAGCGACAAGGCACTGGGGTTTCATTGCTATCATATACATTCATAACTGCCTGTAGATAATTGTTTTTGAGTAAGAAAGCATCTCAACTTGAGAAGCACAATTGTGAGAGAATGACCTTTATAATAAAACTCAGTGGGAATGAGGTTTGAGCCAATGGCCTTTAGCAGGGCAGTCATCTGTGCTGTTAGAGCTCAAATCATCGAAAAACATGGTGGGTTAGAGATTAAAGGGGTACAGCAGATCTAAAGATACTTGAAGGTATGACATGAGGTCTCAGAGTTCAGTCCTCTGATTGCCACATTATTGGTACAATCCGTGTAACCTTTTTCCATGTGTAGTCAGTTTGTCAGGATTGATTCCATCAATGTCTGCCCTGTAGCAGATGTCAGTAGTTAGTTAGTGGAAGACCTCACACACTAATGCAAAAAGGAAGCAATGTTTAGGATGCCAACTAATTCAAAAATGGACTGAAATGCATCTTCAAGGAAGAATGTTAATACAGTGTAAACACAGTTTCACTTTAAACTGCTCACAATAAGGTCAGGGACATTGTCGAAATACATGTTGCTGTTGATTTTTCAAAATTTAGTTGGCTCAAAAAAAAATCCACAAGATCCACTGCCTTGGTGTTCATGAGGTTTTCACTCAGGCCACTGTATCCCATGGAATCCCACCATATATTTCTAAGTTATCATGTCCGTAGATTTTGGAATGGATGTATGATGGATGGATGTTGCTAGTTTTACTTGTTAAAGGGTTACCAGTAAGTTCTAAGCAGAGTTGCCAGGTCTGTGTGTTTCCTGTAAAAAGTGAGCTGTTTTAATAAAGAGTGAGATTTGTGGGATACCTGATCTTATTATCTGGGAAGTTCAGGATTCACCAAGTCATTGGCAAGCTCCAACACTGACAGCTCTGTTCAGTAAATAAATGGTGGCAATTTTGAAGCAGTTGATATTTATTGCTTAAACTTCATCACAGAATTAAAAATGGTCTTAGCCAGGAAGCAATATTGGGTTGATAGCAGATTTTGGTCAAGGTACCTTCTGCGGGTACAGGTTAGTGTGCTGCAGGCAAGCTGCCTGATGACTTGGCAGACAAGAAGCATGCAATTTTCTTTTTGATGAAATACAGTGGGAGAAGCTTTTAATAGCTTAATGCTGCCATTGTGTTTACTGACCAAACTGAAAGAGTTTGAAATAAGATAAACCATAAATTGAGAGGTAAAATGAAAACGCTGCACAGATGAGCTGATGTTAATTATCAGAATCACAATTATCATTTGATGTGAGGGTAGTCATAGTTAATGTTTATCATACACTAATGTTACAAGTTACATTCAGTGAACTTGATGAGATGGACATGCTTGGCCAGCACAGATACACACAGGAAGGTGAAGCTGTAGGCTGTCAGGTGAACTCTACTGTCATTAGGAAATGTCTAGCTATAACTTCATGGGCTGAATGAAAAATAAATGCAGACATTGAGATGATTTAGTGGTTTATACTTATATTTGAGCATTGCTGTGGCTCTGTTGCACTGAATGCACTATTTTATTAGCTTCAGGAAACTCTTGTATAGCCAAATCAACAGACGAAACGAGAACACAGAGTCAAAGGTGATTAGTTTTAAAATGATTTGGAATAGACAACTGCATAAAACAGACTAGCAAAAGGTAGAATGAAACCCAATCATACTTCAATTTCATGTCTCAGATTTATATTAACAAAATAAAACGTGAAATGTGACTTTACATATACGGAACTCCACATAATACAAGGTTTTGAGGCAAGTCATATAAGAAAATACACATTGAATAAAACGACCATTTTGCACTATGTAAGGGCTTGCGAGTTAAATGCAAACCTACCACTTTTGATCATGTGACTAAACTGCCATGCACAAGTAGACCTTCTGTGGAGCACTCTTTGCCAAACAGCTGTTTTCAAGTAAAAAATGAAATGAAATTAAGAAAAACAAAAACTGAACATCAAGTTTTTGCACCTTTTTAGCACTATAGTTCCTCTGCCTGATTTGGGCAAAAGAGCAAAAGACAATACTTAACCAAATTTTTTAGAAATTGAAAAAAAAAAAAAAAAAAAAAATATATATATATATATATATATATATATGTGTGTGTGTGTGTGTGTGTGTGTTCGTGAGGTGAAATGGCCTCAACCTTTCCCTTTGGGGCAAAATAGCTTCTGTAAAAATGATAGCCATCGCATAATTGTTCTATGTGTGAAGTATGTTACCAACCCAATGCCTAATAATCTGTACAATCAACAGCTATCAACTTTTAACATTTGATATGCATGGGACGAAATTGCATTTTTAGCTTACAACCTGCCAAATACTCAGTTGTATCACTGGGCTTCCACTGTGCACACATTTAAAAGTGTGTTAGATGGAATAGAGTTGAACCGTCTTGGGCCACTATGGAACAGCAATTTGTCACATGGCGTCAGTTAAAACGTTGTGTTTTTATAAAACACAGACTAAACGCAGTAAAGATCTTTCCCAGCCATTTTAAGCTCCATCTGATGCATCATGCCGATTCAAGCTGGGGAAGGATGTGCCTGGCCAGACTTTTATTTTTTTTTAAATATATTTTTATTTATTTTATTCTAAAAGCAACAAAAGATTTTCTTTATATTTTAAAGTAGAAGAAGAAGAAATGTACTTTTATTTATCACACATGTTAGTTGCACACACTACATGCTTCCGTGAAATTACTGTCTCCGCATTCGACCCATCCTCAGTCTGTCGATCCTCCACGCAGACCAGGAGCCAGACCAGCTGCCAGCTGCCAGCTGCCAGCCAACGCCGGTGCCCGTGCCCATGCCCGGTGATCCATCCTCCTTCGTCACCGTTGGTCTTGCATGCATGTTTGCATGTTTTTAGTGGGGGTTATTTAAGGAGGAAACCCTGGGTAAACATGCAAACTCCACACAGAAAGGCCCCTTTTTCCTCGAGCAGCAGGCACCAAGGGCATGGTGGAGGACACACCAACAGCGCCCACAGCGGGATTCGAACTGGGGACCTTCTAGCTGTGAAGCAACAGTGTTACCACTTGTTCTACCGTGCTACCCAAATTCTTCCAATTCAGACATTTGTGATTAGAGACCTTTATTTGGAAATGTTATTTTGACATTACACATTTGTTTCTTTTGTAACTCGATTCCCTCTCTGTATTTCATGATGTTGCTGTGAAGTCGATGCTAAGTGGATTCATTGTTCTTTTCCTGATGGTACTTCCCTGTGGTAAATGGTGTCTGTACTCTATGGCAGGTACACATGCACTTAACACTCTGTTGTGCATCAGTGGAGGAGGAGATGTAGGAAATAGCGTGTTGCTGAAGTGATTAGTAGAGAGAAACCCTATTTTCACTTTGTGAAAATGAAATTACAATTACTTATACGTACTGAATTGCTTTTGAGAAGCATAGGCATCGTTTTCTTTGCACGATAGTTAGCTAGTACCATCTAAAGTTAGACATCCTCACTCTGGTTGTTTATCCTTCTGGCTCACGAGCTAGCCATCAACTGGTGCAACCCAGGAAGTGAACTTGGAGAGTTCAGGCTTCCTTTAAGAGTTAGGTTATAGGTGATATTGCTCTGTTTTTATTGGCTGTGGAGCAGAAACTGCTGTGTGATGTCAGGACATCTGTCCTCCTCCTCTGTGCACTGTGGATCTAATCTTTTTATGTGAGTTTATGCCCCCTTTTTTTCCATAACTGGAATTTTTGATAAAAGCAGACAAGATTTAGCTCTGTTCCAAGAAAAGTGTCAGCAGTGTATAAACTATAGTGTAGGTGTGAGTGAGTAAGTGTAATTTTCAATTACCATAATTGCACAAATAATTGACGTGGAAATCTCCCAGTAAATATATAGAACTTAGCCTAATATAAAGTGGGAGAGAAGAGGGAGAGTACTGAGCTACAAAAATGGATTGAGTGAAGTTTTAAATGAATCCCCACAAAGTCTTTGATTAACCTTTGTTAAATTATAGGAAACTGTGTGATTATTTTGAGATATGAAAATAAGGGAATTTTTTTGGCACCCTGTCCTGGGTCATCCCATCACACTTACCAATGTCCACATCCCCCCAGACACCTTACTTCAATCCATGTGGCATATTTTACAAAAGAATGACTTTGAATGGCAGGCACTCCATCCCTCTTATGTTCCTCATCTCCTTCTTCTTCTGCTTCAAGTTCTGG
Source organism: Chaetodon trifascialis (assembly GCF_039877785.1). Taxonomy (NCBI): domain Eukaryota; kingdom Metazoa; phylum Chordata; class Actinopteri; order Chaetodontiformes; family Chaetodontidae; genus Chaetodon; species Chaetodon trifascialis. Next base: position 26,830,147 of record NC_092059.1, on the reverse strand, counting down.
AGTCGAATCAACAACTTGATGTAGTAAATGATAGTGTGTGGGGCTTTTGTGTTAAATTTCCTTCATTGTAAAACATGATGTGTGATGCCATTTATGTATGACATATGAATATAAGCCATTAAGCTCTTTCAGTTCAGGGGACTGATGTAGAGGCTGCCTTTGGCATATTTTTAACATGAACTTTTTGACTGGACTCTTTTTCAGAAGCCATTACACATACAATAGTCCTACTTTAAAGCAAGACGATGGGAGCAATAAAGGAACCCTGTTCAATTTAATATATGCAGGGATTTTGCTGTTGCAGCTTTATTTGGCCTGGTATGACGGGTAGTCTGTATTAAATCAGTTTTGCAGTGTGACAAAGTTAGTTCACTGACTTTATGACACTTTAGACGTGCTGCTGTTAGAATCAGTGTTGATTTTGTCAGGTGTTTTTAGATTTAGCCTTAGTCCTGAGATCAAAAGGCCAAGTTTTAGTCACATTCAGTCAATTTAATCATTTTCATCTATAGTCACATTTTTTATTGGCAGCAGGGTTTAGAACTAAACCTTGTACAGAAACCATCACCATTTTCGTCTTTGTTTTCTTTTGCTAACATTGCAGTTTAGTTATAGTCAAGACGAAGAATTGGCATTTTATTTTATTGCCTTCAGGTTTGAATCCATCTGACAGATATTAGTCAAAAATAATGAAGATTGGCAATAAATTTACAGGGTGTGATTAGAATTCTGCTTTTACAAAGTTCAAAAGTCTTGTATCTCAAAGGGTCTTAGTCAGTGATTCTTAATTGGTGGGTTGCGAAAAAAAAGTGGCCTTTGCCTGGACAAAAAACCTTTTATTTTGAAGGGGATTTTTTTTGTTGAGAAGGGTTGGTCTCACTGGTCTAAGTAATACATCCAGACATTATGCTACAGTGTGATTAACACTTAAGACATTAAAACAAACAGGCAATACTATCACAAAATAGAAGAAAGTATACATAACTAATCAGAAGTCGTACCTCACTCTGTGAACACATTTTGCAGATCAGTGGCGTACGAGCCAAATAGAGGGAAAAAAATTGGCACCGCTACATAAAAAATCCCCTCAAAATAAAAGCACAGGATTGTTTTCTTAACTTTATTTATTTATTTATTTATTTATTTCGGCCAGGTAAAAGCCCACAACCCACTGAAAACAGGTCCCACCCGTTGAGAATCACTGCTCTAGACCAGTGGATCTCAACTGGTCTGGCTTCAGGACCCACCATTACCTCTTAATGACAAGCCATGACACAGATAGACAGCACTCCTAAAAAATCCCATTCAAAATAAAAGCACATTATTATATTTTTTGTAAAGACAAAGGCCCACAACCAACTGAAGTGGGTTAAGACCCACTTTTGGGTCGTGACCCACCAGTTGAGAATCACTGTGTTAGACAACATGTACACAGCCTTGGACTGTGTCCTACTTCAGGTCACACTTTCTTCAATGTGAGGATCGCATACAAAATCACAGTGTTAAAGCCACACACTGCATCACTGTCAGTATTGTCATCTTTAGCAATGATGATGAAGGCAGATTTGGTAGAAGATATGGCTGATGAATATCACCAAGTACAGTACAACATGCTCGGTGTCCTTAATGTTGGCAAAGACCTTGGTCAGTTGTGCAGAAAGAGGTCGTGTGTATGTGTGTGTTTTTGTGTGTGTGTGTGTGTGTGTGTGTGTGTGTGTGTGTGTGTTTGACATATGAATGATGAGTTCTATTCACTCAAGGTGACTTTTGAGGAGTCATCCATTTCTCCAGTCATTGTCTCCCATTACTTGCTCCAATGCACCACTTACGCTACACACACAGAAGCAATCACGGCCTGTTATCTGACTTTAAAGTATACTTCAACCTATATTGTGGAGAGAATGCATAAAAGGTTAAACATTTAAAAGGTTTTTAGACTGAAAATAATTTCTGAATGAATGTTAGATGTTTCCTCTGAACTCCTCTGGCAGCAAGTACATATGAGCTGTAAAAGAGAATTTTTTAATTACATTCAGCCTCTAGATTGATCTAATTATAGGCATGTTTAACAAAGTGCAACATGATCTCATGTGTCTGCTCCCAGAGGGCACGTTATCACTAACCCTACTCTGCACTCTGCTCTACTTTATGCTTCCTATCACAGCTGCCAGCTTTGATTGTTGGTGTGCTTCAAAGATACCCACTGTGGAATAATGCCGTTGCAGAGTCAAGAGTATAAATGCTTTTTCTGTGATATCTGCAGTGACAATTGCATGTTTGGCACTCTGAATTGGTTCACAGTGGCTGGATAAAGTAGAGGTTAAGAACACCGCTTGGCAACTCAGGGATCAGAGTTCATGTTCTAGTCGCAAGAGGTGGCCCAGTGATGAGTGGAATAGGTTCAGTGGCAGTGAAGTTGATAAATTGCCTGGATAGATGGCTATAGTAATGTAGGTAGTAGGTAAGGAAAATGGTGATGGAAGACATCGGTAGGTCAACAGATGGTTGTGAGGTGAATCTGTTGATGCGTTTGTGGAGTTGGGTGGGTGAAGCACCGGGATAGATTACCGTTTCAGGACACTACTTGTCAACTCCTTGACAAGGGTAACCCAGTCAAAGCACCTTCTCTGATGAATAAGACTCTGGGTAGTGAGACTCTGTGGAAGTGTATTTAGACCAGTTATGACCAGTCGGTGGCAACCCAGGGACCAGTGTTCAAGTTCTAGCCAGAACTCCTCCTCAGATACTTGAGGCAGTGCTTAAATGAATCAGAATAAAGTACAAACTGCATGACCCCAGCTCCAACTCCAAAACAAAAGGTGCATTTGCTTTTTTATACAGAACCCTTTGGAATCATCTGCCCCCATCCTTCTGATTTGCTGAATCTTCAGACTGTTACAAGCAGTTTCTAGAAAGTCATTGTCATAGCTAAACTGCTGGTGGCGTTACACACACGTCGCTTTTCACACTCCTCAAGCTGTCGTTGACATTCATTGTTCAAACCAGTAGAGGCACTCATGAGTAGGTTCTTAAACACTCACACACCCAAGTCCACACTTAGCTGGGTTGGTAAGTGCAGCTTTAATGGTCATCTTAGATTTCACTGTATTAAAATAAAGGGTTACCTAGAATGCAGCATATAAATGAATGTTTTAGAATCTAAAAAGGAGGGAAAAAAATTTAAATAAAATTTTCAGCAGTAAGACACTATTTTAGTTTAAATGAAACACAAAAAATAAATTGATGACAGACTGTACTGAATTTTTTCTTCCCAAAATGCTGGTCCGGCCACATTTCACACATTTATCGCAGGATTTTTCTTTCTTTTTTTTTTTTTTTTAACTTTTTTTTAACCCTAACCCTGTGTGCTCAGTCTAGACTGAGGTGGAATTCAAGGAGTTTAAAGACATTTTGAAATAGTCAAATTAACAAGGACATAAAATGAAAAGACAGTGTTAAGATTAGTTATTGTAAGTTCATCCGATTTTTACTAGACCTAAATAAATACGGTTTCAATCAATTTATTTATGTAATTGTATCCCCAAGGTTCTCAAAAAGGTCCACACTTGCACTGTACCAAATGACACTGGTCCCCTGTTATATGGCTCATAATGACACAAGTGCATCATGGAGTGTTAAGATTAGTGTTAAGATTGCAAGACAGTGTTAAGATTAGTTATTTTAAGTTCATCTGATTTTTACTAGACCTAAAAAAATAGTGTTTCAATCAATTTATTTTTGTAATTGTATCCCCAAGGTTCTCAAAAAGGTCCACACTTGCACTGTACTGAATGACATTGGTCCCCTGTTATATGGCTCATAATGACACAAGTGCATCATGGAGCAACATTCAAACTCATGCATGAAAAAGGGGAAATTAATATTTCTTTTATATTGATATCCTTTTGGAAACTAAATGAAAAAAATATATATCGTCGCTGTCCGATAAAAAACACGTATCTCCACTTTTAACGATTTTGACTTTCCATTGGCTAAGGAATATTCACATTCTCCCCCAGCAACAGGTAGCATTGGGGATCCAAGTGACCAATGGAAAGACGTTTTATTACATCATATATTTAACATGTATCTCCATTGGGTGTCAGAAGTGTCCATCAATGCGCGTATCTCCTGTATGCGCGTATGTCAATCTATTTTATGACAACTGTGTTCAAGTTTTCGACTAGTTAACAGACATTCACGATTGTCATTTGCACGTAATATTTCACATATTTTCGTTCTGTAAATCCTGAGGGCTAACCGCTAGCTAACCTTAGCCTGTATATCAGATGATTTGTCATGTCCTAGACACAGACTGTATACCGTCAGTACCGACTGTATACCGTCAGTATAGTTTACGGATTTAGTGGGACATGAACGGGAGACTCCAGGCTCGTAAATGACTGGACATCATTGGAACGCATTATTTAAAAAACACGTATGTCCAATGTCACTCACAACAACGCACGTAAATCCAATTAAAATACTAAACGGCTTGCTAATCACCGTGTAACTATAGGTTTTCATTTCGAGTCCTAAGTGTGTCTAATTACTGTGTTTTGGGTTTAATTTGTAAGTTAATTGACGAGTAAAACACTTTTTTCATGCTCCCGAAAAAAACGAGTTTTGGAGATACGTGCTTTTTATCGGACAGCGATGATATATTAGCTTTATATATTATTATATTATATATTATTAGCTTTTTTACATTATAAATATATTATTTACAAATTTGCTACTATGCTTTTGTAAAAACACATCAAGGCTTTTCAACCCTAAATAGAAATCAGTCCAAAAATGCTGAATTAACTTTAAGTTTATTTAAACCCACACATTTAAGCCCACACATACACTCCTAAACTGAGGGTTTCTCTCTTCGTGTTGCTGTACTCCAACGACAGAAATGACTTTTCTGTGTGTGTGTGTGTGTGTGTGTGTGTGTGTGTGTGTGTGTGTGTGTGAAGCATTTTGTGTTGTAAAAAGTGTGACATATATTCTGTAAAGCTTTACTGACTTACTTACTTGCTCCATGAAAATGAGGCAGTTCACAGCAGCTTCATGCCAGCAGGATTCCCTCCTTAGATAAATGAGGTGGTGTAGGTTCAGTAGAAGTGAAGGTAGGCTGGTTGGATGGCTATTGATATAACCAGTGTTATGAGCAGCTGCTCTTTGATAGCAATAGCAAAGGGATGCTAACACAATTGCATCTCTGCTATCTGAGCTTCGTGAGCCGTGCCACTGAGAAGACAACATTCAAACACTGAAAGGCAGTTACTGGAATTAGCTGAATTACCAAATCATACTTGAACTTGAATGGCTGCTTGGTTCATTTTAATTCCAAATGAGTCCCTCTCGTACAGTCTCAACCTATTACATGAACTGTCATTTCCCTTTGTGTAAAGCTCCCATTTTAGGCCCATAATTTGCATATTCAGGCATGTTAAAGAACCGTGACACAAATACTAGTCAAGTTCACTGCAGACACTGTAAACCTGATGGATTCAAGAATATTGTCTGTAAAATAGCCTACAAAATGGAATTAGAATAAGTGTGTGAAGTAGTAAGTGTTTTTTTGTTTGTTTGTTTGTTTATTTGTTTTAAAGCAAGAAGTAAAATCTCTGGCCAGAAGAACTTGTAAAACAGAGTTTTTTTTTTTGTTTTTTTTTTAAGTAACAAATACATTTTCAGATGCCCTTTAAACAGTCTGACTTGTTTGGCTGATGTAATGCTTTCGGGAGTTCTAGCCCACAGTCTGGCTGCAGTCACAGCAAAAACAATGTCACCTATCAGACTTAACCTGGACCTTTAAAGCCTCCAGAGGGCCCTGATTAATGGACCTGAAGCACCTAATAGCTCTGCACAGACAGATTTACTACAAACCCATACAGTGTTTTTTGCACTTGGATGTGAGATGATATTTTCTTTGCTTGAGGCAACAGTTTCACTGTGTTGCACAACACCCCTTTGACACAAAGGGGCACATAGATTGTTTTTGGTGTCAGCCTGAAGTGGCAGCTCCCATCTCTACAATCAGCAGACTTATCAAATGTATTCTCACCACAGTGTGGTCCATAACAACAGCTCAAAAATATATGAAAGCTGTCAGCAATGCTGTGGAGTCATTCTGAAACATGTCATAGTTGGTAGACATCACTGCTTAATTGCAATTTGGAGAGGATAAGGAAAATAGATATTAATCCTGATGTTTCAGAAATCCAAAGGCTTACCTGCTGTGGATACGTTTTCCTCTGCCTCTGTATGGCATTATTGATTGATTAATTATCAGCCCATAAAATGAATCTGAAATAGAGTTGTGGCTTTAGCGATATGACTTTTAACCTTTCTTCACCATCATGCCCAAACGGTGGAATTTTACTTATTTCATGTTTCCTGCAAATGTTTTGTTGATGTTGGTATTTGATTTGTTGAAAAGAATATTGTGCAGAATATTAAAAAGTTGCAGAATAAAGTCACAGCACAAATAGGAGTCAATTTGTTCAATGGATTTGATTTGTGCTAACAAATCAATACAGATAATTCTCAAAGAGTTTTAATCACATGTGCTTGAACCTTAGATAGCATCAAAAATAGCAAATATTATTACTAGTGCTGTCAAAAATATGCGTTAACGCGTTAACGCAAATCAATTTTAACGGCATCATTTTTTTTATCGCTCTTTGTGTTTTAGTGAACTTGTAGTTTTTTATAAGCTGTGGCCACTGCTAGTATCGTTAGAAAAACTACAGGATCCGATTGTAAACCGGAAACAAAACAATAGGCAGGCCCCACGCACATGTTTGGTCTTGCCTGCTCGCTAGCTGCAAAAAATTAGGCTAGCGGTTTGTGTGGATGTCAAGCGCAAAACGCTGAAATGGATGCGAACAAGATTCTGAATGGAAAGTTTATTTTCAAAAAGTTACCAGATGGGTCAACTGACAAGACCAAAGTTACCTGTGTGTACTGTTGGTGTGAACTAAATTATCACCGCAGCACATCCAGTCTGAAATACCACTTGATGGCCAAACACACGGCGAATGCGAATTCTCCGCCGCCTCCTTGTCAAAACCAGGCGACAATGGATGGCTTTGGACAGAGGCATATAGATACCACAACTAAGAACAAGCTTACTGCAGCCATAGCCAAGTAATGTTCATTCTTTCTGCAGAGAAATAAGAGGCTGGGTTGATCAGCCTCTGTGAATTAACAGAAGAGCATTATAGTCTGACTGCTTGTATGTTCAGAGGAAACTTAAGAAAGGAAAGTTTAAGAAGCCATGGTTTAACTGCACTATAGCCTGAGTCCTAGTTTACAATGATGTGCACTTTGTAACTTTATCTTGTATCACCCTGTTTTGATCCCTTAGAAAGGGTTGTTGAAGGGGCTTTTTTGCAACCAAGTATTTATTTTTTTTGTCATCTGTTTATTCACAGTGTTAAATTGTGTGAGATTTTGCTTCGAATGTGAATGACTCAAAGTGCTCAAAGTGAGAATGTTAGTGTGAAATAAAACACTACACATTGTTTTCAATAAAAACATTTGCACAAAGCAAGCCTATCTACTTTTCCATGTTGATAACAGTATTAAAATGATAATTCAAGGGACATTTAGAATAGGTAAAAATGGAAGGTAATAGGTAATTTGCAATTAATCGCGAGTTAACTATGACATTCATGAGATTAATCGCGATTAAATATTTTAATCGATTGACAGCACTAATTCTTACTATTATAAGTATAACAATAATACTAGTACACAAATCCACACCTTTGACCATCTGTCTTCCCCATCACAACAAAATATCTTACTTGCTATTTTAGGAAATGCTGTTGTGAACTTTGCATTGCTCAATTGTCTTTCCTTTCGTTTGCACATAACTGAGGCAGTTTCCAGCTTTTCTACATCTTATTTGCTTTGTTGGCCAGAAATCAAACTTTGAACATGGATTTGATATAAAAGTCGTGCTCTCAGTTTTACTCTGCTTATTCAGATAATCAGATAACCACCTGCCTCCATGCAACCCCAGCAGCTCAGCAGCAACAGTAAAGCCAGGGCTGCAGGTTCTGGAAATGTTTGAAGCTCGGTCATTGGATTCCTTCCTGCAGTGCTTCTTGGTAGTCATAGTTGACTTCTGTCATGAGTTTCACACACACTTAAACCTTGGAAGTGCAACAACTGCCACTCACCTGATACTGTCTATGCAAGCATAACTCCAGAGCCCTAATATGCCTGAAAAAACTCCTCCTTCACTTCTCAATTGCATACTTTGCAGGAAAAAAAATCTGGACATTAATATTCTAGTGCAAAATACATGCACAACTTCATGTGTGCAGTGTAGCAGTAATTATCAATAGGTTGCACACTCACCTTTTGAGCAAGAATGTAATTTAAATAGTTCACTGACTTTTATGACAGTCACATTTATCAGATTATATAATGAAATTGTGACTAAAGTGCAAGGCTTCATGCCTGTGAAAAAATATTTCTTATGACGGTATTGTGTAGTAGAGTCAAGTTGCACAGGCAAAGCCATTTCAGCACTGGTGGTTCTAGAACATTTCAAGGGCAGCATGTGTGAGACAACGTGATTTTACAGGCACCAAATATATGAATACCACCAGCACCCTCATAGGTTTGGCTGTCCACCAGACTAAAGATACACATGTAACAATATGTAACATAAATACATTCAGTCTTAATGTATATTTTATTTATCACAGGAATAATTACAATTTCCCTCTTTTAGGATAAATATGGGATAAAAAAAAAATGAAACAAAAAAGAAAAGAAAAGAAAAGAAAAAACTAAAACAAACAAACAAATGGGTTAATTCTGTGTTTTTTCTTGAAAAAAAATCATCATCTGCGATGGGAGATCAAAGCTGAATTTTGACCAATTTTCTTTGACCAATTTCAGAAATCTAAAAACTGTTTACATGAAGCTGTACTTGCTGTTATTCCAACAGTCTGTCTAAGATTATTTTGAACTGATGTAATCCATGTCCCAATTCTTCAATGTTAGAATTATGCATAATGCTAAATAAAAACACAGCCTCCTCTTGTAGGAATGCAGAACTTGAGGGATTTAAGCTCTGGATGCCAGTCGTGATATTACAGTTTGTTTCTTTGTTTGTTTTTTTTTCTCAGAATTGTTTGTGAAGCACATTCAGCATTTTGGCAGAAAACACCTGCTTTCTACTCTTATCTGACTGAGACTGTAGTAAGTACACAATGTTCCTCACAGTGATAGCTAAGGCTTTGTTGGGAACTTCATTCTGAATTGACTGTCTGAGATTGTCAGGACATTTCATTTATCATCTGACTCCAGTGTCTCAACATCCCCTTCCACTTATATGTTGCCATCTTCCAATTCCTAAAGTGAATCAAATACACTCTGAAGTAGGGTTTAAACCCAGGAAAAGAGATTCCCAGGATTGGTCAAACTAATTCCCATTTTCTGAGAAATATAATAGCAGGAATACAGGATTTTTTGTTTATTTGTTTGTTTGTTTTTTTAATATTTAAACCATATTTGAGTATAATTAGAAAATATGCTGGCCTTCAGTTTACTCTGAAAACATATGCAACAGCTGTGTGTGCACCGATGGAACACACTGAAAACTTTTTGTAATTAATACATTTAACATTTTCTAACACACCTATTCAGAAGAAAGACAGCCATAATCCCCTGAAGAATCCATCCAAAGTCGATGTAAAACATTGCTTACTTTTGCACCAGCAGCCTCTGACCACTAACAGAATTTCTATTTGGTCTCAGCCTAATAGAATGACTTTGAAAACAATAAATTTCTCGCTCTAATGAATTGTGTTTCTTTATGAAATGAAGAATTGTCAAACATCACTTCCATGAGGCTTTTTATAGCAGACAGATCACAGGCAATGAACATGGTCCTTGGCTATAGCTTCAGAAGTGGCTGCATAGGTGCATCATCTCTGCATTTAGAAATATCTGTGGAGACGACAACATACCTATTATGTTCTTTAACATCTCAGTCATGGAACCTGAGAGTTACTTCAAAATATAGACATTTTGATACTAACAGGGGGACAATGACACTACGCAATTATCACAATACACCTTTCAATTATATGATTATATTAATTATCTTTCCACACCACCTTTTTTTTTTCTTAAAAATTGACATGTCCTTTCATTGGTTTCTTTGGTCTGTCTTCAAGGCAGATTTTTTTCATAAAAAACAAACAAACAATGTAGATCACTTGTGAACCACTACAAGTCTGTTGTCCGTATCTACAGTGGTCCTGCCCCCTGCGTGTATTTTCTTATTTGGCTTTGTTTGGGACATTTCTGGGTGTCAACCTTTGGACAGTGGTTGTGTAGCCCCCAGTGTGTGAGCGACCAGGTGCCAGATTATAAAATGTATCCTTCTGGTCTCGTTGAACTGGAGAGAAGGGGGCCAACTTTGTTATGTTTACAATCCACAACAGAAAGATCTTACTCATTTTGCCTTTAAAATGGGCAAGGCAAAAGTGATAAAGGAATAAATGGTGTTCAATGACCACCATGGTCCTTACAGATGAGTAATGTCGCTTATGTCCTGCGTAATGGTTACCATAATGGTAACATACTGCAAATATATTTTGATGATAGTTTCCAAAAATATATAGGCCTAGCATGTGCATGCACTTACCTAAGACTACTAAGTAGTCTACTACTAGTAGTACTAAGTGCATGCTTGTGTTCTTCGAACTACAAGAACAGAAAATTCTATAACATAGTCAAAGCAGTTGCCATTTTCTTTTGGGGAAAGAAAAAACACAGATACTTATAGACTATTATATATCTATGGTAAAAACAGAAAAATATAAATTGATATCATGATATATATAGGTGGTACTAAGAAATTTCATAATGTGAAAGTGCTGGTCCACCAGTAAATACGGAAAAATGTTATTAGATTACTTAGCCAACAGATTAGAAGCATTAATACTAGGCATTGCATTTCCCTGACCAGAATTACTGAGAACTGTCAAAAAACATTCTTTGTCACCATGTATGACAAGCGTCTACATATCAGTGCAGTAATCTTACTCACAAAGGTTAGCTTTGCATTAGAATTGACGTTGACATTTCCTACTTTCATTGCACACAATGCCGAGCCATACAGGTGGGATCAGCAGTGCGCAGGCTGGCAGAGTCCCTTTTTCAGGTTCCTTTGTCTCTGTCATTATGTTCTATCAAGTTCATGGTTCAATATCTATATGTGATTTGATCAAAACAGATTGTTTATAGCTGTTTATGATGATTTTCAGCATTCCATCTCATGACCTTTTGGTCAGCGACCTGCTTGCAGGGCTCTCTCAATACACTTCCTCCTCTTTACTCTTTGCTCTGATTCTCTCTATCTTTTTCTATCAATTTCTCCCTCTCCTACCCAGCCTCTTCTCGACCTTATCGCATCCTACAATGACACATAACTCAGCAGCACACCTGCGATCCGTGACAGCTGAGCCCCTGGCCTGGTGCAGTGCTGTCACTCAGCTAGCTAACTGCCATTAAACAGCATGACCCTGTCGCCCCATTAGGCTTGAGTCAGATGGGAGTGTCAGACCATTCCCCCATACACCTCACTGTTTGGCACTGCTGTGCAGACATGATCTCGGTAGAATTAAAGCATAAGTGCAAGGGGCTTTTAGTTTATATTGACATTAGAGAATCTGAGAGTCATTCTTAAAACAAAGATTTGTTTCTAAATCAGAGTGGTGACAGAAAAAAAAAAAAAAAAAAAAAGTCAGTTCATGAGAGATGCATGACTTAAAGTAATCAGAAAAACTGTTTGGTAGGTACACATTGATGAAACAGGCAAATTGCGTCAGACACAATCTAAAATGGCTTCACAATACACACCACTGGATTGCATAGTGAAATGAATAACTATGATGAAAGGAAATTGCCATATTTTCAGTAGTTTAAAAGACAGATGAAAGTACATATTACAAGGCTACTGAATTTTTATTCTATTTTTTCAGTTTTTTTGTTTGTTTGTTTGTTTTTGTAGAATATTGCACCTTTTTTGGGGGGCATTTAGCAAATCAGGGTTAACTTTTCATTGATCAAAATTAAACCTAAAAGGTTTGATTTCATTAAAGCTTTTGCAGTGACAATGTCAGTAAACCATGTCAGTGTCCGTATGGGTGTATAAGAAAAGAGATTCCCCTCCGTAGCCATAATATCTTACAATAATGTCAAAAAGCCATCATACAGTGCTGCAATGAAAATGCAGAAATATCCCAAGATTTCAGTCGTATTACACCAAAAAGCATAGTAGCATTTCTTCCCCAAAATGACAGAGCAAAATAATGTCAGCAAATATACAAGATCAAAATGACCAGTGTGTCTTAATTTCCCTGCCTGTGTGGTGCTGGCAGCAATAGCAAGGACATTCCAAAGGACATCTGAGGGCAGAGTAGTTCCGACAAGTAGTTAGACCATGCATAGTTTGTTCTAACCCTAAAGGTATTTAGGTTTAGGCATTTAGACCAACCTTAACCATAGTGCCTGCTCAGTTCATTCTTATTTGTTCACAGCTGTGTTTATATAGTGTAGCATTTAATATAAATATGTAAATTAGCTATTTCACATTCGTTTCCACCAATTACCTTCTCACTGGGTGGTAATTAGTATTGATGATGTGATGCCACCCTTTGCAGTCACCTTCTGTTTTCAGAGACAGAGATTTTAACAAGGGTGATGTAGATCGTGAAGCAATACTGCTAAACTATCGTACATGCAGGGTGCAAAATGATACAAGAACAGTGGAATACTGAGTTGCACCCTCTCCTGCTGTCTGAACACACAATATGTCAGGTCATTGACTTTTCAAGGTTTTATGGGTACCCTACAGAGTCGGTGGTCAACAGGTCAGATGCTTCCAACAATGGTGTCATATTGGCCGGTTGTGGATCTCCTGTCTGAAAACCCTTGTTCCGTTGTATCTCACAAATGCTTACTTGGACTGAGATCTGATGGCTTGGTAGACCAATACAGTGAGCCGAGTTCACATCACGTTCACAGGACCGTTTCTAAACAAGCTCATTCTCAATGAGTGAGCAAGGATGCAGTAGTGAATATCTTGTGAAAATGATATTTATCAAGCAAGACAACCACAAGAAAAAATCCCATTTTACACTTTTTCCTATCCTCACAGTAAAAGAACTACCCCCATATGAACTAATTAGGATTAACTGCTTTCAAATGAGTCTACAGATAATGATGATGAGCATCAGTCTTAAAGGTGTATCTTTCACATAGATTTGTTTTCCTTTAGCCTACCTTGATGTTGTGTACTCTTGGCAGTTGTGTATTTTTCACTACCCCTGATTCCAGGCAGTAAACATATCCGAGGCTAATTTTCAATTCAATTCACTTCAATTCAATATTACTTTAGGGGGGCACAGTGGCGCAGCAGGTAGTGCGTGTGCCTCACAGCAAGAAGGTTGCTGGTTCGATCCCCGGGTGGGGCTTTTCTGTGTCAAGTTTGCATGTTCTTCCTGTGCATGCGTGGGTTCTCTCTGGGCACTCCAGCTTCCTCCCACAGACCAAAAACACACTCATTAGGTTAATTGGTGACTTTAAATTGCCCTTAGGTGTGACTGTGAGTGTGAATGGTTGTTTGTGTCGCCCTGCGATTGATTAGCAACCAGTTCAGGGTGTACCCTGCCTCTTGCCTGTTGACAGCTGGGATAGGCCTCAGCCCCCCCGCAACCCCAAAAGGTATAGAAAATGGATGGATTCCTTTATTCGTCCCGCAAGGGGAAATTCCAATTTCACAGCAGCACCAATAAAGTGGATAGAAGTTAAACACAACAAGCATATACAAAAGGGTGGGATAGAAAGAAAAACTTCATCCTTAAAAAATTGTAAATAGCATTTACAGACTGTTATGTACCGGTAGTATTGCACAGATTTTTATACATATTATTGTACTGATTAGTACAGTTAGTTTCTGCTGTTTGTCTGACAGCTGCAGGAAGGAATGACCTGCGATACCTCTCCTTCACACACTTTGGATGTAGCATCCTGTCACTGATGGAGCTCCTCAGTGCAGTGAGTGTGTGTTGGAGGGGGTGGGAGTCATTGACTGTCATGGAGGACAGCTTGGCTGTCATCCTCCTTTCCCCCACCACCTCCACCTGTTCCAGAGGGCATCCCAGGACAGAGCTGGCCTTCCTGATGAGTTTGTCCTGTTTCTTCCTGTCAGCTGCTGTGACGCTGCTCCCCCAGCAGACTACACCATAGAACAAGGCAGAGGCCACAACAGAGTCATAGAAGGTCTTCAGACCTCAGCCTCCTGAGCAGGAAGAGTCTGCTCTGTCCTTTTTTATAAAGTGCAGTGGTGTTATGAGTCCATTCCAGCTTGTTGTTCAGATGAACACCCAGGTACTTATAAGATGTGACCATCTCAATGTCCCTTCCCTGGATGTTCACTGGTGATGGGGGAGAGTGCGGGCGCCGACGGAAGTCCACATTTGTACTGGATGCACAGAGAAGAAATTCTAACTGTCCCATCTGACTGTGGATTTCAGGGCTTACAAATCTACTATATCTCCCAGGATGTCAGAATGGTCACTGAATCAGTCATAACCACATTGGTAAGGCAAAGTTGAACTCGCCCTCTTTGGCTAACCATCTCCACCATTACACCTTACCGTGTAATAGTGGTAATTCATAAGACTGCTACAACAAGCAATGACAAGTGTCCCATTACTAATGGAGGCAGGTATTATTATTATTATTATTATTATTATTATTATTATTATGGGTGGGCAGTATCACAAAATTTGAATCACTAATATCATTACAAACCCTGGTACTTTTTTTTTTTTTTTTAATCATCTAGATAAGAGGCAGGTGTCATGCCACTTTGTGTCATCAAATGTAAAATTGCCTTGTGCTCTTATGAAACTGCAGGTAGAATTTGTAAGATTCACTACAAGTTATTTGTCTGAAAATGGTAACCTTGAATTACACTGACTGCAGCTCAATGTCACTTCTATCACATTCTATTTAGGGTTACATCTGGTGATCTTGCCCACTTGTGGTGGAACACAAATGACATCTTACTCAGCACAATTACTGAATTCACCTTTCTTTGCTAGGTTGAATGTATTCCTTCTTAATACTGATGCTTTAAAACCACTAAAGATGTAAGAGTTAGGGCAGCCGCCTGCACTCTGCAGCACTCTAATGCTTCACAATGCCTGAGAGACAGAGAAAGAGTTCCATTTTGGAAATAAAGAAGTGGGGATAATTAGGGATAGAAAGTAGGCAAAGAAGAAAAGAGTGATAGGAGGGAAGTTAGATAGCATGTGAGGACATACAGTAAGAGGAGACAATAAAAATGACAATCATAATTGTTGTGTTTCTAAAATAGCTTCAGCATAATGTGCTGTATCTATGCTGGAAAATCAGCAGGGTAGTCAAAGAGCCTTTTCATTTGCATCACGTCTCCTAGCAACCACAGTTGGAACAACCACGGAGGTCGACTCTTAATACCTCTGTTAACAAATAAATTTGGTCTTGGAATTGATACTTGGAACTAATTGATTTGCAACCAGAACTCAAAGGAATATGTCATTGTCTGTGTTTTGACTAAATAATTTTTACAAAGCTGAATCAAATGAACTACACCTGACAGAAGTATGATTGGAGAGACTTAAAGCATGAAATGAACTCTTCTCATTAAGCCTTTGCAGATGTTGCTACGTTCTGAAACAAATGTTTCCCAGTGGTTAGGTAATGTTTCAGTAGAAGTGACTAGTATAATAAGATGTATTCAAAGGAAATTGGTTGACGTAACGCACATTTCTTCCTCCCACAGACACTCTGGATTCTCTTGGAAAATGGAATGATACTAAAGGGTTAAATCAAGGCCATCAGCTCCAGCTACGAAGAATAATATGAAAAAGATGGTTAGATGTGTCAGGTGGTGCTGTTGGAAGTTCAAAATGCTTTGTCGTTGCAATTTGTATCATAGTTGCAGTTGACCCAGAATTTCTACAGTAACTAAACTGATTTAATCTACTGAATGTCTTAATTGGTATATACACTTGGTGATTGGAGGTTTACAACCGAAATACTCCTTGACAGTCACTAATAACTTCTGAGGACGGAGACGTCAGGTAATCGTTTGATTGTTTTGTGTTTCCAGAGTGACAAAATCTCAGCAGCTGTTGCATGGATTTCTATACAATTTTGCACAGACATATATAGTCCCCAGAGGAGGAATCCAAATGACTCTGGCAACTGATTTGTCCTACTGCCCTACCTTGATGCTGATATTTTTTGTAAAATGTTGTTTGATGTTCACAGCTGTTTGATAATTGCCACTACATTTAGTATAGCTACTTAAAGTCCTCAATAGAAGACTTTGTCTACTTGTGGTTGGGAAACAAAGATAACTGTCCTTTACAAAATGCTCTGAGTGTTATGGGTGCTATGGGTGGAGGAACTTTGCAGCTGTTGGCTTGTGGCTTGTTACCTTTTATTAATGATTTCTTGTGGTCGTCATTCACTTGCAGATATTTCCCAAGACTGGTCGGTGTCATTTCAAGTTTGTTTTTTTTTGCTGTTGCGGTAACGATGGTGTTAAACTGTAACTGGTTAATTTAGGACTCAATTGCAGCACTACCTGAATACAGAAGTCTCTCAGAGTCCTAGGCAAGGCAGGATCGATGCTCCGTCCAGAGGGATCGAGAGTCTCAGGAAATGTTTGGTGAACCAAACACTCAACAGTCACACTCAGTATTAAATCCAGGAAGGGCAGGGCAACAAATGTAGTCAGGTACAGAAGGCTGAGGTATTTACCAGGGGACAGATGAGCAAGCAAAGTCAGAGACAGGCAGGTCTGGTAATGAGAAAGCCATCCAAAAGAGAATGCTGACAAGTTGTGCATGATGCGAAGAACAATCTGGCACCAGCTGAGTGTAGAAGAGCAGTTACTGTACTGATTGCTATGAGCCTCAGGTGCATAATCAGGTGAGTGGGCAGGTGGGCGTGGCTGAATGTGGAAAAGTACTGACAGCACAGGTGGACAGATGAGAAGACATGGCAGCAGGTATGTGACAGAAACTCCTTCAAATATTCTTAGCTGTGTCTAAGTTGCCAGTTGCAGACATGCCATTTTTTTCCCAGGATGGTGAAGCCATGACCCATCCTACTCGGCCTCTGATTGGCCAGTACTCTTTGCTTTCATTGTTCGGGTTGATTAGTTTTAACCATGTTTAACCTTGAGGATTGAGATTTGTTAGGATTAGGGTAAGAATATCAGGTGCTGTAAAGTGAGTGTGGTTAACTCGCTTTTATTCTTTATGATTGTATTCTTTATTGGATCCCCATTAGCTTCCACAAAGCGGTCATTCGTCTCCCTCTAGTTCTCACTGACACAACAAAAAATTTTAATTAAAATTGCACTGAATCAATAAGACCAAAAATGCAGTATAAGTCAAACATAAAGATCAGAAAACATGGGATAAAACTACTTATAAAACAACAAAACAGCGAACAAAAAGGGACGGAATATAGGAGTGATGTTGTTCTCAAGCATGTTCCAGAAGTACCTCTATACAGAATTCTCATGGAATTTGTACAAGGTAACTGGTACTGCCAGCTGACCAGTCCACTTCTATACCCAAGACAAAAGACTAGCATCCTGAACGAGAAAACCTGATGAGTAGGAGACTGAGATGGAAAGAAACAAAAAGTAGAGGTCATGTTGATCCTACCAAGAAAATCATGTACTACACCGATTGTAGGATGCAGTGAAAAGGTGAATTGGGTCTCTTTTGTTGTTGGTCTAAGCAGTTTACAAGTCGAAACTGTAAATGTATTGTTACATCTTTTGTATTGTTTTGATTGGCTGTTTACAGTGATTATTTACATTAAAACAAGATGTAAATCTAGCTCTTTAAGACTATAGAACATCATAGTCAACTTTAATCAAACACAATTTCCCACCAACAAAACTGTACGTGTATAAACGTACGTGTCTTGTAACTTTGGAAAAACACCACCTGCAGTGGTGAGTGAGCAAGCAAGGTTAATGTCAATCACCCTTGGGATCAAACCCACAGACAGATTTAACCAGTTTAGCCCTAGCGTCTGTGGCTTAGGGGGCTGCAAGGTGCCATGATGCTAACTGTGGATACCTATTTGGAATAAAGGAGATTATTAGGCACTAAGAGGATTGGCTGGTGAGAAGCATTATGTGGAACAAGCCTTTCTCTTCTCAGGGGATCAGATGCACAGGGAGATGATCAATGGTAGAGGTAGAGATAGCAGTGTTGTTTGGAATGAGATTAAACAGATTAACAACAGTTGGGCATTTTTAAAACCCAAACAATTCTTAAATATCTCTTGGTTCAGCGAAGGATTTTGCTTTAGATATGTGCTCCCAATTCTCTTAAGGCTTTTCCTTTCTCTTTTTTTTTCTTAAGAGTCTGAAAATGTTCACCTGAGGCAGCTGTTCAGCTTTTTAGTTACCTGACCTCCTTTAAGCCCACATTTAGCCTCTGTGGAGCAACAAATCCTGTGGAGCATGTCTAAACTGAGGTGGTTGGAACACTGTCTAAAAATAATGTTTGCTGGATGGAACTTCCCATTTAACAGCACTTTTAAAAGTCCTCCAGAGAAAATTGAAAGTGGGAGAGGGTGGCTCTCGCCCTACAGCATTGTTACAGTTATGAGGTGGCTATTCTGTGGTAGAAACAGCATTGTGGATTGTTATTGTAGAAGCATCAAGGCTGTTTTGTCTCTGCCTGGGCCCACTGATAGAAATTGGTACCTCACTAGCTGGCCAAGGCTGCTTCCGTGCCTTTGGACCTATCTGACACACACACACACACACACACACACACACACACACACACACACACACACACACACACACACACACACATACAACACCTCAAATAGTGGCATACACAAACACACACTGAATGGGATAGGTAGTTGGGTGAAGTAATGAGGAAGAGCAGGTCATGATATGTATTTCAACATTTTAGATATCAACTGAGATTGATTTATGATGATATGCTGGACACTGTGTGAGTCACATACCCTTAGTGAATATTTTCCACTTTTCTCATTAGATGGATAATTTACGTTTTCTTACTGCCATTGTAGTTCTGTCATCCCTGCTTGTCCCGTGCTGCCTGCCCGATCACCAGTCTTGCACAAAGCCACCTAAATCTATCTACAAAATTGGGAATCCCTGGAAGAATTAAGCGTAAACAGATGAGCAATAGATAAATAAAGGGGTGACGTTCGTAGGTTGATGTGTTTGCTTTTGCTTTTACCAATTCTAGTAACAAAATTACAGAACGCAGGTGTGCTGTGCATTGCTGACCTGTTCCAAGCAGCAGGTGGTAAACCATGTGAAACATGATCATCCTGACCATCCGAAACAACAACGCTGGAACTGTATTGGCAATGTCACATTCTCGAGTGCGCATACAAATGGAGTCCTCAAGGTTCTAAGATTATTCTTGACCTTGGTTTTGGTGATTTGACCTGGTATGGGAACTGGGAACACTTTGAATTTTTCCTGGTCCCACGCAGAGGCTGATTCTGGTGCCTTCCTGTTTCACAGTGAGAATACACATGGTTAGGAGTGCTCTGCAGCACTCATCCTCTTCAGCATGACATCTTGCAATAAGGTGTAATGTGGAGACATCATCACCTTGCTTATTAATATATGTATACAATAAATAGAGAATGCGTGTTTCTACCTTGACTACCACTATCACAGACATTCTTCAGGATAGATGTAATAGGACTTATACTGTACAATGGCATGCATTGTAGATACCTAAATAATGGGGTATTGATCGCTGGATGTGAATCATTGCCAAATATTGGAGGCCTTTCGTCACTTAAAGGGAGATTGGGTACATGCATCCTCTTTACTGCAAACAATCTCAAGGACTATGATTGATAAAGACATCTTTCTATGTAGAAGATCAGCTCAAATAATTTAGTTTTAGGGGACAGCACTTCAAAAGCCATTACCATGAAGTGGTTATATTTATCCTGATATGAAATAGCAGCTACTCTATCAACTCTTACATTTTTACGATGGGTCTCCCTTTCATAATCTCAGCTCTGCTGTAATGTGTTGCCCTAATCAGCCTTAAATTGTCATCTTGGTTTGATTTAACTTGGCCATAATGAGAAATCTGCCTTTAGAATGACAGAAGCCATCCATTTATCCTTTCCATCTCTCTTCACGTGGCCTCTCACCACCTCCTCCAGACCATCCAAATTGAAGTGGGAAGAGACAGCAAGGCTGGATTGTGTGACGACACACACACACACACACACACACACACACACACACACACACACACACATATATATATATAGATTTTTTTTTTTCCCTGGTTTTTCATCATTCATGTATGCTTATGAAAGAGTGGGGAGATTATTTGAAAAGTTTAATTCAAAGGCTGAAATAGATCACTAATGGGCTTTGGTAAAATATATTTATGAGTTTTGTGACTGTGTTGACTTGATGGAAGCACAGAGAGAGAGGGCAAAGTCTAAATGGATCATTTGCACAAGGAAAAGGTCCTTTGTGCTCACCAAGCATTACTCTGACTCCATTTCCCTCATGTCTGCGAGCGATTATCGAAGAATGAAAGTAAAATGAAAGCAGACCTATTTCCATTTAGGCTGTGTTTGGTTGGTGACATGTTTGTTAGGGCTTTGTTGTGTTTTAATGGGAATATGCCACAGAGTCTCAGTGTAGAATAGTATCTCAGATTTTGGCTGTTTTTCTCACGTCACAATGCATTACTTTTACTTTGCCTTCTTTGCTGTTCTGACTGGTTCCAGCCTATTTGAATGTCAATCAAGTAATCGTGCAGTGATTCCCACTTGGATTACCGCTCTGCTTGTATGTATGCATTTATTTCTTAGCATATTGGATTGTAAATTTATTTGAGGCAATTTGCGTGATTCTCTCTTTACACTTGCATGTGCAGACACACAAGTCTGCTACAAATGCTAAAATGTGTGTTTTTGTGCTCATGCTGTTGCTTGTGTTGCATTCAAAAGAGATCCAAAAGCTGATAAGAGTTCTGTTCTGCCAGGTGCTAGCTGTTGGCCTTACCAGCGACTGAATGCGTGGGAAACTTTCTGACTATGGTCAGTATTTGTAAACTGTGTACAAATGTACATTTGCAGTTGAAAAGAGGAGAGATTTACTGAAATTGGTGTCTTCTATGGATTTCTGGATGGTATGCTTTGGCTGCTGCAAGGCACAAGGCCACATGCCAGAGGAGCATGCCTGCTGCACACATGTGGACTGAGCTTCAGGATTTTCTCCACTGCACCGGTTGGACCTTGGATGTGTATATATATCAAATGTTTGAGGTAACAACAACAAACTCCATATAAAACATAGGTTTAAAAAAAGTGGGTTTTTATTTTTATTTTTTTATTTTTTTAAATAATCACTGTACATGGCTAAGTGGGTAACGGTAAATTCGGCATGCTATACATTTCCACAGCTCTAATTGCATCTCTACAATGATCTCGACCAGGCAGTGGTATAACATATGATATTTCCTTTGTGACTGTACAATGTGTAGAGCCCCAAAAAGAGCTGTAGAGCTACTTGTTAAAGTCCTGAAGTGCACCTATGACACACACATGCATGCAGGTGGACGGTTTGACTCAGACTTTATGCAACCACTATTTCAACAGTGGCAAGTTTACATACATTAGTTAACTATAACTGACTGAATTTATGAATGGTTTCATCACGTTGGGGATATTACAGGGCAAATGTATCACAAACAAAAAAGAATCCATGAGAAGAGTGAATGATGAACGAATGGATGTTTTTGTTTGTCTCTTCATCTGTATTAGTTATTGTTAGCTTGCTATAGACTGGAGAAAGCACAATTCATACACTAGGCAATTCAAAGTGCTTTACAGACGCATAAAAATACATTAAATACATTTCAAAGAAAGAAAGGAGGAGAGAGATTACAAGAGAATTGAAAAATAAAAACAAAATACAATTAAAGGAAAATTAAAAACAGAAGCCAGTAAAAGACAATAATTTAGCATTTAGAATGATTAAAACCATTGAGCAAATACATTTACTTTAAGTAAAAGCTGTAGTAAATAATAATGTGTAGTAAATAATAAGGTGTGCAGGGAGAATGTTCCACAGGTGAGGAGCATAATAACTGAAAGCTGCTTCACTTTGTTTGCTTCTCATTCTGGGAACACACAATAGACCTGTCCCTGATGACCTGAGGGGTCTGGATGCTTCATATGGAGTTAATAAATCTAGAATAAATTTTGGTCCTAGACCATTTAATGCTTTGTAGACCAACAGTAAAATTTTAAAGTCTATTCTTTGACTCACAGGAAGCCAGTGTAGTGATCTGAGGACTGATGTGATATGATCCATTTTTCTGGTGTTTGTAAGGACTCGTGCAGCAGCATTTTGGATCAGCTGTAGTTGCCTAATTGAATTTTGTTTAGGCCAGTAAAGACTCCATTGCAATAGTCCAACCTACCTAAAATGAATGCATGAACAAGTTTTTCCATGTCTTCTTTGGACAGACAACCCTTGATTCTGGTTATATTTTTCAGGTGGTAGTAGGCTGATGTGGTAATCAGCTTTAAGTGGTTGTTAAAATTCAGGTCCGAATCAATAATTACACCAAAATTTCTGGCTTCATCTGTTGTTGTCAGTGACATGGAGTTAAGGTGAGCACTGACCTTTGACCTTTCATTTTTGGGGCCAAATACAATCACTTCTGTCCTTCTGCATTAAGCTGAAGAAAATTCTGGCACATCCACTCATTCAATGAAAGTAAGGGACTGTAGTCATGTGATGACACAGAAATATAAAATTGTATATAATCTGCGTAAGTATGATAAGAAACATTATGATGCTCCATAATCTGAGCTAGGGGCAACATGCAGATATTGAAAAGAAGTGGTCCGAGAATGGACCCTTGTGGCACCCCACACATCATCTTTTTTCGTTCAGACACATGCTCACCAATTGACACAAAGTAGTCTCTATCTTGTAAATAGGATTTGAACCAGTGTAGTACAGTGCCAGCAAGTCTCACCCACTTTTCCAGTCTGTCAATAAGTATGTCATGATCAACCGAATCAAAGGCAGCACTGAGATCTAATAATACTAAGACTGAGGTTTTGGAGGCATCATTATTCAGATGTACAGTACAGGCCAAAAGTTTGGACACACCTTCTCATTCAATGCGTTTTCTTTATTTTCATGACTATTTACATCGTAGATTCTCACTGAAGGCATCAAAACTATGAATGAACACATGTGGAGTTACTGTATGTACTTAACAAAAAAAAGGTGAAATAACTGAAAACATGTTTTATGTTCTAGTTTCTTCAAAATAGCCACCCTTTGCTCTGATTACTGCTCTGCACACTCTTGGCATTCTCTCGGTGAGCTTCAAGAGGTAGTCACCTGAAATGGTTTTCCAAGAAGGAGTTCCCAGAGGTGTTTAGCACTTGTTGGCCCCTTTGCCTTCACTCTGCGGTCCAGCTCACTCCAAACCATCTCGATTGGGTTCTGGTCCGGTGGCTGTGGAGGCCAGATCATCTGCTGCAGCACTCCATCACTCTCCTTCTTGGTCAAATAGCCCTTACACAGCCTGGGGGTGTGTACTGTATGTCATTTAAAACTTTGATAAGTACAGTCCCAGTGCTGGGGTGTGGACGAAATCCAGACTGAAATGCATTAGAAAGATGCAAAAGATTGTTCTGCATGAAAGCATGCGTTTGTTGAAAAGCAACCCTTTCAGTAATTTTTCCTCGAGAGGGAAAATTTGATATTGGCCTGTAGTTACTTATTCAATTCAATTCAATTCAATTCAATTCAATTCAATTCAATTCAATTCAATTCAATTCAATTCAATTCAATATTCCTTTATGAGTCCCATGAGGGGAAATTCCAATATACAGCAGCATCAATAAAGTATTAATAGTTCAGTAATAATTATTACTGAAACATCCAGATTAGCCTTTTTTTGGGAGAGGTTTTATTACTGCAGTTTTCAAGGCCTGGGGAAACTGACCAGACTGAAGAAGATTATTTATTATCTCCAACACATCTGGAGCTATGCAATTAAAAACATTTTTTAAAAAGTTTGTTGGCAGAGTATCAAGGCAGCATGTTGTGGATGTTAACTAGGGATGCATTGCATCATGCATGCATCGCCAAATCACAACAGAAGTTGTCTCAGGACACTTTCCATATAGAGCTGGTACAGACCAAGCTCTTTTATCTACGAAGAAACCAACAATTCCCCCATGAGCAAGCACTTGGCGACAGTGGCGAGGAAAAACTTCCTTTTACCTGGCAGAAACCTCGAGCAGAACCAGACTCTGGGTGGGCGGCCATCTGCCTCGACCGGTTGGGTCAGAGAGGGAGAGCAAGAGAGGGAGAGAGAGAGACAGACAGACAGACAGACAGACAGACAGACAGACAGACAGACAGACAGACAGAAATGCAGTCAGAGAGAGAGAGAGAGAGAGAGACAGACATGCAGTCACAGTAACAGTGACAGTGGATGTGATAATAGCAGTAGCAGTTGCAGTGGATGTCAGGCAGGGCCAAGGCAGGAGACGCAGCTGCAATCCACAATCCAGATTCAGCCACTGTCCATGGGAACCTGCAAGACGACAAAGCACAGAGACTCCGGGGAAGGAGCTAAGTTAGTAACACGCCGTGGTAGGACATGAGAGCGTGTGGATGGAGAGGGACAGAAGGACAGAGGAGCTCAGTGTATCTTTGGATGTCCCCCGACAGTCTAATCCTATAGCAGCATAACTAGGGGCTGGTCCAGGACCAGCCTGAGCCAGCCCTAACTATAAGCTTTATCAAAAAGGAAAGTTTTAAGCCGACTCTTAAATGTAGAGACAGTGTCTGCCTCCCGGACAAAGACTGGAAGATGGTTCCACAGGAGAGGAGCTTGATAGCTAAATGCTCTGACTCCTGTTCTGCTTTTTGAGACTTTAGGAACCATAAGTAGACCTGCATTCTGGGAACGCAGTGTTCGAGTGGGCCAATAAGGTACTATGAGCT
The DNA here is from genome assembly GCF_039877785.1 of Chaetodon trifascialis. Classification (NCBI taxonomy): domain Eukaryota; kingdom Metazoa; phylum Chordata; class Actinopteri; order Chaetodontiformes; family Chaetodontidae; genus Chaetodon; species Chaetodon trifascialis. Next base: position 26,805,018 of record NC_092059.1, on the reverse strand, counting down.
CTTTAAGATAAGAAGGTGCCTGGCCATTTATGGTCAGAAACAGACAGACAGATGTGACTGCATGTCTGTCTCTCTGTCTGTCTCTCTCTGTCTCTATTAAACTCTATTCTAAACTTTACAGGGAGCCAGTGCAGAGTGGCTAGTATTGGAAAAATATGATCTCTCTTCCTGGTTTTTGTCAGGACACGTGCTGCAGACTCACCGATACAGATACCGATTCTGATTATTTACGCCATTACACATTAAATGACTTCTTTGAATTTTTTTTTTTTTTTCCACATATCATCTGTACAACATTCTTCAGTAGGTTTCCTTGTACATGGGTGACAGTGAAACTTCATATCATATACTGAGTGAATACTGAGTCTGACATTTATTAAACAAAAGTGCTTTAAACAAGGCACTGCCACACACATCACCAAAGAACCTGAGTGCAAAATTGTCACTTTCTGTGTCTGTGTTTTCAACAGCTTTGCCACATATTTCACTTCAAAGGTTGTCAATGTGTTTTTTTCATGAAATCGTGCAGCTTTGGGAGCACCGTGTCCGTGATATGGGTACGGCTCGGGATCTCATACCTCGGTTCCAGTACACAGAGAAGATGGTGGAATCCAACATTATCTGCCACAGACAGTGGCTGGTCATCCAGGGCAATATACTCAGCCAGAGCTTCCGTGATTTGTGGTTGTCCCTGGGCATTTTCTCCCACTTAGCCAGCGTCTGCTGCAAAGTTGGTTGTCTCTTGTTGTCGCACGTGAATTCTTTTTGCTCCGCCTCGTGCTGTGACTTCAGATGTTTGATTAAATTGCTTGTATTGTAACTAGTGTTGTTTTTGGCGGCCTGATTTAATTTTAGTCTTAGTCTAGTCTTTGTGTCAAGCTGTCATTTCAGTTTTTATTAGTTTTAGTCACGTTCATACTCTTTTTAGTCTAGTCAAGTTTCAGTCGACTAAAAGTCTGAGCATTTTAGTCTTACTTTAGTCAGAATTATCTGTGACTATTTTCGTCTAGTTTTAGTCGACGAAAACTGTACACTATCAGTGTATCCCTAATTTTAACTGTGATCCAGTTTTTGTCAGCCTTGTATGATCTAGAAGGTTAAAATGTGCTAGATTAACTGGAGAACAAGAAGGCACAGATGGACTTATTGTTTTACCTGAGCCAGAGCTGCACACTGTTTGTCTTATCCTTGAAATTTTATCTGTAAAAAAGGCTGCAAAATCATTGCATGACTTGTTGGACAGCAGCTCAGGAGGGACTGATGCTGTGGGGTTTGTCAGTCTATCCACAACAGAAAACAAAGTGCGGGCATTATTACAGTTTCTGTTGATAATCTCTGAGAAAAATGCTTGCCTTGCCTTCTTTAGTTCATGGTTATAGGTGTGGAGACTGTTTTTGTAAATCTCATAATAAACCTGGAGTTTGGTTTTTCGCCACCTGCGCTCTGCCTATCTGCAGACTCTTTTCTGGACTTTGACCAGTGTGGTGCCTTTTTCCTTCCTGACAAAACTTTGGTCTTAACTAGGCCGATGGAGTCAATAATAGTCATAACTTTGGAACTGAAACTATTTCCAAGGTCATCAGCTGACGCTGAGGGCAGTGTTGTTGATGGTGTAAAAGACTGAGTGAAGACTGCACAGGTGTTATCATTAATATAACGCTTTTTGATTACCTCTGTTCCACTTTTGTTAAGAATAGCAGGTGTGGCCATTTTAAATGACACACAGTAATGATCAGAAAGAGCAACATCTGTCACCATAACCTCAGAGATATTAAGCCCTTTGGAGATAACCAAATATAATATATGCCCTTTGTTATGTGTTGAATGTGTTACGTGCTGAGATAGGCCAAAATGTTCCAGGATGTTTAGAAGTTCTTTAGCACATCCATCATTGAGATTATCAACATGAATGTTGAAGTCACCCACTAACACAACACAGTCAGAATCAATACAAACAACAGACAGTTGATTGGCAAACTCATCAGAAAACTTTGAATTGTATTTTGGGGGCTTGTAGATGGTTACAAAGACTGATCGACAGGGAGACTTTGATTGAGTGGCAACATATTCAAAAGATTCAAACTGACCATAAGAGACTCTCTTGCACTGACTGCTGTCATTAAACAAAATGGCGACTCCACCTCCTCTCTTATGCATCCTTACTTCACTTATGAAACTGAAATTCGGATGGGCTGACCCATTGAGAACTGCTGTGCTGTTATCTTGTCCTAACCAAGTTTCAGTTAAAAACATAAAATCAAGCTTGTGCTTGATGATAAAGTCATTGATTAAGAATGATTTGCCTGCCAAAGACCTAACATTTAAACGAGCTCACTTAAATGTGCTAAAAAGTCCAACATCCCCATGTTTTAAAACATACTGTGGCTGACATGGAATACATGTTAAATTTGATGATGTGATGTTTCTGGAGAGATGGACCGATCTTCTCCTCCTACCTATTGAGACATGGATCAACAAAGCTTCCGGCACGATGGGCCCTGGCTTTTCCTTAGAGACAACCGGCACCTTTTGAGGTGGAACGTTTCCTTACATGTTGCCAACTGCATGCATTAATTTTGTAAATCAATCAACACACTTTAACAGTCAATATTACAACTTTGACCTTTCCATTTGTTTTTACTGACATGACATTTGCCATAGCAATGATTGATGATCAACCAGCCTAGTTTGGAAAGCATTGCTCTGGTGTGCTATGATTTTGTTGGTCTCTTATTCAGTCAACAACATGCTTTTACTCAGTCTGTTCACTCAACAGAGCAGCACAAAGACCTCTCAAGGAGCAATGCCTCAAGTCACCTACAGTGTGTCTAGAAGGACAACTGAAACATGGAACGTAATCTGTAATACATGCAATCTTTCTCCTCCTCCTTTTGTGGCATGTGTGTGTCATGTTGAGGACAAAACAACAGAGGAGAATGCTGCTTGCTGAAAGAGTGGAGTTCAGTTGTAGAGAGGTATGAGCAGAACAGACTGGAATACAGAGAAACTTATAACATGTGGGAAAACTGAGTGGTAACTGATTGGCTAGTTGCTGATAACAGGCAATATGCTATCATTAGTTCATTTATGTCAGTGTGTCCAAACTGCTGATTGACTTTTAGGTTATCAGCTGTTAACTGGGCAATAGATGTAAATACAGGAAGAAGATTTGTATTTTGCCAATAATTCATACATTCCTACAGATACCGTGTATTATTCTGTGTGTTTAGTGAGGTGCATCCAAACACTAAAGCTGTCAACAAACATTCTTAATTCAAATATATAACTGAATTGTGGGGAAAAGGCCATCTGAGTGTGAAAGTAATATTTAGTTGCGAAAAGAAAAGCAGCGCTAACGTAGCACACAGCACTAAGTCTCTCTAGCCATTACATCCAGTGAAAATAATTGAGTTACTCACATGACCGCCCTTTGTCTTGCTCGTCCCCTGGTGAATTTGGTGAATTAATGATTTATTTCAACCAAACCAGAGTTGGTGGTGGCTGTTGGAAGAGTGAAAGATGAACCAAGAATGGTCAGTTTTATTTTGTTTCTATCATGTTTGAATGAAGTGTGTTTTTCAATTATAAAATCACTGATTCTGTAAATGGAGTCTGGTGGCTTTGGTGGGAGGGATATACCAGCTGTTTATGGTTAAACTAAAGAGATTTGACTCTGTAACAAAAGGGTCTATCTCTATAGATATCCTTTTCATAATGTTGTCAAACACTGAGAATGACAATCTGAGCCATTCAGGAGCAAAAACTAAATGCTTTTAGTGGATGTACAGTGATGAAGTGCCACCACCGGGAGGGATTATATTGCATCCCGTTTCATAGCTTCTGGTGGCTGTGCTCTTGCTCAATACTGGACCGGTTTCAAAAATTGTTATCACCATAGTCTCTTACACACAAAACATGGGACAATAGGGTCCATAGTCACAGGTAAAATTGAACTGCTCATTTTTATTTTGAAATAAATATAGCTTTCCAAATAATGTGTCTCTAGGTGAATTGTTTTGCTATCTTATGGGCACAATATGCAAAAAAAAAGACAATTTAAATGTTTGAACTTATTTGTCTTTTGTTAGGCGGACTAATCAATTGTCATTTTAGAGCAATTTCCACAGCCCTATCATGGGCCAGAAGGCCAGCAGCTTCCAGCTTTGAGGACTACCACTGTGAAACAAGCTGCCAAAATCCCCAAGAAGGAATCCGGTTCCACAGTGAAACCATATTTCTCTCTCTTTTAGTAAACTGGTCATCTCATAAATAACTTTTTTGTTTAGCCTTATGAGCCAGTCATAAACTTAACTGTGTTGGTGTGTCCCTCCTCCTCTCGCTCTTTTGTCATTTCTTCTGGTGTCTGCCCCTGACAACACTTCAGCATCTTTTTAAAATGTTTTATTTGTAGTTAAAAGAACCAAACAGCAGCATAAACAAGAAAAATACCAATGATTAAACTGTTAAACCCCCTTCTTTGACATTCAGTAACCAATCTAAAGGACAAATGACAACCCTGTAGCATGTATATATGTATATATGTATGTATATAGATGCACTTATCAGGTTTGATAGAGGTGGCAGACTAATGCTTTTATATGAAAAACACAGAATTTTCCATGATTTATCACCTGCTTTATCATAAGCAGGTGTATGGTACAAAGTGATTTACTGGTGAATCATTGGTGCGCATAGACACAATGCTGCTGATTTACCTTTGCTGTCTGCTGTTGGTGATAAATAATTGTTTTGAGTAAATCCTATATTGACACAGGTGTAAAATTATGCCCGTATACCCGCCAGCCATATAACACTATGTGTGCCTAGATCTGGTATGTGTGTTTGTGTGTAGGATTAAAGTGCATATAGTAGTATCAGGGAGGGAATGCCTCTTATGTGTGGCCGCCCATGAGCCTTGACAGTTAAGTAAATCCGTGTTTAGGCACTATTTCAGCAACCTATATAAGGCCTTTGACTAAAGTAATTGGAAGGTGGTCTTTAATACACCGGCTCACTAATAATTTCATTTAGGTCAAATAGGCCAGTAAGCCTGTAGGCATAGGCAGACTTTAAGGGAAAGACATGAGTCACATGTCTTACTTCGTTTGTTTTTTTCCTAGCAAGGCTATCTACAAGGCACAGGGAAGTAGGTGGGCAGTCATGGGCAAACTAACACATAGAGATTATACACACATCAATTTGTTGTTTTGAAGGTGTGGTTACCAGGAGAGTTCATACTCATCAGTTCGTCTCTCATCCAAGCAATTTAAACACTGCAGCCTCTGATTGATGTGCTCTTCATACGCCTCACAGAGTTGTGCTCTGATTGATAATGTGTGTTTCCTTGATGCTTCTCATAGAGATGGTGAGGATACTTGTGCAGATGGAAGTTGTGTTGCTGCAGCCCACTCAGCTTTGACTGCTCTGACTGCTGTGCGGGAGGAGGAAATTAGTGTTGTTGCATTTCCTTCAAAAAAACCTGACGTGTCACTTGTAATTTGTGTAATTGAGGTTTGCCCCACATTTTGGGCTATTCATATATTTGTGGCAGTAATAATTCAATTTCAAGTCAGTATTCAAAGCTTTTCTGTGTGTTTCTGTTTTGCAAACAAAGCCAAACGTGCAATGAATTTACGGATTGCAAAATACTGATTTGTTTTTTTATTTTAATGATATCCTGGTCTTGGGGCTGCACGGTGGCGCAGCAGGTAGTGCGCGTGCCTCACAGCACGAAGGTTGCCGGTTCGATCCCCGGGTCAGGCGGGGCCTTTCTGTGTGAAGTTTGCATGTTCTTCCCGTGCATGCGTGGGTTCTCTCCGGGTACTCCGGCTTCCTCCCACAGACCAAAAACATGCTCATTAGGTTAATTGATGACTCTAAATTGTCCGTAGGTGTGAGTGTGAGTGTGAATGGTTGTTTGTCCTTGCATGTGGCCCTGCAATCGGCTGGCGACCGGTTCAGGGTGTACCCCGCCTCTCGCCCATTGTAGCTGGGACAGGCTCCAGCCCCCCGCAACCCCGAAAGGGATAGGCGGTATAGATAATGGATGGATGGATGGATATCCTGGTCTTTTCTGATTTTACACACATGCATCACTCAAACTGCAGCAAAAGTAATATATTCCAATGCATTGCATTTAATTTTAGTTTCATGATCAGACTGAGTAGGCAGTTACCCTGTCCACATACCCATCTTTTTTAAGCCATAATGGCAAGGCTCTACGAATGGCAGGGTCAGTATATCTGTAGGTTAGCTTGCCACATTGGTTGCTCAGGGTATAACAGTTGGCAGTTCCTTCCATCTTAGTTTGATGTCCTAACAACTTCTGGTTCGGCTGCCATGAAATGTGGTAGAGTCATCCTTCATGCCCAGAGGATGACTCTTAATTACTTGTCCCTCTGCGCCCCCAGCAGGTTGACATTTGTGGTTCAGAATGGATTATCTCAATCACTGTTGGATCATTACAATGCAGACATTCATGATCTCTGTGAACTTCATCTCCTGGGAGCTTCACATTAACATATCTATGTCTACAGAAGTTTAGTCTATCTACCCAACAGCTTGATTTTCTTTACAATGGGCATTAGAGCCTAACAGAGCCGCGAGTGTGGCTGTAGACTTGGTCTTATTATTCGCTGTTTGCACTCAAGAAAGGTTGCACTTCGGCCAAAAATTCTGGGCGAGGGAAGTAAAAGATTGAGGCAATATGTTGCAATAAGTTAATGTATGCAAATAAGTTCATAACCTATAGGAAAGAGCACTAACTAGTATCAGTATGCATTCCCTCAATGTAAATATGGTACCGCTTCACTTTTTCAAATGTACATACGTCCAAATAGCCCCTATTTGTTTTCATTGCTCAAGCAGACCCACACAATTAATATAATATCGCTGCCTACTAGTTGTATTAGAACTACACCTGACATGACTTGCAGTATTATTCATGAAATGTAACATTGGTGTATCAACATCAACATCAACATATTTGAACATAGCTGAAATAGAGTAGTCAATTAGTTGACAAATAATCAATCTCTGGCTGTTTCTATAATGGCTTAATCGTTGAGTTCATTTTATGAGTGCACTAATGCCAAATGTTTGCTGGTTCTGGCATCTCAAATGTGAGAAACTCCTACATTTCTGTGACATCTAGAATTCAAAATGGAATATTTTGGATGTTTCACTGCTCGTCGTATAAAACAAGATATTGGCTCTTAGGACTTTAGTGAGCCCAAGATCACTGTTCTAAAATAAGTAAACAAATAAAGATAAATCAAACAATGACAGCTGTTACTGATGCAGATGAGGGTGATCATTTCAAGTACGTAATCCAGACATTCAGACTGTTTCAAAGGTAGTCCACATTTATCCACTATCACTGTTATCTTTGCATCCATCTCTCTTGATCCTTGACCACAATGCCTTTGCCTTTGAACTAATGTGGCTTTAGCTGCACTGTATTCCAAAGCTGTTCCACTCAGGCCTTTCAGTGTCTCCACATGCTCCCAGCCTTTGCTTTGATGCCTCATTCTTGATTATTCTCCCTTCACCTGAACACATTTCCCTTTAATGCATTTTTCCTTACCTTAATACATTTATTTTCCCTGGGCAGGCTGAGGCATGGGCTGTTTGAGCTCCACGTATTGATTGTTGTGGGGAATTTGATGCCTAGAGACTTGCTGTTCTCTCCTCTTCTCCTCTCTCCTCCACCCCGGGGGAGTTTTAAATGGAAACACATTACTATGAATCACACAGCAGGAAGCTCCATGATTGATAGCATTGCTTACCATTTACTAGTCACTGTCTGGAGATAAGCCCTGAATTTATGGAGTATTGGAAATCCTTGCCGCAGCTACATGCGGATTAGAGTGAGGAACTGCTCCCCCCGTACTGCCACTGGAGTCACCCGGTTAACAGCTTAAGTGGAAAGCAAGGAGCCAATTTTATTGTTTATTAAAATAATATTTAGTGTTTTATTTTCTGGAATGTTACTGTAAATGGAATGGGGGAAACGCTTTGGGGAATGGTGTCTCGCTGTGCGTGTGTGTGTGTTTGTTTCTGTTTATGGTGTGTGGTCATTTGCTTTTACCTCTCCCTGCAACTCATTCTAAATGCATCTCAGTAAAGCATTCGCTGACAAGCCACTGTGACTTCACTCACCTTAAAAATCGCTGTTGCAGATCAGTTAAGGTAAATGGACTGAGGCCACACACCTGGTACTCACTCTGTGGGGGTGTATTTGGTTGAAATCCAACACAAGTCATACCTCAAAAGCAAATTACAGACCAATGGTTATATAAAGCAGCTTCAGGTTTTTATAACCCACATACAGCTAATGGACCCAGGTTTTGCACCCTACAACTGCTTGCTGTTTTTCAAACTCACATTACAGATGGCTGTTTTTTGACCGTGGAAACCGCTTTAAGACTTCAGCACTTCAGTTGTCCATCTGACATGCGCCTGACGGAACAGCTGCACTTCTATTTTAATGACTCCAGCTGTAAGTGTAACAGCTCTGTGTGCATAAATGGGAGTCAAAGTGTATTCAAATGCTGCGAGTGTATTTTCCTCTGTTTCTGTGCACAGCTACAGTGGTTGTGTGTTGGCCTCGTGCTGCCAAAATGCTCGTGCAAATGCACTCTTTACAGTGCCTGAATGCAGTTTACATATTTCTTTTTGTACCTCTTCGGCTGCTTACAGACCTCAGTTGTGGCTCCGTGGCCTTTCTTGCTGTTAGATCAAAACAGGACATTGTGTGAGATCTTGAATTTTACAACTCAGTGAGACCTTACTGACATTATGTTTTATACTTTAGACCGACCTATCTGACTGCACTTTTTGTACAGACCTCTGGTTATATACAAATAGGAGGATAAAGACCTCAGTTTTAATGTCTTAGACAGAGCTTGCATGTACTTTAAAGAACTCAGCTTTTATGCCTAGAACAGCTGAATAATCAGCTTTTATTCTTCAGAAGTTTCCAGACTCTGGCTTCATAGCTGAGACCCACAACTAGCATGCAGGACTGAGACTGCTGTTTAAGAGGACTGCAGTTTCTACACTTTCTAATCAGAGAGACAGCTGTTTATTGACCTCACTGTACCTCTGAAGCAACTTGCACTTCTCATTTTTGTAACTGACAGATGTGACAGTTTTTACACCTCAGAATTTATACATTTCATCTCATAGTTTTTATACAGCTTCGATTTGCTTTTTATTTATCAGTAGCAGTTCACAGACCCCAGATTTTAGATTTTTCAACCAGCTTCCAGACTTTAGTTCTCATAATTGAGACCAAGCCAACAGGCTGCAGTATCTCTTCATCACAACTACTGCTGCAGAATGAATATATGGGAAACATGGGTTTTTGTACGTCAGAAGCAGCTTACAGACCACAGACTTTATATCTCAGCAGCTTGCAGAGAAAGGCTCACTATGCCTCAGTTTTGCTAAATTGTTGGCAGATTTATGCATGACTCTGGAGAGAGTCCAACCTTCCAACACTTCAGATCCATTTCTTACCAAGCTTGGTTTACCTAGCTCCGTTGCAATTTCTGTAATGGTGTGTTGTTCAGATGGACAGTCATGTTGGGCAGGCAGCCAGGAGGATAACTGATCAAAGTCCTGCCACGGCTGCGCCCTGTGCCATCTGAGCAGTTTCATCATACTAATATCCCGCTTCACTGTGACTGAACATTTCATTCGCACGTGTTGATATTCAACAAGTCGTTTACATCTACATTGTGCCAGCGCATCACACATGGGGGCTATTTCTGTGGTACACACCCCATTATGGAACATGACTTAATTCTCCTTGACACAAAGCCAATCAGGGAGTGATTGTTTCACAGGTTGATCCTCTCTCCCCACTCAGCGTGAGGGCGACAGGGTAGTGGTGGGGGTGTTGGTGGGTATCAGGACTTGAAAGCCCATGGCTGAGGAGAAAATATCTGTCAGCTCTTGTGGAGGGAGGGAGAGGACACAATGTAGCCCATCACTTCTGCTCCCTGAGAGACTTATTACAGAGGCAGGCCAGGGCGAGAGCTGGTAATTAATTTGGAGAGAGCTGATATTGGTTTTGATGCACCAGAGACTGACAACATTGGCTGTCAGGTACATGTGCCTGTATGCATGGTGCTGTGTGTGTGTGTGTGTGTGTGTGTGTGTGTGTGTGTGTGTGTGTGTGTGTGTGTGTGTGTGTGTGTGTGTGTGTGTGTGTGTGTGTGTGTGTGTGTGTCTGTGTGTATAAAAACAGGAAAAGGTTCAAGAGGAAGAGCTGCAGAGAAAGATGAGGGAAGGAGCTGAAGGAAAAGGAAGGGGAATGACAGAAGCGCCTTAGCTCTAGCTTGCAGCAGACGTCAAAGCTCCTCTACAAAGATAGCCCATGGCGATGCATATTTATGCCTCCTCTCTTGTCCCCGGCCTCCCTGCTTCTCTGCAACTCATATACTCATCTCTCATCTCTGGCTTCCCTCTCCTTCTCTTTCACACCTATCCATCTCTGTAGTCATCTCCTTCTGCCTCCTGTTCATCTCCAGCTCTGTCATGAGTGTATGTGTCATTCAAGGCAGTCTTTTTTCTTTTCTTTTCTTTTCTTTTTTTTTTTCTTTTCTTTTCTTTCCCTTTTTTTTTTCTTTTTTTTTTAATATAATGACACTCTCCTCCATGTGGCAAATTTTTAATGTTGTAGGATGGAAAAAGGACTGTTTTCCATCAGTTCATCCATTTAGAAAGCTCTCAGACTGCATTGGAGCAGTACAATTACAGTGCCCAGCAATCATAAAGATTGAAGGGAGCATAGAATTTCAGTTCTTACTCATGCAAATCCACTGGTAGGTCATGACTGAGGTCAAATTTAAGATTGTTTTGTAATGACTTAAAAAAGAATGAGGAAAAAAAAAATTGGAAAAGACAAGATTACAAATGGATTTATAATATTAGCAGGTGTTACTTAAGGTTCTTTATGATGTTCTGGACATAGCTATTTCAGCAATCATTTTGTTCTTGACCTTTAATGCAGTTTCTTTGGTCACCTGTGGATGTAAAAAGCCAAGGATGATATGGTGGATTGAAATTTCTCATATTTGTCCCAGTGTTCAGTAGACAGTAGATTTATTAGAAGAAGTAAATTATTGGGCTGGTCCTCCTAGAAATCAACGTCCTGGGTCTCATCCTCATCATCTTTGTCATTCTATTACCACTGCATTGTCACAATGTCAAAGGTGATGCTAATGATACCAGGCTGCACCAAGAGTACAAGCATATAGGCTCCATTCAACCTGATCATTTCAAGTCTCTTATATCAGGATTAAATCCAGATCAACATATATGCATTTCTGTGGCAATGCACATGAAGCTAGTCTGAACAGCCAATATCCATCGTAACGCTTTACAAACAGCATGTGAGTACTGTTTCGATTAGCTTGGGTGCTGTCGGATGTAACATGCGAAAGAACAGAACACTCTTTTTCCCTGATATGCCGTGCTGCCACTTCCTCTGTGTACTAAATGCAAATTATCACACAGGCTTTGCAGCACAATTTGTAATGGTTCTGTCAAGTTTAAAATGATGGAACATTTACATAATGGAGACCTGTCTTTGAAAGCACCATTCCTGGGTCAGATGAAGCCAGTCAGCAATATTTTACAGATTTCATATCTGGGAAAAGAATAATTCTGTCATCCATCTATCCATCTTTCCATCCATTCTCTCACTCCCGTTCAGGGTGACATGGGACTGGAGTTGTATCCCAGCATGCATTGGGAGAGAAGGCACACAGACACCCAGGACAGGTCAGTAACTCATCACACGACTAAGCTCCATTACTTTTATATGTTTAAATGAAAAAAAGAGACGTTCCTATCTGATTTGATTGACCTGATTTCTCTTCATTTGACGCTGACCTTTCCAGGGGGACATTTCCTCACACTGCTCTTTTCAAAATTTACATTCAGTCTCAAAACTCTTTTCTATATCTGTCTCATTCTCCCGCCATCTCATCTTTTTTCTTTTTTAAATTGTGCATCTAAGACAGGGCCCATGGTAGTGGTGAAACTAGGTCCTGGGCTTCAAATAGCAGCCCATTGTGTCCCAGGGGCTCACAGCCGAGGAAAGGCCAAGAGAAACAAGAGAGACACATAGCAGGAGAGTGAGAGATAGAGGGCGAATTGTTTGATGAAAATTAATATTTGTCATTTGGTGCAGCAGACAATACCTTGTGGACACATACAGTACAACGGGCGTTGTTTGAATCCATTTTCTTTTGAAGATATCACAACGTACCTGTGTTTCCAGCACAGCCGAGGGTACTGAGGGGTGTGTGTGTGCGTGCGTGCGTGCGTGCGTGCGTGCGTGCGTGCGTGCGTGTGTGTGTGTGTACTTTGCAGAGTCCCTGTACATCTTCTTTGATGTACTCTGGGACTGCTGGCTATTTCCTACTTTGTTTCAATACTTTAGGACCTTATTGTTCATCATGCTGGGTGATGTCATGTGTAGTCGCTTTTGCCGCGTGCACATGTGTGTGTGTGTGTGTGTGTGAGAGACAGAGAGAGAGAGAGTGAGTTACTGATTTAATAACCTTGATGAGGCAAACGAAGAAGAAACTGCCTCATTTCCTTCTCACTATCCTTTCTTTTGCTTCCACAGAACTATCCTCCTCCCTGTCCCTTCGTCTTTCTCATTCTGCCACAAATCTAAAGCAATTTTCCTTTGTCGCAAGATCTCTGCTGCACATTCTGGCCTTCTGTTTGTGAAATTTGAATGAGCACAACAGCTGGGAAGGTTGTAAGCACAATAGATGTCCTGTTGATAGATCTGACAGAAATAAACTCAGTTCTCAGTCAAGCAACATATCTGAATGCAATGACTAAAACATGCAAAAATGACCTCCATCCCCAATACCTCTTTATTTAAGAATATTCAAGATGCACACATAATACCAAATTAAATATTAAAGTAATTCAACTACAGTTAAACACAAGGCCCCATGTGCAAGAGCCACATTATCTCTTCAGTTTTTATTGTGCTGAGGTGGTTAGCAAGCAAATGTGCAATGACTGAAATGCCCACATACTGGTTGCCATCGAGGGGGCCTATGAGAATGGGGATTCTTAGGTGCCCGAACTTTTTTGGAATCAGGGTTGTATTATTTTCAAATGTGTCTGTATTACTGTATACTGCTTACTGTGTTTAGTCATAATGAGCAAAAAGGCAAAAAGTGCAAACTCACACTTTCATCTACATTGCAGTCAAAATTTTCAAAAAATTGAAAATTCATTGCAAATCCTAGAGAGAAAAGTTTACCTCACGCAAACTATGGTCCATCATTCTATTATTCAAAATATGCAAAATCAGGCAACATATTTCTACTTCACCCCGCCTCGCGTCCATTGACGGCTGGGATAGGCTCCAGCACCCCCCGCAACCCCGAAAGGGATATGCGGTATAGAAAATGGATGGATGAATGGATATTTCTACTTCAGATCCTGCCAATCTTTTTTGCTCAGTGTTGGATCAAACATCACCAAAATACTTTAAAAAACACCCAAAACCAGGAAAATGATGTGTGGTTTATTTTTTTCTTACCAACATTTTGATTGTTTTCATCTCACAAACAAAAACAATGCATACATTACAATAAAATGTCATAATCAACATGTTGTGCTATTACAACCACATTTGGTGGACATGTGTAGATATGATATCTGGTGAATTTACAAATATTGAACACTAAAAAAAGAAAAGGAAAAAAAAGACACAAATTGGGACCATTCAGCCAGTAGGTGGCGCTGCAGCAACAAATTTAAATTTAGCTTCTTTTTTTGGACCGTGTCATTTTGTTCCTTCAAAATGTGAGAAGGCTCATGGCAAAGCATGTCCTCAATGGCTCACAGTGAAAGTCAACTCACTTGAGAATATAAAGGTCCTGGATTCAAGGCCCAGGATGATCAAGACTCTTCAGGCTCTCTTATCCTCTGAAACCATGCATTCTGCATGGACTTTCTCAATTTCCATGTGTGGCTGTACTGTTTTTAGAGATAAATTATAAAATGTTTTACAGCAACTTTCTTCTTATGTGGCACCAATACGACCAATCACAAGAGGCATCGGAAGAGAGATTAACAGATAACAAAACAAGGTGGTTGCCAATATGGAAGAAAGAAAGTTAATGCACAAAAAGAGAGGTGTGTGTGTGTGTGTGTGTGTGTGTGTGTGTGTGTGTGTGTGTGTGTGTGTGTGAGAGAGAGAGAGAGATTTGGTATAAAAGTTAAGGATAAACTTCTTTCTGTTGTGTGCTTGATGCAGGAATTGTTCAGGAATTGTTGTCTGTGTGGTTGTGCTAACACTGTACCTATTTCCCATCGCTCATCTGCTCTGTGATGCATGTGTGTGGCTAAACATCCCATAATACCAACCTGTCTCAGTGTGTCCTTAGAGTAACATTGTAGCCTTTAAACTTTAAACAGGGGTTACCGTGGAGACCACAGCGATGCCACGAGCAGCAGCAGCCACTTGCTTTTTCCAAAAGTCACTCACACTACATTACTACACACTACCCCACACATGTGCTATACCTACACACTTCCTTGATTAGCCTGAGACACATGCACATACAGCCAGATCAATGATACTGTCTAACCAGGTCTTACATTATTAATGATGTGGTTGTAGCTTTTTACCACAGGAGACTCGGCAGGTGGACATTGGTGCCCAAAGACCGATTACAGCACATTCATGCATTTGTTCCACTAAGAATACCTTGTTTTTGCATAACAAAAATCAGATTTCCATAGAAATATTCTTTGTGTCACATGTCATCTAGTTGTCATTTCGATGTTAGATCCATTTTGTCATTTAGAGAGATGAGTGTGGGCTGTTTGTAACGAGGCGTTGGAGGATAAATGTGACAGCACTGTCAACAGCACCGTTGTAGAGACGCATATCCAATTTGATACAATTTTTTTCATGCTGCTCAGTGTCATGTTCAATGTGTCTTATTGTTGGTCAAAAAATTGGATCATGGAAAAATAATGATCTATATGTCCTCAAATGCAACAAGCTATTTCACAAGCAAGAATGGATTGAGGAAATGGAGAAAAAATGAGGAGAGACACAGATTAGCATTAAGTGGGAAATGAAAGCCAGTGGTAAATCATTGCAAGAATTGCTCTGACTGTTTAGCCTTCATTTACAGTAACAATACCGCTCCCATCTGCAGCGGTTAGGCGCCGACAGATTTCTAAATTTGTCTGGATTCAGTGCCAAATTATTATGGAGATTTTTTTTTTCTATGCTATTCATGATTTAAAAGCTATTGGCTAGACTTGCACAGAAATATGCCTTGTTTTTCCCATTTTTTTTACTCCATTCACACACATTCATTTCAGGTGTTTAATCATCATTGGTAAACACCTTTTGCCAAACAGGAAATTGTGAAATAAAATTGGAGTGACATGCAGAACTGTGTCCTGTGCAGCATTGATTGTGCTGTTTTGTTTTTTTTGCGTGCCTTTGACCAACACACAAGACAGGGTTTTGGGCTTCCTTCAAACTTTCAAGCCACTATGTGTTGAGTGTGGCACTGGTCTTTGAAGATGGAACAAAGCAAATCTTTGCAACTGCAACTTGCAACTCCAAATACAGAGATTTATTGTAGGCCAGTGGTTCCAGCCTCAGCATCCAAAGTTTACTTGACACATAGAACAAAAAACCCAGACCTTCTTGCTATGAGACGACGGTGATAACAACAGTGACAGTAACTTGGTTTTATTTAACAGACTAAAGCAAAACAAACAAACAAAAAAACATTCAAAAAGCATTGCACCAAGAGAGTGTGGTTAGGACTTTAATACCAGCACATACTTTAAGGCATATAACAGTATTTTAAGTAATTAATTCTGTTTTACAGCATAACATTAAATTAAGATTAAGATTAAGATTTACTTTATTGATCACTGCACACACATGCTACAGGGAGGAGACTGCACACACGCCATGCTTCGTGAAATTATTTTTCCGCGTTTGACCCATCCTCGGTCCGTCGTTCCTCCGCGGCAGACCAGGAGCGGTGGGCTGCCAGCTGCCAGCCGATGCCGGTGCCCGCGCCCGGGGACCCATCCTTTTTTCGTCACCGTTGGTCAGGTGGTGATCTTCTTTCATGTTTTTAGTGGGGGTTATTTAAGGAGGAAACCCCGGGTGAACAAGGGGAGAACATGCAGACTCCACACAGAAAGGCCCCTTTTTCCTCGAGCAGCAGGCACTGAAGACATGGTGGACACGCCACCAGCGCCCACAGCGGGATTCGAACCGGGGACCTTCTAGCTGTGAGGCGACAGTGTTACTTGTGCCACCGTGCTACCCATAGCATGTAGATAGACTTGATGAATAAAAAAAGAATAGGACAATACTAATGGCTACATAAAAATTGAGTAACAGTAGATGGTGGTCTGCTTCAGCTTCCTGTACTTGGTTTCATCATGTTGAGATGTGAGAATCTCCTCTCACATGCTGCACTGCCCAAAGGCAGCCTAGGAGACAATGTAACTACCTTGTTGATGTTGAAGTAACAATGTAGATTGCTTGTATTAACTATTTGGACCAAGTCATACACAGAGAACACTGTCAGCTGTTTTCCTGTTTGCTTTAAGATCATACATTCTCTAACTGTGGCGTTTCTGTCAAGTTGTCAGGTGGCATCATATTTCTGAAGATTGCTACTCATCATTGTATTGCTAAAATGGTGGAGGTCTTGCATTTCCTGAGGCCGAGTTAAAGGATCAAAAACTATAAAATGATCACATGAATTAAAGGAGTCATATCTGATTTCAAATTCTTCAATTACACCCTGTTGTGTCCCTGGCAGCATTTGCACGAGAAATAGTGCGTGTCCTGTAGTGACCCTCACCATCAAGCAGAAGATGGTCCAATGGCCACCTTGAGGTCATCTATACGTATTCCAATGGTCAGCTTTTCCTTCTCAAGCCTGTGGTCTTCAAAATGTGGCCAACATCAATTATGTTGCCAGAAAACACTGGAAACGCTCTGTGCAGATATGCTGCAGGTCAATGATATCATTCAGAGCCAGTTGAATTTGATTGGCTGGCAATGGTCTTGATATTTTAAACAGTGTTTCATGCCTCAATTCAGACCATCTGATGTTATGAAACATTCCAAGTTTCACAAAGGAGGATTCATTCTCCTCACACAACTTCTTCAGCACAGCAGTATTTTATGCTGTAAATAAAACTGCAGTTGCTTAAGAACCTTACTATCAGCTGATTTTGTGCAGTTTTTGAGTTTCGTTAAAATACGTAC
The DNA here is from genome assembly GCF_039877785.1 of Chaetodon trifascialis. NCBI lineage: Eukaryota > Metazoa > Chordata > Actinopteri > Chaetodontiformes > Chaetodontidae > Chaetodon > Chaetodon trifascialis. Next base: position 26,787,704 of record NC_092059.1, on the reverse strand, counting down.
AGCAAAAATACATACAGCAGCCCAGTCTGTGCACTCCAATGTAACAGATTTCTGATAAAAGAGAAGTAGCTTCATCCAGCTTTTCTACCACATGTTGAAAATATGTCTGAAGTAAAAGAAAAGAGATTTAATTGCATCATGCCAGGGACTTTTCAGAGCTGTAAGGGGTAGTTGTGATTTCAATACACACAATTTGAGACACACAAGGAGGCAATCAAGTGCTGTTGTACTTGCATGCATATTCATATGTTTAATTGCATGTGAGTCAGCTCTTGTGTTTCCTCAGTTAAGTTGTTCGTGCAGACCATGTCAACAATAAGATATCATTGTGTTAATTGGACATGCAACAGCTCAGTAATATCCAGAACAGAGTGCTGAGAGGCTGCACACTGCCATGTTACAGAGACGACAGGCCACTGACGCCTCTGACCAAGACCTGTCTTCCAGCCATTCCAGATTACCATCATTCTGATGATTTAATAAGATAATTTTATGCATGTTTGCAACACTTTACAGCAGACAGACAGAATTAACAACCAGCTGTTGAAATTAGTGCAACATTTATAATAGGACATTTTTGGTAAAAATTTGGTGAAGTCCAAAAACAGCTAAAAAGAGAGTGATCATCAGTGTAGTGGCCTTTTGATTTCCATTTTGTTTCCATCGTTGGTGGGACTAGGCACACTTTGATACGCACATCCAAGAAGGATCCAGTCCAGCTTATGTTGACAAAATAAATGGTATATATTAAATACTTCCAACAAAAGTAATTAGGGCAACTCAAAGAATGCAAGACAGTCTGTTGCTTTGTCAGTTTCAAAAAAATAAATAAAAAAGGATCAAACCGATAAATCAGGATTCAAAACTTGTGTGGTTGAAAGAAAATGTATGCCCTCTCCTAGTTCCTCACCAAACATTCCCCCCCCCCCGCCCATTTCCTCCTTCCTGTCTATCTAACTTGACACGCACACACCAGAACACAGCTCCTCCCTTCCCCATGCAATTGTCAACACAAAGGTCAGGTGGGCTACTAGATAAATAGATAAATGAATACAAATCTAGCATTAACCATTCCAAAGTAGCTTTAGTAAAATAATAGAATAAGGAGAATAAAGGGCACAATGACTGCGACATATTGGCTCCAACAATTGGACTTACATTTGCGAGCTGGTCAGACACGACTCCTAATACTTACATTGCTTCGTACTGCTGGATGGATAAATAGGAAATAGTTTGCAAATGCATTCTCAATAGAATATTTATAAGGTTTACAGCTTGTTCTGCTGCCCTGAGTTGCCAAAAACATGAATTAATGCCGGAAAGTGTCCACCCACAGTGAAGAACTGACAGAGAATTATCAGCCAAATCTGCTGCTCTGCAGAGCTCTGTTTAGTCTTTTTTTTGCTCATTGCTTTGGTTTTAGGTCATATTTACTCTATGGGTCTTATTTGCAGCACCAGCAGGCAGCTTTTTCTGGCAAACAAGCTCAGATCAACCCACAGCACTGCACCTACCCAACACCAAATAGGAGACAGATAAAGGTGATGAACATAGTGGAACCTTTATCAGTTTAATATCCAGATATTTCTCTCTGGAGTTGGTGGAGACCAAAGCAGTCAAAACCAGAGTGAATATTAGACCTACATGTATGAAGGCGACGTCTGCAGAGAAAGAGATGTCACACAACACAGGCTCAGATTCAGAATGAAGGGGTTATGCAGTGTGTGTCTTAGACCACCAATAGCTGAAATGATAATTTACAACCCATAAAAATGGTTTGAAACAACAGACAGTAGGACTTATTAAATATCTGGTGTGACTAATGTTTATCTTGACATGTGGTCTTCCTTGTGTTGCTTGATAAGACAGCGAAGTTTGGGGAAAGTTTCTCATCTGCAGCAGTTTGGAAAGTTTTTGTGTGACACACAACAAAATCAGTCAGGAGTAGATTAGACCTTTCACACACGGATGGTGACAAAGAAACCATGGGAAGACTGATGAGCCAGTAATGCACCTATAACTTCTTACCTTTCAGACACTCAGACACTGTACACATGAGTCAGACTGACTCATGTGTACAGTGTAATGACTCATATGGTAGAGAGTGAATTTATTATCAACATGAGTGCTTTGACCTCACTGAATCATCATCAGGATCCCAGAAGGTCTTGTTCTGACCCAGTGAGTTTAAACTGATGTCAGAGTTGATATATTCATCATTGGGTGTTCAGTGTTCAGATGTATTTTTCATTTCTGCAATTAAAGTGTGCATCCATCACACTGAGCTCGAAGGATTGTCCTGAATGGTTTCAGGTAAACAAATACCTTCATTTCATCTACCAATTCTCTCCTCACTGCTGTCCCTCTTTTTCTCTGCACCTTTTTGTCAAGTGACCCTGATGTCTTTAAATGCAAATGCCTGCTCCATACACTAAAGTTAGATATTCCGTTCCAGGAGAGGATTAACTGGAGCAGACTCACCTGGAAACAGGCAGGAATCAAGATTGAGCTGTGAAAAGTAAAGGTGTGCCTGTTATGTGGGGTGGATTTAAGCCTGACAACCCAGATTTAGTTCTCATTTCATGCAACAAAGTATAATATTGAGTGAGGTTTTCAATTTCAGTGAAGGGACTTTTATTTTTAACAATTACAAAAACATACGCGCTTTCGTCTTGCCTTATGCTAACAGAAATGAAAATTTGGCACTTTAAGTGGGGAGTTTAAGCTGTCAGCTCCTTCTTTATCCTGCCACTTGTTAGTGTTGACTCATTGTATTTTACACTCTTTTACTTTTTAGATCTGTATATGGTTCAGTATTTAACTGCTCAGAGCCAACTCCTTCAGCCAGTTGAAGAGTCTTGAGTGTCAGAAAAGGTTGTTTTCAGAATATCATACATCTGAATACACATGGTTGCTTCAAATAACATCACTTTATGTGAAAGAATCTCTAGTTGCACAAATCTAGTTTATTTTCTGTTGTCTGGTAAATCTTGCTCTCATTGAGAGGGTCATGACATAGAAGAAAAATTATACTTGTGCCACTCAAATTCTGCTGCCAGTGCCCTGCTGAAAAAACCTAAAGGAACACGAATCAAAGTTAGACACATTTACCTTCAATGGCTTGTCATGTCCTGACCTCACTTACTTAAGCATAAATTCATCTGTAGTGAAGCCCTTGGGGCTTTCTCCTGCTTTTACTTTATGGTTTTGACTCAATCCTGTATCCCTTGGAATTCTGTTCATGGATAATTCAGCATCTCACAATTTACATCCAAACCAACCCACTGTGTCATCACGTAACAAGTGCAGGAGAAATCTAAATTCATACCGGGTACATAATATGCAAGTGTGCAAATGTAGCGCAAGGACTTCAACCAGAATGCTAATTGCTATTAAGCATATCAACACCACTTGAGATGAAAGAGACATGGAGTCTTTTATTTCGCCCAACAGTTGGCCTGAAACAGCATCCTGACAGCAACAGCTCATCCTCCCTCTGGACTGGATGATGCAGACAGTCCAATATAGCATTAGTGCTCCTAAGGACCTGTCTGTTATAAATGAGCTTAAGCATGGCTGGACTCCTCCCTGAGACCTTGCTGGCTGTTTTAAGAAGAGTTCCAACTCAATTTACATTGGACAAATGTAGGTTTCCAAACCAAGCAATGCTCCAAAAGGAGAAAGCCTTCCTACTATTTTGGCAGACAGCAATTATTAAATTTGTCATTGTAGTGAGGCTACTGCCCATCATTCACCCTCTATAGGACAGAATTACTTCTGACAAAGTGAAGTTGTGCAAGCAGCATCACACATGTGAGACACAACAGATGGGCTTCGACTTTAGTCTTCATCAGCTTGTTTCACCTTTGCTTTGCATGCCTCAACCCAGCATCTTCTCAGGCTTCCAGAGTAGTTTTTAGTCAATTACTAGAGTGATTGTGTGTTGTGCCTGAGCATTGCCAACATGCGCCTGACCACCACTACTGTGGCTGAAAGTTGCAATGTAAAGAAGATGTAACATGCAAGTCTGTGCATTTATTTATTTTCTTTTAAAGAATATAAGAATAAAGCCAACCGTATGCTCAAACATTCACCTCAACCACCTCCCTGAACTCTCTAAAGTACAGCGTTAAAGGAGTGGGGAAATAGTGTTGCCAGTTCCTCCTAAATGTATCTGTCAAAGAAAATTAGTAAAAACATTTATTACTTCACATGCCAGAGTATTAATTTGAAGGTGCCAGCCACTGGCAGCATTTCTATCATACTCACTTATGTTCCAAGACCCCCAGAATATTTTGTTCCATTTATATGTAAATGGTTAATATATCAAAAGAAAGAACACAACTTCTGTTTTTCTAGACGGAAAAGCTAATTTTATTCTGGCTTCACTCATTCATCATGAAATTAATTCATCAAATTGAATTCAGTGTTTTCCTTACCTATGACCCTGAAATCAGCTCACTGCTGTAAGATTCACAAAGCCCTGCTTTACCAATATTAAATGGGATGCTATGGCATCACAATTCAGTAGCTGCTGATCAAGAAAACTAAACAGCCAGATTACAGGACTAACGTTAGCTGGTACTTGCCAGCTATCTTGCAAAGCAAAGCATGCCAATGTTTCTCAAATACAATTAAGTGTGTATAACTCATTGCAATTGATTTTCACACGTTTTAAAAAGGGATTGATGCTCTACTAACCACACCGTTATGCTGTAGCCTACATCTCCTCCAGCACTGATGCACAGCAGTGAGTGCTGTGTGTACAATGGTACAGAGACTCCCTGGTTTTGTCCTGCAACTTTCTGAAAAAAAAAAAAAAAAAAAAAAAAAGAAAAAGAAAAACAAACAAACAATACCATGTAGGGATAGGGGGTGCATGACTTCTTGAAGTATGATGTATTACATAATTAGAAGGGTATGTGTGACACAATGCAAGATAAAATAAAATGAAAGTATAAAAATTCCAGATATCATAAATCTGGTGGGGCACATGACCCTGGGCTTAAATGAGCATGACAGTTTCAACATTGCTGCAGGCTGTTGTATCACCATCTATTCCATGTCAAATCATTTGCTAAGCTGTTACTTAGACTCTCATATGTGCATTTTTGCCATCTAATCCATATCTGTTAGTCCAACAGCTGCAGGCATGCTAAGGCTCGCGAGCTGCACTGGAGAAGATTGCCGACATTTGAGAGAGTTGATTGTAATATTTTGTCATTTCACATTAAATGCTGTGCTCAGGGATCATGGTCGCAGTCAAGTCAAATTAATGGCAGGCTGCTCAAGACGCAATATGATCTTTCCACATCATACGACTGATATTTTCTGTGTAAATTCAACACAATGGCTGCTGTTATTCCGGGACAGCTTTTGAATATTGAATTTCAAAGCACAGCCGCCTCCCACTGAGGCTGAGCTGCTAGAATTAAATCAACAGTGTTTGAGCGTTGACATTCTTTTCTGTGCTCTCTGATAACGTTCCTAATTTAGCACCAGTCAAAGTGTTTTATCTTTAGTGACCAATCAAGTGTCAACTGTTATAATTTTCAGCCCTGTAGTGATATTGTTAGATCCATTTCACAGAGCTATACTCTGACATTTAGGGATGGAATGACAGAGAGAGGAGGAGAGGGATAAACACATAATTACCTTATGTTTTAGAAGAAGCAGCCTAATCTTATGAGTGCCACCTATAAACTGTAAATTAAATTTTTACTTCTTTGCAAGTTTAATTTACAATATAACAGAATTACTGGACTTTCTCTGGCAGAAGTATAATAACTTCTGTTGCAATAAACACTATAAAATGGGAGCAGGATCAATAGTAATAGTAATAAAGTGAGTGTACTTGTACTTTACTAACTCTAAAAAAGTGGATTTAGTGTTAAATTACTCTTTTAATGAGCCGAACACACACATACACGCCTGGCTGTGAGGTCACGTTATGGAGTGGGATGCCTGACGCTGCCACAGAGCAGCTGGTATTGGCTCACACAGATCGCTGGTTGCTTCAGTTTCAGTTTTTCAAGGTAAACTATTGGGGTTGTGCTAGATGTGTGTCCACTACAGACAAAAGAATCACCACCTAGCACGAGTTTGTTGTTGTTGTTGTTTTTTTTGTTTGTTTTTTTTTTTCAGTGAGAAAAAAACATTGCCATTTATGTATTTGTTAAGACTAGTCTGTTATCTACTTTGCATTTTGCTACATGAGATGTCACCCAAGCTGCTTTAACTGCTCTCCCTTGTGCTACAGAGACATGCACTTGTGCCAGATATCATTGAGCTGGGCATAAAAATCAGTCAAATACCTTTTCATTTTGTGGTTTGGTTGGTCTGGCTAATGTAACCCAGGTCCAGTAACTGCACACTGGCTGTGTCAGAAAGCAGCCTGCATCGCCCTTTCACAAGCTGTGTAAGTCAGATTACTGGATTGATTCTGATGTATCAACAGAGTCTTCTCGTTGTGCAGAGCATGGCTTTCTAAGATGGAAATTAGCCTATTTCTTTTCTCTAATTTGCATTGGTTGCTGTTTGTTTTACAGTGATGCCTGATGCTGGATTAATTCAATAGAATATTACCAGTGAAACTGATCTTGGCTTGTACTCAGTAGGCTACCAGTTGTTATGTATCCAGGAAGCTATAATTTTTTGAATCACAGGGAGACAGCAAATGGCGATAAAACAGTCTGCTTGAGCGATGCGTCATGCACTCCTCTCCCTCTGTTTATAGACTTACCCTACTTCGTTCAACAACTGGCTGCTCCCATGCTATAGCGACAATAATTGGAAATGTGGTCAAGATTATGTTCAAAGATGATTTGGGAATAATTAAATAGGGATGTAACTGCATTTTTTTTATTCACATAAAATTTGTTTTTAACTTAAAATGCTTCTGCTTTCCTTCTTTCATAATATAAAATAAAAGTAGCCAACTGGGACTTACGAAGATGAATTCTCTTTGGCAATGAATAATTGAAACATGTACAATTTCAAAGTAAAAACACAGCAGCAGTCAGTAACAGTCCTTTCAGAGAATAATTCAAAGAGCTGTTCCATCAGGGGGCAGCAGGCAGTGATAATTCATTTCACACCGACAATACACACAGATAACTTTGGTCTTGTCAGTCGACCCATCTGGCAACTTTTTGAAACTAGACTTTCCATTCAAAATCTTGTTGGCATCCAATTCGGCGTTTCACGCTTGACATCCACACAAACCGGTAGCCTACTTTTTTACAGCTAGCGTGCGTGGGGCGTGCCTATGGTTTTGTTTATGGTTTACGACCGGATCCTGTAATTTTTCTTAGGTTACTAGCAGTGGCCACAGCTTATAAAAAACTACAAGTTCACGAGGTCACAAAGAGCATTAATCTCGTGATAAAAAAAACCCCAAAACAACGCTGTTCAAATTGATTTGCGTTAACACGTTAATAACACAATATTTTTTGACAGCACTACATTTAATACTTATTTTTAATACTTAGTACAATTTCCTACTTATTTTGAGAGACTTTTACTTTTCATCAATTTCATCAATTTTCAGTGCAGGAGTATGTTTATAGTGTGGTAAATAAATGTAATGAAATTTAATAAATAAATAAGCTTCACATTTTGGGTAGAAATGGACAACACACTGTTTTCTAAGAGAGAATGTATAGTCGCTAATAATATGAGAACCCTTGTGCTCTTTCCACAAAATAAAAATATGCAGTCTTGCCAAACAAAGATTGCCGTCAGCTACAGCCTGTCCTCGACTGGTCCCAGGCGTCTGAATCGCTTTCCTCTCCAATTTATTCTAGCCGGTCATACAAGTCCATTTGGCTCTGTTTCTCATCAAAAACAAGGGAACCAATCAGAGCTTTACAGGCAGTATTAACGACTGGGAATATTATCTTCCAATCCAAGGGAGATCATGGACACAGCTGCACAGGTTGTTGTAAACTGGCAGATGTAAATAAAAACTCTCACATCAAGTTTCTTTGAACAGCGTGACAAACATTAACTGCTTCGGGCAACAGCTAGTATGAACAACACTGTCAGGCTAAGTTTGTCCAAATACATTTCCCTCTTTACCATTATATGTTGACAGACACTGTATCTAATTTGTAATCCTTCATAATGTGCTCCGCATTTATATGCAAGACAGTTTCATATTTTGATTTTGTCATCTCTTACAGGCGGAGAAGATTTGTCACCAATAGCCCAACAGGAAGTAAGTCACTCTGTTTTATTGCATCTTGCATGAAGGGAAAGGTTGAGTTTCATAGAAGCCTCTTGTCCAGTGTCTGCCTGCTCTGTCCTGCTGTACTCTTGCTGTCCAACACTGGAACAGATGCCCTATTGTAACTTTCTCCTATTGTCAGCCTCTCTCTTTTTTTTTTCTTTTTTGTCCTCTGTCTTTCTTTCCCACCCTCCCACTCCTTCTAGTGGTCCTGTCCCTCTACTTTTCTCTTGTAAGCCTTTAATGGTGATTAGCTGTGTGGTGCTGAATGTGTCCCTGTGTCTCCTCTCTCGCTGGGAGAACAAGTGCTGTCACTGAACTCAGTCCTGCACTGTGAGCTGAGCTATTGACTCACCTTAGGTGAATGGCTGGGATACAGCATAGGAATGTGATTTAGGGATACAAGCTAGTGTGTGTGTGTGTGTGTGTGTGTGGGGGGGGGGGGGGGGGGGGGGGGGGGGGGGGGGGTCCTGAGTGGATTCCTGTTACTGATGACAGAGCTGTATGTGACAGGGCTCTGGGTCCAACACACTGGTAGTTTCTTAATGTGGAGATAATGCAGTCACACGTACACACATGTGTGTGTATGCACACACACACACACACACACACACACACACACACACACACACACACACACACACACACACACACACACACACACACACGACACAGTGTATTCACCCTCTTAGATCCCCATCAAGGAGCCAGGACAAAGGTTTCCAGTACAATAGGGACTGGAGTTCCTGTTCCTAGAGCCCTCTTTAATACACCAAGACTTTGTCCACTCTGATGCACTCATTCAGCACTTTGAATGCATTGTAGAGGTGTGCACATTGCGCCAAATGTTCAATTGTTTTTGCATCTGACTGAATAACCCTGTTGTTCTCAATTACCTTCCTCTTGCAGACAACAATGAAAAAATAAGTATTTGGTAAAAAGTGAGCTGAAAGCAGCTTGTTAGTGTGCTTAACATTTGCAAAGTAAAAGAAGAAACTTCATTCCAACCACAGAATTTTTGTTTTGCTATACCTGCAATATTCCCAAGTACACTCAACTCAAGTTGCACTGAGGCACATTTTTTTTTTGCTGTGGATACTTACTTTCAGTATCATAGTTACAAAAGGTTTCTTCTGTCTTTAGAAGTATTGCTGTCATTATAAACAATGATGGAACTGTGGATGTTGTGGTGACACAGGCCAGACTGTTCCTGGATTGTGTTTTACAGACTTTGCTTCACAAGCAGGTTTGAATGTAGGCTGCTCCAGTCGTCTGCTTGGTCAAGTCAAGTGTGTCGCAGTGTTTTGTTTCTTAGGTGTTTTGTCACCACAGTTCAGAATTATTTCATAAAAGGACTGCTACTGACTGCTGCAGTGTTTTTATTTTGAAATTGTAGACAATTGAAGACAATCCTATCATCCATCAATATAATATTATTTTATTTTATGAAAGAAGGGAAGAAGAAACAAGTTAAAAACAAATTTTCTCTGAATAAAAAATGCTGTCTACACTAAATAATTCACAAAGGACTTTTTTCAAGTAACTTGTCTTTCCTTTTTCAGTATTGCCAGCGTGGCTTAATATTATGGTATTATCGTACCTTATTATTGTAGTTTTTGATATCGTTAAATACCTTGTCGTTACTCAAAGAGCAGCTTACCAGGGGCTGAAACACTTGTTTTTGCTGATCTCCTGGGCTTAAACTTTCTACCATGCTGCAGTGATGTAAAAATGCACTTCAGGGGGTCAGTACACTGTGACATCACTGGTGGCTGTGGTCAGAGGTGCAACAGACTGTAAACAGTATGTGCTGTAAAACACTGCTTTCAACCTGTTATTAACTTACTATTTCACTATTTTGCGTTTTTACACAGAATACTAATGGCCTGTTGAAGTGCAATTTGCTATCATGGATGTTTTGGGTAGGTACATTGGAAAAAATTCTTTGTAGCTGGCTTCAAAAATGTATTCATTAACAACTCATTAACATCTAGAACCAGACATGATGCATGAACTGTCTAATAATCACCTGTCAAAACGGGAATTTGAAACTATCCGACGCCCCACCCGGGGTTGTTCCACCTCCCTTACCACTGTCCACATCCACCTTACATTTAGAAATGAGCACACACAGTGAATCCTAAAATCACCACTAGACAACCACTTGCTTTAAAATATGAGAGCAACAAGGATTGAGTTAACTAGTTCCTACGTTAAGTGACTACAGTCACGCGATCAGAATCAGATACCTGATTGAAAGTGAAATTTTGTGAACATCCCTGCATTATATTAATGAAAACACCAAAGGCCATTTAATTCAGCACTTTATTTATGCATTAGTTGAAGGACATGTACACATCATTTACAGATTATGATTCAGTTGTGATTGTTAGAGAGGCGACTGGCAAGAGAGACAATTGGTAGCAGAGGGTAACACTGAAAATGGCAGAGATATTAGAAATGCAGTCATTGGTGGAGCATGTTTCTGTGCCTCTTGGGGAAACTTACACTTGTCAGATTTGTCACTTTTCCCTCTGTAAAAACTGTGTGGCATATTTTACAGAAAGCATGACTGTGACCGACGTTGCTCTTCATTAAGTACGGGTAAGCCGCCTCCCGTTTGGTGACATCCTTGCACAAACTTTTAGCCTTTTGAGTAGGTACTTCATCCCGCTCATCCTCGTTCTTCTTCTGTTGCATCTTTTTATTGTTGGTTGCTGATAGAGTGAATGACATCTCATCACTAGATGCTGCCAATGTCTGACATACTGCCATCTGCTGTACCAGAGGAGAATGTAGCAAACATTATTAAATCTTAAGGTGGACGTCATGTCCACATTTATTTTTTAGCAACATTATGAGACTTTTCAAGTCAGTCTGCTTTGAAAACTGCAGTACAACTCATCAATATCATCATAATTATCAACAGCTTTCAGCTGCTCATAGAGAAAGTGTGAGAATGTTCCTCAGCTGTTTGAGCCTTTGAGTCTGTATGCTTTGGTAGAATAGACTTTGTTACGATACAGTGGAGATGCTTGGGGCACTCTGCACTGTGGGACAGATGTCAACTGTCATTATGACCCACTACCATTCTAATAATTCTAAAAGTGCAAAAAATGTTTAATCAGCACAGTAACCGGTGTGTATTAAAGTCAGGTGCAGTGGCGAGGTCAACCAGTTTTGCATGTTCCTTTTAAAATGTGTACAGGTGTTTAATTAGAGTGATCATAATGTGGGTCATTCACAATCAGATCAAAGTCCTTCCTAAGAAAATGAAAGGTCACACATGGTATTCTATTAACTGGCACCAACACAACACAAAAAAAATGGTATTTTTTTTTTTTAGATGATTTAAAATGGTGTTATATCAAGATTGAACCAAAAGTGCTGGAAGACAGGGTGACCTCAGGGTGACAGGGTGAACCTCTGACTGGTGTATAACATGAAACCATTTTTCACATGACAGTCAAATATAATTTCTGCCAGCAAGAGTTTATAGACTCATTTGGTTACTTGTCCTTCATGCCTGTGGATGTATGAAGCAGAAAAAAGACAACCTCCACTGTTGGCCCATTATGTAGTCTTATACTTAGAAAATTTGCATCTTCATGCTTAATGGTGTATAAGGACAGACAAGCCTCCTCCACTGTTGGCGATCTGTGGCTGACTTGGCAGCGTGACCACAACTCATCATCATCACTGCCTTTAGCCTCGCTTCTTATGAGCATAGCATTCCACGTCTTTTTTCTTTTTTTTTTTTTTTTTTTTTATTTTTTTTTTTTTATTTATTATTTTGATTTGGATGTCTTTTGGTCTTCACACTGATATTTCATTCAAATGTTGACATCTTGAGACACTGCAGGTTGAAGACTGAGGAAGATCTGTTGATTGTGCCCTGCAGTTTAGTTCAGAGTGCAGTTTATCCCTGAACTTGAGCCTAGTGGTGTAAATATGAAAAACCAGACTCCTCTGGTATTGGCAGTCCACTGCCTGCTTGGCAGCCCGACCACAGCACATTATCCCTCCCTCAGCTTCTGCAGCTCTTCTCCTAGCTATTTTTTCCTTCTTTTCCTAGGTTATTTGCCTTTACAGTTGTGTTTATTCCTTGCCCTGAGGGCTCCCAAAATGTTAGGCATGTTTTTCTTGCTGGTATCCTTAAATGAGGTCAGATGTGACTTTAAACTAACAATTAATTGATTTTTATATCACTGAAAAAGGCAAGAAAGGGTGATATGCATCATTTTATGCCAAAACTCATGTCTGTGCATACTACTTTATATTCCAGTCAGCAGGAATTGATACCAGTACCTTGTGCTTGTCAGGGCTGTTGGAAACTCTGCAAGGTGATCATTGAAGAATATGGCCAGAGCTCTTGTTAAAGGAAGACATTGACATTCACACATTTAAGAGTGCAATATCTCACCACCGGTGGCAAAATGGATTCGATATTACAGCACAGAAAAGTGAAATGGCATGTTGACATTGTTGCATTTGTCATTGAAACCTTCAGGCGCCCCCAACAACATGCTAACTCATTATCTTACAGCATTCAGCATGACGGCTGAATAGAAATTCAAAGAAGAAAGTCAAGCTGAAGGACAAATTCTCAAAGGAGGGCTTAGCAAAGGCCAAAATTCAAAATGTCCCTTAAGATATAGTATTTTAGTCAGTGTGATGATAAATTTCTAGTCGGCATAATAAAACTGTACCCCTGTTGATCAGGCAAGAATATTAAATGAACTTATTACTACAACTACTAATAAAGACTGACTCAACAATGATTAACTAAACTAAACATACAATGATGCGAGAGTGGGTAGGAAAAGCAGCATATGAATGAATCAAATAGAATTAGTAGTGGCTGTCAGTGGAGCAGTGAAGGAAAATACGGAATCGTGTTTAGTCGTGAAAACCAAGTCTGATTATAAATTCAGCCAGTTAACAGAAAGAAAGATTCTACTGGACTCAGATTTTAACGGCTGAGCTGGTTCGGCAGCATCAGAGGCAGGTGAAGATTCAGGGGTTGAAGTTGGTGTTAGAGCAGAGACGGGGGATCTTTCTACCCCTAACAAAAGAAACGAGAGGTGAAAGTTCATCAAATGAGTCCCAGACAGCCTGTGACGTTGTGTGTTTCAGACACGCAGTTACTGTTTCAGTTTCATTTCTGGTTGTGTTCCAGCAGTTATGTTGGATTAGTTTTCCTTTTAATCCTATTTTGAGAAATCTTCCATTGTTCTGTATGAGAAATTCCATGTAGGTTTAAAACAGGGTCTTGACTGTGAGGAGCTGGGCACGGCAGCCGTCCAAGTGTCCTGCTGTCAGGGAGTCATGTGAAACTTCAACCAGGGCCGCTAAGTTGCTAACCAGTCCTGTCCTCTGTTTCCTCCAGGAGAGCTTTGATCCTCTTAAATGTAAATACCAGTTTTTGTTTTAGTGTCTGGTCAGAGCTGGCCCAAATGGTATTTTGCAGCTTTCAGACAGGAACTAGCAGCCTTGGCGTCTGGAGGGGGTTTTAACCTTTTGGCGTAGCCCATTAAAAATCTCTGGGTTCTGCTGCTGAATATCCTACAACAGCATTCAGACTTCCAAGCTTTCACCCAGACTCTCGTCTCTTTATCTCTCCTTCATATTCGGTGGCTTGTGCTGCAGCAAAGCTCAAAACCAAGCTTAACAGTAGGCAAAGTATTATCACCCTTTAATGTGAAATCTCATTAAATTAGTTTTCCAGCTTCTGTGTTTCTCTCCATCCATTTGCCAGATGTTTTAAATGAATCATCGTCACCTCTCTTCGACCCACTAAACTTTTCTTTTTTTCTTTCTTTTTCTTTTTTTTTTCCTGCCAAAACATTGTGGGAGCTGAGGATTGAGTGGCTGTCCTTAGCTGGGAGGTTATTGATGAGTTGCTAATGAAAGGCCTATTAAAGACGAGCATATTGATCCACTGAGGGCCTGATGACAGTATCATTGCAACAGGGACACAATTGAAAAAGACATGCACTGCCAAGAGGCTGGGGAGTGAGCATGGAATTATCATCTTATACACTGCTTCCTTGGCCTCACTAGAGTTTTCTTTTAGTTAATATCTGTGTTTCCTCTGTCTTTCTTCTTAATCTCACATTCAAATGCAAATGACTGTCATTACACTTAAAGTGAAAAACACTGAGTCAAAATGAAATGATAGTATCATATGTTACACTGATTTACAGGAAGTTGATTTCTGTCTGTCTCATGATTTGTTATGGCCTTCAGTGCTGTGCCCCATTACCACAAACAGATCAAATGATTGCATGAATACAGCAGCAATGAGTGAGGGATGTTTGTCCTAATAGAGTGAAATCACTATGAGCAATCCAAACATGAACTGATCTGATCACGATTCATTCAGTTCAATGAGGTTCAGTTCCACAGTCCAAGATGAGCAGTTTGATCCACTGAATGCCACTAATCTGTTGTTTAATCAATTATTCAATTCATGAACTCTAATTTTTGCAACTTAATCTAGTCCCTAGGAGAATATTTGCTTGTTGGCTGCTGAGGGCAAGGATGTTCTTTGAGTTGGAGTTTGACAAAACACATTTTAAAAGTATAGCTCAACATTTGGGTAATGTGCCATTCGTTTCCTTGAGTTTGATGAGATGATAGGAACCACTCTCATGCTTGCACGTTAAATCTGTGGCCAGAGCCAGCAGGCGATTAGCTTAGCATAAACACTGAAAATAGGGGGAAACTGCTCGTCCATTGCCAGACAACCACAGTCTCCAGGAAGTTACTGCTCCCAGCCAAAGGATTGTGCAGCACTTAGTCCCCTGACTCATTTTTACACTTTGGATGTTTTTGAACAAGATAAATGAACAAGTGTTAATTAATGATGTTCAGAAGTGCCAGTAGGCTTTTTTCTTTTCTTTTCTTTGTTTTACCTTTGGACAGAGAGAGGGTTGATGTTTTCATTTTTTCCAGCTTTCAGGCTAAACTAAGCTGAATTCCTGCAGGCTTGTACAGTTTAAATAGAAAACAAAATATATAATAATAAAATATATGATCATGTTATTCCGTCTTCCACTCCCATCCGGACAGTGCAGCTTCTACCTATTAGTCTTTGTGAAATTGTTCAATCCCTGTAAAGTTGCATTGCAATTATGAATGAGCAACAATTCTGTAGGCCTGCCATAAACTCTAGCTTTGTTTTAATGTCTGATATACAGTACAGATATATACATAATATAGAAATACTCAGTAAATCTATGGGTTGTGAAAATATAGTCAAATATAATACAATATGACTGTAGTATGTACTGTAAATGCCCCTGTGTTATAGAGACTGTGGTCATTTATATCTTAATACACCACATCTTATGCAGCTTTAAGAGCAACGCCTCTGTCAATGCATATGTTATCAAGAATGGAACAGCATGTCAATTTCCACCCTTGCTTTGCATGTCAACAGACTGGTGTGAGATGGCTCGAAAGCTCAGTCTAAGATTGTTCTAATGTTTCTTTCTCTTTTCAGAAATAATGACATCATCTTGTCACTGCATTCAGAAACAACCCCCCCAAAAAGAAATAATCACAGCATCTTGTAAGTTCTCTTCGTAGCAACACAACAAAACAGCAGTAGCAGTCAAAGAGAAGATAGAGAGAGATATCTGCTGTTGAGATATATATTTAAGAGTAAATGATTACATGCATGTGAGGAAAAGCTGTAAGATTGTTTATTCTCACTGTGAGGGGAAAGTCATATGAGAGCACATCTGAAAAGACACCACCTTTAGACTCCCCTTAGACTGCCTCCCATTGCACTTTCCATTGTTATTGGACTACTACAACCAGTTTCTTTCAGACCATGCCCATATCCAGTATCAAATCTTAAGGGAGGAGTAAGCTGTGAGCTTACTGTATGACTCACTCTTCACACTTCTACAATGAATGCTATTTCAGAGCCAGATTGCTGTGATGTTGTTACATGGAGTCAGCGCTTTGTAAAACCTGTTCATGACCCAAAGTAAAGACTAAATTGAATTTCTTTCAGGAAAAACCAAAACTTTTTAAAAGACGCTTTTCTTTGAAGGACTTTTAAGAAGAAAGTCTGTGTTTTTGAATAAAAAAAAAATCTGTGGCATGCAATATAACTTCCAAACTACAAACAAAAAAGTTGCTGTATGGTACAGATACAAATATGAGCTACATGTGTGTATAACTCCACAGCAGCCTGTTCCATCCGTTCAGAGACAACAGGATGCTGGTTTGAAAGGGAGTGTGGTCCAACACTAAATGACGTTACACTTTAATAAAACATAATGCAGTTTATGTGCAGGAGTGCAATTTTAGCCCACTGGTAATCCCTGTCAGATGAAAACTGTGTGTCCAAAGGAGCCAATTTTCTTAAAAGTTAGTCAAGACACTTGTTCTCTTATTGAACAATGAGTCTAACCAGTATAACCAGTTTAACCAGTATGAAACATGTCTACAAACATGAGCCATATCTTGTAGTGTAACACAGCACAGCAGGTAGAGCTCTGTTTTAAAACAAATATGTGCTTATTGATAACGTGCAGAAGCAGGTTGACACACCAAAAACTTTGATTTAAAGGTTTTTAATACTACATTTGTAAAATATCCCATGATCAAACACTTTTTTTTTTTTTACAATGCTGTTACAGCTACTTCTACTGGATTACACAGTTTGTAGCGTAGAATCACATAAAATCAGGTAATCGTATTTGATAAGTAGAAGTTATCCTATGAACAAATATGTTTTAATATTACGACTGCATTTTGCTGTCACTCATTATCTGTTTATACACCAGCTTCCACCTCTGGGAGATGCAGGAGGATTTGCAGTTGTTGACAGTACATTAACATACAGTTGTATTTAATTAAAATGCACTATACACTATACACTATACACTTAGCATATGAGCCAAAACGTATTCAGTTGAGGGCACTTCACTACACTTAAACTGATACTTTTGAGTACAATTTCTGTGTCATCGCCCCTTTACATTCATGGATATCCAGTATCCAGATGATGGTAACAATACAGGAGCAGGACATGGGGCACAGTATCAGCATGTCATAGGCCTCTTATGATGTGTCTTTTCCAAATTTCAGAAAACTTTTCGAAGCATCACAAACGTTTGACTTGAGAGCTCAAACATAAGCAAGTAGTAATCCAAAACTATAATTCCACAGTGGAAACTCAGTCATACATAAACTGAGAGCTCAGTGGAATTTTTATTCACTTCCACAATGAATAAACATGTGCTTACAATACTGTGGCAACAGTCAGCCATGTATTAGCTGTGTGTGTGTGTGTGTGTGTGTGTGTGTGTGTGTGTGTGTGTGTGTGTGTGTGTGTGTGTGTGTGTGTGTGTGTGTGTGTGTGTGTGTCTGGTGGCAGTGTGTAAAACCTAACCACTCCGGACTGCAGCGTGGAAAAAAAACAGTCCAATCACAAACACACACACACACACACATACACACACACACACACACACACACACGCAGGCCGCACGCTGCCAAACAGGTTAGATGAGTGCAGGTAAGAGAGGAGGAAGGGCTATGCTAATGGCAGTATACACAGAGAGAAGCTAGCAGCCAGAGCAGACTAACAGGTGTAAAGGTTGAACTCTGAGCAGGCAGTTACTGTAGACAGGGAAACAGTCAGAAAGGTGCAGGCAGGCGTACAAGTAACCAAGCAGTGTGTTTTGTAGGCAGGCAGAGTGTCAGGTAAACAAGCAGGCAGCTCTCCCTGTCCGCTGTAGCAGGAGAGACAGGCAGCAGCAGCAGCATAGGAAAGAAGCTACGAGAACGGCCTTTATCCTCTGCTGCCCCCTCTGTGACACACACACAGGCTGAGGCAAAAAAAACTACTGGGGCGCTCAACCAGCTCAGCTTTGCAAGGTAAATATATAGATTTATTTGGTTAAATCTTGCATTGGCTGTGTGAATGTGTGTGTATGCTCTTGATTTTTCTAAATTGAGATAATTGGTTGCTTTCTTTGCATCCCTCACTGGCTGTGTTTCCATGCTGCTGGTCGTTCTCTGGTTAAACAGACATTCAGGTTCATCAGTTTACATGAATCTTTGCTGCTCTGAGACCCAGTCCAGCAAACAAGTTAACAACATGTCCCCCTTTATAATGAGCAGGAGTAGCTTAACTCAAATACACTGGAGGGAAATGAAGTGATGCATGCCAAGAAGTAAATCATAATCTACCCATAATGCAGTGCGAGTTTCATAATGGAAAGGAAAGTGAAAGTAGCCATAGAAACCAAGTTTCATAGTGAGAGTTTAGCAGATAATTGCAGTTCAGTTTCATTTGCTTCCTGTGTAACCAAGTGATGGGGGCTGATAATGAGTGTGTATGTGCACCGGTTACCATGCAACACACCACAACAGGCCAGCCCTGCTGAGTGTATTGTTCGGCATCGTCTGGAGGATCCTCCTCAGTAACATTCATTAACAGAGGGAGAGTAAAAAGACCTGCAGCACAATGTTGCCTACCTGCTGTGGCTTTGTCTGACCGTGTTTTGCATGTGTCAGAGGTAGTATGTACACACATGTGCACACACAGAGATGAGGGTTGGTATTTAACAGGTGTTGTGGCTGCAGGCATCTGGAAGCACTGTATCCCTCTGTGTGTGAGCGAGTGAGACAGACAGAGGAAGAAGGGAGAGAAGAGATTGCTGTTTAGATCTAATACATTACTCATTAATTTAAGTAACATGAGCACGGCCGGATAGCAACTCAAAAGAAATGAGCACCAAAAGGAATCATGATGACAATGAGAGGCTGATGCTCGGTTATGGATTGTAACAAAGTACAATTTACTCAAGAACTGTGCATCAAGTTTGATGGTACTTGTAGTCTTTAATACTGCTTTATACTTCCTTTTCACAACTTTGCAGAGGAAAATATTGTACTTTTTGCTTTACACACAAAACATGACCAGATAAAAATACAGTGTGTTGTCATAGATTTAACTACCCGTCAGTGTATAAAGCAGGTCAAATGCGTGTACATGTTATCAAATCAGTAACAGCAAGTCAATATTATGCTATACAGTCTATAAGAGGATAAGCAGGTGGGAATAATAATGATAATAATATAGCATTCTGAAGGGATACATCTGTATGGAGAGTACTTTTCCTTTCAAATATGAGTATATTTTGCTGATTGTACCACTGTCCTTCTGGTACTTTCACACTTGGCTCGTTTGGAGCAGTTGATTCGAAACCGGGAGCGCTTCCGCCAAAACATTGGTTTCGTTAGGCTTATGTGAACACAGCATCACACTGGGATGGAGGACAAGACAAGTGGGCCAAGATCGGCAAGAATTAGTGATCTCAGCTCCCTTCCAGTCAAACCCTGGAGCAGTCTGTGAAAGCAAACAGACCAGCCACCAGTAATTTGTGATGGCACATATGTGATTTTAGCAAGATTCCAAAAGCTGAATTCCCAATGAATCCATGACTGTGAAATCTGTTCAGGAAGCAATCTTAGAATTGATCCATTTAAGCCACATATATATTTATGCAAATCAGCTGGTAACCATGGTAACACATATGCCCATCAATACGAGTATTTTTTTGTAATTAATAAGTCAAAAGCTGTCAAAAGTGCTGTGCTTGTATCCCACTCTGTACTTTGTCAGCTCATGTGTGATAGCAATTCTACAGTAATAAGCTCTGAATCATTACTGTACAAGACGCCTCCTTCTCATCCTGTCTCTACCTGTTAGTCATTATTCATAACATGCGGTCCATTTGCAGTCTAATAATGCTTAAAATCATTTACTTCTTGTGAGCTCTTTGTGACACCAAAGAACATAACTATGCACATTAGAAGCATTAAAGTGCTGCATAAACTTCTGTCAGTCACCAGAATTTGATTTCCCCATGTGGGTCCTGATTATGCACTGATGGTGCAGGATGACAGTCAACATAATTGTCCAATCATAACATAGCATAATTTCATGTTTACTCCTCAATAGAAGTCACTCCTTAATGCTTCCCTCCCAATGACATCACATAGGCTGTGAAAGACGGCATGATTGGTCGGTGTCCAACGTGTCATCTGTCATGTTTCTTGTTGAGGCAAGATGGTATGACTATTATTCCCTAATCTGATGCAGTGACTGTCTTAACAGACAAAAATGTAGCCTGAACGCTGCATAACAGAGCCCAGCTCACCTCACATACTGTATACTTGTTAAACTGAACACACTCTCCAGTTGTTTGCTGGACTGCACGGGGTCAACGATCTCAGCTCTGTTTACTTCTGAACATGTCCCTTTCCAGGATGCCCCAATGCTCGACACTCATCCTGAGAATCAATTGAGTGTCAATTCTGTGTGTTTGCACAGTAGTTGAGCTGCACGTGGAGACTTAATACAGCAAAAACAGCTGAGTGCAAAAGAGTCCTGGATGCACAAAGCCTGTAGGATGACTGAATGAAGACAAATCTCATTTTTGGCAGTTACAAAGTAAAGTAATAGGCTGCGTCAGAGGGGTGTGTCAGTAACCCACGAACAGTCAGAGGAAACCACAGAAGAACTGGCTGTTGCCAAGTAAGCTGTAAGACTACAGGTGTGTGGCTGTTCATTTTGAAATCTTTGAAGTTGGAGTGAGTAGTTTAATGTGCTAGTTTTCTGAGTGATGGATTGCACTGTTGGTCATTTCACTTTGCTATGGAGTGAAGTACAGTATTTCAGTTGCTGTGGGATTCATGTATAGACGGCATGTGTAACTTTTCATTGTCTCCAGAGGATGATTCCAAATGACTTTGATGGTCGCCTGACCTTTCCTCTAGCATCACCCAAAGGTCCACATTTTGGTTTTGAGTGAAATGGTCTTGACAACTATTGGATGGATTGAAGTCCTCCAGAAGATCTCATTGACTGTTCATCTCCAGATTTTTTGTCATTATACTTTGCATAAAAATGCAATGAATCTGTTTATGGTCAATAGTTGCAAACATGCGTACTTTGCATACTTTCTGTCACGAAACATAAAAACGTGTCAATGAACATGTTCTTTCAGCATATTCATGCACAATACCTGCCACTAGTGTGACTATGGGCTCTCAGGGGGTTTCTTTTAATGTGGCCCTCCTTATGGCCAAAAATCAGAATCTGATTTTATTGAGCAGCTGAACTCATGTACATCACTACTCATTTGTGTAGCCATGAGGGTCTGTGAGGGTCCACGTGATGGAAATTTCATCATGCTTCTGTCCTCGAGGGCCCTCATGGATGTCTGCAGCCCAGAATTTAAGGGACGACTGTACATTTGCAGAACATGCCCACATATGTACACACTAATGAAGAAACAAAACCACCAGCATTCAGGAGTATATGAGGGCCAGTCCAGCCATATAATCTGAAGCCCCAAAGTCGTCTCAGGCTGTAGCTTGGCACGAGTCAGCACTACACCAGAGAGTGTCGCATTACTGGAACAGCTTGCTGCTCATTATCACATAAGGTTGTGACACGGAAAAGCAAAAGTAAAAGAAGGAAAGGGTTTTTTTTTTGTTTTTTTTTTGTATTTCACTAATTTCTTTGTTTTTTGCCCAACGGCAGTGAAACATGACAAAGTTCAGTTGTTGCTGTCATTAGAAAGTACATAAATTCCCCTGTGGACCTGTGTGTGTGTGTGTGTGTGTGTGTGTGTGTGTGTGTGTGTGTGTGTGTGTGCTGCATTCTCCTCAGGTTGTTGTATGGATATTTTCACAAACGCTTTATTATGCATGAAGTCATACTGACCTGTTGGGAGTTAAAGAACACATCACATCTGAGTTTAATTTTTAACTGTAAATTTTTAGACCTCTTGCAGTATAAACATCATTAAATCTGTGTTTGTCTGTTATCTGCTTTACGTATTTTTTATTTTTTTTGAGCCAAAGGTGGTAAAGACTGGAGAATTTGTGTGGCATGCCCGGTGGACACAGTCGGTGCATGAACCTTTAGAGTGCTGCATAAAGTGAGTGCTCTGGTTTGTAGGATGCCTTTTTTGCATTTTTAGCAGCCACTGTAGGGGAGCGTGAGGTGAAGAGTATTCATTGGTTGCAATCTGTAATCTAGATGTCACTAAATTCTAACCACTGGACCTTTTAGTAAAAAAAATAATCACTATTTGCTTTCTTGCTCACCAACTTGAGGGCAGACAAAGAAAAGGGTAAGAAAAGCACAGAATGTATAGATATGCTGAATTTGAAAAATATATATAAAGAGAAGTAATGCAAGCATTAATTTGGACTCACTAGGTCACATGATATCGAAGCTAAATAAACAATTGCAATTATTTTCCATTCAATTATTTATGTAAACTTTTATCATTTATTTGATATTTTTTATCATAAGATTTTAATATACATGGGCATCTTGCAAAACTGAAAGACCCACTTTTTAATATGAAGTTAGTCCTGAATACAAACAAGACTGAACCAGAGATATTGTGTACAACGATATGCATATTATGACGGGACGTAGTATTGAGAGGATCGCAGAGATTTGGTTGGATCAAAAAGTTACGTTTATGTTTCACTTTGACACACTAGTCAACAAGCTTCAACATAAAATGGATACTTGAACAGAGAAAGAGCTAATATTTCTCTGCTCAGCAGGAAGCAGGTAATTGAAGCCATCTCTTGTCCGTTCTGCATGTCGTCATGCATAACTTCCTTGTTAGACTGGTCATGAAAAAGTAATCAGTATTTGACCCAGCTTTCCCACATTCAAGCCAAACCCTGAATGTGGGAAAGCTGCTTTAGTTTCTGTGCCAGATGCCGTGTGTGTAGTCTGTTTTACAACACACAATAAACTTAAACACAGTTGCCCCCATAGGTCAATTTAAAACCATGATTACAAATGACTGAACATGCGTTTTTAACTGTCTTCTGTTGTTTGTCTGTTTATTTTCTCTTTAATTAATTCTCTGTGTATTTATTCTGTTTTAACTGCACTCTTGGCATCATTGGAAATGAGGGCATGTCTACAATGATTCTTAAAAACTCAAATAATGGTATTGAAAATAATACTGGTTTTGTGTCATTCAAGCTGTAATTTATTGACAGTCCCTAAGTGAAACACCTGTGGTTAAGAGCAAGGGCTCAGAGGTGAGCTAACTGTCCTCTTACTGCAATGAAACTGAATAGATTCCTTTTGCTCCAGAGTGCATGTTTGTTGAATATCCAATTCAAAGTTGATGTCACTGCAGTGAATTTCAATATCAGTCCTTCTTACTTCTGGAACTTAATCTGTCCAAGCTTTCATTATGAACACAAAGTCACTTGCCTCACAATCAATGGTAGTTAATTGTTTCTCTTGATCTTACAGAAATTGAGAATGTGTCGTTCCCCTTTGAATAGAGTGTCATGTGTACAACAAACAATAGTTTTGACATTAAAAAAAAGAAATTATTCTTTTTGTCTGAATTTTCACAAAGCAAAGAGAGGCTTGGAAAGCCCTGTATATTATTTTCTACAAAGCACGTTATGAATGCTCCTTTTATACAATCGTACATGAACATTTCCAGCTTCCTGAAATTGTTATGCACCTGCTGCCCTTTGATTCTTTCCCAGCCCTCTTTTCTCTCTCAGCTTTTTTCTCTGCTTAATACCATCTGACATTCCTTACCTGCAAGCAGACACGGTATCACCTGTCGTCTATTGGCTTTTTCTTCTGCAACACGATCTGATGTGTCTCTCAAACAACAAAAGGGAAGAGAGGAAAAGAGGGGGAGGGCAGTGGGAGAGAGGGAGGGAGGAGAGGATGGGAGGCTGGTCTGTGGCACAGTATCTCAGACAGTCCAGCACTTTCTTTGTTATCTGCTCTCCATGTGGGAGAAAAGCATCCCACCTTCTTTATTATCATCACGCGATGATAAGGACAACCATGACTACTCATCTCTGCCCAAAGGCAAGCTGATACCTCAAGGCCGTGTGTGTCTGTGTGTGTGTGTGTGTGTGTGTGTGTGTGTGCGTGTGTGTGTGTGTGTGTGTGCGTGTGTGTGTGTGTGTGTGTGTGTGTGTGTGTGTGTGTGCGTGTGTGTGTGTGCGTGTGTGTGTGTGTGTGTGTGTGTGTGTGTGTGTCTGTGTTCTGTGTGTCTGTGTGTGTCTGTGCACATATCTGAGGCCATGTCTTCAGGCCCAAAATCACCAGGGGATATCTTTACCTTTTATTCTCTTACAAGATAATAGTGTTGGTGTGATTTGGTTGAGGTTTTGAGGTTTTCAGTTAACAGCTTTAGCTCACCTCAGTACAATGACGCTCAGTGGCATTTGGATGGCGGTATTCAAACATTCACCAAGAAATGACTGAATCTATATATGTATATATATATATATATGTGTGTGTGTGTGTGTATGTATATATATATATATATATATATATATATATATATATATATATATATATATATATATATATATATATATATATATATATATATATATATATATATATCAACTGCTTTCCGAAGGCAACTGGACTTGCTTGTGGTTATTTTCAATATGCACATAAAGTCCTGGAAACGATGAGAAACAAATAAAAATAAAATTTCACAAAAAAGGTTTCACACGAAAGTCGACTTATCCATTAAAAACACTGATGAGGAAACTATAATGTTACAAACGAATCCTTAAAACAATCAGAAACTCCTTATTTCCATCAGGTTTTCCACATGGTTTTCTATCATTTGAGGCCTGCCTGTTGCTCTTTTTAAATTGTGTCATTGGTAGTGAATGGGAACACACAATAATACCCATTTTCTTCTGCTGATTTTCTGTAAATTGGTTTCATTTGCACTAAATTTGGATGGAAACATTACTTCCAAGAACATTTCAGGTGATTTATAATACTCAGCCGAACTTGATGGAAATGTGCGTTGCATTATAGTTGAAATGCACAACTGTTACAACCCCCCCCCCCAAAAAATATTTCTTAAAGTACTTATACATGATATACGTGAAGCATCATCTACATATCACATAACTGCAGACTCTAAGAATTCACTTCCTTTTGAGAGCTGTTGGGAGTGTCTAAGTTTGTCCCTGGAGTGATGTCTGCGGAGGACAGTTGATCCTTTGTTGTGCTAATTAAAACTCAATGTAACAGTGTAGATTGGGAGGGAAAAAAAACAACAACAAATGCGTGGCCAAAATCCTCAGTGAGGGATCCCTCTGGGAATATAGGGTTTTCAAGTTGTTTGTTATGTGAAAACAGAAGAGGGAGGTTTAAAGCACAAGAAAATATCCAATTAAGAAAAAGTTAGATTTTTTTTTCTTCCTAATTTTTACTGTGGTGTGTGTGTCTGTGGCGGAGGGCTTATTGCATTAGCACACTGCTGTGTGAATACTGTGATGATGGTGACCAGGCAGCTGTCGAACTGCAGCTCCCTTCTATTGTGTTGTGAAGCCGCGACCTTTATCTGCCCTGTAATTCATAATTCTGCTTGGTGTGTCCCCTGCATGTTAATTTAGAGAAAGAGCCGCATCAAATGGGTTAAAGATAGAACACTGAAGTAGGAACCATATAGTGAATACAGAAAAGTGCCAGACCATTGAAGCTGCTCTCATGTTCCCTAGTGTGATGAGTGGAAACCAAACAATCCAAAATCTAACTTTCTTTTCACTCCTGTGACATTTGTTTTAAGAATACGTGATTGTCAGTGCTATAGCTGAAGCTACCAGTCTCTCTGGCTGTCTCTGTCTCTTTTTCACTATTTCCAGGTCACAGTTAGCTATACTGTCTATGTACATGCTCTTTCTCAACTGCCTTTGCATTTCCTATGTTTTATAGATGGCAGCCACAGTGTGATTCTGACACAACGTGGAAAGATTCTACATGAGAAAAGAATATTTAATTGAAGTTATTGCTAATCTGTAAGCCCTGTTTACCCTTGTCAGTTAAAATGTCAAGAATCCAGATGTATTTGAGACAGAGTGTGTTGGTATATTTCCAAAGAAAGTAGATCACAATGAAATGCCCCACAATTAGGTTTGTATATCAGGATCCCCATTAGCTGGGCTTTCATGAAGCCGATAACACAATGCCACATGAGGGATAAATGAACAAATGTCTAAACAGACAAGAAATTGATTGACTTGGGGAAAAATATGGAGTGAGACTAAATTCAATGAATATGATCTATTTCGGGAAAATAAACAAACAAAAAATTTACAGATGCTATTGTGCTGACCTTTATTTCACTAAAATTCAACGTATTATTTGTTACTGCCTTATTACTTACCCTATCATTGTTAATCAGTGATAAAAATGATAGGTAGGACGTGAACTTTCTTCAGCTTCTGAAGTTTTACAGAGAAATATTGCTAAACTCTGCTTCTCTATGTCTAATTTTGGAACATAACATACCACCACTAGAGATCAACGGGGCTGTGATAGAGGTGTTTGGCAAAAATATGCTGAAATTTATCATGTGACGATAAGCCCCTTGAGATTTATCATCTGGTTTTCAAGGGGGTCCCAAAAATTGAACCAATGCATAAATTGAAGCAGTCCATTCAGAATCTGTCCAGTTGAGAATATATAGCATTGCTGCAAATGAAGGCAGTGTATCTGCTGCATCGATTGACTTTGGTATAGATTACTTTCACAAAGGAACATTTAGACTCTGATTTAGATCTAACAGTCAGATTTCAGATAGATGTAGAATGTATGTTTATTAGATTCATAAAGCATTGGGCCTTAACTTCATGTTTATTGTCAGTAGGACTACTCTGTTTTCTATTATTGCCAAAACAAACTTAATTTTACACAACATAAGACCCAGTGCTGGTCACATTCATGCCAACCCCAGACTCCATATTAAATACAACATTGACTTCAACAACAGCAACAACATAAAAAAAATAAAAAATGTACATTTGCTTGAGAGCGTCTGATTTGGATTTCCCTTCAACCCAAGCTGACTAAATGATTTAACTTTTCCTCCTTACCGTTTCTATAGTTTGCATGAAATTGGCTTCACAATCAGATGGAAACATAACATGTCTTTCTCGTTGCTTTTCTCTGTCTGTAAATTGCTACCTTCAACACTCTGAGCAGTAGGCGAGAAGCGAAAGGGAGTAAATGAGCTCTAAAAAAAATGACTCCTTGGTAAAACACACTCAGCATGACCTTTAGCCAACAGACAAATTGAGCTGTGGCTGGAGCACACTTCAGACTCGAGTCGGGTGAACACAGTTGGGCACCGTGGGGAATGTGCATGTGCATGAATGTTAGGGTGGTCAAGTGTATGGGATGGAAGTGGAGATGCTAATGTAATAATTCATTTTATTTCAAATTGTTTTTAATTGTATGGGTTTTTGGTGTGTGAGAGTCTTCTGTTCAGTTTTTTGTTGTTTGTTTTCCTTGCACCAAACACAGTGAGTTGTTTGTTTCATTATCTTGGAGCGACTTGCAGACATCTGCAGTCAGCCAGTGACCTTTGCTTCTGATTCAGTGTGTGTGTGTGTGTGTGTGTGTGCGTGTGCATGTGTGCGTGCGTGCATGCGTGCGTGCATGCATGTGCGTGTGCATGCTTGTGTTTGTATTTAAGAGAGACAAAGGGAGAGACAGATTACAAGAATGAGCATGCAAAGGAATAAGCCAAAACATGATTCATACATCATACAAAGTCAATAATAATATAATAGATTATTCACTATATATTAGTGATATGTGGTTGCTGCTACGATCAGTGTCACCAGTCATCATTTCAGGCATTTTTTTTAACCTGCTTCCTCTTTGCTTTAAAGCTGCCAAGTTTCACTCTCAAAATCACTAACTGGGGCAGATGCGTGGTGCAGGGACACACGTCCCCTCCATAATGGCAAAGAAGCGGTGAACATTTACTCACACAAATGAATGAAACTGAAAATTAATGAAACTGTAATGAAAAAAATTACCCATAACTTCTATATGAGACACCCCAGCCTTTCAACTTACTCCACTGTAAACCCATCAGTGCATTAGGCTGCTGCTGCCTCCATCTCTGCTACCAGTTCTTCTTCTTTACCAGTACACTGATTCCATTTTTCACTGTCATGTCTGTACTTTTTGAAAAAGTCCCAGATATGGTTGGTTAGTGGTAGCTAGCTGTTTTGTGAGGGCCAGGTCCACGTGATGGCAGTGTTTTTGATGGTTGATAGTGTAGATGGAAATGGTCATCCATCTTTCGTAGGGGTTACATAAGCACAAGTCTTGCACACCACTTCAGAAGCATCTCTTGGTTCTCTTCTCTCATTAGGCCAAAACCCGAAGTACTGCCAGTTGAGGCAAGTGGTACCTTTTTAGCACCCATGCTTGTCGCCACCCTAATGCAAGATGATTTGCCATGGTCATTGATCAATATCTGCGCACATCTGCTGGGCTGACTGCCTTTTTTTTCACTGGTATATTCTGCATTTACATCACTAGTATTTAAAATACTGTATTTTTCATAATCAGATGATCTGCATTTGTCTCTGGAAAAGTGTATATAATATATCGAAAACTATAGCAGGCTGTCTTAAAGTCTGGAACTCAGATGGCAAGTGGCAAATCAATCCCAACCCAGCCAATTTTGCCAACTGGTGGTTTGCAGGTTACATCCAGTCAGCCACATTCCCACCTAGCCTGAAGAATAAAAATGAAGACAGAAAAGGCTCACATCTAATGTTACTCATTAATGGAAGAGGTCCACTCCATCCTGAGAGCGATGAAGAGAGTGTTGAGTGTTGTTGCTGCTGAGTTCACACATTAAGGTTACACCAGACAATTTGCTATCAGCTCCTAAGTCACAGATACAGAAAGTGTCTCCTTTTCTCTAGAACACAACAACTAGTGTAACTGTAGTTAGAATATTTTATTAGTCAGAAGTAAATATGGACTAACTGTCTGAGCCTTGTCTGCCTTGGTTTCATGCTGGCCCAATCACAAGAGATATGATGATGTTAATTGATTGATTAAATATTATTTTGTTATCATCAGTGCTCATCTTGAATAAAAATCAGATGCAGGCCTTGAGTGACAAGATTCAGAACCCTAAACTATAGTATAATATATGCCAATTTCAGTTCGGTACACATCACCCAACTCATGCATGTAGGTCACCCGCACTTGACAGCGCTTCCAACACACAATCAGTGTAGTTAAACATAAGTAAAACACAAGCTCTTATGAAGCCGTATCTATATCAGACTTGAGACTTGAGACACAGATATTTTTATTGTTCTTCATGTCTCCAGAGCAATGCCAGACAAGAATGTTGATATTCGAAAATTCTGTTTATGAAAGTCTTTGCAGGATGTCTGCACATGACAGCAACGGTATGGTGAAAGTTAGGCAAATATCAGCAAATGGTTATGACATACATACCAATATATTATGGCATATTTATGGATAGGCAACTAAAACTGTTGAGATTGGGAAAATAAGTGGCTCTGGTTAAAAGCAAACATTAACTGCTGGACAATGACAGAAATTAGATGTTAATTATGAGCTGTGTCCAATAATAATATATCCTTGGGAATCTGGGGTGTTGAAAGTATCAATACTTCAATACCATGTACGTGATTAACAATCTCCATTAATTATTCATTTGATTGTGTTGAAAGTATTTGAGCAATTAAAACAAAGAAATCTACATTTTGAACCCAAGGCTGCACAGATGAAACAATGGGAAAGAAAATCAAATGTTCCTCAACTTGTTGCTGTTTCAGCATTTTCTCCAACAATGAACCCACCACCCGACTGGAGGCAGAGGCACAGGCAGGCAGTACTACTTGAATAGATGTCAGAACAGCCAGTGGGTGACCTGTGACTGCTATTCAATCACTGCATTGTGTCTACAAGTAAAGCAACATTAGAGAAAAAAAAAGAAAAGAAATAATACTAAAAGCAATGGTAATGACATAAAGAATGTGTTGGCCTTCAAGGTACGCAAAACATTTAAGAATAGTAATAATAACAAGTGCATGTGTTCAGTGACTTTTTGTGTACCATCACTGTTTACAAGTTGGCAATGAAAGAAAGGAAAAATATATATTATGTAATACATAAATAAATTGTGGACCTGGGACTTTTTTTTTTTTTTTGGCATGGTATTGTTTTTGTACTAGCCTTGTACCAAAGTTTAAAATTCTGTTATTGTGACAACATTGCTGATCAATGTTGTGGACCAGATGTGTAGTTTAATAGCAATTGCACAATTGATCAACAGTTTGGAGGGATTTTTATGTGACAAACGCAAAGATAAGACTCTCTCTCCAAATAAATGCAGACACAAACTTGTGTTAGGATTCAAGTGTCTTGGACCCATAAGAGGAACAACAATCACTCAAAATCAACACAAGAAATCTAAAACTTTTAACGTTCCTGGTTGTGCTGAAGAGTAACACATTCCAACAAATTTTAAGGGGGTGGATTGGAGATCTGGAACAGGATTACAGGGTTACATCTACTTTGCGCTGTGTGCTCATTTTGTGGGCTCTTGCGGATATGTCTCATCCTGTGTCGCTGGTTGCTCAAGTTTCTGCACCAAAGACAGTAGTGTTTTACCCCTATCTCGACTCTTTTACTGGCCATAGCTGTTTCTCTCCCCCCCGTGACCTCTACTGAAGTAGAAGCCACGCTCATTTCACCATACAGATGTGACAGCTGTCTCTGCCTGACCCAGAAAATATCAGAGCTGGAAGGGAGAATATCCATTCTGTACCTGAAAAGAGGTGAAGAGTGGATCCTTGACTCATTGGTCACCATGGGCTCCGCTGTCACCACCATAGCTGCCAGAGAACTGGACTCAGCTGTCCCATGTGTGCATGGTGTAGTTGCCTACAGGCTGCAGAACCCAACTGGGAGCTAAGCCCAAGTCTCTGTTTAGCTCTACTTGTAGCCAGAAGGAGCCACGAACTGTGGCCTGTAAGGGTAAACATGGTGGGAAGCCCTTCTGCCATCCCCATCAACTTCAGGTCCAGTTATTCAACAAATTTTCCATTCTGGATGTTACATCCTACCATTAGGTGACTCTAAGGGGTGAACCACCAGTGATCCATCTCAACCACAAAAAAGCACCTTTAAAACACTACCAAATCCATGGAATTTATTAACACCCTTAAAACAATGAATACATTTCCTTTTCACAATCATACACAACACAAAACTACTGACTGGTCAACATGGCACTGATATAGCACACCTGACTTCACTGTGAGAAATTACCACCAGTTTTTAGCCATGAAAGTGATTATGATCTTTTTAGAATGCATAGAAATTCAAGAGTTTTTAATGCAATCTCAGTACAGATATGTTTTGAGTTTTTAGCCATGAAAGTGTATATTGCGCTAATTCTGTTATTGTGGATTGGTTGGAGCAGACCTCCTGCTGCTATGTCCTCAGCTTTTGATGAGATAAATATAAAAAATTCAGAGATGATTATACTGGATTTTATACTCAATTTTACCTTAAAACTATTTGACACTATTAGTCTTTCATAGATAATTACTGGCTCTACCAGGTAAAACTTAAAAGACCAGGATGAAAAAACTGGGTCCGCATATGGCGATTAGACAAAATTTCAACAAATTTGATGAGTAGGCTTTCTTGAATGATCGTGAGACCCATGACATTCATGATACTGCTTAAGTCACTGATGTTGAATTAGCTCTTAACCATTTTCGAAAGCCATGTCACAATAAAGCACAGTTCATAAAGTCTGGAAGCCTGCTTACATAATCTTTACATAAAAATCTTTACACAAAATCTTTACATAAAGGAGCAACCAAACTTAACCTCCTATGACCCGAACTCTTGCATGGCATGCATTTTTAAAACAAAGTGTAAAAAGTGTATATATTAGTATTATGTCCTCATCCCTTGCAGAGCAAAATTGTTGTCTAGACCACAATACTAGGTCTAGAATACCCAAAATGTGATGTTCACATGTGTGGACGCCAGGTCCTAGGAGGTTAACAACTAAATTATCATGCAAAAATACTAGAATGTCTTGCAAATGATCATTTCAAATAATTCCTATCAACACATTCTATTCAAAGCATATACACCAATCAGGTTTTAGAGAAAAGCCCAGCATTGTCACTGCTGCCACGCTTATTATTTTGACTTTGGATAGAAGAAAACACTGAGCAGCTCATTTTATTGATCCTTCCAAGTCATTTGATACAGTTGATCTTGCATTGCTTTTCTAAAAGGCTTCTCAACATCAGATTTGATGAATTTGCTTAAAAATGGTTTCAGGGAATGGACAAAAATCTGTGTGTTGCTAATATACATCTTTACGCTGATGATATTGCTTTGTACTGTATTGCAAATAATGTATATTCTGCTGTTAAGCACTACTTTGTGCTTTCATCAGAGCTAAAAATATCTTTTATGATCTTGTTATCATGTTGGCTGAGAATGATATTAATACTGAAAGAGTCAATGACTGCAAGTATCTTGGAATTTAAATGGATGATAGGGTAACTTTTAAATACATTTCCTCTATAGGAATAAAGCATGTATTCCTCAGCATTGCAGAACGGTGCATATTGAAAGAAATTCTGAAGCGCTCAGATGCTGTTTATCACTCTGCACTAAGATTTATGATTGTTGGTAATTATAATACTCATCATTGTGAGCTGTATGCTAAGATTGGGTGGCTCGCTTTCTGTCTCTGTGAGGTGTGATAGACACTTATGAGGCTCTTACTGTTTTTTGTTGGTTTTTTTTTTTTTACCCTTACATTATTTTTTGACGACTGCTTTTATTGAACTTGGAAAATCTCGTTTTTCTAATTGTGCACCTTCAGCCTGGAATTAAATGCAATCTAAAGCAACAATCTAAAGCTTTACCTCATTTTTATCCTCTGGGCAATTTAAATTTTTAATCTCATGTTATTTCACTTCCAGCTGTTCTTGCTTTCGCTGATTCATCTGCCTTAAAATTTAATTGCTTTATTTATTCCCATGCTTTCATTATTTTGCTGATTTGGCTTTTATTATTATTTTTTTCTTTGTATCACCATGTTTAAATAAGCTTTGTATATGTGTTCTTTGTGTTTAGGATCTTTTGTTTTTGTTTTGTTTTTTTACTATATTGTAAATGAGGTCTGTACCTCTGTGCATTTCTGAGTTAAAATAAAGGTTCAATGAATGAAAGTATTTCTGTCTGTATGCTCACTGTTTCAGTCCTGGCAGTATGTGGACTAGTGATACACAAGCCTTTCTCTTCGGACAAGATTAGGAATGAGACCTCACATAAAACCATTCAAATATGAATTTGGTAACGTTTTAAAATATAACTAACATAAAGAAATCAACAATTCTGAGTCAAGGATTCAAACTAGAAGTCAGTTACTGTCACAACAGGTCTTTCAGGTTATTTGACAAGGCTGTTATGAATCTGTCATGAGAGGAGGAACACTGGAATAAAAGAAACATAAATCTTTTTAAATTCAGATTGGGTTTCAGGAGAGTTGAAGGTCAGCTGCAGCAATGTTGTCTTCTTTGTTCTGCATGACAAAACAAACCTCCTTAATCATAATTTTAGGATGAGACTGTAATGCGTAGGGGCATGGAATCAGTCAACTTTTTTACTTTTTGTCGTAGGACTAAGCGGCAGGTTGTGATTGAACATGTTTTTCCTTAGATGTGTAATTATTGTTGGCAACTGTTCGTTGTCAATGAGTGATGGCCATCTTTTACAACTCTGTATTGTCTTATTTTGCATTGTAATTTATTTTTTATTTTTTTGCCTTGAGCTGGTCAATTATACAATCTCTCAATAGCTGATAACTTGGTGGTGTGACCACTACAAAAGCAGTTATTTACAGTCTTCTCTTTATTGTCGCAGTCCATTTTTTTCTATTTACATCTAAGGATGGCCACAGTAAGTTAATACTCCAAACTTATTGGCAAACAGTTAACTCTTTACATATCCAGTAGACATTGCCACCTTGCAAATGCAAGTATCTCCACCACATGCTGATTGAAGATATCTGGCTCTGCTAAATGCTCCGCTGTGCTCAACAGCTAGTCTCTAACTTTGTCTGTGCAGTTTGGTGCTGGGCATTAATAGCCGTAAACAGTGTACAAAGTCAAGTGATGTGTGACATTTGCTTGTTTTTAACAGTCTCTGTGTTCACTCACTCACTGATAAATTTCCTCCTCTGTGCTTACATAGGTGTATGCACTCACTGCTGAGACTGTTCAGTCCTAAACCTGTGTCCTGACTACACTTACTTACTCAATGCCCTCAGCCCTTCCTGTTGATGCTGAATAGCAGCTCATTTGAGATGCTACAAAGACCAAATCCCATGTGCTTTTGTATCTCTTCAGCGGCACTTTGTTTTTACAATTGATTTAAGATTTTACTGATTACCTTTGAGCATTTGCATAGGCTTGACCGTCTTTCAGATCTCTTAATTCCTGAGGTCACACATGGATCTCTCAGACTTTGAAACAACCTACCTGAAAAAGTCAGGCTGACTCGCTTACCATAATCTTTTAATTCACTTCTTTAAATATATTATTTTAAGTAATAATAATAAAAATGCAGAGTCAGTTATCAGGAATGCCTTTCAGGGCATATTGTCACATTGATTTTGGAGTATGTTGTCATCATTCCCCGAATGCTTTACTTACTGAGAATCAGTTATGCATTCCTTTTTTTTTAAATTTGGAAAAAGTTTGACATGATACTTTGTGTGAGGTTGGTTTCAGTCCCTGAGATGAAGCATGTAATTATACTTCAAAGGAAAAGGCAACTGAGCCTGCAAATACAGCACACTTGACTATGTGACAGCACACACTGTCATGTGTGACAACCTGCCCTGACAGGGAACAGCTTGTCACATGATGTGAAGCAGTCTTTCATCTGTAATAACTTCAACTTCTAGGAAATTATTAAGACTTTTAAAATGCCATTTTTAGAGACACCCTAATCTCTTTTTAAAACATGTATGTCAGTATTAAGGTACCATGAAGAAATACACCAAGTAAAAAGTGACAATTAGTTTCAGTCTCCCTTGTGTTGCCATGCGTTCTTCAAGCAAACTGCTCATGATAGCTGCTGACAAATTAAGACACAGTAAATGGCTTAGCATGCATGACATGAAGACTGAGCTAAACAAACCAGGGCCTAGTTGAGATACAAACAAGCATTACACACACATGCACACATGTACTCTTACACATGTACACTGATCAAAGACCACTTTGTGTCCATTTCCCTCCCTCCAAGCGGCTCTTCTCCTCCCCAGTCAATTTGACAAATCCATTAGGGATCCATTACAGAGACTTTATGAGAAGCAGCTACATTATTTTTTTCTCCCAGCACTGAGAGGAGCATCATAAATAAACCCAGTGATGGTAATGATAGTCCTGAAGGGGTTTTAAGCAGTACAGTATATTTGTGCGTGAGTGCATGTGTGTGTACACTTGTGCCTGGATGTGTCATGTGTATCCCTGTGTGATTGTGGCTGCTGTATTTCTATACCAAAGTAATTTCTGTACTTAATATTTTGTCCATTAACTATTTTTTTTCTCCCTCTTTGACAGTCATTTGCAAAGGCTGTCAAAACCATTATGATGCATGATCTCAAATTATCATCTCCCTTGTTCTGTACAGGTGCACAGAATCAGCTTTGTGTCTTTTTTGTATTTGTATGTACCATTTATTTCTAGATATTTGTTGCTTCTCTTTGACTTGAAATTTCATACTACGGGATTGTATTTACTGTGTCAGTTGGGGTGATAGGGCGCTACACAGACCAGCTATGTGTCACTTCTGAGGACTGTGGTCACCTTCAGATGGCATAAAAACAAACACACAAACAAAAGACCTGCCTCTGTTTTGAACACATTTTCCTTGTTGTATGCTTAGCTGCACACACTACCTTTTATTTATTATGGTAGTTGCTGAGACCTTGGCCCATCGCATGGCCCAATGCTGAACAGATGTGTATGGTATGCCCACAGCAAAGAAGCTCCTTTCATTGCTGTTTGTATACAGAAAGGTGATGTTAGTTCTTTTTAAGCCTCACTAGCAGCAATGCCTTTGGCAGTGTTTGCTGGTGTGTCTCGTCACATCAACTGTGAAATGTGGAATAGCGCAGAAATTGCTGAAATGTGGATACAATTTCTGAAAACATGGGTTTTCCCAACCATTATGGGCATTTTACACAGTGATGTTCGTTTTGGGTCAAGCCTCGAAAACAAGGATCATAAATCACAATCAGAAAACACAGAATTCAGAAAAATCTGAACAGAAAACACAAAATCTGGAAAAAATTGAAAAGGATTTCATAGGTCTTGTTATACCTAAGACATAACATGCCAGTTCAACACTGCATGGCTATACAGTAAATGAATGTCACAAAACCTCCTGCATTAGGAGTGAATGATGGTATTAGACAGAAATCGTGTCGTGCAGATTCTTCTTGTGTGAACACAGTTCATGGCAGAGCTCCAGACTGCAACCACTTAGTTGGATGTCATGACCATTTTTGGAGCCTAAGAAAAACGTTCAATTTAGAATTATCTGATCCACCTCTTCAGTAGGCTACAGACACAGTTGTACTCTACTCTCTTGCTCTCTTAGTGTACCTGTGAGAGCTGATCCCCGCCCCCGCCAACCCCCCCCACCCCCTTGTGTCCTTTGTGGAACAGCACATTGTTGTTTCTGTAAATTTTCTGTTTATTACCAAAATGTATCAGTAATAGAGTCCAGATATAAATAAATAAATAAATAAGATTGTGGTACATTGGATGTCAATTGAAGGTGTTTTGCTTTTGTGCTGGTGCTCCTAAAATTTTCTGTAGTACCACCAGTGCTACTTGTGTAAAAAGTCAGTCTGGAGGCTTGCATGGGAGACTGGGCTGGGGGGACAACACTCAAGGCAAAAGTTCAGTATATCTTTGATCCCTGGCAATATGACAGGAAATGCTGTGAGAAACTGGGAATTGAGTCGGGGTGGTTCATACAGGTACTGTCTCAATGATAGACACACTACACACACACACATGCACACACACACACGCACGCATATAGATGGCACCTACCTGTGCAACGTGCTGGGGAAAAAAGGGGGTCCTAGATGATAAGTGGCATTCTGCAGGATACTGGAACTGCACTGCCAAGTTGGCTCACACACACACATAAACACAGACACACTGAAACCAACACAAGTAGACACGGACACACACAAAGTACCTCTCTGCATAAAAAATGTGAGGAAAAAATGACATGTTAGGAGTGAATAGATAAATAATAGTCTGGCAGGTGGAAAATTGAGATTTTTCTTAACACTGAGAAGTGGCGCTCTAAAACCAGGCAATCTCACCTTGCTGGTGTTGAAAGGACCTGCCACAAACAGGAAGTGGGTATTAGGTAAGCTGACAAGCTGTCACAAAACTCAACTGAGCTGCACTTAATGTACAAAGAGGAAAGGCCTAAAGGTGCGTCTTCTTGCCACATTACTTAAAGACAGGTTTTCATCTTTATGAGGCTACTCCCATCTGAATCCCTCACAATCTGCCTAGCAGAATGGCCAGATGTTTTCCCACTTCTTTTTTTTTCCTGTCTTGCCCTTCAGCTCCATCAAACTCCCTGTCTTCTGCTCATATGCCACATTCCATTACAATTCCTCCAAAATAATGTCAAATGTACACCTCCCTGGGGACTTTCTTGCTGCTTTTACTTAACTTGACAAATAGCTTCAGTCAGATGTTATGCTACAGTGGGTTAGAAGTGATAGAGCACCAATCAAATATGTACAAAGTAGAAAACTTCACACTGGTGCATTGTGCAAACATGGTTTCAGCAGCTCTCTTACAGGCTTCGTTTTCTGAACAAATATGGAACAGGAATTTGGCAAGATTCAGAGCCACATTACAATTAACCAAGAAATGTAAATGCCAAATAAATAAATACATAACACTGCTGACTCCACACAGAATTATCACAGGACTCTGCAGTTCTCTGCAGCTCTATGGAGCTTTTTATCTTCCCTCAGCTTGTTGTTTTTGGTTTTACTGCCTGCATCTGTCATCAGCCTTGTTTCAAGCTTTTAGCAGTTTTCAGTGAAAAAGGTTCTTATCAACAAATTATACACTATGTGCCATCAATGGTGGGGGTTATTTGTCTATTATTTGAAAGAATACATTACTCTATTTCTAATAGCTTATTTCACAATTTTAATTCTACTTATTTGGCTTATTTTAGTGTTTACTCACAAACTGCTTGAATTTGCTCAACTTGCCGTCTTGGGAAAAAGAAGAAAAAGTAATGTGACAGGAGGAGTGGAGGGTCAGGAAATTGTCCAATAGTTATTCCACTATATAGACTACATACGGCATCTCTAGGAGTACAAAAATGTACAAAAATGCAAATAAAAATTGCTAAAAGGAATAACTAAATATTCTTTGACAGCCATTAATATAATTGGGTGGCCACCCCAGTGAAGTCTAAATACTGTCATATATTTGAGAGACAGAGAGAATAAGAGTGGGGGCGTGCAGCTCATAATCAATCAATAAATCAATTAAAAATACATATAAATCACATTTCTCACATTATGGCTTTGATGATGTTCAGCTGAATCAAATCATGAGCAGAACAACACCAACACAGCATTTCAACAACTGAAATAAACAATTTGGCAAATTTACACCAATTTTAGGCATGTTGGCAACATTCACATGCGAAGTAAATGCTGACATACATCCTAATGTAAAGATCTGTAAACTGCAGCTGCAGATTTTTAAGCCATACAGGAAATGTTTTCTTACAGTGCAATCATCAGGCCCACTGCAAACATTTACATTCAATTTAATGTCATGTTCGGGCATCACATTAGCTCACCTGGTCGAACATGTATTATGTATTAAGACACAGTCCTCATCGCAGCACCCCTGCCTTTCCTGTCTCTCCCCAACTGTCACTATCATAATAAAACAGAAATAAAAAAAAAAATAAAAATAAAAGTAATATCATGTCACTAATTATAGAGCTGCATTCAGCTCCCTGTTCCTGCCTGTTTATCTCATCTGGCTGATTATAATAATTACCATACAATCATAATGTTTGTGTGAAGCAGTTCTAATGAGCACCACTTAAACTCTACTGTAATTTGATTATGGTTAAATGCATTTCTACAGTGTCTTAATGATGCCTTGTGATGCTTTAGAAAAGACAAGAGTCTGTCGGGCTGAATCTGTTTGATAATTTGGTTATTTTGTGGAAAAGCAGCCAGTCAAGGTTTGGTGGTTATACCACACTCTGGTCTGAAATATGTTTGATATGAAACATATTAACATAGACATGATGTTTATTCTGCTAAAGAGAGTGTGTATTGTTTCCTGCTGAGGCCTTAAAGGACTTTGCTCTTTTTCTTTCTCTTTACTCATTGTTGGTATTCTTAAAGCTTCTCTTTGTCCTGCTGCAGAGTTCAGGACCTCTGACATCAGATTTATTAGACTGTCAGTGGACTCAGCAGTACCTGCTTTGATACCTAGAGCTTGTGTTGTGTGCGCGTGTGCACACACACGTTTTATTTTACTGTGCATAGGTGCAGTTGTGTGCATACATTGGTGTGTGTGTGTGTGTGTGTGTGTGTGTGTGTGTGTGTGTGTGTGTGTGTGTGTGTGTGTGTGTGTGTGTGTGTGTGTGGAATGAGTGCAGCATAATTGCATGTGTGTGCTCTGCCCACAGATGGCCACATGTTGTGTAATCAGCACCTGTACCTCAGTATGGGAGTCAGAGGTCAGGGATTGAAGCTTTAAGATGCTGTGCACTCCCACCAACACCACAAACACAACTGACACAATCAGTGGATTAAGCTATAGTCCTCCTGAGGAGACAAGCTCTTACCTACGCCACCTCTCCTTTGGTCTTACCACTAGATCCGCACTGTGTATTCCAGGGACACAGAGGGACAGTGTTCAGTATGTTTTACCCTTTCTTTACCACTGGCTCTAGGTTTAGATCTGCGAATGTTTCTTAATGGTAGAACTGCTCAGGATGCAAAGATAATCTCATTGGTTGACTTAACCCTCAATGATGGCACCAAAGAAGCACATCTATCAGTTACGAGAGTGTTCTTATGCTTCTCTGTACTGCTCTGTAGACTCCACAGCGCTGTTCACACTGTTCAGTGATCCCCCATGACCAGCCAGAGGAAGACACTGGGCTGCACAGATCAAGTTGCTGCCTCTGTGGCCCAAACCAGGAAAACAGCTAAAAAGTGGATACTTGCATGAAACAATTCAGTTACTTTTAGCTAGCTGGCAAATAAATCACACAGCTCAGAGACATTCAAATGTTTGATATGGCAGTATTTCTTGCAGGACTATTGAACTGGATTGACTGTACAGCTAAGGACATGCTGGCATGCCACAGTAAGAAAAGCACAGGTGTTAATAATGAAATGCTTCCTGTCTAGGTTTCCATCCAAATGAATTGCAAATTTATAACTAAACGCAAAAGAAAATGTGAATGAATGCTTGTTTAGATCCACTACCTTTATGTCATTGATGTTACCTAACACAGAAACATGGGACTCTCTCAGAGTAAGAAACTATCCTTTATGCCCATCTTATAATCACTGGTTTTAATGATTTCAACTTCAACTGAGAAATCATGTTTTGTAAGCTTGGCATGGCAGGTGGCTCTAAATACTACAATACCCATGAGCCTCTGACAGCTAGTGCTACAGAGAAGAAGCCAGTCAGGGGCGAAATTCAGAGCTTTGTGGAATTCTAAACGCTTGGTTTTTGCATTTGTTGGCAAAAAACAGCATCATAGCTGTTAAATTCACCCAAAATGATCCAAAAAAAATTGATTGAAGCTGCAGATTCAGTTTACCCTGCACCATAAAAGGAGCAGAGAAGCTGCTGTGTTTTGCCTGGTAGATCTGAAATGAGTATTTCATCATGTCAGAAACAGGCATATATGAAGTGCTTTGAAAAAACCTACACTACTACACTTTGTTGTTGTTGTTGTTGTTGTTGGTGGTGGTGGTTTGTATTTCCAGCAAGTTGCAACATGTGTGCACTTTATGGTGACAGCAGGCATAAATTTGTAATCAAGAGACTGTCCAGATGTGTCTTCTTTAGCCTGGCAGCATGCCCACTTGCTTTTGAATGCAATACACTACATTATGAGTACTATTGAGCTCCCTTCCTAGCCTGCTGCACCCACTGGGTTTAACTCAACCAATGAGATTATTTCTACTTGAAGAACAACACTGCCTCTGAGAAATGTTTATAGAAGTAAAACTCCAAATCTGCTGGTTCTCAGCCTTTTGCCTTACATGCCCCCCCTGGAGCATTTTTCAAAAGGAAAATACAGCTTAAGCCATTCATTTCACCCCGGCATGCTGCAATTTCAGCTCACAGTGATATTCAGTGGCCTCTGG
The DNA here is from genome assembly GCF_039877785.1 of Chaetodon trifascialis. Taxonomy (NCBI): domain Eukaryota; kingdom Metazoa; phylum Chordata; class Actinopteri; order Chaetodontiformes; family Chaetodontidae; genus Chaetodon; species Chaetodon trifascialis. Next base: position 26,746,082 of record NC_092059.1, on the reverse strand, counting down.
TGTTTGTTTGGCTGCAGCTAAATACAACAGCTTTTTCTTTTTTCAGCAAGTTGGTTTTAAGTGAGTTCTCTCATCTGAAGTGTCAAATACCCACTTCAGGTCTCCAGAGCCTCCACAAGTGGACTAACCCTGCAGCCTGGAAGCACTGTCTCAAGTTTTTAGCCATGCTAAAATTGATGTATGGATGGCAATGGTCAGTGGTCAATGGCCAGTCCACTTTGGTCCAGACTGAAATCTCAATCTCAATAACTATTGGATGGATTACCATGAAAGTATGTACTGTTATCCACAGTGCCCAGATCATTAATCCTACTGACTTCAGCGATCCTGTAACATTTCGTCTAGCACTGCCAGCAGGTCAACATTTCTTATTCTGAGTAAAATGTCTTTAAAAAGCTCTGAAATGTTTTCCTGCATTTTGCATGCAATTTGTTGCATGTTCATGGTCTTTGTGAACTTTGAAGACCCCCTGACTTTTAGCCAAGCATCAGCAGCAGTGAAAATTCCAGTTAATGTTCCACAAGCTTCTGTAACCCAATCACTCTGTATCTATTGCAGCATTTGCAGAACTGGAACCCATGATTTTAAAAAGATTATACAAGCTCTTTTATACTTTTTTGTAGCATAAGAGAACAGTGTATTGAATCAATGTTAATGGTAAAGTAATGGAAGACCTAAAAGGCAGTTTAATCTGTTGAAATGGGAACAAAGGTACAATTGTGTAAGCATTTCTGTTGACTTTCGGTTTTACTTGCCAGTATGAAGTGGCAGCGACTTGCACTTTTCCCATCCAGCCCTGTGTACACCCATGTATTGTCCACAGAGGATGGATCCCAGTCACAGGCGATTCCCTGAATTTTCCTCTCACGCCACCAGTAGGTTGACATTTGAGATTTTGAGTGAAATATCTGCAGGGTTAGGGTTAGGGTCACCATCTGGATGGTGCAGCTGGATGTTATATCTCAAAAAATAGTCCAGCTTACCAAATCTGAGAGGATGAGCGACTCATCGACTCTAGACCTCCTGCTTCCCTGACAACAGCACCACCACGGTTTTCCAAACCATTATAACATTTAGGAGCAGTGCTAGTGTCTTCAGAGTGCCGAAAACCGGACAAAAACTAACACGTATCTTAAAATTTGGCAGCTTCTTGCAAATGTAGCAACTGGCTTAGATGGCAGCCCCCCACTCCCTCTGCCAGCTGTGCCTGCAGGTAGTGAATGACACCAGCAGAGGGAGGAGGACAGAGGACAGAGGACAGAGGACAGAGGACAGGAGGAAGGACTGATACTGACTCATCTGTGTTTCATTCTCTCTCAAGTTCACTCAGTGTTTTGATGCCACTGATATTGATTTAGTTGCCATTTCAGACTTGTTTCCAGTGACATATCATTGAATATATTAAGCGACTGTTTGAAACTTTACTGTGCTAACACAATTCTTATGTTTAAAATAGAAATCAATTCTATTTCTGCTCCGAATTTATACTTTTTAAAAATGATAACATTAAAGAAAATCAGTTCTTTAATAATGAAAAGGATCCAGTTAAGTACTGATAAAGAACCTGGCTGACACCCACCCACACAGCTGGTTAGTGGCTTGGCTCTGACATTAGGAGCAAATCACAATGCAAATCCTTTCACTATAAGCCTCAATGTTATTTTGTGATTATTATTTTTTCATAGCACACAGTGTGATCCCTTACAAAAGTTTGATGGGTTACGTCAGGACATCGCACTGACTTCATCAGTGAGCATATTTGTTTCACTTTCTCTCCTGCTAATGTCTCAGCAGAAGTACTGCAGTGAGAATTGTCTGACATTATGTAACATTAAATTATTACATTATTAGTTTTAAGTCACATAACCTAACATTTTCTTGACCCTGACACCCCACAACCACAATTAAGAAATATGTACCGCTCTGTCTGTAATGCGAGTTTTTCACATTTTTTTTCTCTCACTGCCCAAGCGTTTCATCCCAGAGCTCCCCAGTACCCTGTAAACTTTTTATCCTTGTTAAGGAAAGTGCTTTACAAGCAAAAGTTGTGTGCATGTCAGCATGTGGACACTAAGCAGCCCAAATCACATTTTTAAACCATTAATTGAATTTTGTCGTCATTCTGGATATGAAATATTTCTGTTCTTACATGTGTCAGTGTCAATTTGAATTCAATGGGACATTCCCCTGAAGTTCTGGGTTCACTTCAGCGTGTTGTTTCCTGGTCTTCTCTGTGTGAATGTGTGATGAACGTGTTCACATTCCTGTTATTGTAACACATACTGTTATAATAACAGCAGTGAGACTCTACTTGGTGCTGGCGCTGTGGTCTTTTCCCTTCAGCCTCCACGGTAATAGATTGATTAATTCACAATTAGCTACAGTGTTCAAAGTCCATCCTTGTCTGCTTCTAGCAGTGAGGAACATCTGTTTCACACACACACGTGCATTACATAGACACACTGATGCTCAAACACACACACACGCACACAGCCTTTGTTAGGGGGTGAGACATCTGCTGTTTGTTGTTCAGAAATTATTGATAGCAGTAAACAGAAAGTTGAGGGGAAAACAGACATTCCTCATGCTGATGAAACTTTCATGACCTGTCAGCCCATTCAAATCAGCGCTTTGTTACTGAGCAGGACGGCACGACGACATGAGACACGTCTCCACCGCACATTTCCCACAGCGAGAAGAGAGACAAAGAGAGGAGGGGAGTGACAAACAAAGAAAATACCCAGTGAGGAGACCAGGGACAGGAGGAACATTTTCTCCAAAGTTCTTTGTCACTAAAAAACACCTTCACTGGATCTATTTTTTGATGCTAGAAATAGAGGCATGAAATCCAGAGTGATAGATTCTGATTCTTTAGATAAATATGGATTTCCTACATCATAATTACATAACATTAAACACTATTTTCCAACAGTGTAATGTCAGATATGTTTTGATCCAATAAAAACATTAGGACTTTGACTTAGGAGGTGGTTATTAATGAGGAGAAAACATTTCCCATCCATCTTAATGGCATGCTTGACATGTTGTGCTATAATCTAATTAGCAGCTGGGTTTAAGCATATAAATGATAGTCTCTCTCCATGTCTCTCACCAGCTGTGCCCCTCTCAATCTCCAACATGTGGCCTTTCATCAAACCCGATTATTGGCACTTATAGGAGAGATCAACAGCCCAGTATCCCAGGAATTATGTTCATGTTTATGATTCGGCACCTCATGCTTTATATTCAGTGCTGACATTCAGTGCTCTGACGGTGTGAGAGTATGCAAAGTCATGCTTCTGTTCATACCTGGTTTAGGAGTCAGGGTTTGGTGCGAGCTAGATACAGCATGAAAACCAAAAGACAAAAAATGCATGAGGATACATTTCTTTTCATTTGTTTTGAGCAAACAGCAGTACAAATTCAAAGACAGACAAAATCCTCTGGCTGGGGACAGTGGTAACATTTTGGCCCCTCACAACTTTGGTAGACTATTTTCATTATAAAAAATAAGGTCACATTTCTGTGTCACACTGTACGAACACTGAATAATAAGGTAAAGGTCATAAGAGGCTATAAAGCTGAAAAGCATCTCTCATGCTATGAAAGTGAAAATCAAATAATGTTTTATTTCATTCCACCTTGGCTATATTTGACCACAGCACCGAAGCATCTGTGTATTGTGTTAAGTCATAAATTAGCATGTTTGAGATGTTTCCACTCACAAACCTCAAAGAGTGTAACACCACACTCAAAAGCAATGTTTTACTGCCCTCTCTTGTTGAGCGTTTCACGCCTGTTGCACCTGTAACCATACCAACAACGATGTCACAGTGTTCTGACCCACCCTGGAATACATGCTGACATCACAGCAGCAAGGACAAGTATGTCACTGTAGGTCAGCAATAACAAGATGTCCAGGGAAGGTTAAGTTTCTTTTTGACCATTGTTTCAGGTGCCTGACACAAAGTATAATTTAAATGTACTTTACTTGCTGTAACCAAAGTCTTTTTCTAACTTTAATCATGTTGGAATTGTCATGAACAGATGTTGTTAATAGTAGCAATTTCAAAAATGTTGACATTGTTGAGGTAATCTGGAATTTTCACATAAGACTGTATTGTCTGGCAGTAGGCTTTGACTGCCTACAAAAGAGCAATTGAAACTCAGAGGATCAGATTAAAATGTGTGACCATTCCATCTTCTAGCCAATTGAGTGACAGAAATACACAGGCATCCCACACAATTGTTGGATTTACAATAAAGTGAGGTAATAAAGAGCACAGATATGTGTGTACAGATGAGTACAATCACTTTGTTTACCATGATAATTATATCACACATGACAGCTCTGACTCACAACAACAGGGCATCTGACAGACTACAAGAGGATGACCAAACGTAGACTGAATGAGGTTCATAATGGCAAAGATGGCTTCTTCATGAGAGGGATTGATTAAGTGTAGTCAGACTTTACACTCCTCCGTCTCTGCAATCAAGAATCATTAAGAAGGTGATTGTGAATGCAGAAGAACAATGCCCAATATTACCTTTTTACTAGGAGATTCAAAATAATCAGTAAACTAGTTCTAGACTACTGCACATCCTCAAACCTGTTGTTGAAGGTATTTAATACCGGCAGTGCTGTTGTGATAGTATTCAGTGAGGCCTTTGTGATATAAATAGCACTGCACTGCCTTGTAATTAGAACACTGAGATATTTCTAGGCTGTAATTTCTTATTATATTTTTATATCGCTAAAATACCAGGGATCGAAAGAGTACTAGAATATTGTGTAAAATGTATTTAGATAAAAGCAAAAATCAGGTCAGTCACTTACATGCAAGTCTGATTAAGATAGGGGTTTATTCAAAAGCCTGACTACTCATGTTTAACACTTGTAACCATTTTACCTCTTTAAAATGAAAAAAAAAAATGTACGTGTGTCATTGAGCATACATGGATAGAAAAAAAGAAAAAAGCCTCTGGCTAGTGTTCAGGGTCAGACTATGCTAAACACAAAGAGCTTTGAAATGCACTGTTGCGAATATGAATTAACTCAAACTGAACAAAACCTGTAGAAGCTTTGGCAGACAAGATTTAAAAACAAACCCCTTTCTTCAATTTTTCTCTTCAGGGTTGTTTACCTCTATCAGTGATATCCTCCTGCTATTCCTGGCCTCTTTATTGACTCCTGCAGCTGCCTTTGTTATCTCCCCACTGTGCTGTCTGGAAAAGTGGCCACCTTAAGTGTTCTTTAGTGCCACTCCTGTTGTGGAGTGCGTTTCTGAAACAACATGTTATAGGCAGGCTTTTTATGGCATGAGGAGATATTGTAAGGAAATACCCCCTTTTACAGAAGAAATCACTTAAGTGCATATGTGTTTAAGTGCGTGAAGTTGTTTATGGCCAACAAAAGCACTACACGGAAACAATCGGGGCATGAAGAACAGAGTTGAATTTGGGGAATATAGGTCATTTTACTTTTATTGGACAGATGTTAGAAGTTGAGTGAAAATCAGGATGAATACGAGATGAAGTAATAATCCACCATATTTTCAGGTAAATGTTACTTTGACTACTTTATTTGATTGTTTTATCACAGGCAGTCTTTTTCACACAGGCTTTATCCTCTAAAAGACTTCAGGAGTTATCACCATCTTGGGAGAGGCATGCAGTTTTGTAAATATGTGACAGATCGGAGCAGATTGTACCCTCCACTTACTTTTATGACTCTGAGACTTTTAACCAGTTTCTCTGCCTTAAGACTTGAAGTGAACTCCATTTGTCTTTCCTACTGCTCCTCTCCTCTGCTTCCACATCTCCACATATCTCCTACAAGGAAATAGATGTGACTGAATTGAGGAAGGAAATGAATGAGTATCCATTGTAGATAACTGACCCATCAAATACAATCTTTTCCTCAAGTATATCGAACTTTGATGCAATAAATGTGCGACCAAGTCAACAAAGAGATATGAAACAAGAGGGAACACATCTGCCATAAAATCAACAAACACTTGTTTTTAAGACTTCAGCTTTAAGAAGCACAAATGAAGCAGTGCAGGTTTTGTTTGCTGGCCATTACATTCCATTCATGTGGCAGATTGCTGTTGAAAGACTGTTGATTTTTCACCCAAAAGCAGCACGCAGACAAGAGGCTTGCCAAGGTTCAAATGCAGTTTTATTAAGAATGTGGTCCAATGGGGTTTGGAGAGTTAAGCCAGAGTTTACAGTGGAGTGGGACAGGCAGGTAGAGCTGAGCAGCTGGCTGGAAGGCAGACTGGCAGGTAGACAGAGATCACAGGAGGATAATGAACTTGAGGCACATGTAAACAGAGTTAATAAGGGTTCAGACAAATATGAGAAAAACACTGACTAGAGTTTAAGTTTGGCCATAGAGTTAGTACCACATTGGCAAACTAAACAATGTGGCAGACTGGAGTGTAGAGCTGAGGTTTATATATACACCGATCATGCATAACATTATGACCACCTGCCTAATATTGTGTTGGTCCCTCTGTTTCTGCCAAAACAGTCCTGATCCATCGAGGCATGGACTCCACCCCTGAAGGTGTGCTGTGACACCAAGATGTTAGCAGCAAATTCTTTCAGTCCTGTAAGTTGCCAGGTGAGGCCTCCATGGATCTGACTTGTTTGTCCAGCACATCCCACAGATGCTCGATTGGATTGAGATCTTGGGAATTTGGAGGCCAAGTCAACACCTCAAACTCATTGTTGTGTTCCTCAAACCATTCCCGAACCATTTTTGCTTTGTGGCACGGCGCATTATCCTGCTGAAAGAGGCCACAGCCATCAGAGAATACTGTTTACATGAAAGGGTGAAAATAGTCTGCAACAATGCTTAAGTAGGTGGTACGTGTCAAAGTATTATCCACATGGATGGCAGGACTCAAGGTTTCCCAGCAGAACATTGCCAAAAGCATCACACTGCCTCCCCCAGCTTGTCTTCTTCCCATAGTGCATCCTGGCATCGTGTTCCCCAGGTAAGCGACACACATTCACCTGGCCATCCACATGATGTAAAAGAAAATGTGATTCATCAGACCAGGCCACCTTCTTCCATTGCTCTGTGGTCCAGTTCTGATGCTCACATGCCCATTGTTGGCATTTTCAGCGATGGACAGGGGTCTGCATGGGCACCCTGACTGGCCTGCAGCTATGCAGCCCCATACGCAACAAACTTCAATGCACTATGTATTCTGACACCTTTATGACAGAACCAGCATTAACTTTTTTTTTGACAATTTAAGCAACGGTAGCTGGTCTGTTCACAGCAAATTCTGGCCTTAAACTCTCAGTGAGTTCAAATCAACTAAATTTGAGTGTACATGTGAGACCATCAAATTCACTCTAGGACAGAGTTAACATAACTCCTTTCTAGGAGTTGACCTTTTAACCCTTTTCAGGAGTTAAAAATGAACTCTTGTGGAGTTAAAACTATATCCCATGTAGAGTAAAGTAGTACACATTTTTATTTCACAAATTTGCATACAGTGTGTTCAACAATCCATGCTGCAGACTTACTGGTGTAACAAGTCACATTTTCAAGTGCAAACAAGTGTAAACATACATTACAGCAGTGTTTCTCAATTCTGGTCCTCGGGCCCCACTGCCCTGCATGTTTTAGATGTTTCCTGCTCCAACACACCTGATTCAAATGATCAGCTCGTCATCAAGCTCTGCAGTGGCTTGATAACGAGCCACTCACAAGTCCAAGACTAAACTGGTGGGCGGGGCAACAAAACTGTAGATCTCTCAACACCTGAGAAGTGTTGAATCCAACCTCTCAACACCCAGGGTGCTTTTCATTCCATAAATTGGTCTCCTCGTCTCCTCCACTCGCTTCCTCTCCTCGCGTCTTAGCTCCGCCCAGCGAGGACATGAAAGAGGGATGCGAGGAAGGGACGTGAGGACGGAGGAGATGAAACTCCGAAATGAAAAATCCTCGCTCCACAGCGTCAGTCCAAAGCGACGTCAATTATGATGACGTTTGCACAGCTGTAAAAGCTGTAAAACGTGATATTATGGTCAGATCTGCAGTCAGACTGTTCTACTCCTGATTGCTATTGATGAGGTTTCAATTATATGCTGTTAGAGGCATAACAGAGGACGGCTGTGTGGTAGATTAAACCAACAGCCTTGTAGCCTTACTTTAATATACTGTAATATACCAAGAATTTTCATTAATTTCTTGGTGACAGATACAATTGTTAAAAGGACACAGTTGAAACAAGAATCAAGATTACATTTGTGAAGACCTGCTCCCGCCATGATTCAAACATGTGCCACATACGACACGCCCCTTAAATAATAAAAGACTTCCGCGTAGGCTACACCGGTGTATCCTCACTCTGATCTCCTTCAGAAGCCTCCTCTCTCCTCACTCCTCGTCTCCTTCAGGTGCATTTAAGCAATTGGAAGATCCTTCATCATGGCGGAGGGGAAACGACTTCCGGGTCGACGAAGGAGAGAGGAGACGAGGAGGCACAATTCAACGTAATGAAAAGCACCCCCAGAGAATGAACACCGAAATGTTACACTAGCAAAGAGTATCCCCAACACAAACTGTAGCTTAAACTTAGAAAATAAACTCCAAAAATCTTTTGTCTAACTCAAGATTATTCCACTCCAGAAATTTGCTGTGTTGGATCAGACCACATGGGCCAGCCTTCGCTCCCCACATGTGTCAGTGAGCCTTGGCGTCCCATGATCCTGTTGCTGGTTCACCACGGTTCCTTCCTTGGATCACTTTGATAGATACTGACCACTGCACACCGGGAACACCCCACAAGAACTGCGCTTTTGGAGACCCAGTTGTCTAGCCATCACAATTTGGCCCTTGTCAAACTCGCTCAAATCCTTATGCTTCCCCACGCTTTTCCTGCTTCTAACACATCAACTTTGAGGACAAAATGTTCACTCCCTGCGAAATATATCCTATCCACTAACAGGTGCCATGATGAAGAGATAATCAGTGTTTTTCACTTCACCTGTCAGTGTTAACAGTCATAATGTTATGCCTGATCGGTGTACATATTGAATGAAACAAGCACACAGAAACACAGGGAGAATAAACAGGGGACCGTGACCATTTGTCCAAAGCAATATAAAAAAATTGTATGGAACCTCAGCAGGAAAAATTAGTACATGCCATCAATAAACTTGAAGTTCATTGCTCCAGAATATAATAATTAATAAGAGACCTCAGTGCTGTCAAATGAAACAAAGCCAGCGAGATTGTTCAAGCATTCAGCTCAAGTCCACTGCTTTACTCAGATGGCACATTCTTATCACTGCATCGTAGCAGTTAAGTCATCAGCACTCTGCTCACTTTCTTGCTGCCATGCCTGCTGCCACACTGCTCACCTGAAAGCTATGTTGACACCAGCTGCTGCTGCTGCTGCTGCTGCTTATATAGAATTTCATAAGTCCGCCAGCACCCAAGCGTCCACCTGAATGCTCTGAATCTATTTCCCCAAGGGGGAAGATGTTATCACCACTCCTGACACTGAGCTGTGCTAAGCTTGGTGTTTCATTGTGGGAAGCTATCAGGTCAGAGCCAGGACACCAAATCAATGCTGTACACATTCTGCATTCACACAATAATCTGCTCCACACAGGACAGTTGACAGAAATTAGCGTCTTACTGGGATGACTGGTAAAATGGTGGCGATAAATGTGTTTCTCAGTCAAAAGAATATCATCAGCCCTTGGAGAGAATTATCATCATATCCTGATTTGCTCATCACATATACAGCAATATATGCAAAGTTCATCAAGCAGGTCTGCTGAGATGTGAGGTCAAGCCTATAAAACCCACATGAGATCTATACCAGTTACATAGAACAAAGGTTATTGTTGTGTGCGTGAGCACACTAGACCAGAAAAGGTGAAACTCAGAGTGACGGCAACAGAGATAACAGGAGGGCAGGCTGGTATGAAACACAAAAAAGGTTTTAATAACAAAAAGTGTCCACAAAAACGGGAGTAACAAAAGGCGAGAGCAAAAAACACTCTGAATAATAATAACTAAAGGTGTCCTCCAAAACGGGAATCAACTGAAAGCAAGGGTAGAAAACACTCTGAACACGATGAGCTCCAGCTCCTCTCACAGGCAGGCTGGGCTGGACAGAGGGCTTACAGGCAGGTACGAGTCCTGGAAAAAGGAAACAACACACAGGTGAGTGTGAGAAGGTAAGGCAAGGCAAAATGACTGATCAGGCAGAGGAAAGGATGGCGTACCACTGTGGGAAGCGGACAATCCAACGAATACTGGGAGACTCAGCCGGGTTTAAATACAGCTGCTGATTGTCTGTGAATGAGTTGATGGTTTGCAGGTGTGAGAGGAGGCAGGGCTGTAGGAGCTGAGTGACAGGTGTAGTCACAGCATGGACCTGGACAAACAAAGGGAGACAGACAAGACACAAGAGGGAAGGGAAACACAGGGAAAACACAAGGAACTGGTGCAGCCTGACAGTTATTTCTGGAAGACACCATACTTAAGAATTTAACTTAAAATGCTAACTCACAGTGAAGCATTAAAGAAGACAGATGACCTTGGTGCAAATCCTTCCATCCCATAATTCACTTAATTCCACATTAGACTCAAAACACGCTTGGATGAATTAACATTCTTCCAGATCACTATGTTCAATTAGTTTATTACTTTAAGCCCTTAATAATACTCTGATTCTATTTAAAACAAATTAATGCACAAATCTTGGGCTATCTTGGGCTTAGTGGCTTTACAGGGACCTAAACACACTGGAATTTATTGTACTTTAACCTCTCATGCCATTAAATAGGAGCACGACTCCTTGCACTTGAAAACTGCCGTAGAATATATTTTGAGGCAATGGAGGAGCTTTGTCAAGTGTGACAAAATAGCCCTGATCACGTCTCCACAGGTTTTTGTTATTGTCTCAAGCATGAACACTCAAAGTGGGTGTATAGAATTTGAAAGAAGTGGGCATGTCCCAGTCAAGGATGGTCATTCTATTCTCCAATATGACAGAAGGACAGCACTAAATTGTTGGACTACATTATGGCATTTCTCTGCCACTCAGATCTGTCCTTATACTTTTCATAGTTCAAATTTGGATAGAGATCTGTTCACCAGTGAGCTGTCACAGGTGGTAATTTATTAGTGTAAGCTAACATCGAGGACACTACACCCAACAGTAATATACAGCATTAGTGGGAGATTCACATGCTACGTAAGCAAAAGCGTAGAACTGGCTAATGTAATTGTCCTACTGTCTCAGTGTGTCAGGCTGAGACCATAAGATAACTGCACATTAGTGCTATTAAGCAGTTGCGCTCACCAGAAGGATGACAGTGTTGGTCATTTGTTCAAATGCTTAAAATGGCCTTTGTTTACATTTTACTGACCCATGTTGCCTGTCCTCTCTCAGAAGCATACGCGGAAGTAGTGTGATGTTATACCACCACAAAAACTCTCAGGGAGGGGGTCAGGGTCAATGGGTTTGTTGTTAAAAGTATCTGTCTTTTGATACAAGAGATTGCTATTTGCGTTGTATGTCCAACCAACATTCTGCAATGGTTTCTTGAAGATGATTTTTCCCCAGCCTTAAGCACAGTTTTAGTTGGCTTGACTTTAACTTTAACAATAGAGGCGGCAGATCAGAAAAAGCTCACATGAATCGTTTTTCAATGGTCATTTTGGTCATTTTTAAGGACAGTGTATTTTGTCATTTTCGGATGACTTTAGTATTGCAGTTGCTGGTTGGACTTTCTAGTAAGTGTATGTGTGTTCCTCTATATCTGACAAAAGGAAATTTAGCTAACCAACATACTGTCTCTGCCCTTTTTCTCCTTCAACCTCAATTTCCTCTCACCACTCCTCTCTCCTCTCCTTTCCATCTCCTCCTCTCTCGTGGACCCTGGGATTCTTAGGCATGTGTGTTGTTAATAATTCAGCCTGGAGGATGGATTTTGGTCTTCATTTGCAGCAGGAAAATGCCTTGCTCCACTGAACAATGCACTCACGCCCAGGCCCCTGACGTGTCTTCAGAAGCAGAAATAGGAAAAGCCTTTTCCCTTTAGATGGTTGCTTTCAAATGCAGGGGAAAGAAAATGGACAAGGAAGACACTAGCAGTGATTTTATGTTTTCTTTCTTTGCATGCACCAAAACCACAGTGCTCAACAAAGAAGTAATACTCTCAGTTGAGGGTGTTTTCAGTGTACAAGTACGACATACTGGAAGAACACGGGCATTTTATGAAACGTCCCTTTTTTTCTCCTCTGATAGATTGGTGGGTCCATTTTGCCCCATTTCCCCTTGCCATCGTTCTGTGTTTTGGTGTTTCCATTTTTTCCTGTTTCATGACACATTTTCATGTGGTGACACATTAGTATCCATCAGTTTTGAAGGGCAGGGCGATCCGGGAGGCCTGTCAACTGCTGTGTGTCATATATTATAGCACAGAACTCATTTCCTGCCTGAGTTTAACAATGTCTGTGTCCTCTGAGAGGTGAGACTATATTAGGGACACATCATGAGGTCCTATGTTTTTCAGATATTGCGTATGTGTGGAAGCTGGAAAGAAACAAGACAAAATGTGGCCAGAAGGAAATGGGAGAAATTCACGTGTCCTCCATCGTGACATTCAGTGTCACTCTGGCATCATACTGTGTGATTCATGACACACATGTTGGGCTGAATGAAACGTGTACAGTATGGTTATTGTTGATTGCAAACAATGACACTTATTAATCAGATGTCCAGGAACCTTCCTACTCAACAATACGGCTGTAGATCTGTAGATCTTCAAAATCACACCATAACCATTGGGTTTCATAGTGTAAGGGTTAGCACTCTGGACCCTAAATCCAGTCATCTGAGTTCAAATCTCAATGGAACCTGGTTTTGTGGGATGGCTGTGGCTCAGGAGGTAGAGCAGTAATCTACCAATCAGGAGGTCAGTGGTGCAATGGCCTGGCCTTGAATTCCAGATGCAAGATGGCGCTGTGATAGGTGGCAGCCTGTTCCAGTAGCTCCATCGTTCATTTAGTGTGTTTTGTCCGTTTCTTTTCATTTTTAATTCTTAACTGCGTTTTTGGTAACTGTGTTGCGATGTTCGAGTGCATTTTTACAACTGTTTTGGTGGCCTTTTGTTTCTAAATTACACTCTTTGTAACAAAAGGTCGTACAGAGGGGAGTGGGGGCATTGTCTACACCCGTGAGCAGCTGATCGCATTGCTTAAACCCACACTGCTGCCTGGAGTAACGATTGTAGTCCTGGACAAGCTGAAGAGACGACGTCGGGGCTGTAGAGCCAGAGCCAAACAGAGGGTGAAGGCACAGAGATACAGACCATCCGTTGCCGTGATCATCATGGGGAACGTGAGGTCTAGCAAATAAGAGCTACGTGACAATACGAGCTTGTCACGCTGGTCAGGACTCAATGGGAATACAGACAGTGCAGCCTTATGGCCGTCACTGAGTTGCGGTTGCATTCAGACGTCCCAGACTGGAGCGTGGAGATACCCCTGAAGGCTGACGGCGAAGCAGCACATGACGTCATCCACTCCACTGTGATGTCATTCACTCCACCGTGGCGAAGCTACAAAAGCAGCAACCAAATGCATTTGTAGTCATTACTGAAGACTTTAACCACAATGCTTTGGACAAAACTCTCAAAACATTCAACCAAAACATTCAACCAGTCTATCAACTCTCCCACCAGAGACAATGCCACACTAGAGTTACTGTATGCTAATGCAAAGGATGCATGCAGTGCCACTGCCCCTCCGCCCCTAGGCCGAGCTGATCACAGCCTGGTGTTGTTAACACCTCGGTATGTCCCTCTTGTCCAGAGGCAGCCTGTGTCCACGAGAACAATGGGGAGGTGGACTCAGGAGGCTAATGAGTAGTGTTGTGTGAGCCACATGGGGAGGACATCAACTGCCTGACAGAGTTTATCACAGAGTACATCAAATTCTGTGAACAGACCATACTGCCAACTCGGACTGTGCGCTGCTTTCCCAACAACAAGACGAGCCAACATTCTCCTGGATTACTGACTACCTGACAGACAGACCGCAGTTTGTCCGGCTGGGCAACATTCTGTCTGAGACCGTGGAAAGTAGTACAGGAACCCCACAGGAGACTGTTCTGTCTCCTTTTCTCTTCACCTTGTACACCTCAGACTTTCAGCACAACTCTTCATTGTGCCACCTATAGAACTTTTTGGACGGCTCAATGGTGGTGGGGTGTATCAAGGATGGAAGAGGGGAGGAATGCAGAGCAGTGGTGGATGATTTTGTGGAATGGTCTGGTAGAAATCAACTGCTGCTTAACGTGGCCAAGACCAAAGAGATGGTTATTGATTTCAGAAAGAAATTAAGAAATTAAGAATTAAGAAGTTAAGAAGAAAGAAAAAGAAGTTGTGTATTCTGGGGGAGAATGACGCAGTGGTTGAAGAAGAACAAAGAAGAAGAAGAAACTGTACTTTATCACAACACTACATGCACACACTACATGCACACGCCAGAGAAATTAATTCTCTGCATTTGACCCTTCCTTGGTCCGTCGTTCCTCAGTTGCAGACCAGCATTGGTCAGGTGGTGATCTTCTTGCATGTTTTTAGTTGGGTTTTTTTAAGGAGGAAACCCCCGGGTGAACACGGGGAGAACGTGCAAACTCCACACAGAAAGGCCCCTTCCTCGAGCAGCAGGCACCGAAGGCATGCACACTGTATGCAAATTTGTGAAATAAAAATTTATACTAAACATTATGGTGTGTTTTTGCAGTCATTTTCTCCTAAAACCTTTTTAGTGTTTTGTAATATTAACTCCATAAGTGTTCACTAAAACATACATTTAAGTGTTGAATCTTAACACTTAAAAGAGTTCACACTAGATTTAACTCAAGGTGAGAGTTCCGTTTTACTCTATGTGGGATATAGTTTTAACTCCACAATAGTTCAATTTTAACTCCTAGAAAGGCGTTACGTTAACTCTGTCCTAGAGTGAATTTGATGGTCTCACATGTACACTCAAATTGAGTTGATTTGAACTCACTGAGAGTTTATTCCAAAGGCCAGAATTTGCTGTGTTCTGACCACATGTTTGTTGAGTTCAGCTGTTATTCTTAAAGCTCCTTTATCTACTTCCTCTTTGTTCATTTTTAAAACCTTACTCCATCACTCAGCCTCACTGTTTCACTGCTGACTCAGCAGGCAAAGTCAATGTCTCCTTCTCCAATTCTTCTATTCCCATTATAACACTTACAAAAAATCTGGATGAATTATTAACCTCTTTTAACAGTCACTGTCTTTCCATTCCCAGTCACATTACTCCAATGAAAACCAGACAGCTAAAATTAAACACCCTCCCATGGCTTCTGCCCGATCCCAAAGAATACTGTGTAAAAAAAAAAAAAAATTGAATGAAAATGGAAGCTGACTAAGTCAGCAGTTATTCACAGTACTCTTAAAAATATATATGACAGAATTTCAGATACCAGTGAAAGAGGCAAGATCAGCCTACGTTTCTGAGATGTTATTGAAAAATAACCATAACCTCAAAGTCTTATTTAAAGTCAGCAATTCTGTTGTGGGCCACCCACTACAGATCTTGAAACTAGTACTGATTGGACAGAGAATTGAATATAGAGCATTCAGTCTCCAGAAACCTCAACCAGTTTGAACACTTAATTGCTCAGCTTTAGGTAAATTCACTTCTCAAATGAAATCCTCAGTTTTTTTGACTGCTTTCTGATATTATTCCAACTAAATTTTTAAGTGAGGTTTCCCCCACTGTTGGTCCTTTTATTTTATTATTATATTTTATTATTCCTTTTTTGACTTGCAGTGATAAGTGCTGCAAATTTACCATTGAAATTGAAAGTGAAGATAAGCAAGCTCACTTCCAGGTGACAACTGTGGATTTGTCGGCCAAAAGATGATTAGCACTCACTAGCACATTTTATAGGTGTAGCTAGCTAATGTAAGATCATGCTAATGCTTAACCCTGGGTCAGCTGAGAAGTTAGAATCCAGCTGACATTTCCATGTGATACATTTTAAAATGAGAACACTGTAGGGTAAGGGTCTTAAATATGTGCTTGATGGCTGTGTAACCCCCGGTTACCAGAGCCCTGTGAAATAGGTCATTAATACAAGAAAAACTATGTTAAATAAACAGTGATAATATAGTTCCCACTTAAGTCAAAGGGAAAAGTAGAATAAATGTGATAATATGAGTGTTTTATGAATGCAATAAGGTTATTAGAAAATAATCTAAACTGGAAATAATTAATAGCGTTCTTATTAACAGAATAAAGGGTGAAATAACATTTAAAAACCTGTGGTGAATCTGGTTGGACAACCTGACTGTCAGTCAATATTTAAGTTGACCTATTGACATCACCCACATCTATCAAAGGGTTACACCCACTCTTTTTTATCTGGCGAAAGTGTGATCCCCCCAGGAGTTTTGAGACTTCAGCCCAGCTGGCTTCTGTTGCAAAGAGGAGCAGTTGGTCCTGGAGTGGTGAGCAAATCCATGAGAAGAATTGAGAGAGAGAGAGAGAGAGAGAGAGAGAGAGAGAGAGAGAGAGAGAGAGAGAGAGAGAGATGCTGGATTATTGAGGTTCAATAAGGAGTGGTAGGTTTAATTGCATTCAGTTGCCCCACACAGCAGGTTGCAAGGAAATTCATGGAGTGAGAAGACAATAACGCACTGCAGTTAAAGGATCCGATGATAACACAGTCTGAGTTGAACTGAAGAATACTTACCCAGTAACTCATTGAACTGAATATTGGATTCACTGAATTGTTGACACTACAGTATGTGGTAACCTTGTTTTGAGCGGTTTGAATTGAAGTGTACCATTGTTTTGTGTTCTTTTTTTTTCTTTTTTCTTTTTTTTTTGGATTTGCCTGTTTTTGGGTTGTTAAGTTCCATTAAGGGAGCTGATTGGTATTCCCAGTTCAGGAAAATTAAAGGAATCACCTGTTAAAATAGAGGCACTATAATTAGAGTTCATAAAACTATAAATAACTACAACTACTAAATAGACAAATAAAACTAAAAAACTTAACAAGTGCCTGACTATCAACAGTGATCTAAAATAGCATTTCAACCAAAAAGAAAACCTAAAATTAATAAAATGCAAATAAGACAGTGATACTTACTTGATGGGTCTATTCCTGGTTTAATATCTGAAAAAGAGAAAACAAGTGTTAAAGGGAAAAGAGTGTATATATATATATATATATATATATATATATAGTTTATATTTGGTTTATGATTTAAACGCAACTCCTTAGTCCGTGTCTTGTGTCACCTTTGCTGTCCAGTTCCCATTTCTCCTGAGCAACCTAAATGTTCTGATACCCTGGTCCATATTGAGTGTTTATTACACCTTTTTGGGGTGTAGAGAGGTTACATAAAAAATTACTTCTTGTTGTTACAGCTGCATACAAGTTATAATGCCAAAAGACTGAAGCTAAGATACATGACCTTGGTATAACATTGGCATCCTCACCAGCTATTGATTCATCTCATTTATAGAAGGAATGTAAAAATGACCAAATGCATTTAAAATGTAATTCATTGTAATACAACCCTTAAATTGTTTGCTTGCTATAGAAGAAATACTTGGACATGCAATATAGTGGTCAGATTTAGGTTACGCTGTATGGTTTGTATTTTCAGTGTGCTTCACTTTTACAAGAGAGAAGCATTTGAGGATAAGAGAAATAAGCCCTGAGTTTGGGTAATGTGATGGTATCAAACACACATTTTGCAGGAGCTGCTGGAGTGTGAACTTCCCAAAAACAAAGAACAGGACTTAGCTGCTGCCATTACACTAAATCCTAATGTAGTTGTGTCTTGGCTCACAGGCTAATATATCCACAAACAGTGGATGTGTCTGTCATGAACAGCTATTTTTCTAATGTAACCTCTATGCACATATAATGTAGAAAGCTAATAACATGCCTATTGCCTTTGGACGTAATGCTTGGTTACCACTGTAGGTAGTATGCTAGTTAGCCAGATATGCTTACATTTGCAGTTTATGTTAGGGCAGAGAAAGACATTCCTCACATGTTTGTGCTTGTGTTTGTGTTTATTGCCTCATGCACACTGCATCAATGTTTAGAGAACTGCAAAGCTTGACCGGACTGCCAGTTCCTGGTTACAGTTACTAAGCTATGATTGGACAGTTGCTGTTTTGAGGAGGGGTTGAGAGAAGGGTTAATTGTTTCAAACATTCAATTATTCAAACACTTCTGAAGAAGACTAATCAGGATCCTCTATTACTCAGTAGTTACAGACCAATTTCGAAATTTTTTTGAAAGGTTTTAGAGTTCACCATACTACAGAGACATCCCATCTGTCTCTTTGATGCTCTGTCCTTCTTCAGCATTGCTTTTGACACAATTGATCACTCTGTTGTCCTGCACCATCTGGAAATCTAGGCTTGTCTTAAAGGACCTGCACTGCAACTACAACAGTGATATCTGTTCTATCAAATTCCAGTTCCTCTGCTGCTCATTTTAACTGTGGTGCTTCTTAAGTCTCCATTCTTGGCTCACTGACTCAATATACATCCTTCTTCTCATTATTCAGGGCTTTGGTGTTTCCCATCTCTGTTTTGCAGATGACACACAACTGTATGTCACTCTCCAATCTAGTAATTCCAGCATGTTAGATAAACTCAATGCCTTAGTGATATGAAATGTTCAAAGCCACAAAATCTTTTTAAATTGAATGATGATAAATCTGAGGTCATAAAGTCTTTGGTCCAACACATTTTTCCCTTTAGATTGGTGAATTGGTGGCTGGCTCTGCTTGTTATTCTCGGATCCTGGCTTTTGACCACAGGTGACCGGACCTTCGAGCTCCTAGACTGTGGCACAGTCTGTCCATTAACATTCAGGCAATATCATGTGATTCTTTCAAATCACTTCTTAAAACTTGCTTTTATAGAAATGTGCTTTTGAATATTTGTCACCAGGTTTGATAATTCCTTTTTCGCCAGTTCACTTTTTAACTTCATTGTATCCTACAGTGTTTTATGGTCGTGTTATTATTACCTGTTCTTTATGTTAAAAAAAAAAAAAAAAATGTAACCATGTTAAAAGTGCAACAGAAATCAAGTTGCATTGATGATTTGCACCTGGCTATTGAATGATTAACCATCCAAATTGCTCTTCATTTTATAAATTCTACAAAGTACAAATTTCCTGCACAGTTGTGATACTTTTACTCATGAAAATACTTTTTTATTTAACTCCAGCCAAGTTAAACAAGGGTTTTGGGGAGTGATATAGTTGGAGGACAGCAAAGACTTGCTTTCCCTTTGTGCTTTCTCATGATTCATTATGTCAGAGATTTAGTTTGTCAGATGTAGAATAAACAATTGCAGCATTTCCAGGCCATTTGCCCCCTTTGGCTATTAAAGCCGGTCTCCAACAAAGACCAGCTATCTTACATCAGATGAATCAAGTAATCAACTATTAATGAAATTCATCATTGCATATTAGGGTGCATTTAGATTCATTCATAGGATTCATGAAGAGTGAGTGATGCAACAGTTTTCCTGCAGTGCCCATCACTGTAGCCCTGGGGAACATGAGGCTGATTTATGAATATACTGTCAAATCTACATGGTGTGATGACACAATTTCATCAATGAACAGTCTGCCCACTGTATCTTAATGAAGTGACAGCTATGAGCCTATTCACTGTCTCATTTACATTACGCTGTGCAATTTGACTACAGTAAGATTACTGTAGTCTCAGCCTCAGGAGCAAGCAACAGTGTTATCCTACTGTTTCTCTCATCTCAGTCTGTTATTTAAGGCTTATGAAATGGTGACATTTAGCTTTTGTTTTTGTCTTGATTGTATATTTTCCACAATTGTTATTTTCAGTCATTTTTTTTTACCTAATTATACCAACAGTATTTTAAGTATAATGCTTTTGAATCAACCAGTATTGCTTCAGATTTTTTAAACAGTGACTCCAGAATGTGAAAGGGTCCCTCAGAGTGCCAGAGTCACAGAGGGTTTCCAGCAACTCTTCAGTCTTCATGTCAGCTATCTAGCTGTTATGTTTCATTATTCATTAAAATTTCTTACATGGAGTCTGAACTGCTCTCATCAGCGGGCTCGGACTGGCAATCTGGCAATTCTGGCATATGCCAGATGGGCTGGCCCACCTTGTGGGCTGCAAGGCCGCTGGCAGCAATGTAAGGAGGAAAAAAAAAAAAAAGATGTTGGAACAGCCCATCTGACTGGGGGTTACACAGCAACAAAACTGTCATTAGGCTACCTACTGTCAGGCAGGTGCAGGAAGTGGCTCAGACTGTCAGCCCCACCCCTTCAAGTGGATCCGCCCAACCATGTAATGTCAGAGGTCAAGCAGGAAGTCATCAAATGAAAAAAAGACAGAAAGAGGAGAGTTTGAATAAAAAATACAAAGGAGATGGATAAAGGACAGAAAAAGTGGAGCGGTGGAGCAGAAAAGGTCAGAGAGAAAGAGAGAAAGCATCTTGAGGCTGATGTCTGTTAAATTCATTTTTCACTAATCGTATTTCTCATGCTAGTGCCAGCCAAAATCCTACCAGCTGCAACATTAACAGACCCCCAGCACCAAATGAAGAGCAGAGCAGTGGTCATCTTTTCTCCTGTCCAGGGTTAGAAATTAGTCGAGGTTAAAGATGACACAAAACCATCTCAAGGCACTTTCTTTCATGACAATTGAGAGCAAAATGATCAATACATTGATCTGACATGAACACCAGTCTTCTTGCCCAGCACTAAACAGTAAAACTAAACTGAACTAAAAAGTTAATGACAAGCTGGTGTTCACCATCTGGACAAAAACATGAATCCATCAATACAGATTGTATACTGTCAGCCTGGAAACACCCTCAGCACAATAAACACAAACCAAGAGGAAGAAGGAAAACAAAAGTGGTTTGGGACAGCAGCTGCAAAACAGCACAAGAAAGAAATCCCTGCCATTAGTTATCCTTGGAAATGTAAGCTCAGTGCAAAGTAATCTGAATGAAATACAGGCAAATCTCTTTGACCCGCAAGAGCACACCAGCACAACACCGTATATCTTGGCCTTAACGGAGACATGGCTTCAAAGTCAGGTTCCTGACCTGGATGTGCACATTGTTAGCACAAAGAAGGTAGCATGTACTTATACATAAGACTGTAGTTGTACAGGAGGAAGTAGGTAGGTAGGTAGTAGGTAGGTAGGTAGTAGGTAGGTAGTATCCAGCACAGTGCTAATGTAAACAATGGATCTGAAGTTATGTTGGATGTGGAGATATCTACTGATGTGCCTAAGTTTCTACCAGGCAACTTTGACCACTGTCTGCTAGATAGTATTTGGTGTTAATAATAAACCGTTGATCACCAAGGCGTTAGCATCCCAAATGAAATGAAATGGGTATTTTCTGCCATACACTTTAGAGGAAAAAGGTCAAATGAGCAGTGCGACTGGCAAGATGAGACTAGACTAGACTTCACCAATCTATTTGTAGCATAACATTTATTCGTCAGCTGTGTTATAAGACGAGTCATACGTGAGCAAAAATAAATATGGAACTTAAATACTTAATTCACTCTTCAGAGTGGTGTTTCATCCGCCAGGTGGATAGATACCTGCCTGCGTCCTCTATTTTTTTCCTCTAATGTGTTACGCTCTCTATATCACTCTATTTTTGACTTATTAATTCTACCTCAGTGCTCTCCTCTGTCTCATTCTCTTGTCATCTCCACTCTGAGATGACAAGTCCTCCTTCCACCCCATCATTCTTCCACCCAGACACACATCTGTGTCTATATATGAAATGGAGGATGACTGACAGGCCGGCAACTGGAAATACCTATCACCTTCCTTTTTCCTAGCGGCTAAAGCCCTTTAAAAGTGTCAGGATGGGGGGTGCTGGTAGGCAGACGGGGGTCTTATCTCCCCCAAACACCTGTACCTGCTCCATAGTGCCATTTAAAGGCCTCATTGCTGCATAAATAGGTGACAATGCTGATTTTTGTGTCCCTTTTAAGAGATGCTGCAGGCTAACCGATTAGGGGGCCCTGGGGATTGTGTACACTCTTTCTTTCCAAACACATCATCATTCCTGAATCTGAGATACTTTTGCTGTTTTTTATTCTTGGCTCCCATATTTGCAGAACTTTGACTGCTTTGAGGTGGTTTTATGTGCACGTTTAACTGTGTAAGATAGGTGTGTAGAGTCAACTTAGGACATGAACGTGTTCTTCATGCTCTGAGTAGCTGAAACTACTAGGGTGTTATTTGTAGAGGTTAGGGTTGGAATAATGTTGGAACAGCCTTTTTGTAATCATATTGTGTGTTGCTGTATTGAGTATTGAGTATAAAATATGACAAGTAATATGAGGTGAGACATTCAGGATCCTTTGCACAGCAGTATAATTCAGTTGTGTGCCATTCAAACAAAGCTGGCCCAAGCCTGGTCGTGTAGTCATCTTCATCTGTTCACACTTCTGCCCTCACCTACACTCACTTCTTCAAGTTTTTCTTCACATTTTTCACTGTGATACAGAAAAACCCAATGAGATTTGAATAATGTTCACAATTAATGCCAGTACTTGTTTTTTCTCCAATTTTAAAAGCAAACTTAGCCATGGTTTATAGTTGACATCTCTGGGACTCACATACAGTAACTTTTATTCCTCACATTTTCTCTATGCAGCTTTACACTATGTACCACTGGCTTATGCTTAAGGAGCAGCAGCTCTCGTTGTTTATTGTGTCATGTATATACAAGAGCCCAGCTAATGCAGACTTACAGCGGTAAGACAACAAAAATACGGTTCCAGTGGTGAAACTGAAAAATGAAAAGTGGTCAGACTAGAACATTTTCTCTCCTCTCCCAGCCTCCACAAATAAAATGTGTCATAAAAAGTACAGCTTACATGTTTATACACATTCTTTTCAACACTACTGTTTCATTTTTTGTGAGACAATATGTTTGCAATTTCTTAAAATTGTTCTGTGGAACTTTTTTTTCTCCTTCTCATGTCTACTGTATCCACTTCAATATACTTCCACTGCAATATCATAGTTAAACCACTATGAGTAAAGAATAGGCTATATCATATTGACTTTGTGCAGGATATGCTAAGAGAGCTTAGTGCACAAAGCAGAATGGAAACTGTACAATAAAAAAAAAATGTGTTGAGACTCAGTATTTTAATCCAATTGTTGTTATTATATTACATCTTCATGCTGTTTCCCCTGCAGTATCAGAAACATTTATTTGAATGTAAAATGAGGATTACCTCCAGTCTTACAGTCACTCTCTGCTGCAGCTTGACTAGGCTGACTTGGGCTGGACACCCAGGGAGCCTGTTAAATCTTAATACACTTAATTAATATGTTGATTTTAATTAGCTGTCACTGGGCTGAGAGTAAGGCAGTGGTAATGAGGGATTGCTCATAGCAATCAAGACACAGCCCTGGTAAATATTAACAGTCTTGCAGTGTTTTTATAAATATGGACAGTGTGGAGTAGACTTCCCCAGAAAAGGTAAATAAACACCAGCAAATTGGAAAACATAAAAGGCAACTTTCTATTGGTTTATGAAGCTCAATGGAAGCAACAAGCAGACATCACTGGCTGAATGGTGCAGCTGAGTTCATAAAGCAGCCTGCTTCTTCATGTTGTTCTGTACAACAAAGCAGAATTTGAATAGACCTCAGCACCTCAAAAAGTCATATTTACGTCCTATTGCTTTCAGCTTGAAACAAAAAGAAACAAAGTTAGACAGTCCTAATTGTTTTGCTCCCAGCGGGCCTTTCAGACGGCTCTGATGACTCCTCTCTAATGCAGTCGTCAAAGTCAAGAGACAAGAAAATTAGAGAGAATCCAATAAACAATTTATTTTTGTCCAATGTCAAAGAGGTGCAATTTCCCGCTCAGAAGCCAAACTGTTTTATTTCAGAGCAACATCCCTGTTAAATTTTTGTAATGAGCTGAAATCTCGCTTTAAAAGTGACATAAATGTCCATCACTTCTTCCTCAGCACTATTATTTCATTAAAGATTAAAGTGAAAATGAAATAGCTTTGAAGCAATGTCATCAAAATTGGGGGGTCTGCAGGGAGAGAGCTGATTCAGTGGATGGTGGGGGTAACAGGCTGTTAATGGAGAGCACTGCTTTCTGCTTTGTTAGATGCTGCAGCAGGACACACACACACACACACACACACACACACACACACACACACACACACAACTCAGTGACAAGTTTCAGTCTCCTCTGATGTATTTGCTTGTCTGTCTTGGGTCCCTCTTGACTGTGTGTGTGTGTGTGAGTGTGTGTGTCAGAGAGAGAGAGAGAGAGAGAGAGAGAGAGAGAGAGAGAGAGAGAGAGAGAGAAGACCAGCACCATGTGTTGATGTGTGTGAGAAGATGAAGCAAAAGTATATATTGGACCCTGGAAGAGTTCAACAAAGCAGAACTGGATATGATATGAACTCAACAACTTACCTAGATGAAGCAAACCTACACTCAGTGGCCACTTAGGTTTACAATCTCTTGCAATCCAATACAACTGCTCTACCTAAAAAGAAATTCTAGAGAGTTTGCTAACAACTGAATATTGCAATAAAAACAAGTATCAATTAGACAAAATTAACATTAATATAACAGAAGTGTCCACATCCCTGATGTTGTATCATACTGTGTAAGTCAACATTGTTGGCATTTATTATAGTAGTGACACTTTGTTGTTGACACTATTCTATGGCTGTTTAAGGAACACTGACACAGACAGTGGGTGGAGGGCAAATGCTGCCATGGTTGTTTTGCACCACATTGTATGTCTACATGGTTCGCAAATGCAGTCATAAATTGTAGGCTTCAGCCATTCCGAAGTCCTGTGGCTGTTGTACATCACACAAACCCTTGCAGACCCTTGTGGTGCTGCTGACACCGAGAGAAAAATTTAAGCTTTGGTTTTCAGCTCTTTGTGTGACCATCTGTCAAGTCATGTCGCTTTTAGTGACGCAGCCCAAAATCACAAATCATAATTTTGCCGAAGAGGGTTTTACAAACTACACATCTTACACACATGATGGCACAGAATGCATTTCTGCAAACTGAATAATAGCAAACGCACAGCCATCAGCACATGCAAATGTTCTTTTACTTGAGAGAAACACATTACACTCTGGCAAAATGTTAAATGCAGGCTGCAGGAGCAGATTCAGAGACAATTTAAGAACTTAAAGGCTAAAGAGAAGAAAAGTAACATTAATCAATACTTTGTAAAGAGCTGTGTAAAAATAGGACCTGGTGTCTGTTTGCTTTCACCATTTGTTAAGTTACAACGTAACTAATACTTTGTGTATTAGTACACCTAATGAGAAAAACTGCATTAATCATGGCATCTGTCCAGTTCAACTACTGTACAGTTGAGTGCTCCTGCAGAGCTTGTGTACCTCATAAACACCCGTAAAAGTCACTTCTTTCCTGTCAGACTCATGTTGAAATGCCTTTGGTCATCACCCTTGTGATCAACGTCATAAGTACTAAGAGAAAAAAACAGCGCATCCTCATTAACAACATCTCAACACACTGAATGATGGCCGGAAGCATTCACACGTAGCACAGCCAGCAGACAGAGAGGTAAAGAAACAGAGCCATACAAACTCTCTGACATCCACAAAATCCACTGCCACGAGTTTCAGTGATGACTTCAACTACATTCACATTTTCAAATGCAGCTTTTTTCAATCCCAGCAGATGTTTGTAAGCCAGACTCCACATGTTGCAACATTGTATTGAAAGGATTGTTTTCATGTGGCTTGATCATTAAACCTGCTTGGACCATTTTAAAAACACTGGGCTGACTGGATGCACAGCACTTCTTCATGTTGTAGTTTTGTCAAACAATTTCATTTTAAATAATTAGGAACAAACATTGTTGTAATTAGATGTCAGATTGTTAATGTGTTGCAGTACTGTACACAGAGGTTTTGATTGTTTCCCAGTTGCTGTGGTTGCTCATTTTAGACATAGGATAATACTATGTAGACAGATTGAGTTTTACCTGTATTACTGTCTTCGTCATCTGATGTGAAAACATCAGGTTTCCATTGCCCTGCTCATAGATCAGTTATAACATCCTTCTGCGCTACAGAGCGTTTCTCCTTCTGGCCTGCTGACAGCATTCTCAGTCAAAGAGTCAATCACAGTGGACAGCAGGAGAAGACGCTTTACCACCGTCTGGTTCAGAAGTGGTTCAGCTGACTTCACTGACAGTTATCACCAGAGCAGAGAGCGTAGGAGCAGCTAATAGACTGGAGTCGCGCTGCCTCGCTGTCCAGCGTCACGCTGCTCTCTCATTCTCTGCTTCCATCACAGTTTTGTGGTATGTGGTCATTTTGCGACTTGACGTGCTGTTGCTCCTGCAATGCTCCATGTACAGTGACACAGCTAAAACACAGGAGTACATTGATTTGACTCATCTTCTCAACTGATGGCTTGAATCGTTGACTTTTGGAGAGGCATCTTAAGCGCTGCGCTGCTCTGCTTTCCCATCATCCTCCCCTGTTTCCGTAAAAGTTTAGTCATTTTCAGACAAAGTAAACGTTTCTGCAGTTGTATAGCCCACCATGCCGTTTTCCTGTCTTCCCCTGTGTGCAAAAACACAGAATCATATCTTTTTTTTTTTTTTTTTTTTTTTTTTCAAGATTCACAGGTCTCTGACTGTTCAATTTGTCATGCAGGTCATCGTCAGTTCTGAAGACCTTCACTTTTTACTTATTTGTTTCCCCTTTGTAAAAAATATGAGATTCAACATGACTGCAATGCATCCTCTCATCCTCCACAGGTCTGTTTGTGTGTGTGTGTGTGTGTGTGTGTGTGTGTGTGTGTGTGTGTGTGTGTGTGTGTGTGTGTGTGTGTAGGTCAGTCTAACACTACACATGTGATCCATAAAGTCCTTTTTTACACGACACAGGAGGGATGAAATCAGGTTTATCCTACAAGTCCTCGCTCCGTGCTCTTGCTTCAGTCATTGGCTTTCTCTCTCTGATGATGTGAGAGTGTTGGGCCCTTTGCCAACAGTTAGATCTCAGTGGGGCCCATCCATATGGCCAACATGTTCAGCAGTCATTACAGGGCCATTTAACACATCTAATTGTTCAACATTTGACACCTTGTCAAGACAATTAGTTCAGATTATTCCTGCATAAGATATTGTGATGTTGATCTTGTCACAAACTGCAACACTGCTGCTGTGTGAGGCTGTTTATGTGAGTGAGTAATGTGATGACTGCATAACTGCCTGCTGGCTAGCTTTTCTATTTATATTTCTGCAGACTGTATATACTGTAAATAATCACATGCTGCCTTTTCCACACTCGTGTTCTTGGCATTGTAATGCATACTTATTTTTCTGCCTGTTCATAGATCACATTTTATGCATGTTTAATTTAATTGTATTTTTGATGTTTTAGATAGAGGCAAGATTAGCGGGGGGACAGTTGACATGCTATGGTCTGTGCTGGCATTGTTCATGTGTGCTGCTGATCTAAGGGCTTCATGCTTATTGTTACTTCTCTTGGATTTTATTTTCACCCTGCAGAAAAATACATGTGCAGATTTTGACAGTAGAAGGCTGTTTTAACATTGAGCTGCCGAGCAGGGAAAGTTCCTCTGTGCTCACCTTAAATGAGTTTAAAGGAAAACTTCACTTTTAGTTTTCTTTAAATGATACCTGCATGCCCATTGTGCACTGAAACAGGTTTTTGTGGCTATAATCATTCCTGCTGTCCATATGAGGCATTCCTTTCCAAAACTGTTTCAATGTAGGTGATGGTGGACAAATCTCTTTTTGTGTAAAATAACTTTCAGTTTAGCTGAAGTTGACATGAGCCCTCTGCAGTCTGAGTTACACAAAGTGAGTACCTTCCACAGTTAGTCGTTTTATTTCAAAACGTCGTCTTTGTGTTTCCCTGGGCAGTGTTCACTTGCTGAGCTGCACTGTAGGGATAATAACTCAAAGAGGGACTTGGTACAAAAAGAAAGCAACTTTGGAAGGTATTGATTTGAATAACACACACTGCTGAAGACTTAAAAATGCTTTCCACACAGTATGAGAACTGCTGACTTTGTCCTCCGTCACTTACCTTTAAATTGCCCCTCTTTGCATGATGAACAGGAGGAACAGTCACAGCCTCCAACTGTGAGTTTTGTATTCAGGAAGACTTGAAAAATATAAGTCCTATTCTTTAAGATGCAGATGTGGTCAATAGTTAGCCAATCAGGGTCCAGTATGCATCTTGCATATTGTAAATACACTTTGAAAGTGAGAGAGAGAGAGAGAGAGAGAGGACGAGAGAGAGAGAGAGAGAGAGAGAGAGAGAGAGAGAGAGAGAGAGAAAGAGAGAGAGAGAGAGAGAGAGAGAGAGAGAGAGAGAGAGAGAGAGACAAAGAGAGAGAGAGAGAGAGAGAGAGAGAAGAGAGAGAGAGAGAGAGAGAGAGAGAGAGAGAGAGAGAGAGAGAGAGAGAGAAGAGAGAGAGAGAGAGAGAGAGAGAGAGAGAGAGAGAGAGAGAGAGAGAGAGAGAGAGAGAGAGAGAGATCTATATATGGATAGATAGTTTCCCCTGCAGTTTAACTTTTTAAAAATCTTTGGATACTCAATCATTCTGGAATCAGAATCATTCTGGTAATTAAACTTTGTGAACAGCCATATAATTCCAATCAGAGTATTTCTGTATGTTTTAAAACATCTGGAGGGGATCTTTAACTTCTTTTATTCACTTTCGGTGAGTGTGAGCAGGGCTGAATAGGACAACATTCTGGAGATAAGGTGGCAAATAATTATTTTTATAATTGACGAATGTGGTGTTTTGTCAATTCATTGTTCGGTGTAAAAAAAAATGTAAGAAAAAAAGTGTAAAATGGCAATACAAATTCCAGGCAGAGCATGCTTTTTTTTTTTTTTTGCTGATAGATGACTTTGACTGTTAATACAAAAAGACGGTCTGATTATGGCATAATGGTAATGGCTGTGTCAAGCCTTCCAAACAGACTACTGTGAATGAAAGAGTGTATCCTCCATGTTTGACATTGCTGTTCGTGTGTGTGTGTGTGTGTGTGTGTGTGTGTGTGTGTGTGTGTGTGTGTGTGTGTGTGTGTGTGTGTGTGTGTGTGTGTGTGTGTGTGTGTGTGTGACATATGACATGTTTGAAGCATTCCTCCCAACTGAGAGAAACAGAGTTGGGGGAGCAAGTGGGGGGAGTTTACCTCCTGGCATCTGTCTCTCTCTACCTCATCCACATATTTAATCCCATCAACACAGCCATCATTGCTTTTTCCTAATCTCCTTTCCTGTCTGTTTATCTCTCCCTCACCTCACTATCTCTTCATCTCCCCCAATCTTTTTCTTTTTTTCTGATTTCTGCAGTTGTTACAAAACATTACCCTCCTTCCTCATTTATCTGCACCCTTCATATTCCCTCCGTCTCCCCTTCCTCCCTCTTTCTCTCTACCCCTCCTCCACCCTTATCTTGCAGCTACAATCTGTTTCTATGTCATTGGGAGTTAACAGGTCAAGCATAAAGGCTAATCTGAATTTCGTTCACTCTGTCACTGGGGAGTTTATAAAAAAGAGGGGAGGCAGAAATTGCCTCTTTCTTTCCATGTCTCTCTCTCTTTCTTTCATTGTCTATTCTCATCTCAGTGTCTTGCCCTTTTCCTTTCTCTGCTGCTCTGATGTGTAAACCCTCTACTATTGCTAGTACTATTGCTAGTATTGTCTTGGACTGAAGAACTGCTGTCAGGTCAAGTGTAAGTCTTGTGGCAGAGGTTTGAATCATGGAAGTGACTGTCAGTCATCTTGGACATCAGTCCACTCTTGTTCAGTGTCTAATGAGAAAATGTTTGCTCATGTACAGCATGTATGTAGAGCCAAGCATCCTCTTCGCATGATGGCAAAATCTCAACTTTTCCGAACCCCTTAGAATTCTAACAGTGGGAGCTGCTGGTGTCACCTGACATTTTCATCACATTACATTTCAATTAGCTCCAACCTCCTGCCGTGCTCCTTCCACAGTAACACAGAAAGGGTTTGAGAGCAGGTTCATGTCTTGTTGAAAGTGCTGGTGAGGTTCTGTAATCAGTGACATAAGCACAGTCACAGGTTTCCACATTTTTACAGAAATGACGATTTTTGAAAAAAATTGGACATGATTTCTCTCAGATTTGGGATGTCTGAAGTTTTCCATTTGAGAAAACTCATTTGACTCAAAATGTCACCGCCTTACAATAAATGATTTCAAGCAAGCGTACATTTGTGACACAAGCCTATTTTTCCTTGCAAAGTTATGTTAAACATGTTCAGATTGAGAGTAGCAATCTGACTAGCAAGATTGACTGAAAGGGAGGTCTGTCAACCACTCAAGGTTGTTCACAAAAAGGTGGTGACTTTTCCTTTCAAAAAATGGCCAGTTTCATATTATACAGTTATCAGAACTGCTCTAGAACTGTTCCATGAATAAGCCAATAGACAACTGAGTGCAAGGCTACATCTCAGCATTTTGTATCAATTTCATGACCTGCATTACCTGTAGTGATTACATACTCTTGATTGGCTGAAATTAAAAGTCTTAATCAAGCTACTCATTACATCAGGCAGCTGGACATGGTGCAGAATGTTTCCTGTGACTGATATTTCCATAAGCTGATAGTGACACCTAGCATTCACAGTAGAAACTATATTTTAATATAATCAGCAGGCCAGATATAACTCATTTTAAAATAAGCCACGGGCCATATAAAACAAAGGCACTGGAGTGCTTATATGTCACGGGTCATAGTTTGGACACTAATAGTTTTAAGGCTAAACAAGGCCCTCACCACACTGCCAAGAATATAATTCATGTGGAGCATTATTAAACTCATCTATATAGTTTTAATTTAATGCATAATTAATTTTTTGCCTAAAAGTAGTCAAAGTTGAGAAGAAGTGTCAGCATTTAAAACTTTATTTCAATGTAATTGTAGAATGTTAATTCATGCTAAGTAGATTAAACCCCCACATTTCCATACAATACCTGGGACA
The DNA here is from genome assembly GCF_039877785.1 of Chaetodon trifascialis. Lineage (NCBI taxonomy): Eukaryota > Metazoa > Chordata > Actinopteri > Chaetodontiformes > Chaetodontidae > Chaetodon > Chaetodon trifascialis. The sequence continues at coordinate 26,714,949 of NC_092059.1, read as the reverse complement.
TGACCATAGTGTCCTCAATGGCTACGCAATACAGCTGTCTGCACTTACAGCATAACAGCTTATACGTCACATGAGCAGCTGAAACCCAAAGCACTATTTTTATCTTACTCACTAAATACATTGATTGTGCGTTGGGTCGAGAGCCCTGCCAAAGTGGTTCTAGTGCACAGCACCGCTGTGGATGAAGCGTCCAGTTTATGGAGGACTGGAGCAACTGTGCTGATGAGGATGACATTAGCAACTTTTGACAAAGGGTTGAGAGAGTCCACAGCTTGGTTTTAAACAGTCAAATATTGTAAAGATTGTGAACCAAAAGGGGAATAGGGTCAGAGTCGTCTTAATATTGCTGGCATCCATATCCTTGTGTTCTTTAATTGCATTTTCAAACACAAAGAACTCATTGTTGGAAATGGCTGTTGTTAACCAACTAGCTCTAAACCTTGACACTCTAATCTAGAGTGACAGCATCCATTAAATGTCAGTGAATCTTTCATTTATAATAACCTTCTTTACAACAAAATGATACAAGGAAATGAATTAAAAGTTATGATGAAAGATGTGACTATTGATAGCTTATATATATATATATATATATATATCCCCAGTGAATCTATCGTCTTCTTTTCTTCTGATGATCTCTTGGTAATGCTATATAGACGTTTATCACATTGGCAAATCGGCACACACTGTCCAGTCCAGTAACAAGAAGATTAAGGTCTAATTCTGATTTAGTGCTCTGTTTTTGATAATCAGCTCTGGAACTGTTTAAGTGTGTGATCATGTGTAAAGGGCATGTTCAGTACATTCTGCACCTCTGCCACAGAATCACACCCTAAGGAGCATACTTAACCACATGCACTTAAGGAGCACAATGAGGGAGACTTTACATTATGACTGCCACCATAGGTCACAAAACAACCATGTCTTAAAAATGTGGCTTTTCTCTAAGACAGAACTGTTAACAGTATGCATGAATTCACAGCGGTGACCTCCATGTGCAGTGTCACCTGTTCTTAAGATGGTCCAGATGGGGCACTTGGACGAGCCTATGAATAGATGCTGAGACTGTGCTTCCAGTTCATAGGCACTGGAGAGGAGATCCAAGCTGGTACATTAAGTAGAAACTGTTAAACTAGAAATATGTCCTTCTTAAAAGGTTAGATGATTAGAATCTGTTCAAACATCAGCAACCAAGAATTTTATTTGGGACTCAAGTTTGTAATATAATTTATCAGATTTTGAGACCATTTACTACAAAATAATTGACTGCAACTAACCTTTTTTTTTTGACCAGTGTTTTCCCACCAATGTACCGACTTCAGCGGTTGTACTGTACTGTACTGTTACAGGTGGATATAGTTACTATGGTGTTTAGTCCTGCCATTGATGCCTCCAGAGCAGGAATTGATTTATAGTTTGGTTTATCATACTTTAATATAGGGATGCACCGATCCAATATTGGTATTGGTATCGGTCCTCATATCTAAGAAAATTCTAGATCGGGTATCGGTGACAATGGGCCCGATACATAGGGGCAGATCTATTCAGTCTAATGCTATGCTATAGGCGCTGCGAGTGACGTCATGCCCAAGCAACACGCAGTGCTGAAGTGCACATAATGTGGACCTCATTGCTTTTAAAATAGAGCGAGCGAAAGGATCAGCTATCTGGAACTTTTTCAAACTACCTCAGCCTACAAAGTTGACAGCTACTTGACATACCTGCGCAGTAAATGTTCCGTGGGGCGGTGGTAAAATGTCTAAATGGACTAAACTAAAAGGAGGCGGTATGACGCAGCTAACTTTGAAGGAGATGAAGGAAAGAGGTGAAAAATTTCCACCTATTAGTGTGCAGGCAACAATAATCACAGAGAGGATATCTCGTGTCACTTTTAATTTTAACTGCACACTGGCTGGATGAGAGCTTGAATTGAACACAGTGCAATGCTCAATGCTACAAACCTCCGTGGGTCACACACCAGCGACGCGATCGCAGCTACCCTGAAGGAAACGTTTGACAAGTGGCAAATTTCATTGAGTAAAGTCCACGTGATGCGACAGGCGATGGACAGCATTAGAGTGCGTAGTTTAGGCTGTGTTGCGCATTCCATTAATGGAGCTGGTTGTATGCGTGTCAACGAGGGACTTTTATCACAGCACACTGAGTGATGCCGTTGCAAGTGGGAGACAGATTGTTGCACACTTTATATTCCTTGCACTGACTGAACCAGTTACACGTATATATTTTTATAAGTTATATATATATTTTTTTTTTAAATGTTTGACCAAGCTAGAGAAGCTATTGGTTTAAGATTGTTTTACTGGTGGGCACTTAATAAATAAATAAGTAACTCAGTGTTACGAACCTGGCTAAAAGGTTCACAACAAAAGGATAAGAGTCCACACACCAGTGTAGTGCAACAAAATATTTATTTAACCAAACATAACACAACCTAAACTGTGTGAATGTTACTTATCAGTGGTGTACAGCGGGTGTATGTGTGAGTGGTAAATAAAGTAACAAACTCAAAACAAACTGACTTCCCATTCTCACCTACAAAGCAACTAGGCTTTGCAGGTGAGAATGTCTGTAGTTATTGGTGGGTTGACATAATGAGCTTAACATGACAAGAAGTAGTCACTCCCTCACTGCACTCACTGTATTCAATGTCTGGTTCTGGACTAATTAAAAGTAGTTTCATATATGAGCTTTTATTCAATACAGACAACACAGATTATGTAGTAATGTACTCCCACTGAATGTATCTACTCCATTAGCGTCCTCCCCGATAGTCCATGACCTGTGTGACCTTCTCAGTGATTATGTGTCATGATGGATGTGGTCAGGTACCTCTATTTAATCATCCTGATAGTCATGATGGAGAATTTAGTACCTAGAACTGGCAGCATGGCAGTGACATATGTTCACACACCTACATACACACAGACATCACACACAAAACCACATGTGTGCTTTGCCAATACACAAGTCCCCTTGGAAACACAACTAGAAGTGCTACAGAAAGCTAGCCATCTGTATGACAGAGGGATGTGTGGGGTTGGACCAGTGCACATTGAATTTGCAGTCCTAAAATGAGAGGAGGAACATATCCCACTGTTATCAAAATCCTCAAAAATCTATTTGGATTAACATCTGCACTGAAAAAATTACAGAATAGTAAAAACATAGCTTTGCTGCACAGTGAAGTATGCCCCCGCTCTCTTAATAAGAAGGAAAAAAATCAATTTCACTGGTGTGAAATACACTGCTATATTTTATGTCAACCGCAGTTCTCCCCATGCCCCCCAAAAATATGCATTAATCAAATTCCATGACAATTGTACAATTGTAAAAGCAGATTCTGCAATTCTTTATATGTTGACAGATGAATGGAAATGTCTGCATTGTTTGAAAGGTCTAAGGGTAAAACCCAGAAGCCAGGACGGAGATACTTCCCGGGGGAACATAGTAGAATAGCCAAAGAAAACAACAAAGCTACTTTCAGATATGCCCTTTGCTCAACAACCATGCTCTCAATTTTTCACGTCACGGTCTTAATTTGAAATGGACCCCAAGTCATTGTTCTGTAAAAGTCACAATCACAGAGCGTGCATGCTTACAGAATGATAAGAGCAGAATGCTTATCCAACATGTGGGCAAATGTAGGGATAAAATGAGAGCTACAATCTTTTTAACTGTGCCTGGACTGTGCTTGATTCTAAAATATGTCAAATAAAAGATCAAATTGATGAGAGGGTCTATTACTGGATCCACAGGTCTTTAATGTCTTGGGGTATGACCCTGCTCCCAGTGTGCTCCCACAAAACAGAGGTAGATTTTACTTTGAGAAATTGCCTTTCTGACATTTCCCTGCTTCCCATTTGCCTGTCTCCTTTCCAACATCCTTTAAAACATCATAGTCACATAGCAGTAAATTACTAAGAACAACATAATAGCTCAGAGTAAATGCACTGATGGCTGGTGCTTGTTCTGTTTATTCCACATGTGCAGCTGTTCCACGGAGCTGCAGTGTGCCACTACATCACAGCTGAATGTGACCACAAGTACAAGAAACTACATATGATATCATATGCTGTGATTGACGCTTTACCCCACTAAGGTCATTGCAGTTGTGCTTTTCCTCCATACCCAGAAAGCAAAAATCCATTGAATCAACATTGAGATATGGTCATGGCTTAAAATTGAATCAACATTGATGTCAGACATTGAAAGTAACATTGAAAGCGCTCGTTATGATCAACATTGAAATAATGTTGAATTTTCAATCAGTCTAAACATTGATTCAATATTTATTCAACATCATTTTCAACATTGAAACAATGTAGAATTGTCAATTAATCTGAACATAGAATCAATATTGATTCATTTATAAATGCATTGAAATTACATTGATTCTACATTGCAACAATGTTATTAATTAAAGGACCATTACAGCACTTTTCAGCCTTCATCTGTAGGTTTTAAATATGCTTCATGCAAGGCAAAAATAATAACTTTACTCTTTTGGGTGTTATATATATATATAGTTCTGGTTGCTCAAAACATGTGTACCAGTGACATGAATGCCATTCAAACATATGGCAGTTATTAGAATTAATGAGCTTGATTTCACTGGTAGACAAGTTTAGAGCAACCCCTACAGAACTAACAACAACCAAAAAAGAAAAGTGTTTTGGCATGAATGAGGTATATTAAAAACATACAGATGAAGGTTGAAATGTGCTGAAATGGGCCCTTAAGTATGATTTACTGCAGTGGTTCTCAACCTTTTTATATCAGGACATTTTTTGGGGGACCCCACACTTGCAACTGTCACCTCTCTGCAGCCACATTTGGCGTGCTGAACATCAGGTTGAGAACCGCTGCTTTAATGCATTCTCTATGAACAAAAAGAAGAGACCATTCTATTTATTACTATTTATTTAGTACTAATTTGAACGTCATTTTGCTGCCTCAACAAACAGCTACAAATACTGGGCTGTCTCACAAATTTCTCACAAATGTCTCACAATTTCAAACAAAACAGATGAAAGCAATAGTCCAGTGGCAAAATAAAAATTGACATGGGCTAAATAAGCCCATGTCAAGGTTTCAACAGGTTTTATAGTCCCTCTTTGTGTTACTATACTTTCACTGCAGCTCAACAGGTAATCCTGGAACTATAGGATCCAGTTCAACATGAACAAAACAGACAGGAAAACAGCTAATTCTTTTCTTTCCTTGGTACTCCGCCACTCTTCTCTGGTGCATAATGTAGCCACTTCTTCACAGTCTCGCTGTATGGGAATTCCAGCAACTTGCGGTCAAACTGACGAACAGCCGCTACAAAAAAAAAGACTTGTTATAAAGGTGTCTATCTATCTATCTATCTATCTATCTATCTATCTATCTATCTATCTATCTATCTATCTATCTATCTATCTATCTATTTGACAGAGAGAGAGAGAGAGACAGACAGACAGACAGACAGACAGACAGACAGACAGAGGGGCAGTGTAGTTTTTACTGTACTAGACTTTCACTCAGCCTTAAGAATGGATGCATCTTCCTCACCATGGAATGATTCATTTATCTATGTAGATTATGTTTCATTTCATGGTGAAGAGAAAAGCATCCAATCTTGATTAATTATGCTAATCAAATTAAAAATACATATAAATTAACTTCAGTCAGTTCAGCGGCCAGCGCGTCCATCGCGTCGCCCGGCAAAATGACGCTTCAACTCGCGTCTTTGCATTGACTTTGTATGTAATCTTGCGGCGCGATCTTGTTTCATCGCGTTTGGTGGGAACGTAGCCATCGACGTGCTGACGTACGGACATCCTGGTGTTCCCTCGCACAATGAAACCGCCAGAAACAATGGAGGAGCTGCTCATCGTTGCCGTCACCGCTCACCCAGAGCTTTATGACAGTTCAGCGTAGCATAGCCCCAGTTAGCATAGCTTGCTTTACTAGCATACTTGTTAGTTCATTCAACAATAGCTGCACTACTTTGTGCAGTACAGGTACAGTGCAGCGATGGTAGTTATTTCAGCCATGAGCCGTTTCTCAATACAAGTACGCCAAGTTCGGACTTACGAACAATGCAGTTCGGACTGAGCAAGTTCGACTTGGGAGTACAGTCTCTCTAAGATGGGAGAGCGCAGGACTGTCATTGCATGCAATTGGGACGGCAGCGTACTTGATGACGTCACCATCTCAGCTCGTCGGTTAGCAGGACGACACATCTCCGAAAACTTTGGAGCAAATTTTAAACTACGCGCTATCGTGATGAATCGACCACAGATTTTAAGTTTTAACATCCACTTTCTCGCATAAAATAATCTTAAAACCACATTCCGGTCACGAGAGAATGAAATGAGGAAAAAATGTTGTTGTTGTGCGGGCTCGTTGTTGTGCGATTTCATTTGGAGCGCGATTAAATAATTTTCATCGCGTTTGGTGGGAACGTAGCGTTATCCTGGCAGGGGGCAAGTAAAGCCTGGTGGCCCGCCAGGCTTATAATACACTGGGGGAAACCCTGAACCCTCAGCGTAGCCTCTGCACATGGACACACTAGCGTTAGCTAGCGTTATCTAGAATGCTAGCGCTAGCTAATGCTAACGACGCTAATAAGCTACAACCTCACGGTAATAATTCACAAAGTTGACATGCTGGTGAAAATATATTGTGTTCTCATTAGGACTTACCAGTTTGTCTTCTTTTGTCATGCGAAGGTAATAAAAGCCGCTAAAAGCTGCCAACCACTGCCAACTGTTGACTGGTTTGAACTGGTTTGGTCCCAGGAGAGAGCAAGTCTCGTGGGCGGGGGCACAGGTGCACAGCCACAGCATGCCATACATTGAAACCATGTCTATTTAATGTTGACATTTCAACATTGAAAACCCAGCATCTATACAATGCTGATTCAACAACATTTTTTCAAATGTTGAAATGGTAGCTCTAATTAAATATTGAATAAGCATAGATTTTTCAACTTCAACCAAAAATAACCAATTTCACCAAAATTCAACGTTGAATCACTGTATTTTGCTATCTGGGTAGTTACTCTTTATTACATTTACATTTGTGTAATTTGTAAAATGTTTATGGTTCTTTAGATATCTCACAAATATTAAATGGCTAAAGATAGTTCATGAATTTAATATCTGGGCCTCCTTAAATTCTCGGAGTTTGTGGGTGAAAAGGGTCACAGCAACTGTTCCACCAACCAAACATACCATAGTTAACCATACCCAGAAAGTGCATAAAGTTCTTGGCAATGTGTTGCAGATACTGACTGACAATCACAGCCACATCCTTCACCTTCACCTTCGCCTTTTATTTTCATAAGCTGCTATGTGGCCTTAGCAAAGCCACTCATGGTCAGATGAGCCAAATATCAAACCCACCTCTGCAAAGCTAGTCAGCAGTGTACTCCTCTGCTGGACATACTTGGACCATGTATCACTATACATTATTCTGTGTAAACATTCAGCTTCTCAGTGGTCCAGACTAATAACCACACATCTCATAAGTCAGAGAAACACTGCAGGCATGTTACACGTCATCGTGCATAACAGCATGAGCCTTCGTTCCAGAGGTTGTGATGAAAGCTTCAATCTCATGAGCTTGAACAGATCTGCTGCTATCACTTCAGAAGGTCTGTTTTTTGGCTCAAAAGTTTTACAGAATGAACTGGATCAGTGTAGACCTGGGTAAAGTGAATCCAGGTAGAATAAGAGGGTTCAGCAGTACTGTGACTCAAATGTCAGATTCTAAGTGCTTGTATTTATGGGCTGAGGATCTTCAACATCAATATTATGCTCAATGAGACGTGTACCACACCAGAAAACAGCAAGGGACAACTGTCTCTGAGATTAATGAGCTCAGAAACAATTAGTCATCCAAATGGTGTGAGCATACAGATTCTCCATTCTGATTTCTTTTCTTTTTTTTTTTTTTTGTTAAGAACCAGCCTCCAAAACGCTATCACTACGAGCTCATCAGGGAAATCACCTGCTGAAGTGTTTGGTTGGTATTGAACATGGTTGGCCACCCCTGGTCTAGTGCCATGTTAATGTCATATGGGATGAATAATAGAGATAACAAAGATTCCCATGTTTATTACTTGCAAACACTTACATGATTTGACTACAGAGTTGGTTGTGTGAGGCTGTATATCCATTCAATTTGATTCTGTTAAAATGGTGGACTTGCTTGATGTGAGAATGTCCATATTTGTTTGGTTTTCAGTTTGGACCAAGTCAGAAATATCTGAGCTTTAAAGAAACTTGAGTTTTCCAATTTTAGTAACAACTTGGATGTTGACGTGAATGCTGTTTACGAGTTAAACACTGTACACTTGGGCAGAAAACAGGGCGACAGACTGTAAGCTACCTTGACTAAAACCACTGTGCAGGGAGGCAACTGATCCACTGAAGAAAAATAAAAGCAAAACAAAACTTTTATGTAGCGAATGTCACTCAAGAAAAGACATGATGTGCTTCAAAGATAAGAAAATAACATAAAGTGTATATATACAGACTGTACATATGCACTGAACCAAGAAACAACTAAGCAGACAAATGGAAGCAAAATAAAGGTAATCAGAGGTGCAAGAGGAGAGAAACAGTGAATTACATTTCTTTATCGAGATCCCAAGAGACAATGTCCAGCTGATCGGCTGCTATAATTGCACATTTGTTTCTATCTTTCTCTCTTTTCGCCATTTCCTATTCCTAAGTGACATATGTCAATGAAACCTGAGAATTGAAGGAGAGCTGAAGGGATAAGAGAAATATAAAGGAAGAAGACTGAAAGGTGAAAGATTGAGGAAAACTGAGGGAAAAGGGAGTTTAAAGGTGATGAACGAACAAATAGGTAAGTGAGGGAGATTGTAGGGAGTGAAGAGGGAGGTACGAGCAGGTGGACCCGGCAGATGGAAAGTTCAGACCCTGCTTGTTTTCCCTGAAATGTCACAACTGTAAAAAAGGTTTTATAAAGCATCAATCACAGTGGAGCTGCACCTCCAGGAATAGTCATGGGGCTCTGGAAATGAGACCCCCACATTGAACTGCAGAGGCAATCACTACAGCGTGGTTCAGGTCACCACACTGCTCACAGAGACGAGGAAATGGAGAGGAGAGGAGCAGAGAAAGAAATGAGAAGGGAAATGAAGGGAGGGAAAAGAGAAAGGTGAGAAGGGGACAGGTGGGCATTTGCCATTAAAGCTGCTCATAGCCCTTATTTTGTTCTGATAGTATCTTTCAATTTGACTACCTTCTGAAACAGCTTTTAGGAGATCATGCAGGTTATGCAGACTGTCATTGCTGCAGCTGTTAAGCCAAACTCTCTTACACCACACTAAAATGATTACCCTGATCAGAAATAAAGATATATACCAGTACAACAAAATAAGTTGCTGATAGTGAATGACAGAATCTACACGATTACTTTGGCTATCAATTGCATGGCAGTAATTCCCTGCCTATTCTAGGCTGCATTAAAGTTGCATCTAAAGCCACATCAATGGATTCTTTTAACCAATTTGGGATGGTGGAGCAAGCCGTAAACACATTTACATATTATCACCTAATAAAGTTTATATGAGGAACATTTTACAAGCAGTTGCCCATTTACACATCCATCTGACATGGAGCAACATTAGGATTTATATCATCTACATGAGTCTGTCGGTCAGACATTTTGTTACAGGCAGAATGCACTTCATAAACAGGACATTCAAAGTTGACTCCTCCATATCAGCTCAACTGCTCCACCCATGCAATCTGGCACCTGGTCACTATGTTTCTATAGAGTCCCACCCTCACACCCTGTGTGCTGTTATTGGCTGGGGGCGATACACTTACTGCCCAAAAGCTGACACGGAGACACATCCTGAAAACATCAGAATGGGAAAACACAGATGGAGGGCAGGGTCTCTGCAGATACAGCAAACACTTCTAGCGGGTCACAAGTGATGATTGAGAGGAATGCTTTTGGTATGGATGTACACATTGCTTCTTAGGAAATTCCTACTCATTCTGCCTTTAAACAGAACTCTCCGTCTAGCTCTGTTTTGGTCTCCACCACCTCCTGACAAAAATATCTTGGTCGTTAGCTGCTAAATGCTCAACCACATTCGACAGCCAGTTGTTATTTTGGCAGTGTACTGTTTGCTGCTGGGCAGGAGGTGTGCAGTGGGTTTATGTGTTTCCATTTGTCTGCTGTTTGAAACAAGTTTGATGACAGCAGTGAGAGTGAACTAAAGTTGCAGGCTTGAAAACTAGAACAATGAAAAATGCTAAAATTCTATACAGAGCTGCGAAGAACTGCTGATTGATAATTCTCTTTAGGCATCATATGCAGCCCCTTTCGCATTACAAGGAGTATTTTGGTCCACTTGCAGCTTTAAAGCATGATATGTGTTTACTTGTGATCATCTGTCAAGGTGTCATGGTGCAATCAATGGGTGTCATCTAATGGGAAACTGTAAATCAAAACCTGGGTGGTAGATATCTACAGCGGTACTACTGTTACCACCACTGTAACCCCTTGTATCAACTATCATTGTAAAATATTCCTATTATAGTTAAGAAAGCATCAGCATCAAGATTAAAAGAGATGAATGTTAGTATGAAGCAGGATGTAAACATTGGTCAGTTTAGTCTTTGAACAGTTGGGCAATGTTGTGACTTTTCGAATAAAGAAATAACTTCTTGACCTTGGAAACAGCAGCCTGACGAAAACATCTTAACTCAAGATATACAATCTTTTTTCCAGAGCTTTCAACCACGCCTCACTGTCTGTAATCATGAAATACAGCTTAGACTGTGTATGTTGGATTCAGCTTCCACTACATATCAAAAAATCTGCTTACCATGCTATATATTTATTCTGCATCAATCCATGTGAGCTATTGTGGAACGCAGTGTTCCTTTGTGATTGAATGAGGCTTTTTATAGCCTCTGTTACACTGATTTTAGGCAGCGTATGAAATTTTATATGACATGTAAAGTGCTTCAGGTCCCCAGGCGTTTATGGACAAAATATTTTAGTCTGACTTTGCAGAAGTGTGAGAAGCAAAGTCTTTTATTGGATGTGTGTGTGTGTGTGTGTGTGTGTGTGTGTGTGTGTGTGTGTGTGTGTGTGTGTGTGTGTGTGTGTGTGTGACTTATGTACATAATCTGTGCTTGTGTGTTCTCAGCTTGATTAATAAGGAGATGCTCAGAGGTAAATTATGTAACATGACAACAAGGCTGTATTGATGATTTTACATTCACTCGCTGTAGCAACGACTGATAAAATGTGAGGAGAGTGTTACTTGTTATCCTTTTATCGGTGCATCTTAAAAGGACAGGTTCAGGATTTTCAAAAGCTTGTTTCTGAAAGCTAGATAGTAGCTCTACTTTATTTTCTAGGTATAAAAAAATGGGTGTTTGGGATTCTTAAGGCACAGTGGTTTGATTTCTTACCAAAACCCATCTTCTCAATTCAATTCGTCTGACAAGGTAAACTCCTGTTACAAACATGCCCCAATACCTCCAGTCAACTGACAGGCATTGTTCTAAGTTACCTTAAACATGGCCTGAGCAACGATGTTAATTTACTGCAGTCTTTAAATCACAACCCTTACTCTTTTACAACTCTAATAAAACAAATTGGCAGTCACTAATCAGTGCTTTCATATCAACAATGGACGAAATGTTTAATGTGAAAGGGTTTACTTGTACTGACTAACACACAAAGAATTATCATCTTCTTTAGTTCTCCTTAGATCATTAATGATCTACCTGGGGGTCCCAACCACCACTAGAGATCAGCAAAGTTTCACAGAGGGTTGTGAGACCGTCTTTATTTTACGAAGCATAAGAAAATCTTTTTAAAAGTATACAGTGGGCCAATATATCAGTATTTCCTTCCTTACTGTGAAGAAAAGTGTGTTTTGTTTTTTTTTGTTTGTTTTTTTAAGATATAAACTTGCATAGTGATGACCTGAGCACAAGCTGTATTCACAGAGCCTTCACTCTCGTCAACCTCATCCTTAGAAATTAGAAAAAAGATTAGAAAAGTATGCAAATGAAACAACCACAGAGCTAACGGAACAATGACCAAGCGTCAGGCACAAGAAAACAGAAGCCTATTAATTACATGTGTGAAATTAAAAAAAAAAAAAATATTAAAAATATCAGGAAAACTCATTTCTGATGCAACATTGTCAGGAAATAATCCGCTCAAAGTCCAAATCCATCCATCGCTTGTTTTACACAAACTTCCACAGTTATTGTGCTGTACTATCACTGTTATGCGGTGGATATCAATGACACACCCATCAAAAATGTCAGAAGTTGTCATTTACTAAATTATAGCAAAGGGGTCCCTTAAGACACAAGGCAGACTTAGATCTTAGCCACTGACTTAGATCTGCAGTGTTTCAGCATCTTTCAGCTCATCGCTCTGGTTTTTACAGCTCAGTCTTGTTTAAGCCACACGTCTCATGAAAGTGGTGCAGCTTTTAGCAGCTAGCAGCAGGAGACCAGAACAGCTAAAAGGAGGGTGAATTTTGTGAATACATTCACCCAGTGGCCAGAAACATGACTGAATGCTATGTTGTTCTGTGTCATCGGGTTGAGGTGGGAATATGTCTGCTTTTTGTGCAGCATGTTAAGCCACCCCCAAGTGGCCAAAGTATCATTTAAAGCAGGTTTAAAATTGTGTAAAAGTTCAATTCAATTCAATTCAATTCAATATTCTTTTATTCGTCCCTCGAGGGGAAATTCCGAATTTCACAGCAGCATCAAAAACAGAATAGAATATTAAAAGACAAAGTGCATGCAGTTAACACAAAGTATATACAAAAGGGTGTACCGGGAATAGTATTTACAGACTTTTATGTCCTAAAATATTGCACAGTTTACAGAGAAATATTGCACAGATTACAGGCTTTTATGTACTGAAATATTGCACAGATAATTGCCCCAAAAATTGTTCAGTTCAGTTATTGCACAGAATGTTATGCAGATTATTGAACCGCCTACTTGGAGCAGTTTCTATTGTAAAGTCTGATGGCTGCAGGAAGGAAAGACCTGCGATACCTCTCCTTCACACACTTTGGATGTAGCATCCTGTCACTGATGGAGCTCCTCAGTGCAGTGAGTGTGTGTTGGAGGGGGTGGGAGTTATTGTCTGTCATGGAGGACAGCTTGGCTATCATCCTCCTTTCCCCCACCTCCTCCACCTGTTCCAGAGGGCATCCCAGGACAGAGCTGGCCTTTCTGATGAGTTTGTCCAGCCTCTTCCTGTCAGCTGCTGTGATGCTGCTCCCCCAGCAGACTACACCATAGAACAAGGCAGAGGCCACAACAGAGTCATAGAAGGTCTTCAGGAGTGCCCCCTGCTCCCCAAAAGACCTCAGCCTCCTGAGCAGGAAGAGTCTGCTCTGTCCTTTTTTATAAAGTGCAGTGGTGTTGTGAGTCCAGTCCAGCTTGTTGTTCAGATGAACACCCAGGTACTTATAAGATGTGACAATCTCAATGTCCCTTCCCTGGATGTTCACTGGTGATGGGGGAGAGTATGGGCGCCGACGGAAGTCCACAACCAGCTCCTTGGTTTTTCCAGCATTGATCAGCAGGTGGTTCTGCTGACACCAGTCCACAAAATCCTGGATGAGTCCTCTGTGATGAGGTTGACAATGGCAGAGTCATCAGAGAACTTCTGCAGGTGGCAGGTGGGTGACAGGTGGGAAAAGTCAGCTGTGTAGAGGGTGAAGAGGAACGGTGCCAGCACTGTTCCCTGGGGGGCCCCACACTGCAGAGGACAGTCCCTGACACACAGTCCTGTGTCCTCACATACTGTGGGTGGTTGGAGAGGTAATCCACTATCCAGCATGTGAGGTGTTGGTCCACTCCTGAAAGCTCCAGCTTGTTCCTCAGGATGGCTGGCCTGATGGTGTTGAAAGCACTGCTGAGGTCCAGGAAAAGGACCCGAACAGAGCTCCCAGGTGACTCCAGGTGAGACAGGGCTCGATGGAGGAGGAAGATGAGGCATTGTCCACTCTGATGCCAGGTTGGTACGCGAACTGCAGCGGGTCCATGGACGAGCTCACCAGGGGGCGCAGGTGGGCAAGGACCAGCCGCTCCAAGGCCTTCATGAGGTGTGATGTTAGTGCCACCGGCCTGTAGCAGCTAGGGTCTTTGGGATGTGGGGTCTTTGGCACAGGTACCACACAGGACGTCTTCCAGAGTCGTGGCACCCTTCCCAGCCTCAGACTCAGGTTGAACAGATGTCCAATGATCCCGCTCAGCTGATCAGAGCAGGATCTGAGGAGTCTGGGACTGAGGACGGGCTGAGTGTCTTGTGAAGTGGCTGGGGGGCTGGGAGGAACAATGGGGGGTGGCATTGGTGGCGGTGAGCTGAATACTGTGGGGGGGGGGGGGGGTCAGAGGGGTACTTGGGCAGAGTGCTGGCAGATCAAGGGAGGGCTGCTGCAGGGCTGGTACAGCTGGGGGAGGGGCAGATGCTTCCTCAAACCTGCAGAAGTAGCTGTTCAGCTCATCTGCCCACTTTGAATCTCCGGCTGCCTGAGAGTTTGGCTTCTGGTGGCCTGAAATGGTTTTCAGGCCTCTCCAGACTCCCCTGGTGTTGTTTTCCTGCAGCTGTTCCTCCATTCTCCTCCTGTATCTGTCCTTCCCCTCCCTGATTTTCCTTCCTCTGAACAATTTTCAGCTGCTCTTTGTTTTCTGACTTGAAGGCCCTCTTCTTCTCCTTTAAAAGAGCCTTAATGTCAGGATTAATCCAGGGTTTGTTGTTGGAGTGACACCATACAGTCCTGGTGGGTACAGTGTTCTCCACACGGAAGTTTATGTAGTCCGTGATGCTGTCTGTCAAACTGTCGATGTCCTCCTCATGAGAGTCGTTGAATATATCCCACACTGTTGTATCGAAGCAGTCCTTCAGAGCCTCTTCAGCCTCCTCAGACCACCTCTTCATTCTGCGGGACACAGCTGGTTGCCTGTTAACAAGGGGCTTGTAGACAGGCAGGAGATGAACCAGGTTGTGATCAGCTCTTCCCAGAGGAGGGAGGGGTGATGATTCGTATGCCTCCTTGGTGTTGGCATAGAATACGTCCAGTGTTTTATTGTCTCTGGTGGCACATGTGACATACTGGATGAATTTGGGCAGAGTGGAGGACAGAGAGGCATGATTAAAATCCCCAGAGATCAGTAAGAGGGCCTGTGGTTTCTGAGTCTGCAGCCTGCAGATCACGGTGTTGATGACGTCACAGGCTGCGTCGGCGTTAGCAGAGGGAGGAATATACACAGCCACCACTATGGTGTGTGAGAACTCCTGCGGCAGATAATATGGCCTCAGACTAACAGCCAACAGCTCAATGTCCGGGCAGCAGTGCTGCTCTTTGATAGTGATGTGCCTGGAGTTACACCATCTATCGTTCACAAACACTGCCAGCCCTCCTCCTTTTCTCTTACCGCTCTTCTCTGTCCGGTCCGCTTGAACGAGTGAAAATCCATCCAGCGCCACAGTTGCGTCCGTGTGCTATGTTCCCAGCCAAGTCTCCGTGAAAAGTAGCAAACTGCACCGCCGGTATTCCTGCTCATGTTGGGTCAGCGCTGCCAGCTCATCCATCTTATTGGGGAGATCTTACGTTCCCCATGATGACGGACGGGAGAGTCAGTCTGTAAGCTCTCCTCCTGTCGTGACGTTTAATCCCTGCGCGACACCCCCGCATCCTCCTCCTTATCTCATGGGGAACATCAGGTCGCTCCTCCGGCTGCACAGCTGTGTTACGCAGGGCCAACAGCTGATCCCTACTGTAAACAATGGGAGACATTGTCTCTCACGGACCCACAGACGCAGAGAAAGTGTATGGGTTGTAAAAGTGATTACAAAGTAGCGCCAGAGTTACCGTGTTTAATGTCTCTGATGCGCCAGTTTTTAACAAACATGTAGATCAAAAAGAATAAAAGAAGATGCACAAGAAAAGCAGAAAAAGATAAGAAAAACTCTTAAAGTCTAGCGAGCTGCTGTAAAAGGCTGCCGCTCGTACGGCCATGGAAAAGTGTGTTTGTTCATATGCTTAAAGCAAATTGGACTTACTTGAGGATACCATTGACATCGTGTTTGCCCCCTCTGACTTGGTTGTTGCTGTGTCCCCAGATCTCAGAAATTACTGTGGTGACAACAATGTTATAATGACTGATAGAAATTATGGCTGAAACTACTAAAATAATCTTTGCAAAGTGTTCAAACATAGATTGTCATCTCACTAAAACATGAATTGGTTCGTCATATTCACAGTGACCCAAACTGAAGTGAGAGCACTCATACAAACCTCAGACAGACAGTTATCAGAAATGTCTTCAAGATTCCGAGTACAAGAGTTTCCCTTAATGACACAATTCTCAGAAAATTCTTAGAATTATGACATTTTCTAAGAATTTCCCCCCACAGTTAAGATTAGATCCTGGATAAGACAAAAGTTATTCACAATGTGCCTTAGCCCAATGGTGAAAAACTTTTAGCGAGTAAGGAGGAGGACTTTTAAGATGCATTTCTTAAGCAGAGGAAAACATTGTGGGAAAGGAAAAACGTAAGAGAAACATTCTCCAAATCCTGAATGACAGTGAGTTAAAAAATCACCATAGATTAGGTGCAGGGATAATGTTTGTGGTCGATCTCATTTGAGATGTGCTGACATCTCCTACCCAATGCAGTAATGCTGTAATGCCAGGAATAAAAGTGATGACATCACTAAGATATCTGTCAGCTGGAATGATGCAGCAGTACAGCAATGATGACTTGCAACAATTACAGCACTTTCACAGCCTCATATTGTTGCGCAGTTCATCTTCACTGGATGTCTCCACCTTGCAGACTCACAAAAGGGCATTCATGGACATTGGCTTCCACGCTATTGTTGGTGTAGGACGGGATATCATCAGTTATGTCAATGAATGCAGCTACTTATATAAACTGGCCAACAATCACGGAAATTGATGAAAGCTGAGCCATTTTTCCCCCATTAATAGGCCTATCAGATTGATCACTATTAGGCTAGGCTATTTTTAAAGTATGCAGTATTTGTAATTAAACCATATCTTAATAGAAATTAAATTCTATGACCAGGCTTATCCATTTCACTGTCCCTTATCACTAAGAATGCCATGTCTGTTTATCAGCCAATCAGAGCTTTCAAATGTATGCATCATACCTAGCCACAAGGTCAGAGCAATCTCTGAGAATTTTCCTAAATCACTCCTAAACTCTGAGTCTTTTCTAGAATTTTTTAGGCTAAGTTCAGAGCTCTCCAAGGGACTCTCAGAATGTTTATGAATATGGCCTCAGTTGTTTAATGCTTACTTTTCAGTAGCTTTGAGTGACCTGAATTGAAATATCACACCTAAAGACTAAATTGCTTACCATTTTTTAGCAGCTACGTTAACACAGACATCCCACAGCAGGCTGAGCACTCATTATTGAGAATAACTGTGAATGTTTAGAATAATGATTTATTTAAAAGAGATGTGAAATTGTCTTTGTTTCATCCTTTCATTGAGCCGACTTCTTCTCAAAGCACATGAGCTCAGCAATTTGATCAATTCATTCAGTGAAAGTAGTGCTGATAGTGATTGCCCGCATGCGGCAATGTCTGATCTAGGTCATTAACTGACCTATTAAGTCATTGTCTCTTATACAGAATAGTCAGTCTGTATGGAAATTACCTGAAGTGAGTGTGTGTGTGTGTGTGTGTGTGTGTGTGTGTGTGTGTGTGTGTGTGTGTGTGTGTGTGTATGTGTATTTGTTTCAGAGTTACAGTTGTTTGTGTGGATAACCACATGAAAGGTTAACCACATTTAACACATTCACCTTGCAAGTTCCAAGACGCATCCATTGGAAAGACTTCTGATATGATTTCTGTAAATTGCAAAATATATGGAATGAATGCACGGATTCATAATTTGTGTCAGAAAAATAATACTATAACATGTCCTCTAATGCAGGGATGTACAGTATGTCAGATATTGCAAGTGCAATGAAAAAACAGGTTGAGCAATGAATAACATTACCAGAGATCCGAAGGAATGGCCACCATATTGGTACAGGGAAGCCATGCCTCTTAACAAATAGTAAGGGTTCAGTCAAATAGATTTAAAATAAAAACATTACAGCCAATGTCTTTTCCTAAACACGTTCCTTTGACCTTGACGGAAAATGTCATGAGCTCAAGAAAAATGTGAGGGAAAATTCATCGCAATTTAGGAAAAGCAAAAACTTTGGTGCTAAGAGAATCTATACTTATACTAAGCTACTACAATGATCTGAAGATGGACTGGTAAACATGTGAACTACACATCCCAGATACTTTGCTTGATCATGAATCCTGAAGTCTGATGTTACTCTGCAGTTCTGTGGTTTATAAGTGAAGTGTATGAACTAGGGCTGGGTGATATGGTTGAAAATTGTATCACGATATGAATGTTTTATATCGGTCGATAGCGATAATTATTGATATTTTTTATGACCTATCTAAAATAAAGAACAGGAGAAAAATACATTACATTTAAACATTTTTATTTTAAATTTAACCTTCCTCTGATTAAAATCCCCTCAGCTATCAAGGACGAAAGGAAAGGAAATGTCAACACAACCATGGAAAACAGTGTTTATAACCTGTGTAGTGGAAAACTCGCCACTGGCTCAGGGGGTTATCACTGAATCCACGTCGGTGTGTCGGCCAGGACACACTATGCTCAGAGTTATTAATAAAGAGGCAGCTTGATTGGGCTGACCCGTTTATTCCTTATAGTTCTGTGGTTTCTATGACAAAGAACAACAAATAAGAATTAAAGTCCAGCCATAAGCATATACATAAACAACCAAACAACCACTATGAACATAACCAGCATACAGTATCACTCAGCATGCTCACACAGCACGCACACTAAGCTAACATTGTAACATAACACATTGTAACATTAGCGACTAGCGCTAGCATACAGTTTACGCTGCCCTCGACTAGCACATGGCTAATTAGCATACGGCGTCTTCATCACAAGCCGCAAATACACACAAACACGTCTAACACATGTCCACGCAGCAACACACATCCAACACTCCCACAATGCACATACAGATGCTTACATATCTCATTCACGCACAGACTCGACGGCACACGCTCCAACGATCACACTCGCTCTCTTTTCCTCTGTGACTGACGCGCTGCTTCTACCAACTGAATGAGGTGCTATATACAATACGGCCAGCAGGGGGCTCTAACTGAACATGAATATACCATCATTAAACAAAACGTGAACATGAACAAACACCAACTTTGGGGCCTTTTCTACAGCCTGGCTTCTCCACAGTGCTCAGCGGAAGCATATCTTTAGCTGTATGATATGCCGCTGCCTCCATTATGTCTTTGTACCTTTTGGATGATTTGTCATCAGGCACTGAAGCAGATACCTCTGCATGGTGGTCTGCTGCTTGTGCGGTGGTGCTGCGGTTGCAGATGTTGTTGGACGTTGGCGAATCTGGCCATGCTCCAAAGGATAAGCGCAGCTAAGGTGGTTAAACAAATTTGTGTTATTACTGGTCTTGGTGGGGACGACGGCCTTGCATAATTTACAGACCACATTGGTCTGACTATGGTCCGACTTATAAAATCCAAAAAACTGCCATACTGACTTTCCCTGTTTTATCGTCAATTTCTTCACTTGGTGCAGCGCTTTCTATTTCTCATCTCACTCCTTGCGGAGAATCAAACATGAGACAACGTGATGGCGCAACTTAACTTGATAATGTTACATGATTGGCGTGTTAGCGTGTCTCTCTCACTGATTAGCGATTACTCCCTACGTTGCTCGGTTACCTGAGAGCAAGTGCCTTTGTTCATGCAACCAACCTCGCTTCGCAACTTCAGGTTTCTTCCGATGAGGAAAAAAATTATTGAATGTTTTAGCGAACGCATTTTTTATTGATGTTGATTACGTGTCTATCGTGAGACATATCGTTACCGTTTTATCGCCCAGCCCTAGTATGAACAAACTGCAGACTGGAGTCTCTGTTAACAGCGACAATCAGACAGTTAGATCCACATTTAGGCTTTGCTTGTCTCTTCTATGAAACGTCTGTATTCTCACTGCACTCTCATTATGAGAAAACTATGATGAGCTGGCTGTGAGTCACATCTCTGGTCCTGTCTCTTCCTCGTCATCTCCTTGTAGTCCTCATGCATTAGTTCCCTGTTGATGACTGTGTAGTTCCTGTGGTTGCTTTGACACACTATATGTATGCTGCAATTGTGTCTCCTTTCCTTTCAAAATGATGGTCAATGTGTCTTTTACTAAAAAAGATATGGAAGAAATCATTGAAGCACATTTTCTTAACAGTTAGAGAATTCAAACAGCTCTTATCATGTCTGCCACTTAGATACTTCCAGGTCATTTCACTCAGATAGGAACCTTCCTGAGCAAAAGTGGCTGGTCTGTTGTATGGAGGCTGTGGCTTAGGAGGTAGAATGGGTTGTCCACTAACCGAAAGGTCGGTGGTTGGCTCCCCAGCTCCTCCAGTCTGCATGTCAAGGGTCCTTGGACAAGATACTGAATCCCAAATTGCTCCTGGGGGCTGTGCCATCAGTGTGTCAATGGGTGAATGTGGCATGTGCTTTGAGCCATGTATAAAAAGATTGATGATGACAGTGACAATATTATAACTTTTGTATATCTTTTATGAAATGATGATGATGATGATGATGAGATGAAAACAAAGTGTAAAGAGTTGACAGTTCTGTCTGATATTAGGCAAAATTTATGCGCCAGCATCCAGAACTTCATTTTACCGGAAAAAGGACAAAAATTAGTGTGTCAACCTGGGTGCCATGTTTGCATCTCAGCTGATCAGAATTGGAGCTAATAAATACCCGCGACTACTTCAGAGGCATTTGACCTGGGAATGAATCACGATTGTACTCCCTTCCGACTGAAGACAAAAGCCAGCTGTTGGTGGATGTTAATGGATTTTTTGTTCAGTGTGAAAGAGGCTTTCACAAATGAAACCCTGCCAAGTGAAAATAAGGGTAAAACGAGAGGGAAAATGTATCTATATAACAACGGGTGGAAAAATGATTTCCCTTGACTAACTTTTGATGAGGAAAAGCAGCTCTTGTTCTGTTGCTGGTACAGAGAGGCTAGTTTTTAGTTGTACACTGCTTCAGATTTATATTGTATGATCAGTATGATACATCAGGATTATACATTGTCAGATATGAAAACAGAAATTTGCCAAGATTTGTGCCACTCATTCGAATTGTATTATATAGATGTTTCTTATATCAAGAGATCTATATCCCTGTAATTTACCATTATGTCAGAAAACATTTCTTGTTAAGCTTGGGATGGTGCTCTGAATGCAACATTGATGTCCTTTACCAGTCACAAACCTGTTTAAGTGATAAGCTGCACTAATTGGGGTTGTTTTTAGAAATGGTAACAGATGTTCTATACTCATGCCACAATTTGTGCTAAAAGACTTTTAATCTCTGTAGCAAAAGTGCGATAAAAAAAGAAGTTAACATACAGCCCTGCAGGCATGTTCAGACTGTGGCAGGATGAAGAATGAGTACCTGTTGTTTTGAAGGAACTTCATGCTGTTGAACTTAATGAGTGTGAATGCTTGTACCGGATGAGCGACACCCCCACTGACGTCATTTACACAAAAGTGTTAGCACCCCCTCACTACATGTTCACCATGGAGGGCCACTTCCCTTTCGTCCTTTGATAGAGTTAGCAGTCAACAACTCACGGTTATGTGGACTGTGAATTAGGTCGAGCTCTTGGTTCAGCAGGCAGGTCTTTTTGGGCACATTGTGTGTGTGTGTGTGTGTGTGTGTGTGTGTGTGTGTGTGTTTAGGTTTACATTTCCCCAGTGAAATTAAAGATTTTAGTATTGCTCAGATAACATTTTGTTCAGCGTGATGCTTAATGACTTATCCTAACTTTATATCTATATAGTGCTTGTGTTTGCTGGCCCCACCTGTAAAACATGTTTATTTATTTATTTTTTCATATGCTCTATGTCTGTGTTTGGTCTTTTTACTTTTCACAGAACACTATCCCTCACAAATCTCAGATAAGTCCGTCTGAATTTCTTTTGCTGTTGAGATTAGTACCAGTGTGTTCATAAGGTCTATAAGGGACTTTGTGTTGAGTCGACCCCAAACACAAATGTTATTATGATCATTTTATAACATACTGAACATTTTATTATAGCAAACAAAATAAATATAGAAATGTATTGATCATAGCCGTAATAACATTTAAAACATGACACAATTTGTTATTTGCTTAACAAATTTTCATATATACAGCTTTATGTATTTTCTGGGTCTGTGGGGCCCCAAACAATGAGGAAGGTATCACTAATAATAATCAAGATTGTTGCTATGGAGGAAGAAAAAGAAGAAAATTAAAAGGAGAAAAATAGACATGGAAGAGTCACATGTTAAGCCACGAGGAAACCCATTTTATTTGGTCCATCATCTCTTCTCCAACTTGAAAGCAGGCGGCGTCACCCACATGCCCTCTCCTCGTTTATTTATCAATTTTTACTGGGCATTTTCAGAATTATACTGATTTTTTGAGATAGCCATTCACCTTGGATGTACAAATGCCCTGCAGGGTTAGACAGGAACATGTATAGCTCCACAGTGGTGTTCTTAATTTGCACATGGATATATTCAAATTTTTGGTTGTCAGAGCGAGCTTCTCTCTATTCAGTTTTACCATTTAAAATGAACAAGAGGTGGAGCAATGACATGAACAAGGGATCTTCTACTGTCCCCCCCCCCAATCTTTAACTTTCAGCCTGCCTTTATTTTCAGAATCTGCACCTTCTCTCTGTGCTTGCCTCTCTTTCAGAGTGCACCTTGTTTTTAAAGTAGTACTGAGGGCATTTTCTGCACTTGAGAAATCAATAAATAACAAGGCCTTCACTCCACCACTCTTTTTTTTCCCTACGTAATTCCCAATGCACTGGAGCAGTGCCTCTGAAACAGAACAGCATGACCTCTATGGCTCTATTCAGGGAAAGCCCACACATGTTTAACATTAATGCAGATCAATTTTTACCTCTCTGTAATTGAATAATTGCATTTCTGTAAGGCGGAAGAGAGTGTTGAAAGTATTGAAGTGCAGGGAGAGAGGAATACTGGACATCTGCACTGTATGGAACAAACTTGCCTTATTCAAAGACGGGAAAACTTCATTCAAAAATTCAGATTTTTTGTAGCCATATTAGTGATGCTTGATGCTTGAGGGATTACACTGTTGGTTTGACAGTCCACTGTTCTTCCTGACTGAATTGAGTCAACAGCTAATAGATGGATGGCCCAGAATTGCAATAATGTTGGTGATTCCCTGACTTTTCATGCAGCACCATCATCAGGTCATCGCGTCCAACTTTTTTTCTTTCTTTTTTTTTCCAGCACTTTGGGTGATGACCAAATATTTGCAAAACCAGCCGGCCTATCTCTTAGAACTTACTCACTAAAATTACTTTCACATAATAATTTCCAACAGCAAATATGTTTTAAAGATCAAAATGACTCCTGGATTAAGTTTGCACTTGGTTAAGGTTAGGGGAAGCTTGTGGGTTTGTTTTTAATATTCAACCAAAAATAACAATCTTTTCCCAAACCAGAGTGTTTATGTTGTCTAACCACATGCAGAATACAAACTCTGTGACTGTCCCAACCCCATTATTTTGTCTTTTAACTTCATTTGCTTCTTGTGCTTGATGACCTTCCATCTACATTTTCCCAAATGACCAGCTTTAAAATACGATATACAGTGTAAAGGACTGCCAGACCCAGAAGAAAATGAGAAACTTCTTCTACAAGAGCCTGACAAACATCAGCCGCTATTTACATAGCCAATTAGATCAGTTTTCCAGCACAGCACTGGGATCAGCTGGTCGTCTTATTGCTGTAACAGTCATGGTGACTGATGAGAATGTGTTGGTGTTTTATTATGTTTTATTACAAAAATATGGTATATGTTTTATTACAACAATATCATATCTGTGTGGCTGTCATAAAGTGTGTTCATGTTTTTTTTCATCTACTCAGAGCAGAATTTCATTTGGTTACGCTATTACACACAGTTTCCATATGGGCAAGCTAATTATTCCAAATTATATTATTAACATTAATTAAATCAATTATATTCTTTTTAAATCAGCTTCTAGGCTAAATCAGCAGGTTTGTGACACAACAAACAAATAATATTAATAACTTAAGTTATTAACAATAACCTGTGTCATTGTATTAAGTTAAGCATCAGTGCTCTTTGCTCATTAATGCCATTTAAAGCTTTGTGAGAAAAATGTACAGCTGTGTCATTACTGTGACTTTTGACTTGAGATTTTTTTTTTTCATCCTGACACTTTTATGCCACTGTGTTTCCTTTTTGTAATACTAAAACCATCAGCATGTGATTGTCATTATCAGCCGGATGTAGGGCTCATGCACTGCTGTGCTTCACACAGTTGCTAGTGTTGCTGTAGACTCTTAGTCCTGTTGAAGCATTACACAGGTAAGAGAGCTACAAAGATTAGGAGGAGTCAAACAAAACTTGATAGATGAGCCTAATTCCGATTTGGCATACTGTTGTTAGTATCTGGCCTAGTGCAGCCTCTCAGAGCCGCTAGCTTACTCGTGTTTTTTGAACCTGAGCCACCTGACTCATTTTTGCAACAGTCCTGCAGCGGTCTGGAGTCACAGTGATATCATCTTGCTAATAGGGGTAAAAATTCTGAACAATTTGTACTTTTCCATTGCTGTTGATTTTAGTACAAGTACTTTACCTATTGTTTCCTTCAGGATGGAGTACTTGTTGGATTTTTGAAGGAAAGGTTTCCTTTCAAAGGAAGAAAAACTGCTAATTTTCAGCGTGACAAAGAAAATACAATAAGTAGCATAATAATAGATGACGTACTAAAAGCTACATGCTGCGTCAAATTTTTCAGTAACAAGCTCCATACTTTTTGAAACCATTTCATAGCTAGCTCTGAGCTCCCCTCATTTCTTTTCCATTATCTTTCTCCATCATACATTTTTCTCTTTTCCGTCTGTGAGTCTGTATATATTAGTTGCTCTCACACACATACACTCTCTCTCACACATACACACACTGACAGAAAATCACATCTACTCACTCTGTCCATCTGCAGGATGTTGAGGATTCACTGTCATACTCTTAGTCTTTATCTGTGCTATTTTCTGAGGGAGATCAGTAAGTGAAGTATTGTGAGAGGTGATACAAAAGCTTCCATCTCAGGGGAAGAGAGGGGAGAGACTCGGTGAAATATTATTCATCACCCCTCTTCCCAGCTTGCTCCCTCTCTGACTCTTTCCAAGCTCCTAGAGAAGCCACTTCACATGCTTGGACAAAAAGAATTTTCTCTGTACTAAATAATGCAGGTAGTCCACAATCCCCTCATCTCTGCTTTCTGTCTTTTTCCTTTTTTTCAGGCCATTTGAAACGCCAGATCCCCTCCTGCTCATTAGCCGTGAGTAACAAATGTGACATATTACCATGAATACATATCTGTTTTGTTCCTGTCTCTTACAAGCTTGAAATAGAGATCCAGATGTGATGCCATTTTGTAAGGAAAATGCTGTTGTGGTCAGACGGTCATGCATTCTGTGCTCCTGTTTGATTTGAAGAACTCAGCAGAAGAACAGAGTGGTTAATATGAGCATCGCTCCACATTCCAGGCTTAACAGAAAAATAGTCAAGTGATGAATAAATAGCATCAAAGAGGCAAGCCAAAGGATAATGTTTTTAAGCAAAAATCCAACCAGCCATCAGTTGATTGTGGATAAAGCAAAGGAATCCTCAGTAAACAAAAACAATGAACAGCTTGGGTGCAAAGACTTCAATGTTGGCGTCTCAGAAAGATATTTAAGATTAATATGCCCAATGTCAGACAATACTGAAATGGGTCACACATGGGTACGTTGCACCCAATCGCAAGTTAATAAAAATCAGACTTTGTATTTCTAGTACTGGGAAATGTGAATATTCTGGAAGAAAATACTATAGACAAACATTAACATGAGTTATCTGCCTATATCTTTGCATCTTTGGTCTGGTTGATTTGATCGTGATTGAATGAAATTATCCAAAAATAAGATAAACTGGTCTGTCTTCTTCTTCTTATACAGGCAAAATACTGTTGTTCATCATTGGAAAAATCTGGAGCATTTGCTGAATAGGCTCTAAGGCTTCCTGCCCATGGAAAAACTGACATGTTACTGTTAGACTACAGATATAACATACACAATACACAAGACATTCATGCAATATGGGGATGCTTTATGCACTGCCTGGGAACAATAAAAAGCAATGATTTGGTGCATTATTTGCTGCAGCAGGACAGTGTAGGTGGGACTAACTCAAAAACAACCGTGATCATGTTCATAGTATTGAAGGAACATGGAACATGTTAGGTTGTTTAGAAGACAATAGTGGTTTAAGGCCCAGAGGACTATTGGTGGCCTGGCAACAGACCTACATGTGACTGACAGCACGTATCCTTCTGCTAGAGTTAATCAGGAACGCAACATTCAGGAAACCGCAGAGAATATCCAACCAAAAATTTAAGACAATTGAAAATATCAACTTTATTTGTCTATAAAGATACAAAGAGAAGGCTCATTTAGCACAGTCTGGTGTGCACCACATGTCATAGAGCCTAAGGAAATGCTGTGCCTCTTTGCAATGCTGTTGGAAAGCAAACGATCACCTGAAACTGTCATTTGTCATCCTTTGAATGGATTAATATCAGGATTTGGGCTTTTGACAGTGACATCTCTATAACTCAGTAATAGTAATTGTTAATGCAGCTTATTTCCAGACCTTTCTGCACCCCACATGGACATGCAGCAATTTTCAAGTCTGAAATGTCAACACTGTTGTTTCCCAGTGGTGTCATAGATGGCTTTGTCTATGACTGGATCTTTGTCTGTATGTGTCAGTGTGTGTGCACATATGATGGCTGCCCAGAGTGCATCTGCTTGACTGCTCTGTTTGATTGCTCACTCCAGTAGCACTCTGGAAAATGTTAATAGCGAGCAGTTAACGTCAGATACAGTTCACCACCATCTGCACTTGACCAACCATCATCCCAGTAGAGAGATGGATTAAAAGATGGAGAGATTTGCTAAGCAGGGTTAAGGAAGTCACATGAAGTAAAGAACACCCACTGTTGTACTGATGTGTGTGTGTGTGTGTGTGTGTGTGTGTGTGTGTGTGTGTGTGTGTGTGTGTGCACGCTTCATGTCTTTGTGACTGAAGTGTGTACTGGTGTGTAAAGCATTTACATCACTGTGTGAAGAAGGTGTGGAGCAGACAGACAGTCAGGTACATCTTGTCCAATGGCCCATCTACCACTTTGGCTAGTGTTGTCGCGGTTATCTCTCTCTCTCTCTCTCTCTCTCTCACACACACACACACACACACACACACACACACACACACACACACACACACACACACACACACACACACACACACACACACTGCTCGCTCTGTTGCTTCCCTGACCCAAGATTGCTGTGTGCTCTGCTGCTCACATCCAGAGAAGCATCGGGTTGTACACGAAGACACACACACACACACACACACACACACACACACACACACACACACACACACACACAATGATTTACGGCCTCCAATACAGTCAATAAGAGCCATGGCCAAGATGAAGGACCTGCTAGCAGGACACACACATGCTAACACACACACACACACTCTCTCGCACACACACACACACACACACACACACACACACACATACACACACACACACACACACACACGCGCGCGCGCGCACACACACACTGATGTCCATTAACTAAGTGTACTGGAGTGAGCTGCTTTCCACATTGGCTTTCTTTATTGCATTTCTGGTTAATGCCACTGTCGCCTCCAATGCTTCATGTGAGAGGTGTGTATTACCTTTGTCCAGTATATAAGTTGGCTTGGGGATAGGTGAGAAATTGGCATAATGATAGCATTTAATTGACACATTTTGTGTACAAAAATACAAATAAAAAAAATACACCATAACCATTACTCTAGAAATTGAAACACACATCTCATCCACACATTGGTTAAATCAACAAGGCTTACTCTCTCCAATTTCTGCGTCTGCTGATACGAATTCAGCATAACTTTTATAAGGAAAAAAAAAAAAAAAAAAAACTACATGGGCTCAGCAGAACCAATGAGCCTGTGGTGGACTACAGTGCTTGAAATGTGGATGCTGCTGCAGAGAAGCTACGAATTCTAAAACGCGGATGCTTCACACACGTCTTGAACCCAGCAGCACAGAAGATCTATACATTCAGCACAGTTTCAAGGTGGACACCCAAGAATAGTGTCACCAAACGTGAAATATGGTCACAATCCCCCCTTCTGTTCTGAGTTATGGTGTTGAATAATAGCCAGAAAAGTGTTTTCACAAAAGATTGCGATGTCACAGTGAAGCTAACCTTTGACCTTTTGGATATAAAATGCCATCCCTTCATCAGTTTATCGTATGAAATATTTGTGTGAAATTCTGTCATAATAAACATTTGAATTTTTGAATTATGGCCTAAAACATGATTTTTGAGGTCACAGTGTCCTTTGACCACCAAAAACGAATCACTTCATCCTTGAGTCCACGTGAATTTTTGTGCCAAATTTGAAGAAATTCCCTCAAGGTGAAGGACAACACAAAACATAACGCCTCTGGCCAGTATACAGTCTGCCTGTATGGTACCACTGACATGCCAGATTGAATGTTATCTCCAGAGCTTTAAAGTGAAAACAAAGCAACACACACACACACACACACACACACACACACACACACACACACACACACACACACACACACACACACACACATATAAAACTAGAGTAGAAAAACTCTTCACCTTTCCTCCCTTCCTCTATTCTCTTTCCCACTCTATTCTTCTCATTTGCCTTCTTTTTCTCTCTTGTCTTGTTCCCTTCTCCTCCCACCTTTCCTCACTGATTTTTGTTTGTCTCATAAACACAGCAGTATCTCTTTGCTTGGAAATAAAATCAAGCCTTATTTTAGAGTGATACAAGCTGTGCTTTCACATAAAACAACAGTCAATTAGACTTAAGACGCTGAGCCTCTTCCTAGGCCATAAAACATGGATAACAACTGAAATCAAGAAGCAAGGACACTTTCACTTAAAGCGGCTCTACGGATGGCAGTGTCAGTATGTTTGTCAGTTGGTTGACTCATGACTTTGGTCTCCACATCTACTGAATGGAATGTAAGTTTGGTACAGACCTTCATGGGTCTCAGAAGATAAACCCTTACAAATCCCCCAACTTTCCCTGTAGCACACCATCTTGAGGTTGACATTTGGGGCATTGAGTGACATGTCTCAAAAGCTATTTAAAGTTGCAGTGTGTAAGATTGGCAGCAATGGAAAATAACATTAATAATTATGTTTTTGTTAGTGTTCAACCATGTGAAAATATGAATCATGTTTCTGTTACTTCAGAATGAACCCTTCATATCTACATAGAGACTGGGTCCTCTTCCCTGAACTCCACCATATGCGTGTGTGTGTGTTTGTGTGTGTGTATGAGCGTATGATAGGTCACTAGTGAATCTAAAAAGGATTTTTTTCCGAGCATTACGCAGAGTGGCTCAAGTTCTCCCTCTCCTAAGCTGGGTGGTGATGACTTGTCCTGAGCAGCCTGACCTGACGCTTAGCCCCCTCATCAAACTGGCTTTACTGAAGAGGCTCACTGGAAAGATGAAGTCTGTTTGTAGCTGGGTAACTGAGGCAGACTGACAGATGGACATGCAGTGAGTTCACAGCTTCTCATTCTGCAGGTCAGCTCTGCTCCTTAATGCTCGTTCACTCAGCTCTACATTTTGCTGCATGTGTTCTTTATTCAGTGACTTCAGCTTTGGCTTCTGCAGGAGAGACTCCCTTAACACAAGAACAATCTTAATCAGAGTGAGCACAATCAAATTACAACACGTGGAGTGATTTTATATATTCATTTAAGTGTCTTGCACCACTTGATGTCCACATCATAGAGGCATGTGCATAGGCATAGAAGGTATGGTAACGTTTTATTCAAATGGACTATATGTTTCCACAAATTCACACATATTGTTTGGAATTAATGGATAATGGGGAGGCCAGAATGTAGGCCAGACTGGATATACTGCAACATTGTATTAACATCTATTTTCTGTTTGTCTATTGTCTATTATTATTACAGTGTTAACATCTGTGCCTTCTTATGCACCCAAACCGTGGTATAATTGCATGTAGCATTACTATTACCGAGCTATAAATAAGTAAAGCTCAGAGCTCAGCTGAAATCTCCAAATGGAGATCCACTGCAGAAATATGAAGTTGATAAGCTTCAACAAAATATATACTATAAATTGAGTTGAGATTCTTCTGGAACTGTTGTGAAAAAATCAACTAGATTGTTGTTTTGATGGAGTCACTTATTGTCGGACAACAAAAGCACACTGTCCACATGAAATGCAGTATGATGTTTACAGTATCCTACGCACAGTCTTTTCTTCAGCATAGACACCAGCTTGCAGAGAGCACATCAACCAGACAGGTTTCATTTTAACATGAATTCCCAGAGTTGATATAATCTGCTGCCAGTTATGTTTGTCCTAACTCTCTTCTACATTGTTATTTGCTAATAATAAAAGGAGCGAGGAGGGCTGAATAACAGATTTGTTGATGTCTGAACTCTGGTCTTAGTGAGCTCAGTTGTTTTGCCAACCAGGGACCAGATCCAGAATGGAACAACCAGCCATCATTATATCTAAAGAAGTATTTCAAATGTATCTGCATTTCAAAGGTCTTCAGGCATGTATGCAGCATTTAGCTACTCATTTAAGAGTAGTACTGGTTGTTGCAAATGTCTTTAAAGCTTCAACATATGCATGGCATTATTATTGCTAAAATTCTCAACAGCCGAAATGGTTCATCTCCCTGGGAACTGAATGTGTTTGTGTGTAGAGTTGAAATTTTGCCCAAAGGGCAGTTTTAGATCAAAGATCATGGACTGTGGGAAGATTCCATCAGCTTGGAAGTGCAGATGTGATGAGTGTGTTCATGGCCATTAGTTTTGCTACAGCTGTGCTTTAGTTCTGTACTTATCAGCATTTCATTTGTACATTTGTTAATTTTTCCCTCATATGTCTTTCTCACTCTTGACTACAGTTCTGCCCGGAGTGCATAAATAATGTGGTTGGATTAGTAAAATGACAGTGGGTGAAACTAACTGCTACCTAGGTTGGCTAGGGAGCAAAGGAAAAAAAAAACAAAACAAACAAACATCAGTGATTATTATAATTATTTTTATTTCTTGAAACTTTGGTCTATGTTTACATTGCACTGCAGGAGGCACTAAGCTTCATAATACCACCTCCCCCTCTTTTACTGCATGTCTTTATGATCTTTAGTAAAAGATCTGACCACCCCTTCCTGGTTGGATTGGTTCCTGGTTCTGAGAAATGTTCAAAGGGCAAACGGACTGTAAAAGTCTTCACTTGATGTCAATTGTAATAATAATGAGTGCAAGTATGTATATTTACATGAGAATGCTGTGGATATTATTTTAATTTGGCTCACTAGAGGCCACATTTCTCTTCTAAGCAAAGCATATACTGATCTGATGCGGAAAATCTGAAAAGCAAGTACCGTGACCAGACCCAAATATGTCTATGGAAAGTGAAAACTCTGCACTAAAGTAGACCACAGACTTATTCTGTTGTATCAGAGAGCGAGACAGGAAGAGAGAGAGACTGATTTGGTGTATCTCAGAGAGTGTGTCGGCCGCTGAGTCTGCCTTTTCTTGCGGCTGGGTTATCTGTGCAGGATAATGAATGGAGTCCGATGGAGTTAAGTTGAGATGAATGGATGCTCTGGATTCAGCACACAGGCCTTATCATCGCCAGAGTATTAAGGCAGCTATTAAACAATGTCTGCAACATACTGTGTCCAGAAAAGGACCTTCGGTGATTCAACAGGAAGATTGTTCTTCCTTTAATGTCACAAAAACCCATTTATTCACGCCTGTTTTCTGTTGGTAATATTAACCACATGTCAAGTTCTTTGTTGTTCATATGCAGAAAAACTACATTGAAGCACATTTTGGAAAGAAATTCTTGTTCTCAGCCTCCCTCCAACAATGCTCATGGAATATGTGTAAAAAGAAAAATCGTGAAAGTAAATGAGAAATGAGGAAAAGAGAATCTGAGACATAAAATAGTGCAGGTTGTACAGTAATGCTGTAAATGTATGTGTCTTAATGAGAACCGGTTATGGACATTAAGGATGCACTTAAGTAATACACATAAATACATATACTGTGATAGTTCAACAGCTTGTAAACAAAAGTAAAATAAAGTGGAAGAGGACCAGTACGGTACGAGCAAAGTGACATTAAAGAGCTTGAGAGCTCGAGAGTTCAACAATCTTGTGGCCTGTGGGATGAAGCTGTCCCTGAGCCTGGTGGTGTGGTCCTGTCTGCCGGATGGTATCAGACAGAAGGGTTTGTGGTTGGGGTGACTGGGGTCTCTGATCATCCTGTTGGCCTTTTTCCCACACCACTGGGTGTAGAGGTCCTCCATGGATGGCAGCTTTGTGATGCGCTAAGCAGTTTTCACCACCTTCTGTAATGCCTCACAATTGAGGGCGGTGCAGCTGCCATAGCAGGCGGTGATCCAGCCAGTTAGGATATGCTCAGTTGTGCACCTGTGGAAACTGCAGAATATCCTGGAGTCCATGTTCAGCCTCCTCAACTTTAAGAGGAAGAAGTCTTGCTGTCTTTTTGAAGGTGTTGCTGTGGTGAGTTTAGATCAAGTCCAAGCTGATGTGAACCCAGGGGAACCTAAGGAGGCTGATTTTCTCCTTTGTAGTCTCCACCGTAGCCTTGATGGTGTCACTTTTTTGTCACTTTTGTTTGCACTCAGAATTCATTACCAATTTTTGGAACATTTTGAATCGTGCATTGTTTACGTTCATGTTTGCTTCGTAGCAATCTTCTTCCTCACTGTCTATCTGGGTGCATTTCTATGTTTGCTGGTACATTACCACCACTAATTGTCAAGTATCAGGGCTGTATGAAACCAGCTAAGCAAGATAGTATGAAAATGCTATTTGCCAGGTTTATTTCATCACTTCCTATTTGTGACCAGATTTCAATACCATTAAATCATTTGGGTCAAAGTGTAAAACAACATTTCTAGTTTGCAAGGATAAGCCTTCATTTAAGCACTTCATTTTAAGATGGTGTGACAGGTGTATTTTTGCGCAGAAATCTTGCTTAGTGTAGTATCTTGATAATCTTTTCAGAGGCCACTCTTTCATCTGACAAGAGTGACACAGAGTGCAATCAATTAGCAGTCTGAAACAATCAGCAAAGCATACTCACAGCACTGTGCTGGAACAGTAGTTTCTGATAATTGGTAGACTGTCCTCCCACTGACATGATGAATAACCACGGTGTTTCTGGAAAAGAAAGTCTCTAATATTTTCCTAAAGTGGGATCAGTGCCACTTCAACTGAAACTGAAGAGTGCCTTTATGAGACATAGAGATATATATTGAGGGAGGGAGGATGTTCAGTGTGGGGCTCATTAACTCAGTAGATGTAATCAGTGGGAGGGAGTGAGACATTTTACCGTCGATTAATGAGCAGCACGGGTAGTGTGGTGGTGAAGCCGTACTGTATGTGCACTGACTGAACTCTGCTGTCAGCTCTGAGGCTCTGATGTAACAATCTCTGGATGATTATGTATACATCTTTGGATACAGATGCTCAGGGGTGAATTTTGAAATTGTGATGTGTGGGAGTGCTGATGTAATAACTTCAGTAAAAGCAGAAAAGTAAAAAAGTAGTACAAAAAAAAAGTCATTGCCCTTATGTTTTGGAGTGGGGGGGCATGATAACTCACAGGCGGACCTGTGATGCAGGTGCTACAGTAGTGTTCAAACCTTATTCAAAGTGAGCTAACTTTAGCTTTGCTTGACCCAGCAGAAACTGTCAGCTGGTCATTTCCATGGAATATGAGTGACTCGCTGGTCAAGTCAAAAGCTATTGTTTTCTGTATAAAAACCAACACGCTGGCAGAATCTCGATGCATGTTAACTGTCCAGGAAGGCCAATTTTCTCCCCCTAGTTATTTGCTCCAGGTTCTGGTTTGTCTGTTTTCAACAGGATTTTATCAAACTACTGGCCCAATTTTCATGAAACTTGATAGAAGGGTGAAGCAAGGTAGAACCCATAACATTTTGGAGTGGTGCAAGTGGAGCAGATACGCAAATTATTTTTCACTTTCATTAACATTGCGAGATCGGACATTTGGCCTTTGCGGAAGTAATGCCGTGCATCTTAAAATCCAGTAGATGGTAGTACAATTCAGGAATTGAAATACAATGATGCCATATCAGAGTCCACATTCAGTCAGTAAACCTCTGGAGTCGCTGGCACACGAAGTTACTCAAACTTCATAGAGAAAACAGTTGCTGAGGAGCAGTCAGGAACAGTGTTTTCATGGAAGAACCATTGTTGATTACAACATTGCAGTGTATTGCAAGTGTACCACATAATACAAACTAAGGTGTGGCCATAGAGACATTACACACATAGCATGCAACTAATTATACTCTTACTTACATCCAAATGGGAATTTGTCTTTTGGAAATATGTCCAGACATACAGTATATATTGGCTTCACTGCCACATCTGCATATTATTATTAGAGGTCTGCGCTTTCCAAGTGCTCTTATACTTTCCCATAAAAAACAGTTGCAGAACACAGACAGCTTGTGACCAACTTCCATTGTAAATGTGCAACTGTATAACATGCAGCCGTTGGGAGCAAAGCACTTTTTTTAGAAAAAAATAAAGATTTAAATAAAATGAAAATTGCAATCTTGAGTGTAAAACACAATAGCAGTATGAAGAGAATTTACCATGGAGCATACTGTATACTGAAATAGCAAGATTTGCCAAATATTCAAATATGAGCATATGCACTGTAACTTGATAAGAATAGAACAGGGGGTGCGTTTGCTTAAGTACTGCATGCATCTCCACCACACAGCAGCCATATGGGACACATTATGGGCCCACCATGTGGTGTCGTCAAACTGACAGGACACAGTGATTTAGCCCTGCTGGAAGTGGATGGATCCATGCTTACCTTCAAAGTCATCTGTCTCCTGCTCTGTGAGAGTCTAAAAGCCCCCGGGGACACAGTACTGCATGTTGGCCATTCAAGTACCTCTCAATTGCTGCTTTTAATTTCCCTTCCACTGCTGGTCTGTCTCCATTAGCTGTGACATTTCTCTGAGATGTGAACTATATAGCAGCTCTTCTAGTCATCACTGTGGTCCCCGTCTGCTGCAGAGGTCTGTTGAAACTCTATGTTTGCATATCAAGGTGGGGACAAACTGTAAGGGTGTGAAACTGAGTTTTGGATGGCATTACCCTGCGTCAAACTGTGTAGCACTTTCATTCAGGTTCTAAAAAGTTTACTGCTCTTCATGCTCATCTGTGGCTTCAGTCAAAATCATTTGATCTAATGAATTAACTTAACTTACAGTTACTGTAATTTACTGTCCATGTTTATTATTTTTATTTGGTCTGAAACACCTGTGCTTTTATACTGTGTTCATCGTCACACTGGTTTAAGAGGCTGCTAAATTAAATTCTGATGTGTGAGGATTTACTCCTACGTTATGAACATCAAAATGTCAGATATCTGCTATTTTCCCCAAATTTTATTCCAGATGGACTTTGTGCAGTTATCATGGATTCTCTGTGAATGTTCTGTGACAACAAAGCAACCTCAGTCTGATTATGAAGGTCAGGAGAGGTTGCTGAAGGCACTGTGAAAAGCCATTAAGTGGACCTTGATTTTCTTTTTTTCTTTTGTTAAACTTTTTGTCGAGAGTTTTGCAGAAACTGCTTCAGTTGGTAATTCAGTACCTCAGTTACTTGTGTTAATTTGTTTGGGAAAGTAGTTACAGTCAATACAAAATACAATCATTTTGGCAAGATCGTGATAACTTTGTTTCATTTGGTTATTACACATCTGAACACTGAAACACAAATAGCACATGGAGTTCCCCAAGAATCCTTCCTAGGGCATCCTCTAATTAACATCATGTGGAGATCATGCGCATGCTGCGGCCGGCAGGGAAAAGTTTGGCTGTCAATGTTTTTATCGTGTTTTATTGTTTAACGTCTGTTAGTGTCTGTGATAACGAGATCCCAAGTGACTTTAACTGTGTACGGTGCTTTTGACTGAAGCGACATGGATCTCTTTCACTTCGCTATTTTTGCTAGCTGTCCTGTTTTACCTGGATCTCATCTCTTCCTGCCCGGCCAGGAGGCAATACAGCAGAAGTGAGCTGCTGCAACTCAACTTTTTTTTTTTTTCTTTGGGGGGGGGGGGTATGTCTTTATATTAACCAAAGATACTGTACTTCTGTTACAGTGAGACAACGCATCTGTACCCCTGATGTGGAATTTTAATCATTGTCGTTGCGCCCCTTTTACGTACCCCGTGAGTTTCCCCAGCTCTTCATTACAGTTGTGTACATCCACCCCAGAGCGCACACCCCCTTTGCTTGTAAAACTGTGTATGAGGTAGTACAAAAACTGCAGTCTGTCTCACCTGACGCATGGCTTTTGTCCTGAGTGACTTCAACCATGTTTCCCTCAAGAAGTCGGTCCCCAACTTTCACCAGTATGTAACCTGTCCCATCAGACGGGATAAGTCTCTTGATCTTTGCTATGGGTCAGTAAAGGAGGCATATAAGTCACTTCCGCTAACTCCTCTGGGCCATGGAGACCACAACTGTGTGTATCTCATGCCCACATACAGAACTGTTCTGAAGAGGGAAAAGGTCTCTACAAAGGACATTAAAAATTGGACACAAGAGTCTGTGCAGTGTCTACAGGCCTGTTTCAACTGTACTAACTGGGATATGTTTATAGAGACATGTTAGGGAGATTTAGATCAGTTAGCCGATGTAACATGTTCTTATGCGGCCTTCTGTAGAGACATGATCATACCATGTAAAAAGGTAAAAATGTACTCTCAAAATCTGTCAAATCCAGCATACAGGCCAAGAAACTTGCCTTCAAACATGGGACTGCTTCTGAATTGTATTTAGCCAAAAGAAATATGAAAATTGAAATTCTAAGGGCGAAACAGGACTATAAAATAACTCTGGAAAATAAAATGGCTGCAAACAACCTGGGCTTAGCCTGGTCAAGTATGAAGGCCATTGCAGGCATCAGTAACTAAAAAAATATAAGCACTGTCACTTTAGAGGGTTTTGATGCAGATTCCGACCTTGCAAATGCTCTTAATCATTTCTTTTCCTGATTTGACACTTACGATTGCAGTAGAGAAATACAGGAACTCAGTCATAAATTAGCTGACCAGAACCACTTCATAATTGAAGAGGGAAATTGAAAAGGTATTCTCTTCCATAAATCCAAATAAAAGCTATGGACCTGACAATATCTGTGGTAGACTGGTTAAGTTGTGTTCTAAAGAGCTCTGTCCAATTACAAAATCAGCCTACTATCACCTGCTTGGTTAAGTTTGCCATAACCTGACACACTGTGATGATAAAATCCTTCCAGCAATGACACGCTCCTGTGAGAGCTTTTTTCTTCTGCCTTTTTTAAAATTTACATTAGTCAGGGCAATTCTCCTGACGCTATAGCTATTTAGATTTTCTACTATCTAAAGTACAGTACAAAAAAGTACAATGTCACAGCACAGTAAAAAAAGGTGCCACTGAATATTCCTGCATCCCAGATAAAATATTGGAAGGTGCTAGGTGAAGAAATAAGAGATGGGGTGAGAGGGGAAAAAATCAGAGAGGAGAAATATATCTATGTCACTTTTTCATCATAATTTGTAGCATTTCTGAAATGGAGCGGTCATGAATTTGAAAATAAGGTTAGCTTCAGAAAGAAATTGACTTAAACTGCTCATGAGATCAATGGAATTATGAAAAATGAGAGAAATAAGATTCCTTCCCAGCGGCACTCTTTTGGTTGCTGGGACACTGACTTTAGCTGTTTGTCTCTGTACACACACACACACACACACACACACACACACACACACACACACAGAGATACACACATACTCACACAGATGCTTATAAATGTCTAAACACATGCTCTCATACACACAAAACAATCACATAAGGTTTAGTCAGGAAGTTAGAGGCTGCCATGTTTTCGCTGTTTCTTGTTAGGGAACATGTACATCAGAAAGGCCTGTTTCTCTCTCCGTTCTCTTCTTTTCTATCTCTCTCTATCTCTCGTCTTGATAAGCCCTCAGGCTGATTTGGCAGCAGAATGACCAAATCCGTCCTATTAGGAGTCCTCTAGAACATGTTTGGGCCTTTTCTGACATTACAATTTTCTACGCAAACAGCGGACGAGACAAGTACAAGAAAGGATTATGGTTTAGGAACACTTCCTTGGCCTGTCAACATAGAGTATGGATAGATGTGTGTGTGTGTGTGTGTGTGTGTGTGTGTGTGTGTGTGTGTGTGTGTTTGTGTGCGTTTTGCTGCGTTGGTGGTTTGGTGGCAGTGGTCCACTCATTTTTAATCTCTGTCAGTTTCGCTCCGCAGGCACCATGGTCACGCACAATCTATTCAGCTCTGTGCCATGTCACACACATGTATGCAAACACTCTCTCCCTCACACACACACACACACACACACACACACACACACACACACACACACACACACACACACACACACACACACACACACACACCGTATCTCCTCCGCTCAGCGCCATGCCATTTGGTGAGTGGTCACAGAGTGTAGACACAGGAGCTAGCCAACTGTGTCCCTCACATTTGGGCACCACAGTCACTGAGTTCTTCTCCAACTACTGCTTACATACTGCTGATAGGCACGGCCAACAGGTGGTGGGACATCTACACACAGCTGCCACTGCTCATTTGAATGCTGAGAGAAATTAAGTGACTGTTAGTGACTCTTAAAGGAAAACACCAAGCATAGCCTTCCTGTCAGGTAAGGAGAGCCCAGTCACCAAATGTATTCATGTGGCAGAGCTTAGCGCTCTCTCTGAACATTGAAGAATGACAAATATGTGAGTTGAAGCAGTTACTACTTTCTGTCTAAGCGAAGGTGTGTGTGGTGTTGGTAGGCAGGTGTGTGATATGACTCATGAGGTCAAAAGAAATGTCAAAAGACATTGGTGGGTTACAATACTGTGAGTAACCTTTAGACATATTAGAAAATGGATAAGTATTTAGCATCCTATTTCCCAGATTATTTATCAATCTGATATATAATTTATCACAATAAATTAAGCAATATCTAGCCTATTGCTTAGACTGTACACCTCCTTGATTTGAGGTGATTCTTCATTAAAGATTTAATATGTAGACTGGGAACAGATAAGCAGACTTACCAATTTACACTTAATTGTTTGTGTTAAATGCTCCAAGCTTACAAATTACAAGAAAACAGTCCTATTAAGCTCAGGCCAAATGAAAAACAATTTGTTTGGATTTTCACCTTTAAAATGCTGATAACGACTCTGAAATGATTAATGCTTGCAATTTAGCTGCTGTGCAGAACAGAACGGCTCACTGCTTTACAGAATGAGAACTGAGGGAGTAAAATAAAATAAAATGAAATGTTCTAAATTGGAAATTTCCATTGAGGGGAGAGAACTGCAAGTTGAAAGCAATTAACAGAATCAGAGGACAGTCTCTGCGGCTTCTTGAACTCTGATTAAATGTTCTGATTGCCAGAGAAATCACTCCCTAAGAGAGAGATCCATAGCTACCTGCACTGTAAAGTGGGCTATTGGTAAATCTATTATCCTCACAGAGAAAGGTGTTTTTAGACGAACGCTATTAAGGACATTGTTATGGATCGAAGGCTAGTATTTCACGGGTGCTCCAAGCTGCTACCAGGCTTTCTTGATGGATCTGCAGCTCCTCCAGGCTAATGGGTTGCAGACTTTTTGCGTTTGCCTGCAGTGTCCCTAAACGGGCGTGATGCTAAGTTTAGACATCCGAAATAGCGATGCATCTATTCGTCCGATTGTCTGTCTGTCTGAGTTTCAGGCAATCACAGTTGCAGTTGCTGACATCCCCTGGGTCTTCCACCCAAATGCATCCTTGAGGATAGATACGGGCCAATAAAATTTTCATGACTCAGCAAATGTAGGAAATGGACATTGGTGTGGTTTGAGTGACCAGGGAAAGACCTGATGGAGGGAGAATAGGGAGAAAGAGGAGCCGTCTGAAGAGAGACACTCATACAGCAGGAAGGCTGCATTCAACATTATTTCTTTTCTTTCTCTGAGAGTGAGAAAGCTTTGAACCTTTCTCGTAATCCCAACTGGTTTCACTGCATCTACAAGCTACTCTACAGTCCAGTATACCCACCACAGGATTATGATGCAACGTTTCCTTTTATATCTGTATAAAATTCAGCGAGAGGAACAGGAACAGGAAATACCATTACCACACTCAGACCCACGTTTCTGAGAGTGCCTGCTGCATGTATTAGCTTGTTTAACTGTAAACAGAAGCTCACTTTTGCAGGCGATTGAAGTGTATCCCAGGAGGCATTGGGTGTCAGGCAGGGAGACACCTGGTTTTTATAACAGCACTAATACACCTTCAAACTTAAAATGTTCAATTGAGCTAACATGCAACTGAGGAGACCCAGGAGAAACAAACAGCACAGTTGTCTGAAAGTAAATCCTGGATATCCACAGTTTCATCTTATTAAAAAAAAAAAAAAAAAGCAGCTCTAATTGGTATTGCAGTAACACAGAAACAACTCTTCTATGGTCTGAAAGCTAAGCTAGGTCTGGCCATTAATTTTAAGGGTGAATGCCATGAATGCTAACAAGCGCACATTTTAGATCAGCACACAAAAACTGTATTCAATATATTCAGTAGTGAAGTACACTTGAGGGGATGTAACAAACACAAACAGAGCTTTCTTTGATTTTCTTTAAGTACATACAAGTCACACTGAACATCAAAAAGAAAATGGCTACGTGTGTCAGAAAAATCAGAGACACTGTAAAGATAATGACATACAAGTGCATTTAACTGTGCAGTCGTGTATTGTATAGTGAAGTAGTAAAAAATAGTACAAAAAAAACAAAACCCAAAACAAAACAAAAAAACAAAACCTTAATCTTGGATGTCCCTGCACCTGTTGTAGCAAATGGCAGAGCATTAAAAATTGCATCTGGATACAACTTTGATTCCAAAAATTTGGGATGTTGTGTAAAACATAGATAAAATAGAAGGCGATAATCAGTCAATCCTTTTTGATATACTCATTTGAAAACAGTATAAAGACAACATATTAAATGCTTTACCTCATCAACTTCACTGATTTTTGTAAATATATTAGGCTCAGTTGTTTACTAGCGAGGATGGAAGGAGGTAACATTAAAGGTAATGTTTAATGAGCTAAATGGATAGGCAGAGCAAAATATGAACAGAAACACATGAACTAACTACTAAACTTAACACTGACTCCAACCTTGGATGAAGCTGTTTCAAAGCATTTTTGAGACTTTGTAGCGAGAAAAAAAAAACACCAGTTAATGTGGAAGTCATCTCATCATTTTGTTAACATATTCATCATAATTAGTGCAAACAAAACACAAGCAAATTGAGAAACACAAGCTAAAACCCTACTTAAAGGGTAACTGATATTTTTCAACCTGGTCCAGACTCCATTTACAGAAACATTAATTTATCATTCAAAACACACTTCATTCAAATTAAACAGAAACCAAATAAAACTCTCTACCTTTGTTTGCCATTTACTGTTCCAACCATCACCAACTCTGGTTTGGTCAAAATAAACCCTGAATTCACTGCATTATAAACAGAAGTTAGAACACAATAATGGTTGCTGACACAACCAGACATTAATATGCTAGATGATACAGCACAATGCAGTACAGTTCAACTTTATTGTTTACTGTACTGGAAATTAGTCTTTGCGTACAGATTGGC
This sequence comes from Chaetodon trifascialis, assembly GCF_039877785.1. Lineage (NCBI taxonomy): Eukaryota > Metazoa > Chordata > Actinopteri > Chaetodontiformes > Chaetodontidae > Chaetodon > Chaetodon trifascialis. Next base: position 26,672,763 of record NC_092059.1, on the reverse strand, counting down.
AGAATACATCAGAAAGATATTTTTACAATGAGGTTAGAATCAAAATTCAACAAAATGATAAAACTACAACCACAATGGTGTGTTTAATAATGTCTATCTGATAAAATTGGAATCATGCAATCAGAATGCTAATGCCAATATATATATATATTTTTATATATATATTTATATATATATATATATATATATATATTTTCCAACATCAATGATGATTAGTTGAATTAGGAATACTGCCTGCAGGTGTCATCAAGTTTTTAGCGTCCCCTGGAAATTTTGTTATATTGTAACTCGCTGCAGTTGTGGAGTGTACTGCACTATTTGTGGTCTCTTTCTATATAGTCAGTATGTATTGATAAATTGGTTTGCATTGACAGCAGTTTCTTCATTTGTGTGATGGCCTCTCTCAACCATCATAGTACATCATACATCATAGTAAAGTGCAGTCACATGAGCTGGGAAACAAGAATTTGTGTGAGTCTTCACACCAGAAGCCAACCTTTCACAGACAATAGAGGAAATGAATGGTCTTCCTCTGACTGTGGACTGTGGTGCCTACAACATGACTGCACAGCAAGTTGACTGCCATTTCCATTCCATTTCCTTTTCAAACAGAAAAGGTTTGGGGCCATTGCTTAGCCACTGAACCTCAATGTGACCAAATTTGTTTGTTTGTGTGATTTTGTAAAAATATTATCACGAATAATTTGACTTGAACTCAGCACAGATATGAAATATACATTCACCTCACTTCAAACAAAAGGCCTTTCCTTACTTTCTCCTTGCCAAACTCTGACATTTCCATTTGGTTGGCTATGTGGACTGGAGGTTGACCTTTTCGGCAGACTACCACTGCTGATGGAATGGCTTTGGCTGTCATGGCTCCCATTAACCCCCTGTCCCTGGCTTCACAGGGCCATGGCTCTGTTATGTCAAGATAAAGTAAAAGATCATTCAAAGCCTTGTACAGGCCCTGTTTTACTTTTAATCAAACAAGCGTGCAGGGTTCAGACTGTGAGAATGGACATGCATGCAGGAGATTAGAGGAGGAAAAAGAAGAATGAAGGGAGGTTACTGCAGAGGACATGAATGAGGGCAGTTAGGGAGAAGAGTGAAAGCATCTTGCCCAGTATGTTAATATGCTCAGTGGAGCATTTATGAAACAAAGAGATGGAGGTATAAGTCAGTGACATTTTCATTAATTTGTTGTCTGGTAGATCGTCTCCCCACTGCTGAGCTTGACATATAAGACTGTTTTCTCACATATTTCAGATGAATTGCTCAACATAGAACAGCGGGGTTTGCCTAGATGAAGAAATGGGGTTGGTATGGACACTGGTGTGAAATAGCTACTATTATATATATATATATATATATATTAACACTTGCTTATACCTTAGCATGCAATCTCATGATTGGAAATAAATCGAAATGGCCACTCACTTTGAGTGCAATAGTTATGTGAACTTGTATGTTGTAGGAGGCGACTACAAAAAATCTTTCATACAAACGGTATCAAAAATAAATAATGCCACAAATAGAAGAACTGGAAGCAAATCTTGAAATTGGTAAAGGAGACTGTTTGGTAAACAGTTTCAGAGGATAAAGATAAAGATTGATGGATTTCAGTCCACTACTGATCTGTAGAAATTTGCCAAAAACATAAAAAGAATCTGAAATTGAAATTGAAATCTGAAAAAAAGGCCTTGGCATCATTACAATCTAATAATTCAGCAAGAGAGGATATGGCACCATCATACCCATGAACATGACACCTGTCATAAATACAAGGGACCCTTTCATGACTGTTTATGTCATTTTCTGGGCTGTTAAATTGTGTTATTTCCTGTTTTATTTTGAAGTTTTACCACATGTATCATATTGAACTTTACTTCCTGTGTTTTCCCTCCCTTCTGATTGTCTGATTCATTTCACCTGTGTCTAATTTGTTCTCCTCCCCTGTCTATATAAGTCAGTGTGTTTCCCTGTGTCCTTGTTGGGTCATATCTTGTTTGTGGCGTTCCTGTTTCCTGTCACTTTAAAAGAGCATTCTCCTGGATTAGCTGTTTGTTGGATCTGTGCCTTGGTGTTCCCTTGGGCCTTGCTTTTGTTTTTGACTATTGGACGCCGTTTCTTTCTTTCATTGCATTTTTGCTTGTTGTATGGACATCTTGCATGGGTTTGACTCTCACCTGCTTCACCTACTGGTAAGTCCTTGGTTGCCTTATTTTGTAGATAAATTATTTGAACTGCTTCCGTCCTGCCTTTTTGTTTGGTCTGCATTTTGGGTTCACTTCCTGTTTTTCCTGGCCCCATTGTAACAGTTTGACTGTTGTCATTAAGTGTCGCTTGCTCAAATATTATTGTTTGTTTGTTCACATGCCATAGCAGGCCTCATTATCATACTTAAGAAACTATTTAGCTTTATGTGTTAACAAGATTGAGCTATTATGTGTGGCTGGTTTTTACATTGGCTGTCATGAGACCACTCTAATTGTGGCAGGGATTGCATTAACTTTAGCAAGCTGATATACATAGTGTCCTGATGGACAGATAGTTGCTTTACTTGTTGCTAAAGTAAGATAACTGCTAACAACTGCTCGTTGTACTGGGCTCAGCAGTCTTGGCCTCCAAAACATGGCCTCCATGACAGAAAGAGGACAGATTAACAACAGGGAGTTGCACTACAGAGGTAATTTAAGGAGCTTCATCATGGTCAGATAGCTTTACTTGCTGCTTAAGTAAGCTAACTAGCTACCATTAGCTAGTTAGCTTTGTTAGCCGTGCAGATAGTGCTCCTATCAACATTAGCTGACAGCCTCAGGGTGCCAGGAGCCATTGTTTTGATGGTTTCATATCAATCCTGTGTACACAACACATAGGATTATATTATATATAGGATAGGAGAGGATCGGATAGGATAGCATAGGATATGATAGGACACAACAGACTTGGCAAATTTTCAAAAATCAATAAATACAAACACAGGCTTTATTTTGAATCTTTAGTCACCTAAAAATCTACGTAGGCTTTTAAATATTATCCACCTAACAAAGTAAAATGCCTTCAACAGGTTGGAATGACCATATTTATTGAAAGTTTTGGCCAAATTTGGGTTTGGCCAGTTGTTTATTGGTTGAATAAAAACCCTTTGTCACGAACCCTTGGCCAAAATTAACACTAACATACAGATCTCAACACTGTTTGCCTTGATTAGATCGAGTCGACAGGGCTGCCCGTTGTCTCCAGGACTCTTCGTCTTGGTTGTTGAGCCCCTAGCCAAAGCAATTAGATAGGATCCTGATATAAAGGGTTACAGCATAGATCAGATTAATCATAAACTTAATCTCCTGGCTGATGATACAATTTTATAGTCAACGGACCATCTTAACTCCTTCACTGAATTATAGGTTCTTCTGAACACTTTTGATGTTATTGCAGGATAAAAGGTGAATTGGGGGAAAAAAAGAAGGAATTATTCCACTAACAGGTTTTTATGTCAGTTTTAACAAACAAGCTGATTCAAGTGGCTTTGCAATCTTGTGAAATATCTTGGAAAAACTGTAGATAATGACCTTAACGTTTGTACAAACTTAATTATGTCCCATTGCTCAGTAGAATTAAAGATGATCTATGTAGGTGTATGAGTTTGCCCATTACTCTAATTGGCAGAGTTCACTGTGTAAGAATGCTACAGAGTTTACAATATCTTTTTCAGGCCTTACCCGTTCCACTACCTCACACTTTTTTTTCAAGCCCTCAACAAACCTTTTAGACAGTTTATATAGACTTATATGGACCCAAGGTATCTATGGAAAAACTGACATGACATTGTAGATCAGGAGCCATCAACTACCCAGTTTTAAAAAGTACTTTTTGGCAGCTATTTATTTATTTATTTATTTATTTATTTATTTATTTATTTATTTATGACTCCAACCGCATCCAGTCAATTGGATTGCATCCCCCATAACGAAAAAGTAAAAGGTATTAAAATAAATACATAACTGTCATACAGGGTGGAAATTTCTATTTCTAACCATTTGATTAAAATATGGTGTTAGACTGATAGGATTCTTGGACTGAAAAATGAAGATGCGTCTGAAACAAAAATTCATTCCCATGACTCTAAATAACAAGATACTGGAGACTTGGCACCAAAAAGGGATTTGGCATTTGGAAGACTGATATCAAAAAGGACTTCTCATGGCCTGTGAACAATTGAAGAGGAACACGACTTGTCCAGCAACATGTTCTTTTAACATCTTCAGTTAAGTTCTTTCTCTTTAGAGCCAACCTGGACTATGGAATTTCTTTACCCGTGTTTTCTGATGATGAGGGAAATGTATACAAATTTATTTCTAAAATGTACTCCAAATTGCTGAATGTGGGCCCAAAGCCAAATTTATGTCAAGAGCTATTATTAATGCCCTGTACTGACAGTTCACTATAATTTCCTCCATCAACTGTACCTCACCCCACAGAAATTACATAAATCAAAAAAAAGAAATAAAGAAAGAAAAAAGATAGATGACGACCTTAAATTACCTCTGCTGCTGGTTGTCTGTTTGGTTTGTTTGTCTGTTTGTCAGCCGGTTTATGGAGAAAAGTCTTGATTTTCTTTAGAAGACCCCATTTAATTTTGGAGTGGATCCAAATTATGAGGTGGATGCAGAAATTATTTTTCATTTAATTAACATTGTGGGAAAAGACGTTTGGCCTTGTCAAAATAAATACATCTAAAATCCAGTTGATAGTAGTAATATTCAGTTGTGACAGATGAAAACAAGTTGTAGGAATACAATGACCACATATTCCAACTTCACAGGTAGTAGCACTCCTCTGGGATAGCCAATAGTTGTTCAATCTTCAAGCAGAAAACATTGTTATGGAGCACTTGGGTTCAGTGAGAAACGATACAGTTACAGCAAAACTTGTTTGTCAGACTAATACTAATACTCTTAGTCACATCCATCTGTGAAATTGTAATAGTTTTGGATCTATCCAGACATACATAGTGGTTGCGCTTGCAGATTTGCATGTCGTAGAAGAGTGGACTATTGGCCTTGGTGGAGGACTGCACTCTTTGAGTGCCCTTCTAGTTGCAAATGTAATTTGGTTGGAGGGCTTTTAAGTGCTTTCCTGTGTCTGTCTCTTTGCTCTCTAATTGACTAGATTCAATATAATTGAAGCACCAAATGAATTTCCTGAATATTTATTTCATCACAGGAGTTTTGGGTGGTTGTGTAGTGGCAAGTAAAGCAAGGTTATATATATATTTGCGCATTGCAGATGCATACATTGGGAAATAGCCCTGCCAAGTGCTAACAGTATTTTAACGTATCCAATAATACTAATAATGATTAATAGCACAAATATGTGTTTGTTTTTTTTCTTTATGCTCTTAGAAGAGCTGAAACTACTTGGATACCAAAAAAAAAAAAAAAATCTGTGGCTGCAATCATCATCATCCATTTTTGAAAATGTTTTTGAAAAATCTTTGAATGTCGACAACATTGTAATTGTTATTTATTTGTTTTTCAAAGTAATCCAGGGTTTGAGCAGTGGTCCAGTATCTTTATTTTTATTTACAATTGCTGCCTGCAGCACTGTTGTAGTCCATCTGGTTTTAAGGATCTTATTATTAAACCATTCATCTATCCAGTTCTTGCTGCCTCAGTCACAGCAGGCTAAGTAGAGCTGACATCCTTCTTTTAGCCATATCCTGTATGTCTTCTGGAGGATCTCAAGGCATGCCTAGGCCTGATTGGGTTCGAATACCCCCAGCATGATCTGAGTTTACTGAGGGGTAACCTTCCAGTACAACATAAGCAGAATCCCTCCAAAGGGAGGTGTTCAGTGGGCATCCAAATCAGATGACTGACTAACCGCTGGAATCGATAAGCAAAACTGGAATCGATAAAATTCAAACGAAACCCAGCATCAGTTCTACCCAAACTCCTTTCATGTCTTAGCTCCTCATCATCTCTCCAGCCCAGCCATCCTGTCATCTCATTTGGTTCCTACCCCATGATCATAGGTGAGGGTTGGAATACAGATTGACTGGTAAATCAAGAGCTTTCCCTTGAGGCTCAGCGCCTTCTCCAGTCTGGTAATATGCATGCATTACTGCTGACGCTGCACTAATTCGCATGTTAATCTCCTGCTCCCTCTTACACTCACTTGTGAATGAGACCCCGAGTTTTTTGAACTCATTCACTTGGGCAGCAACATACTTCAAACACGATGGGTGTAAACCCCCATTTTTCAGCAGAATACCACACTTCAGACATTCTCTCTAGTGTTGTCTTCATTCCCTCACTTCGGTGTTTTATATTCAGTATCCATTATCTCCCCCTCTTTAGTCCTCCATCATCCTCCTTTCCTTCTGCCTTTCCCCTATGTCCATCTTTTATGGTTTCCATCCATCCCCCCACTCCTCAAAAGACTCCCATGGCCCCCATCTCCAGTCTTATCTCTATCATATTTTACTCCTTTCCCCACCGTGTCCCTTTCTTTCATCATTTCTCCTTCCCTCTGTCATTCCTGCCAGCCTTCCCTCCCCCATCTTTCTCCACCTCTTCCTCTTTGAATCCCTCTCATCTTCCTCTGTCAGACTGACTTCACTCCTCCACTTCCTGTCCTATTCTTCCTAAACATTTTCTTCCCATTCCCTCATCCCTCCCTCCTTCCCTCTTTCTCTCAGCAGGGGTGTGTAACGTTGTCCGGTGGCAGAGAGGATGATTCATGATTGACTGGCAAGGGAGAAGGAGACATATTAATCAAGGGGCGGCAGTAGAGCTCTGCCATAATGCAAATTGAGTGTTAATTGAGTGCTGGATGGCTTTGAATAATGGCTCTGGCTTTTCACTTCAATCAATGCCCATCACAACAATGGGCTGACACCATGCTTTCACAATGTAGCATACATCCCATAATGCTATAATGCTTTTTTCACTTCTTTGTTTTTACAATAACAGTGAAGGGTGGCTGTTTATGCCTTAATATTACAGAGTTGTTGGAGAGAAATCACAGGTTACTGAATAGATTTGGCATTATTCTCAGCATCTGTTTTGACATGAAAGTGTGAAATGAGATTTGAAAATGAGTGCAGTCAAATGGAACTGAATGATGACATATTTATTCAGCATGAGGTTAAATCAAGAGAAATGAGCTGCAACAAGTTTGCGGTTTGTTGCTGAGAAAACTCCGGCTGACTTCTCAATTTCAATGGTGTCTGTTACTAATGAAACTGAACATTTTTGTTACAGCTAAAACTTTAAAGCTGCACTAATTATTTTTATATTACAATGGGTCAAATGACTGTAAAGTAAAAGTGGTCAGCTCTGCAATTTTCCTCGTCTTTAAAGCTTTTTAGCACCTTTCAGCTCATTGTTTTGTTTTTTCCATCCAGCAAACGCATTCATATCAGCCTTGTTTCCAGCCACAACACGCGCACGTCAATTTTTTTGGCATGATCCACTGCCCCCAAGTGGCCTATGAAAGCACCTCATGCTGCTTTATCTGCTTTTCAGTTGCAACTCTGATTCCAAATGAGTTGGGACATGGTGTAAAACATAAAAAAAACAATGTCAAGATTTTTAATCACTTTTGAAATATACTCAGTTGAAAACAGCACAATATATCTAGTGTTTTACCTCATCAGCTTCATTGATTTTTGTAAATATATGCTTATTCTGAATTTGATGCAGCAACACGTTTCAAACAAATTACTACATGGGCTCAGGGACACTTAAAAAATAAATTAAAATAAAGTGAAGTTTCTTTAGATGTTGACTTTGTTCCTCTTTGATCTAGTACAGTAGTATCATATCAGAATCAACTTTATTGGCCAAGTATGCATGCATATACAGGGTATGACTCCGGTTTAAACATACACTATTACTACAATATGAGCTGCCCCAGAGTGGCAAATCTAAATCAATCAATCCAGCTTTAAAATAAAATTAAATGTTCTGTCTCCTGTTTGTTTTTTGGAAATTGCTCAGGAACTCTCCGTCACATTTGGCCACTTGAAGGCACTGAGAGGTTCAGTGTCACCCTCTCCAATTGCAGCTTGAAAGTCTACAAGATATTATAACAGGCTTAAAAATGTACTGTCTTTGAACATGACAGTGACTGCATACGCATTTGCCCAAACACACCAGACATGCATACAAATAAATATTCACTTACTCACTTCACTCCATGTCAACAAACATCTGGTGTATCTCCACCCCATGCCACCCCGTCCCTCACAGGAGACTAATAGACTCATTAGCAGTCTCTCCAAAAGACAACAGAATGCAGGAATTAACCGGGCACCGGTAATTCTATCCAACGATACTCTTTAATTACAATGCATCAGGCTGCTAAATGAGGGCTGCTGAGGGACTCTGTGGGGAAAACAGACCTGAAAACACAGGACTTCACCTGCTGTAGAGAGGTGCTTCATTGCCATTACAGCAGAATCCACAGGATTAAGACAAGCTTGTAGGTGTGAAGAGGTATGCCAGACACTGCTGCCATCAACTGTGTTTGAAAACTGCATTCTGTAACAGAGAAAGTAAGGATATTGTGGTGAAAGTGAGTATGTGGCAGTGCTGATCTTCAAGAGCATTTCTTTACTCAGTTTTAAAAACGAACAGCTCTGTGATGTGTTTCACATGGTGCTGAGGGGAAACAAAGGAAATGAAAGTCAGCAGACACACCTTAAAATGTGAACGACTGACAAATGAGAATTGCAGTGGATCTCAAGTCACAGGTCAATAACAGGGTTGGGAACCCTTACACAGTGCCATGCCATGAGCATCTGCAATCAGATTTTGTGATGGGCTTATGGCGAGAGTGGATTCCATCTGAGGGAAGGCACAGTAAGATGTGTTGTTTGATCTTGATGATGTGATGGAGGTTTGCTTGTTCCCATGAACCACCTGCCACCTGCAGCTCTCTATATAACCAGCGCACTGCACATTGTTTCTTCTTGTACAGTCTTTTGAGTACATGATGTAGCACCAACTAGCACAGTTGGTGCTAACCTCCGTGACAAAAACAATGCATTTCCTGTGGTTGCTTCACAATGAAACCATCCATGTAATTTGCCATTGATAAACTTTTTATGTCAAACAGCACCAGTGATTGCTTTGAATTAGTAGTAACTATACAACGCTTGACTTCTAGTAGTGTATGCACAGGTGTGCTTGTTGATGATGTAATACACAGTCCTGCCAAATGTTTCATACTATTTCACTTATCAATAGGAAGTGGTAACACCAGTATGCTGCGATGTGCCATCAAAGGCAGTGAAGAAGAAGGCTGGAAACAAGTAACAAGAATGTTAACAATGCAGGACTGAAAATGCTTACAAATTCAGCTTTACAAATGTTATATAAGGAAGAGAATTGAGCATATACGTCAGAGCTCAAATACAAACAAAAAATGCAGCACTCACAGTTCAAGCCATTTATTCTGTGCCCAGCATCATTTAGAGGTATTGTGCTTGTATTCGGAGTATATCATCTGTTACGCAAGCAAGCATTCTGTTCTATGTGAGAGAAACTGAAGCAAATATATTTGCCTCTTTTGAAATTATACAATGTGCAATTGGCACAGTGACACTGTGGCAACACTGTCGCCTCACAGCTAGAAAGCCCTGGGTTCGATTCTCGCTGTGGGCGCCGGGGGCGTGTCCTCCACCATGCCTTCAGTGCCTGCTGCTCGAGGAAAGGGGCCTTTCTGTGTGGAGTTTGCATGTTCTCCCAGTGTTCACCTTGGGTATCCTCCATTAAAATATACCCCCACTAAAAACATGCAAGAAGATCACCACCTGACCAATGGTGACAGAAGAAATTGGGTCCCCAGGCGCTGGTTGGATGGCAGCCCACTGCTCCTGGTCTGCCGCGGAGGAAGGCGACCAGGATGGATTAAAGGCAGATGACAAATTTCACCAATTTGCATGGCGTGTGAGAGCATGTATGTAGTTTGTGTGACAAATAAAGGGCATTGTCCCCTGATTCTTCTTCTTCTTCTTCTTCTTCTTCTTCTTCTTCTTCTTCTTCTTTTCTTCTTCTTCTTCTTCTTCTTCTTCTACTTCTTCTTCAATGAGTTGGCATGGCAAACTAAAGAGAGACAGTCACTAAGACAGAGCTGACCATGCTTCTGTAAAGTTTCCTCACCCGGCATCGAGAGCAGGAATATGTCCGCTCTGAGTAATGACAACTGACCAAAAATAAAAAGCCAGATTGCATTAAGACGATGGTGTACTTGAATGCAGCAGGCAGCGAAAGATGAATGCAACATGGTTGTTACGGACTCTGGAAGTAGGACTCAGATGCAGAGATGGTAATCACAGTTTATTTTGAAAAAGTAACAACAAAAGAAGTAACAACTGAGGGAGCTGATAAAACGGGAACGGAGAAGTCAGTCTCTGCTGGAGGACACTCGACAGCTTAGGTAGGATGAAACTCAGGTGCTGGAGAGAACTCGACAGTCACTGGTGGGAAACAAAAGCTCCGCTGAGGGAAAAAGCACACATGCAAACAAAAGAACCAAAAGTGCTGGAGAACCACTCGACAGACACTTAGAACAAAAAACTCCGTAACGGGTTAGCACACAGGCAGGAAAACAAAACTCACAAAATCACAGCGTGCGCGAAGGCAAGACGGCTGGAGAACACAAGGCAGGAACCTGGAGATCAATGCTGAGGCGAGAAACACAAGCAAGGGCAATGTGACCATCTGGCATCAGAGTGTGGGAGAAGCATGCTTAAGAAGGAGAGTCCTGATTAGGGGAGATAGGTGACAGGTGTGTCAGGAGCTGCTCAACCCCTGCAAAGATCAGCCCTGCCCCTGCCTTGTTCCAGCCCTGAAAAAACACACAAAACAGAGTCAGAGCAGATCACCAAACCACGGCCACAACAGTACCCCCCCCCCCCCCCCAAGGGGCGCCACCCTACCAGGTTTACCAGGGAACTCAGCATAGAAGTCACGTAATAACTGGGGATCCAAAATCAGGGAGCGTGAAATCCACGAACGTTCTTCAGGGCCGTACCCCTCCCAGTCGACCAGGTACCTAAAACCACGGCCACGCCTGCGGACATCCAGAATGCGCGAGACGGTAAAGGCAGGATGGCCATCGATGAGGCGGGGGGGTGGTGGTGGAGCGGCCTGAGGATGCAGGGGACTGCCGGTCACTGGCTTGAGAAGGGAGACGTGGAACATAGGATGGATACGCAGGGCGGAGGGAAGCTTCAGGCGGACGGCACTGGGGTTGATTATCCTCTCCACCGTGTATGGACCGATGTATTTGGGAGACATCTTCCTGGAGTCTGTGTGGAGAGGGAGATCCCTGGACGACAACCACACCTGTTGGCCGACTTGGTAATCCGGAGCCGGCGTGCGATGACGGTCTGCGAGCCGCCGGTTACGCTCAGCCGTTCGTTCCAGAGCCGCCCGGGCCTCCTGCCAAACCCGTCTGGCCCGGCGAAACTGCGCCTGGACGGAGGGTACGGCCACATCAGCCTCCTGGGCGGGGAACAAGGGAGGCTGGTAACCCGTCATCACCATAAAAGGTGACAACCCCGTGGCAGAGCTGATCAGGGAGTTGTGCGCATATTCCACCCAAGGAAGATGTGCGGACCAGGAGGCAGGGAGACGGGATGCCACACACCTGAGGGAGGCCTCCAGCGCCTGATTGGCCCGTTCCGTTTGACCGTTTGACTGAGGGTGATACCCTGAGGTGAGGCTGGCTGTTGCTCCCAGCGTTAGACAAAAGGCTTTCCAAACTTGAGAAGTAAACTGGGGTCCCCGATCTGAAACGATATCTAGCGGAATGCCATGAAGGCGGAAAACATGCAGAACCAATAAATTCGCGGTCTCTAAGGCTGAGGGCAATTTGGGGAGGGGGACAAAATGGACAGCCTTAGAGAACCGATCAACTATTGTCAATATAGTGTCGTTACCGTCTGAAGGGGGAAGGCCGGTGACAAAATCCACTGCGATGTGGGACCAGGGGCGTGGTGGGATGGGCAGAGGCTGCAGGAGACCAGCTGGGGCTCGGTGAGACGGTTTGTTCCGGGCGCAGACCGTGCAGGCGGAAACAAAGCCACGTGTGTCGGCTGCCATCGACGGCCACCAGAAGCGTTGTCGGATCAGAGAGAGGGTCCTGTGGGCACCTGGGTGACAAGCAATTCTGGAAGCGTGGCCCCACTGAAGCACTGAAGATCTGACTGCAGGTGGAACAAATAGCCGTCCTGGAGGTGCAACCATCTGGTGCGGGGTGATCCCTTAAAGCGGACCGGACCTCCTGCTCCACCCTCCACCGGACTGCGCCCACTACACAGGAAGGAGCGATGATGGTCTCGGTGCAAGGCTCTTTATCCACCGGGGAAAACTGTCGGGAAAGGGCGTCTGGCTTTTGGTTTTTCGAACCTGGGCGTTAAGTAAGCGAAAAGTTAAATCTGCCTAAAAACAATGACCACCGTGCTTGCCGAGAGTTTTTCGAACCTGGGCGGTAAGTAAGCGAAAAGTTAAATCTGCCTAAAAACAATGACCACCGTGCTTGCCGAGAGTTCAGCCTAGGGGCTGAACGCAGGTATGACAAATTCTTGTGGTCTGTCCACACTATGAATGGCTGAACTGTCCCCTCTAACCAATGCCGCCACTCTTGGAGAGCCAAGACCACCGCCAGTAGCTCCCGGTTCCCCACATCGTAATTTCACTCCGCCGGAGTGAGACGGCGTGAGAAGAAGGCGCAGGGATGGATCTTGTTGTTCGCAGGCAGGCGCTGGGAGAGGACGGCCCCGACCCCCGAATCCGAGGCGTCGAATTCAACCACAAATTGACGGGCTGGATCAGGGTGAATCAGAACAGGTGCGTTAGTGAACATATGTTTTAATCGTTCAAAAGCAGCTTGAGCCTCGGGTGACCATTTAAACTGAATTTTGGTGGAGGTAAGCTGGGTGAGAGGAGCAGCTAAGCGACTGTAATTTCTAATGAACCTGCGATAGAAATTAGCGAAACCTAGAAACCGTTGTAGCTGCTTCCGGGTGGTTGGAACAGGCCACCCTTTAACTGCCTCGACCTTGGCCGGATCTGCTCTGATCTGCCCTTTTTCGACCACATAACCCAAAAAATTTACAGACTTTACATGGAACTCGCATTTTTCAGCTTTGACATATAGTCTGTTTTTCATTAGTCTTTGCAACACATCCCGGACATGACCTACGTGTTCCTCATAGGTGCGAGAAAAAATCAAGATATCTTCTAAATAAACAAACACCACGCGGTTCAGCAGGTCTCTGAGCACATCGTTGACCACGGCTTGGAAGACAGCTGGTGCATTCGTTAGTCCAAACGGCATCACCAAGTATTCAAAGTGGCCTAGGTGCGTGTTGAATGCCGTCTTCCACTCATCCCCCTCCCGAATCCTTACTAAGTGGTAAGCGTTTCTTAAATCTAATTTGGAGAAAATCCCAGCCTCATGGAAAGGACTGAAAGCTGAGTCAATGAGGGGAAGAGGATACTTATTTTTTACCGTAATTTCATTCAGGCCGGTGTAGTCAATACATGGGCGAAGTGTTTTATCTTTCTTTTCTACAAAAAAGAAGCCAGCTCCCACTGGAGATGAGGATGGACGGATTAGGCCGGCCGCCACTGAGTCATTGACGTATTTCTCCATCGCCTCTCTCTCGGGTCTGGTGAGGTTGTACAGCCACTTTGTGGGGAGAGGCGTACCTGGGAGGAGATCTATTGCACAGTCATAAGGGCGGTGTGGCAGGAGAACACACGCCTGTTCTTTGCTAAAAACCTCCTTGAGGTCGTGATACTCACGGGGAACGCCGGTTATGTCCATCTCTTCAGGAGGGCTGTCGGCATCAGGGATCTTAGCGGGGACAGCGGCTTTTAGACAGTGTGTGTGGCAGCCGCTGCTCCAGCTTCGGATGGTGGAGGTGGACCAGTCAATAAGCGGATTGTGTTTCTGCAACCATGGGATTCCCAATATGACAGAGGACATAGGTGAACAGATTACAAACAGTTCTATGTACTCATGGTGATTATTAGAAAGAATTAGGTGGATGGGTTCAGTCTTATGGGTGACCACCTCCAGCAGCTTCCCGTCGACCGCTACCACTTCCTTGGGAGTGGGAAGTGTATTCAGAGGGAGATTGTGAGTTTTTGCAAATTCAAAGTCAATGAAATTATCGTCAGCACCGGAGTCCACTAGCACCTCTAGTGGGAGTGATTGTTGTGAGCCATGTACCATACCTTGAACCGTTAATCTCGAGGAGGAGGAAGAAGAGATTCAGCTCACCAGCGCCCCCCTGCCTGCTGATGAGCCCTTTTGGCACCTCCGGACACTGGGCGAGGAAATGCCCCTTCTGCTCGCAGTACAGGCACAGCTGGTCTCGGCGGCGCCGTTGCCGCTCTGCTGGAGTTAGGCGAGCTCGACCCAGCTGCATGGGCTCCTCCGATGAGCTAGGTTGTGCTTCAGAGGCTGCGGAGGAAAGGACGGGAGCGGGAGGTGCTGATTGCCCCGATCCACCCCGAGGGAAGATTTGTGATCGCGATCCCCAGCGATCATAGCCTCCCCTACGTCTTTCCCTGATTCGATTATCCAGGGAAATTGCTAAATCGATGAGATCATTTAGTGAATTGCACTCGTCTCGAACTGCCAATTCATCTTTGATTTCCCCCGTTAAACCCTTGTAGAAAATCATTTGTAATGCCGGCTCTCCCCACCCACTTTCCGCTGCCAAAATATGAAAATTAATTGCATAGGCGGACACTGACTGATTGCCCTGTCGTAAGTCTAGCAGGCGACTCAGTGCCTCTCTGCCCTTAACAGGGTGGTCGAAAACTCTCTTCATCTCTTCAGAGAAGAGATTATAATTTGTTACCAGCTCAGCATTCTGGTTGGAGACGGCGAGGGACCAAGCTGCCGCTTCTCCGGTCAGTAAGCTCATAACGAAAGCTACTTTGGATTGGTGAGAGGCGTAAGTGGTTGGCTGCTGGCTGAAAACCAGTGAACACTGGTGGAGGAACTGTGCACATGTTCCCAAATCACCTGAGTACCGGGCCGGGATGGGTATGTATGGTTCTCTAGCCTGAAGGGTGGTGTTCACAGAGGGTCGGCAGCTGGCGCAGGAAGCGGAGGGTCGGCGGGTGCCGCGGGAGGCGTGAGCCGGTCTCGGATGTCGCCCAGCTGGCCTCCCAGCTGAGTCACGCTGGTGGTGAGCTGTTGGAGATGCTCCATGACTTGGCGCAGCATGGTCTCATGCTGACCGATCAAGAGCCCCTGGCTGGAGAGGGCTTGTTTCATCCTATCCGTCTCTGCTGAGTCCATTCTTGGCCAGATGGTTCTGTTACGGACTCTGGAAGTAGGACTCAGATGCAGAGATGGTAATCACAGTTTATTTTGAAAAAGTAACAACAAAAGAAGTAACAACTGAGGGAGCCGATAAAACGGGAACGGAGAAGTCAGTCTCTGCTGGAGGACACTCGACAGCTTAGGTAGGATGAAACTCAGGTGCTGGAGAGAACTCGACAGTCACTGGTGGGAAACAAAAGCTCCGCTGAGGGAAAAAGCACACATGCAAACAAAAGAACCAAAAGTGCTGGAGAACCACTCGACAGACACTTAGAACAAAAAACTCCGTAACGGGTTAGCACACAGGCAGGAAAACAAAACTCACAAAATCACAGCGTGCGCGAAGGCAAGACGGCTGGAGAACACAAGGCAGGAACCTGGAGATCAATGCTGAGGCGAGAAACACAAGCAAGAGCAATGTGACCATCTGGCATCAGAGTGTGGGAGAAGCATGCTTAAGAAGGAGTCCTGATTAGGGGAGATAGGTGACAGGTGTGTCAGGAGCTGCTCAACCCCTGCAAAGATCAGCCCTGCCCCTGCCTTGTTCCAGCCCTGAAAAAACACACAAAACAGAGTCAGAGCAGATCACCAAACCACGGCCACAACAATGGTAGAATAATAAAAGAGAAAGAGACATATACAGTAGATATTGCTGAAGGAGAGGATCCATTAATCTTGTCTGCATTTGCTGCAACCTTCACTAATTACACTGAATCTGCTTTGAAAGATGTGACTTTAAACCACTAATCATACCGACAGGACTATGGAAAGGCATCAGCCAAATCACTAATCTGTCCAACCTATTTTTGCTGCATGTTTTCACTCCACTGTCACTGCTTAGTTTTCAAATCAAGTAATCAAACCTGACTTCCCCTGAACGTGCTATAACACTTCAATCAGACTAAAAAACAAAAGGCTAAACGGATGATCATCATTTTGCACTTGTTTACATGGGTTTTTAAAGTGTCACTGTTTTCTGTCACTATGAATATCTAGTATACAGTATGAACTGAAACCATATTCAAAATGTCTGTTTAAGACAGAGACACTTGAATCTTTCTTGCATTTGGTACCCGGTGAAATGTCTCTGAGTCGAGACTGAAACAGGTGTTGAGCACACGGCTGCTGACACGTCTGACTTTATCATAATTAGTTTATTATCAAGCATTCCAGAGACAAGTCCTCAGATCCACTGATTGAAACACTGCGAGGCTGACACTGCATTTTCCACTTCACTACCCCTCTCTCCTTCTCCCTGTCTTTGTCTGTCTTACTATGGCACTCAAAAAAAAAAAAAAAAAAGAATAAAAATAAATAAATAAATGATCCCATATAATTGACAGGATTAAATTAGCACATTAATAACCTCATGTTCCTCATATACTAATTCCATTAATTAACCCAAAATTAGATGTTTAATTTCCTTGTGCTCTAACAATCATAATACCTTATATGCTAATGAAGGAAGAGTGAGAGGTTGGAGGTTAAAGATATACTAGCAGAGCAGAATATCTATGTTAAAGGGAAATATTGATAGAATGGCTATTTTTCAAAAGTGACTTGTTAAACAAGAGCCAGTGCACAGGATTAGGTTTGCACTTAAAACAGGCACTTAATGACCTGGATTGTCCCTTTTAAAGAGTAGTCCATCACTGTTGCTTGTGGTTACAGGTTCAACAGAGCACACTTCTGACCATACACCCAAACATTCAACCAAGGCAGCAAAACACTGCCTGGTGTTCAGTGGTGTTGAGAAGATGTAGGAATTAGAGACAGGATTTGAAAACATATATTATGGCTTCTACCAACGATCAATGCTGTTTTTTATAATAATAATAATAATAATAATAATAATAATAATAATAATAATAATAATAATACATTTTATTTAAAAGCACCTTTCTGGACACTCAAGGACACTTTACAAGATAAAACAAGAACAGTGAAACAACAACAAGAGCTATACACAAATAAGAGCTAAAAACTGGAGAGTGCAATCAGAGAGAGTATGCTTTCTTGAACAGGTGGGTTTTGAGTCTGGATTTGAAGTGGGGAAGAGAGGCAATGTTACGGATGTCCGGTGGCAAAGAGTTCCAGAGCTGGGGAGCAGAGCGGTTGAAAGCTCGGCTCCTCATGGTGCTGAGGCGGGCAGGGAGCACAGTAAGGTGGATGGAGGAGGAGGACCTGAGGGAGCAGGAGGGGGTGGCGACATGGAGGAGATCTGACAGATAGGGTTGTGGATGGCTTTAAATGCACACAGGAGGCATCCTTTCCTGAAAGTAAATAAGTTTGTCTCTGTTGTGTAAGTTAAATGGACTTTTTCAGCCATTCAGACAAAAAACAGCACTTTGTTGAAACAATGCAGGTACCGGTGAGATAATGGTATTAAATGCAGATGTCCAGTATGACAGGATTTTACAATTGTGGAAAGTTACCACAGCAACAATATTATTTGCTGTCTTCTCAGTTGTGAGGAGGAGGATCCTGTGCTGCAGCCCTGTGGCCGTCACAGTGGTCTCAACCCATCGGCTCCAACTGAAGAGATAATTCTTGATGGGTCACTGACATATATTCTTTCATATTTTTTTAAAAGGTTCAATAATTGCCTAAAACACATGGTAACTGTAGGAGTAAATAGTGTATTAGTTAGGTGCTATTTGCAGCAGCAAGATGCTGTATATGGAATTGACTAAAAATAAACTCCAGTGCCGATGTCTATAATAATGAAGCCACTGTCACTGAGTGCAACGGGGTGGCTCGTTTGGATGTTTTATGTAATCTATGGCTCAGAGGAATAATATTTCAGGCTTTGACTACACAGTCAATATCTGTTTGTTGGAAACATTCATGGTTGGTTTTGGTCTTTTCATGCGATTAGTTGACAGTAAAATATAGAATATCACAAATAGCTCTCAACAATATATTGTAGGTGTTAGATCAGGAAATGTCAGAAGAATAATTGTCATATGAGCGTATTTTGCCATTTCTAAGGTAACAGAACTTGTTGTATAATACCACTTGTAGTTATTAGTTACACTTGGACTGGAACTATAATAATGGATCTGTGAATTTAATTAAAAAACAGCATTTGTTTTAGTACCTGAGTGATTTGCAGGTCCAGAATTAGTCTGGTGGAACACAAGTACTGGTGCTGATCCTGCTCGTCAATATTTGGAAGAGAACTGTGCATGTTCACGGATACTGATCATTGTTTCTGGCCATAACATACTGTGAGATCTAGGTCAAAGGGAGAAGCCAAACTTCATCCTTGGTTCTTCTCATGGAAGACCACATCTCTGAATGTTCAAGACCATGTTTTACTACAAACAGCTTGGTGTTAATAATGACCCATCTGCTGTTCATGCTCGTTGCCAAATTTTCCTCAGTAACCCAGAATGTTATTTGCTGAATGAAAAGTATTGGACCATGTGTTGACTTACTTTCTATATATTAGCTATGCATTGGAAAAGTTTGGTAAACATCAAAGTTGCAAACAAAACCAGAAAATGAAGTTTGTTTTCACTTAGCATCAACGAGTACATCTGCTGTTTGGTGATTCTCTGCTGATGTTAATGCTGTAGGGTAGTATTAGCAGTAATTACACTGTCGCTCAGTTACAGATTTAAATTATACCCAATTATAACAGGCCTAGATTTTGTATCATAGCTACTACAAATACCCATCTATCAGTATTTAACTATCAATGTACTGTGAACATCACTGTTAATCTGAATAACAAAAGTGCTGAAAGATATGGCTGAAACCATTTTCATGGTAGCAGTTTCTGTATAATACAATAATATTTTTGCAGTTTGCCCTCACACAAAGAACTGGAGAAAAAAAAAATCTGAAAGAAGAAATTAGTAGTTGCACTTAGATTAGCAAACATATGGGCATGTGACACATCTTTGTTGTGTGTGTGTGTGTGTGTGTGTGTGTGTGTGTGTGTGTGTGTGTGTGTGTGTGTGTGTGTGTGTGGATGTGTTATTCATATTGTGGTGACTCACCTTCCTTATGGAAACAAAGTGCAAGTCCCAATAATGTTGATTATTAAATACTATAGTGAGGACATAAGGGTTAGGGTTAGGCTAGTAGTGGTTATGGTTAGGGTAAGTCTCCAGAAAATGAATGAAAGTCTATGTAGTGTCCCCAAAAGTGTTGACAAACGTGTGTGTGTGTGTGTGTGTGTGTGTGTGTGTGTGTGTGTGTGTGTGTGTAGGTTACCTAAGGTAAGGAGAATTGATTTCTGAGATGCAGCAATAATTACATTCCACGAGAACAAATGGATTTGAGTCAGGACGGCGGGCACTTTGGGCCGGTCAGAATGTGCAGGAAAATGATTCCGAACCATTTCTGGACAGCCATGACAATCAAGGTCACATCTTCAGCGGTGTGAAACCAACAGACGGACTAATAAAGATTTTGTGAGGGTTGAGATTTGCCACATTATTGAAGGAACATGGGAGGTTATGAAACATCTGTTATCTAACCTCTACAGGGACAGCTGCATGATGGGACTAGAGCTCCCCAGAGTTTCAAAGGTTAGCTGACCACATATAATGTCCCGAGGGACGCAACAATGGCTGCAGTGCAAAAAATGTAACATCGAGTTCCACCACATATGAATGTATTTTGAAATGTTATTGCAGCACAGACTGAAATTTTGATTGGAAATACCTCAAATTCTAAAATCTAAATAGTTCCAAGACACATTAGGGAAGTCCTTGACTTCAGGCTGCCGATGTCAAATAGAAAAACTTCTCTCTTCTGACTTGCATTCCCCATTTTTACCCACAGTTCTAAAATTGAAAAAGCGTTTGGAATGGAAATGCTAGCGTGTTGTGTTTAGCCAACCACTGGTGCCAAATTCCAAACTAGTCTGGTTTCAGACCTCTGAATCACCTCCTGCATCAAGGATTTGTCTGGTATTGTTCCCAATAATGGAGGTTTGAGAAACAATCAACTAATCAGTGCCCATTAAAACAACCAGAAGAGTGGAGGAGATCAACACAGTTGACATCCAAACAAACGCTGCAGAAGTTTGCTCTTGGATGCACCTGTGGAAGACAGAATATGATAAATTCCATCTCGGGTGTCCTACCAGTGGAGAAAATGTGATGCAGTGCCGCGAGTGCATCACGACTTTCCCATACCACTCAAAAATGTGGAAAAAAGAACACGTTGTCGGGCTGAATGATCTGTGGTGTGGTGAAATGGAGTTTATCAACCAAACAAGAATGGTTGACCAAACAGTCCCATCTACCCCATAGTATATAATATAAATAAAAAAAAAAGAGACACTCATAAAATTTTGTGGGTTTCACAAATTACGCATTCATCCTTAATACGCTAATAGAAACAAAACACACACACACACACACGGTCTTTAAATAAGAAAATAGTAATGTCATTCAACAGAGAGTACGTTTGATGCAGCATCAAAGGATTTGTATATTGTGATGGACACAAGTGTGGCTTACATTTAAAACTTGCTGCTTCGACAGCATCCATTCCTCTATTTGTCACCATTGGGTGAAGTTATAGTTTTCCCCACAATGTGATTTCCCAATGAGTGCTCACAGTTAACCATGGGCTCCCACAGAAATGGCACCTTTGGGTGAAGCATATAGGGTAAGAAAAGGCGAAACTTATGCAAAACACATGTTTCACAACTTCTGCACATCTAAGTCTCTACTGTGTTATTTCAATGTCAAACTGCTGCCTGTTGCTGGTCATGTCTCCTTGACATAATCCTGTCATGGTTTGAAATTACAATTTCTCACTATTTGTGCATGAAGTACATTATTAGCATTTTTAAAAATCAAGCTCATGTCCCAAAATTTTGAGAGATCATACTCAACAGAAAATAATTTAAGCCTGTTAAGTTTAAAACGAGAGTGGTGTTATAATCTTGTCCTTTTTAGAGTGTTGCTGTGTCCCTGGACAGCTTTCTGGGATTTTGTGTGTTCATGGTAATGTCAGTTAAACCTTCTGAGGGCCCCAGGGTCCATAGGAAGTGTAAGGCAGAGGTACTTGATCGTGTTCTCAAGTTAACTGTAGAGGGCAAATAGTGGAGGAAGGGGTAATTGAAGGCGGTTCATTAGATGCTGATCCAGATCCCCCTAGAGGACCAGAGGAAGGCTGGAGGGAATAGGATTCATGCTGGGCAGAGAATTAGACAGAGGATTTTCTGCAGGCTTTGGCTCCTCTGGATGAGTCCTTCCTCATCATGCACCCGAGATAGGCAGACTCACTTGCTAAGACCACTGTAATACTCACATCATTAGTTGAGGAAAAGACTATTACTAGGGAGAGAGACTTAAATTTCTACCTTGATAAGGAACAAAAAAATTATAGTAGAATTAGAGATCTGTCTGCAGAAATTCTATGCCAAACCCTTTATCCAGACAGTTAAAGATAGACAGTTTTAGGTCACCCCCATCATTGTCTTTCAGCCAATGTGTGGTTTATTATTGTTCTCATAAAATGTCTGACATATTATTACTGTTTTTTGAATTTTTTTTATTTATTTTTTTTATTAACTTTTAGTCTTCAAGTCTTGAAAGGGCAAAAGCCTGCTGTGTTTATATAGGTTATCATTATTATTGGTCTGCAACAGCAGCTCAAATTGCCATAAACTGGAATGAGCTGGAAACATGAAACTCAGAAGGAACTCACAAACAGTAATACGACATCTACCTTTTGGATTTTGACTCAACACCAAAATGGGTATACAGCATCGCAGGACTAAAATACAGCTTTCTATTATTAATGAGCAAGATCTGTCAAAAAACATATCCACCATTCGCCCAAAGACTTTGCACAAAGCGGGGCTATTACTTATTAGTGATTTGACCAATCATCATAAATCTGGTGGCATATCTTCAGGCCATGATTGAGAGTAGCCCTCTCAGAGCATTTTGAACCTGACCCATAGGGGGCACCCCAAATACCAAAAACATGTGCTTCAAAACCTAAAGGACAGAATTTCAGTAATTTCATTGGGGGGCAAATATGAACCAAAATCTGAAGTGTTACATTCATTGATGGCTGTGGCCCTTATTCACATGTTTGCTTACAACTCAAGATTCCTTTGCACAATCCTGATTAAACTCACTGGAGACATCCTGTGGTACCTCATTAACATACACACAGTTCAACTCAAACTGTGCATTTCTGTGTATTTCCTTGTGATAAGGCTTAAAAACAGTAATTGCATTCCTTGTAGATTTCGCACATGGCGTGTCCCACTGCGGTGCTGCATCAAGGCATCTTTGAAGAAACATTCAATCATATAGAGACGCACCACAGTCTTTTTTACACGGTCAGCATCTGCTGTTATGGTAGATTTTCCATGCTCTTATTGTGAGAGGCAAGAATCCTTTAGCAAATGCAGGCCTTAGTTTTTGTCTGTCATTGTGGGTAGCAGTAAACATAAAGCAAGTGCTACTGAGATAAACCTCAAAAATCAATCACATTTATTTATTGTTTTCTAGCAACAAGTGATCTTTATTGAATCCTAGCAGCTGCTTGGAGATTGCTCTTGTTTCATCAAATGCAATATGATTTCAGAGGAGGAGTTATAGCATGTAACTATAATCTCTATCTCGATTAGTGATTAGCTGGTCAACATGGGGCATTTAGCATCTGAAAGGATGGATGTTGTTGGAGGTGAGTTGGTGGAGACCAAACAGTGATTATCAGTGATAATGGGCTAATGTCAGTGCTTGTTGCTTTTTTCCTGAAGTAAAAAAGAATTCATGCAGGTTTATTGTCAAATACAAATCCTATTTCAGTTTGTTACTATTAGTTTCAATTGAGATGTCAGCTGGGATTGGCTCCAGCACCACCCGTGAGGCACAGGATGGATAGTTTCACATGATCTGTATACGAGTTCCATGAATGTCATTAGTATTGGTTTGAGGGGAACCTGTAATGTCCCATAAGGCTATAGATATACTTTTCTTCTCTTTTAAGAATTAAATTCTGCTCATATCATTGTTGTGGAAGACACTTGTTTCCCACTGTGAGACATTTTAACAGGTCTAAGTGGTTGCAGAGCTGTCACTGGCTTGTTCTCAAAGATTAACACACCTGTTTGCTCACACACCAAGAGAATTCCCATTTCCTTGTATCACTATGGCAACAGCCACTGACAGGAAAGGTAGGTGATGGCGAGTGTCCTTATCAACTAATTGAGTTATAACAGCAGACGGCTCCACCATCTGCACCACCCTCTTGTTACACAACATATCCAAGTCGTGTAGGTAAACCACTGAACAGCAGTCATCATCAAACACATCACCTGTTACTATTTTGCCTGTCAGATGGTTTTTTTGAAGCCCTCTGATCGAGTCTTGAGTGGACAGTCAAAGTTGACATTGTTTATGAATGGAGGAAAAAAGGCTTTTTGTCACAGAAAAACTGACTGACTACTCTTCAAATGTATTCCTAAATTTGTCATATCAGTTTGATGTGTTACATACAAAGCTCCACATGGCTTCCCTCATCAGGATCTCAGACTTACTCTTACATCCCCTGACACAATGTATCTGGTTGTTTGAGCTGTTGAATGAGAAGTTGGTGAAGTTGCTTTTTTGTTTGTATTTTGTTTGCAGTTTTGCATGGTCCTATTGGAATATTCTACATTGCATTAGATATGCTTCAACAGAACATTGTTAAAATCAAACAAAATGTTTGTTTTCTCCTGTCATTTGAATAGCTTTGCTTTGTTGTGGTTGTGAATTAATTGGACGGGATGGTTTTAGTACACTGAGCACACGTGCTTTTAATGTACGCTGCTTTTCTGTGACACACACTGAATCTCCTCTGCAATGAAATGTGCAATGTGAGTAAAGTTTTACTTTGATTTTGCTTCTCTGTAATAAGCCATTTGCCTGTTGGTGTAGTGGTACCAGGCAAGGTTTTCTACTGCACCACTTTCTGCTGTAAAGCTGCAATTATGCTTCTTGTCACTGTATGCAAGCAAACATACACAGGTTTTGTTTGATCTACGAATCAGCCTCTGCAACTCACGGTTACCAATAACACCCTCTCTGTAGGTTCTTAAATACATGTATCTCCATAGAAGCATAACTCCAGCTTCAGATCTTACCTGTCAACATTGGGATTTGAAAATAAGAGAAATATTCCGGCGCCTGGACTTGGACCGTCCCACCAACCTTAGCACCACCCACACCACCCTTACATTTAGACAAGAGTACACACAGTGAATCCTAAAATCACCACTAGACAACCACTTGCTTTAAAATATGAGAGCAACAAGGATTGAGTTAACCAGTTCCTACATTAAATAAGTGACTACAGTCAGGTGATCAGAATCAGATACCTGGTTGAAAGTGAAATGCTGTGAACATCCCTGCATGATATCAATGGAAACACAAAACGGCACATCGCTTACATATTATGCTGCCGTTGTAATTGCCACACCAGTGACTTTAATTACTCCTCTCCTCTCACATGTTTGATTGACATGTTTGTTGCACTTGTTTAGGCAGGACAATATTACACTCTTAGTTTTACATGGAGTCTGGTGACATCAGGATTCTAAGCATAGCTCCACCCACGTTCACCCAGAGCATAGCTCCAATCAGCTTCAAAACTCCCATGGGCATGTGGGTTCAGGGACTTTAAGGGAAAAAAAACAAAACAAAACACATGCAAATGTATTATTATTCCTGACATGACTGCATATGATATTCGCTTCAGTATTAAAAAAAATATTTGAAAAAATCCAACTCTAAAAGCCTCATGTCCTTAAGACACAAAGTTACAGCAAGAGAGGAGAAAAAAAAAAAAACAAAAACGTGAAATGACAGAGGCTCCAAGAAAAAGCATAGAGACTTGGCCTGTCAATTTGTTGACATTAGCTGGGTATTACTAGACAGCATGCCTCATTCCAGCATCGTACAGGAGAATTTCAGGGTTCCTGGCTCCATATTCTGCAATAATCAATGCTGCTATTTTGTGTGGGAGATGTGACATTGTCTGCTCGAGGCGCTGAAACCCAGCCTGCGTCTCCTCTCCCGCTATGCTTCATGGTCTCATGCTGCGATGCTTCTCAGCTGGGCTTTTCAGCATCAAAATCCCATCATTTCTACCTAATCCTCATTCAGTCAGCAACTGCTGCTCTTTGCAAAAGGCAAATGGAATCAGCTGCAGCCATCTCTCCTAGCCTCTAACCACACCCCCGTTCATTATGAATCTATTACAAAGGGTTATGCACTAATGACATTTACGAAAGAACTGAATCAGATGTTCACACACCGATAAGTAATATAAAGTAGTGCAAACAGATGCAAAAAGTGAATGGAGAGAAATACTGTCATGGCAGCACAATAACTCAAAAAGCAAAGCAACACCAGCATGTATAACATCCAGATTTGCTTTTGCTGTTTTCTTTCTTTCTTTCTTTCTTTCTTTCTTTCTTTCTTTCTTTCTTTCTTTAAAGAAAGGGTATTTTTCTATGCAGTTGAGTAACAGCAGCTGCAAGCATATAGGCGTGAAAGCTCCACTTGCAAGCTGCTCTTATCACACTGCTGTTCCATTCCACTATCCTCAGATCAGAATCGCTCTCCAGAATTTAGCATGCTTTTATAGTCCTGTTATAGGCTTTATCCTTCCTTGTCCTTTACTGTGTTCTTCCCTTCTTTTCTTCTTTTTCTCTTATCCCCCACTTCTCAGTTTTCCTTCTCTGACTAGCTTTGCTCGTTTTTTTCTCCCTTTCTCTTCTCTGCTCTGCTTTCAATAGATCTCTCAAGTCCTCTGTGGCTTTTTTCCCCTCTTTTCTGACCCATGTATGTGAAGAGGAACGTATATGCTTTCTATGACCTGGTTGGTTCAAGGCAGAGTATACAGCCTAGCAGAAGCAAAGCAATTTATTTATCTCTCTGCCTGGCTTGACCCCTTTTTGTGGAAAGCAGATTGCCTCTAAAAGTGTATTTTCAGGGCAAATCTAAGGTCCTGTTTCGTGCACAGGTAGATATGCCATTTCCTCCCCATCAATGCCATGTCAAGGTGTTAGGTTGACAACCCCCACAGGTTTTTCTCTCGCAAATACAGAGGGCTTTGAGAAATGTATTTTGGCCGTGGGCTTAGTGCTAACGAGAACAGCAGCCAGTGCGTGATCCATAGTGAACCTGTGCAAATCCAAAATGGGTCCTTCATTTTCCTTGTGCATCCAAATGATTAGAAAATGTCAGGTTTGGGGTGCTGTGAGAGCAGATGATTCACTGTCCACAGCCCAGGCTGCTTGGATCAGCGGCAGCCATTTCGTGGCTTTTTATTCTATACATTGTGCTTGTTTTCTGGTTGAATGGCTCTGGGGAATAGAAGGAAGGAGTCATTGGTGGTGATCAGTTAGACATTTAGGCTTTCTTGCTCAACAAGACTAGGCGAGCCTGGTCAGAGTGGATTGCTGCTTCACTCAGCCATCTTGTTTTGACTCTGCAGTCAGTTGGTACTGTCGGTTTTAGTATTGACCAGCCTATAGTTGAGGTATAGGTTTGACTGAGCCATTGTAAGTGAATCTATGTGTGTCTGAACCACAGCAGTTGTGGTTAAGTGACAGATCAACAGTGACTACGTTTACATGCAGTCAGTGTTTGGGTTATGGTCAATATTCCTGTTTCTGAAACATTCAGAGTAACCTGTTAACATGTGTGAGCAAACAGGGTTATTCCTGTATACATGGTAATTGTAATCAATTGGGATATCCCGATCAAAACGGCGATGCACGGACAACGTGTTGATGCACGGACAACGTGTCGACGCACGGAGAACGTCATGACGCAATGCGCGTCATTTCAGTCGCCTTCGTTTGTGCTTTGGTGCTGGTACTGACCCACCACCAGTACTTGACACTATTCTGTCTCACTTTATTCATTAATAGAAGGCGAGATTGTGAAGATATAGGAAATGAAGCTGGAGCTGTGCCATCCATATCCATGCTACGGTTATTGATGTTTACATGGCCGTGTGCAACTGGGTTATTGCTGATATTCCGGTTACGAAAGGGTTACTTGACTGCATGTAAATGCAGTGATAGTTGTTATGAAGGTTTCCACAACAAATTCTTGTTAGCCATAAGGCTATATGGCCATAAGGGGCCATTCAGTAGTGTCATGTCTAGTTTCATACCTGGTGCCCAGGTGCGCCACATTTAAGTGTTGTCATGCACATTTCAATAATGTGTGTCAACAAGAACTGTAAAGCCCTCAGTTTGCTTCTCACAAACTAGATCATATGGTGTGTTGTCCAACCGTGTCTGAGGGTCAGTGTTTTGACCTGCTTTCTGCTTTCTTAGCCTCCTTTTGGTCGTCGTCAGTGTGATTGCCGAAGTGCCTGTGTGCAATAGTTCCAAAAATTGCACCCCCTCATTTCCACCATTGGAAATGGGTGTTTAGATGCCATTGTGCAGCACTTTATTAGCTTTAAAGGATACGGCTAACAATATTCTATACCTTTTTCATTCTTAACAAATGAAATGATCAGAAGCAACAATATGCTAGTATGTCTTGCAGTAGGTTCCAATGTCCCTACGCTGTAGCTCTGGCTCTCAGCCTAAAGCTTTCATTCATGCCAAAGACATGCATCTGTAACAATTCATGGAGATGTATAAAAATGAAATAAATAATAATGAGAAAAAAAATTAGATGTGGGGCAATATTGGAGCTCTATAGCACATATGAATAAGGTGTAGCAGGTGTTAGACACACACAATACTATAGGATTGGATTCATTATAGAATATCACCAGATATCCATGAAGATGGAATCATTCCTCTCAAATGCACTGCTTCCTCAGTTCAGCAGACCACTGACTCCAGTTTATGTTTCTATCACTTATGATGGAGTGTTTAGTCAATATATTGCATTAATTAATGATTTTTTTTTATCATGGGTGGAAAGATAATAATAACATATATTTACAGCATGAGGGCAAACCCAGTATAATGTCACACCACATTGATTACCAAACATCTATTAACCACAATGCTCCTCCATCCATCCATCCATTATCTATACCGCCTATCCCTTTCGGGGTTGCAGGGGGCTGGAGCCTATCCCAGCTACAATGGGCGAGAGGCGGGGTACACCCTGAGCCGGTCGCCAGCCGATTGCAGGGCCACATGCAAAGACAGACAAACATTCACACTCACACCTACGGACAATTTAGAGTCACCAATTAACCTAATGAGCATGTTTTTGGTCTGTGGGAGGAAGCCGGAGTACCCAGAGAGAACCCACGCATGCACGGGAAGAACATGCAAACTTCACACAGAAAGGCCCCGCCTGACCCGGGGATCGAACCGGCAACCTTCTTGCTGTGAGGCACGCGCACTACCTGCTGCGCCACCGTGCAGCCCACAATACTCCTCATTATCTTACAAATTACACAGAAAATAATGATGATAGTGTGATAATGTGTAAATAATCCTGTTGTGTCTGTAAATTGTTCACTTTATTAACAAGAAGTAATCATATTGAGCAACATGTAATTTCTCTGTCTGCTTATGCTCTTAAACTGTGTGGAAAGTATAAGGTTTTATTAAATCTCCAACAGGCAAAAAAAAAAAAAAAAAAAAACAATAGTGGATTTTTATCATTGACATATGCTGTTCAGCTCAGGCCAGTCAGTCCCACCTGAGTTCAATGGCTCCGTGCTCACCTGGACACATGAATCAAACTAAAGTCTTAGATCACAGTGAGTAAACCCATCAGCATGGTGCATGATACGTTCACTGGTCAATAAAAATGCTGTAATTACAAGCTCTATTATATATTAAAAGTTCTTTCATTAATCTTGCACTGAGGATAAACAGTTAGTTCACATACCTTCACCATTCGACGGAGGTGACAGTGAATTCTTCTCCTGTGTTTGCTGCTCAGTATCCACTGTGGGACACCAGATGGCAAACCTGAAGGTTGTAGCTCCTCTTTTGTACCTGCATGCATTATTCAAAGCCCATTTATCACAGGAAAAATCCCAGTGTAGCCACATTAAACATCCGCTGGCTCGTTTGTTTATGCCTTATTTATGCCTTCAAAATACAGAGCAAGGTTCGATACTTGTACAATTAGTGACCTTTATTTAACCCTGTGTGAATCTACCTGTATTATTTAGCAGCCATCATTTTATTATGTCACTTTATTATGCTACATGCTGTCTTAGAGGGGAATACATAAATAAGGAATGCCTGTCATCCACCTCTGTACATACTGTTCACCATAATGCACTGCACAACATTCTTATGGGGCTGCTAGTGATTTATCTCATTGTGATGGACAGCACTGTTGTCTCAACTGCATACATATAAACCTAACTGGGGTTGAATGGGTTTCAATAAGTTGCCTTTATCAAGCTCTTTGCTCATTGCTCTTTGTTAAGATAATGATCAATTCCAGTATTATTTTCGAGGTTCAGAACATTTTAAATGGTTTCATGGTGACACCGAGCTTCATAGGGTATCTAAATCTCGAGGGGATGATGTCCTTGCACGAGCAGATGTAATTACGTTTGCACCACATTGACTTTTTTAATCCTTTGTCGCCTGCTCTCCGCTCAGCATTCTGTTGCGCAAGGGAGTGTTGAATTTATCAGGGTTAAGCAAGGTCCAGACCCACTTTGATTTACTTAGGTGTACACACACACACACACGCACACACACACACACACACACACACACCTCCTTTAAGGCCTTGGTGGTGAAGATGGGGTCATGATCTGTGTGGATAGCCTGCAGGATCTCCAGAGGGCCCTGATTTCACAGTGGATGAAGAGAAACAATACTGTAGATGTACAAGGTTTCAATCCTGCATTGGAATGAGATGCTCCTTTCTTTTTGTATACGTCAGCACTGAGAATGCTGTCTTGCTGAATGCGTGACCCCATTGAACTATGTGTCTTATATAACATGAAGTAAGTGTTAAAGACCTCATATATCTATATGTAATACACATGGCTATGTTGTCATCCCAATTTGATTCTGTATCCAACAAAAATTCAAATCTGTTATATAAATAACATAAATATATATAACATAAATATTAAATCTCCAAAGACAGACAGTTTTAAAGCAAGGTACACAAGATTGAGTGTGTTTTGTAAATCCTTGATTTCATAATTTTACTCATCATTAGAATGCTGTGAGAAATTAACAATATTTTTCACACTGGTGGAAAGTGCATGTAATTAGTGTACCACTTAAAGGGAGACTGACTAGTAATACTCCCTATCAATCATCACTGATGACTCACTGGAAGTTTCTGGTGGTGTCACTATATCAGTTTAGAAAGAAAGATGTAATGTTAGATTTACACAAACGTATGTAATCAAATTAGCCACGCCTACAGCCATTACAACATTAAAACACAAGCTTTCAGGCAGGGACGGAAAGAGCACTGGAATATTATACACAAGTAAAAGTACTGTTACCTTTATGATATTTTACTCAGGTAGAAGTAAAAGTCATTGTGTAAAAAATGTACATAGTTTTTACTGTAAATACATACACAAACATGAAAGCACACAAGCTGAGAGAGGATCTAGGTGAGTTTTATAGTCTATAGAGTGCTTATGATGAAAGGCACCACAGTCCAGGGGATATCTGCCTTTTTTGATAGAACCAAAATGATTGCCAGTGTTATGGTTTCAGATCATTTTTGTTCAAACACTGTTTCTTGGTATTATGAGCATAAGATGATTTTCAGGAAAAAGGTTTATTCTCTGGGGGAAACACATCTAACACATCTTTGCTGCTTTGCATCAAATTAAGAGCTTGAATAACTTCTTGGCATGTTATACTAGCTTCAGTGCTAATTTGGGCATCTAGGTCAAGAGTCTGAATGTTTATTTTGTCAAGGAAGGCATGAACCTCAGAGGTATCTCCAGTGGCATCCACAGTATGAAGATTTTTGTTGGAATTCTTTGAAATGGACATTAATAGTTTATCAAGTGCCACATGGATCTCTGGAATAGTTCTGCTAGCCGCTGCTTGTATAAGTTGGTTGAATAGCATAAAATGTATGTCTTGATTTAAATGGAAGCTGTTCAGCATGTCTAATTGGCAGGTTGTCAATTACAGCCCTAGTCATATATAATTCAGATGAAGCGTGGAAAATGTCTGTTTCTGTTTTCTGAGCAGAAAGTTTTTAAAGATGTTTTGTACATTTTCTCTTGTCATAAGCTTTGGAGAATTCCCAGGTTGTAGTGTATAACATACCCGGGTTGAGTTAATATCTAGGTAAGTCAATTTGATCATTTGTAAACATAAATTTATGACTGAACAGCAACAGAGAGTCGAGTCACTAAGTCGTGCTGCAGTGCTAAACTATTGGGTAAATGCATATCTGACTGACCTGGGCAATGGTCAGAAGTGACAGTGCTGTGATACTGGCAGTTTGACCATATGTTTCTGTGCCTCTTGGGTGAACCTGTGCTCAGCAGAGTTGTTGCTCTTTCCTCCGTGTGATATACTAAAATCTGTGTGGAATATTTTCTAAAAAGCACTACTTTGACTGATGTTGCTCTCCATCAAGTATGCTTAAGCCTCCTTCCATTTGGTGAGTTAGGCTACTCCATCCCTCTCACCTTCATCCATCTTCTTTTATTCCTTGTTCTAACTTCTCATCGCTACATGCTTGAGCTAATGTTCTATGTACTGTCACCTGCTGCACCAGAGAGGAGTTTAGCAAACACATCAAATCAGCCTGGAGGTTAGACCTCCCATCGACATTACAAGTTTAGAAATTTACAAGAGATTTACAAGAAAAAATTAAATGGGAGTTTACCAGGAGTGAAGGGTAAATTACAAGAGAATCCCAGGGAAAAAGGAGTGCTCACAGGTCTGACACACAGACCTCTTTAGCTGTTACAGTTCCTCGTGCCTGATCTGCTGCTGCTTCTCTTGGGGTCACTCCTCCTTCGCAGCTGCTCTCTGTTGATGGACTGTCTCTGGGCTTGCCACAGGGCAGGCTGCAGCCTGGCTGCCCCCTCCACAAGCACTTATTTGCCTTCTTCTCAGGTGGGCTGGACCTGGCCTGTCCACTCTGCCTAGCACAGTGACAGCTTGTAATCTGCTTATTCAGCACCACTGTTGGCTGTTTGTTTTACAAACCAACTGCAAGTTAAACACAGACACAACCAGAGAATCCTATGTGCTCGACTCAGACATAGTCCTTCAGAATGAGCCTTTCCCATAACTCTACACTCTGATTAACAGTAATGTTCAATTTGACATGTGGAAGTGGGTGTGGTTTCATCTAAACTGGGTAGGAAAAACTATGTGTCCAGTCCTGGCTATAGTATGCATTTGAAGTCACCTCCCACAACCACATGGTGTGTTTGGAGATCTGGTCTTTTGGTTATAAAATGGGTGAGAAAATGTGGTGTCCCAGTTTGAACCATACACATCAGCTAAAAAGAATTATGAGCCAAAAATGTATCTGCTGTTATTATCAGCAATAACTGGGATTGTAGTAGAAGGGATTCCCTTGTTGATCAGTATGGCTGCTCCTCTGGATCTAACCAGTATTTGGAACACAATATCTGTCCAATCCAGCCTCTCTCAAGTTTAGTGGTTTCATTTATGTGGAGGTTGGTCTCTTGTAGAAAAATCATTTCTAATTTTAGGTGTGCAAACACACAGCTGCATTGGAAGGTGGATCTCTTTAACATTCCAGTTGGTGAGCCAAATAGAGCCTAAAGTACTGGAACGAGGTGACGCCATACTATATTAAAATCTGTTTAATGAGATCATCTGATTCAGATCTGAACAATTTATTCTCCATCTTCAGTCATTTCAAAATTAAAAACTGCACTGAAAAACAGTAAAAAGAGGAACTAGAAAGGGACAAAAAAGGTCCTAAATCCCAATGCAGCTCTTCCCCCAAATGGAAGATCACTCTATTGTGCTTTAAACTAACAAAGTAAATACACTTGAAAAGTGCTTACATTAACATCAGGGAAACAGCAAAACTAAGGCCTTCAGAACATGTCAGACTATCAAGGCACAGAAGGTAGTATTAGTCAAAATAGTATTTAGACTAATAGTTTGGGCTTCTTCTGGGTCCAGGAAAAACTTCTCCACTCTGTAATAGGTGGATGGGAGATGTCAAACCAGACTACTGTGAATCATCTGAGCTGCTGTCTTATGCTAATGAAGGCTGCCTGGGCCTTGGCCACCCGTGGGGTGTGGTCAGGTTAGACTGAGATGGTCAAGCCATTCATCTTAATCCTCTGCAATCAGCGTAAAAATGACAGCATGCTATAATGGACCTGGGCTGCTGTCCTGGCTTTGGCACTGACTCTAATGAGCTGTGGGACCGAAAGTTGAATGCTGCCTGCAACAGGCCTGTAACTAAAGGTGGGGTACAACTATTGAGGTCCTCTGGTACTCGCAAGATCCTCATGTTATTCCTCCTGAATCCTATATATCCTATTGAGTCCTGAATCTGGACTCTACATCTTCGGTGTGGATATGGCAGTTTGAGGTCATTTGGTGGTCTTGTGTGCCATGACATACCATGGATGTTAATGTAATACCTTAATAACACTATGACACTGGGTAAACTTTGAGTACAATGCCTTTCATTCTGTAACTGTTTGTTCTGCAGAGCAAACAGACGCACTTTGTACCACAGGCAGCAGGCATTATTAAGCCATACAAATTAAATAGCCTGACACTGTTACACAAACAATATGTTGCTAGGCAACACAGTGGTTGCCCACATTCTCCTCTAGAGAGAGTTAAAGTAATCAGCTTGTTATTGTTCTCACCTGTCTGGACATCATTCTGTGAGTCCTCCACAGTCTGCTTTCGTTTCAACACGTCCGTTCTCAGTACATCATAGACAGTCCACTCAGCCTCACTGTCCCACTGCGCTTTCAAAAAAGCTGAATGACCTGTATTGTCAACTGTGTAAGGCATTGACACAGACAGCAGAACGTTTTCACCCACCCAAGTGCAGGTAGAAGTTCTTAAGTGAGCGCGGAAGTCACCGCAGGGGATCCACAGTGAACATTTTTGCTTTCAGCATGTTAACCAGTCCCAGCATGCACCTGTTGATCATACAACATCTTGGGTGGGTTTGATTTAGGTCGCTTAGCAAGCTGGCCAAGTGGGGCATTGATCAGACATTAATGAAAGTAGATGCAACCTTTTTTAAGGCTACATAATCCAGAATACAGTGCATATATAATGCTCAGTGACAACAAGCCCCAGCTCAGTTGCAGCTGCAGCCCTCATACCTCTCTGACACTCACACTGAACTGTGAACGTAAACATTCAGAACATGGACCAGTCTCCTCTGGACGTGGAGCTCTGCTGCAGCTGCTGATTTAAAACATTTTCCATTGTCACACAGTTCATCAGGACTTTTTCATGTGACTTTTGTTTTTGCTCTAAAAAAGATGCAACCTGAAATGTAGACAACTACAACACAAAAAATACATAAAGTAAAAATAAAATGCCCTATTTTTAGATATACTCAAAAAATACAAGCAAACAAAATACAACTTTACTACAGTAACTTATTGTAACTTATTGCTTCTAGCCCTGTTTACATGTTGTATCATGCATCAGTAATAAGAATCCAATTTTGTAAAATGCAGTGCATTGCATAACACTTTGACATGGGCAATCTGCACAATAACTTCTTAAAAAATAATAATGCTAAATGCTACATTAAACAATACACTCGTACTGACAATGGATCAAATGACTAATATGAAAGAGAAGAGTTCAGCTCAGCTGTGTGAATCATCCTTGAGCCTCAATGGTTTTGTTTTCCAGCTTTACTCATGTAGTCCCCTTGTTCTTTACCTCATTTTCAGTCACACACACCTGCTGTACACTACTTGCTCAGCAGGCAGAGAATGTTGGAGACATAGTGGGACATTTTGCAGCTAAATCGCCAGCAACATCTTTTCATTTTACATAGCATGGACCAGGTTTCCTTTGTACAATATAACTGTGCCCTTTTAACCAATGCACAAATCAATTGTATGAATCTTATTGTACTTCTGCGGTATTCTGGAGAGAGGAGCTTTCTCCTCTGCCAACT
Organism: Chaetodon trifascialis; assembly: GCF_039877785.1. NCBI lineage: Eukaryota > Metazoa > Chordata > Actinopteri > Chaetodontiformes > Chaetodontidae > Chaetodon > Chaetodon trifascialis. The sequence continues at coordinate 26,637,316 of NC_092059.1, read as the reverse complement.
ATTGGTCTTCACTGGCATTAAACAGTGTTTGTTCCAATTACCACCAAGATGAATTGTGGACCATCCAATCAATGGCTCACAGAGGATTTCTGCTGCTATGATAAAAAGGGTGAGATTAAGGGCTTAAGGTATTTCTCAAACTCATCTGTCATATAGAAAACCTGAGGGATGATGGGAGATAGGCAAACAGGAAGTGAGGCCATAAGGCCACAGTGGTCTTAATTACCTCACAGAGACATGATGGCGGGCTAAACAAAGTACTGAAGATGTGAAATGACTAATATGAAAGACTAATATGACATGATTTGACCCCCTGGATTGATCAGTTTGACATCCCAGTGTGGTTGTGGTTTTATTGATTGAATCAGCAGTACATTAGCTATGCCACTTACATGCACATAATGACATGCACATTATCACCACACATAAACTGGATGATGCTGATGATCAGTGGCATTGCGTGCATTCATTAATCTGACTGGCATTTCCTCTGACCAGATTCTAAATAGCCGCTTAATTGAATATAAGGATAATGTACAAAGATGAGTGTTTATCATTCCCACGTTAATTACACTGAAACAGCTAATTAACTGAACAACCGTGTTGCTACGTGAAACAAAGTACTAACACTCACTTCCCTCAAACATATATTAATTTGTTCATCAATTTAAATGGATTTTTCATGTTGTGTCATATTTTGTTTCCTTGTTGCTGCCTAATAGTTTATTATGGGCAAACAATAAAGCATAGAAGGGAGGAAGTGAACTTCCCTGCACTATAATTTAATTTGCTGTATTTGGTTTTCTAAAGTCAGTGATAAATCACAGCGTCCAGGCCAAATTTATCACACTCACAGTGAGGTTGATTATTTCATTATGGAGTTTCCAAAGGAAGAAGTCCTCAGTCAAATGTGCTTTTGCCATCCTGTTTACCACCAACCAACACACAAATAATCCACCTTCTCCACATGTCTGTCGCCTCTCATTTCTCGACCCCACTATCACTCTCCTTCCTCTCCTCTTCCTCCTGTCCTCTAGGGATCCAGCACATATATAAATATGTACAGTTTTGTCACAGTTAATTAAGGCCATGGAGAATTAATGACAATAATGTGAAAAGAGAGATTTTCTTTGTTGTTATGATGATTCTGTCCCAGGCCATCTTCCTCAGTGGTCAACCCCTGCATTGATGAAAAACAGTCATGAAACTGAGACAGAAACAGACACAAAAACATGCATTGACAAAAAGCCCAGAACACTGTGCAACATTGCATGTAGTCTCATTTGGAACTGACTTGTGACGGTATAATTGGAGGGTCTAGGGAGGGACCAGCATGGTGTTTTTTATCAGAGGTGAGAAAGTTAATGATATTTCTGACTGAAATACAATTAAATCTGCCCCTAAGTAGACTTTAAACAGAAAGTGTGCTTGAAACTCCTTGGAAACTTAATGAGTTGTGGATCTAGACAAACTCTAAAAGTGTGAGGACGTCTGGACTTTTGGATTCAATCTGTCTCCTTTCATTATTTTTATCATGGCTTGCTAAAGCTCACACTTATTTGTCTGCATTCAGAGAGAAAAACAAAACAAAACAAAACAAAACATTTATTCTTTTTCTGCACACTATCATTAATTTTGAGGAGCAAATGCACAGCAACTGCAAGGTTCATCTGTCATAGTAATATTGCTTTTATTAATCAAATACAGTCCAATAAAAAGCAGGCAAGCAGTGCGTAGAAAAGTTTCATATGAGATATTAATACTGATGGAGTTTGATAGTGTCCATGTGTGTGGTCACTGAACTGACTTTGCCTCGTGGAGATGGTGCTCTCCCAAGAGCACAGTGATAAAACACTGATTAAGACAGATAAGCCATTTGATTAGTCAGTCAGTGAGATTGACATACAGAAAAACATAACGTCAGTCAGTCAGTCAGTCAGTCAGTCAGTCAGTCAGTCAGTCAGTCAGAGAGATCTAAAGCCAGTCAGTCAGATGGATGTGTACAAAGTCAGTCAGTGGGTCAAGTCAGTGAGACAGATGGAGATGAAGAGATCAAAGTGGGTGAACTAGATGGAGCAGCAGTCCAGATGGCCATGGAGACAGATCCCAGCCCAAGTTAACAGTGGCCCAGCCAACACATTACCAGACAGAGCCGTCTCACCAGCAGCCAACTGCCCCGCAGCTCAGCAGGCTGGCTGCAGATGCCAGCTCTTTCCTGTCTGGGAAATGGGTCAGACCAACACAATCATGGTCAGAGACTGATGCTGCTTGGATCTCCCACACATGATGTGTTTATTGTTAGACTGATAGAAACTGATAGCGTAGATGCACGCGTGTAATATAATTACACATGTTCTGCAGCAGTCAGTTACATGCAATATTTCACTGCAACAATAATGTAAAGTCAGCATTCTGTTTTATCCATGACAAAGCTGTGTCATGTATGGTTTTAATGTAGAGACAAAGCTTTTGGCTCTGAGTGTTCTTATGGAAAGGTACAAACACAGAGCTTTGATTGTTCATGAAATGTTATGCATACAGGTATTTATGCAACTTTTCAAGTAGCTAGAAAACATCTAGAAAAAGGGGGATTATAAATAAATGCAATTATGAAATTTTGAAAATACAAATGAACAGAGAGTGATAATACCTCTTGCATTTGATGGACTCAGCTTTGCTCTCTCCATCTCTCTATTTTTTTTTTATTTTTTATCAAGAACAGACAAATTGAACTGCAGACTGAACTCTATTTTTATGGATATTTAAGAATAGAAATAGAATGTCTCGAACTACTTTAAATGCAGTAAATGAATGAAATGTGAGGGGAAAAAAAAAAAAAAAAAGGTTTCCCCCCATGAATGAAAAGTTGAAATTAAAAGCCATAACACATATCCTTGCCTGATTCAAGACACTCTGGGTTTTTGCTGCTACAGCCTGACTTGTTCTGTTCTGATTTGACAGTACCTCATGGCAGCTAATGATGCTGGAGTGCTAATATTGACATGCCTGTTGTTTCTCTCTTGTGGTCATATTCTACTCTACCTAAAATGATGTCTTTAAAGCAACTGGCTAAAGCGAATCTTGGACGCTAAATAGAAATTCAGTGTACTGTTATTTTGCAATTGACACTTGTGGCCACTGTTAGTCATACATAGTCCCACTTTATGAAGCAATGTGCAACTCTTTTGAAAGTGCTCCATGTTTTGCCTGTCCTGTCATTTTGGTAATGCTGGGTAAACTTTTGTCCATCTGTTCATTAAGATCCTCAAATTAAAAGACATAATAATGCAGTTGAGAGTCCACTGCAGTGCTTCCAGTTGAACAGACGGGAAGAGTCATGCTGTCCAGAAGAACTGACATCCGACAATAGAGAGTTATTGGTCAGAATGTTGTTTCAGATGATTTCATTAGTATTGGATTCAGTGGGCAGTGTTAGCGCCATACAGTTTAAATGTTGATTCATAGAATTTCATTTGTTCTGGTTTCAGTGGGCAGTTTAGAGTTATTTGATACAGATGCAGTATCAGAGAATTTCATTAGGATCGGTTTCAGTGGAGAGTTTGCTGTGGTGTAAGTGCTGCTTCAGAGGCCTTTCCACTCTGCCAAGACACAAGTGTGGGAGAAATGCTGATCTAAAGCCTGCATTCAAAGAAAGTTTTTAGAAGAATTCATGAGTCTGGCCTTTCAGATCCTGTAACGAGTGACTGTAGATGCACAGTGCTTGATCCTCAAAACTTGTTAAGCATCCTAGCATCCCACATCTCTCTGAACCGCCAGCTCAAATCCTCCCCTCTCCCACTCATTCTCTGACTCTGTTCATTTAATCAACCAGAGCCTCATATTTTTTTCCAAAACCCTGATACTCACACTGATCACTTCATCTTCCTCAAACTGTCTGAAGACAAAACTCTCCAAAGTGAGGACTTGTCAGTTGTCACTTCTCTAAGAGGGTAGTTTAGAGCTCAAGGCCATTCTGGTGGGAAAGAACAAGGATTTTATGTTGAAAAGTGAACTGTTGAACTGCCTACAACACAATAGTTAGTGCTGATTGAAAAGAAGAATTTTCATTTGTATATGACTGAGAGCTGTCCTTAAGAAATCAGGACTTTGTAGCAGTGATTGTCTTGTGGAAAGCCAGTTTGTTTTTCAAATTAAGGCAAAGATAAAATCTAGACACCCAACAATGAGAGTTATAGTGTTTATAATATAGATGTATTAGTGTCTGGGGAACACTCCAGTTTGTGAAGTAATGCTTTGAAGCTATGTCCTCATAGATTAGGTTAGATTAGACTAGATTACATTAGATTAAATTAACTTTTTTTTTGTTAAAGGTATGTTCTGAACATAAATGCATGGAACACACAGACACAATGAGAACCTTTAGATGCAGCCACAACACATTACAAATGAAATCAGATATAATTGCTTTTCTTTGCAAACTGCGTTTGGATTTTTAACCTACTGTAATTAAAAAAAAAAAAAAAAGTGTGGATTGATCAATTAGTGGATCATGCTCTAAATCTGTTTGTATTTGGTCTTTTCTCATTTAACCATTAAATGATAGTTATGGGAGGGGGACCCCCTGATACTTATTATATTACTCCCATATCAGTTTCAAAACCCACTCCTACATTTGGTGCTATAGACAAGTCCACACCCCAAACAATGGCCAGATCTTCCAGGATCACCGGTGGCCAGCTAAGCCACTGTCTGAGCTAAGCTGAAGGAAAATATTGGCACTGCTCCTAGCCAGCAAACGTTTGCTTGTAATGTTTTAGTCAGTTCTTTCTGCATTAAGTCAAATGCATTAATGTTGGTCAAGTGCCTTGTGGCTGTTTCCTTTTTCATCTAAATTCAACTCCATCATGTGTAACGGTGATTTGCTGGAGCCCCTTGTCCTTGGACACAGGCTGCCGATGCCCAGATACCTCCTGCCTGTTTGTATATGACTGATGCAAATCTGTAAATAGAAACAGTTTTATCAAAATTCAATTTGCCCATCGATTCAGACTCAGACAAATGTTTGTAAGGTTAATTGCCTTGATGTCTGCATGTTCTCTTATCCAGACCTATGTTAAATGAAGAGTAGGATACTGTATGTATGTACTGTGTGTGCATGTGCGTGTGCAGGCATGTGTGGTTAAAAAAAACAATGAAGAATTGGCTGAGGCATTTTACATCACATTGCTCTCATGATGTTGTAGTAATGGTTGTAAGAGCTACATGTTTTGGGTGGTACAGTGACACAAGTGGTAACACTGTCGCCTCACAGCAAGAAGGTCCCCGGTTCGAATCCCACTGTGGGTGCTGGTGGCGTGTCCTCCACCACGTCTTCAGTGCCTGCTGTTCGAGGCCTTTCTGTGTGGAGTCTGCATGTTCTCCCCTTGTTCACCCGAAGGATGGGTCCCCAGGCGCGGGTGCCAGCATCGGCTGGCAGCTGGCAGCCTACTGCTCCGCGGAGGAACAATGCGGAGGAATGACGGACCAGGATGGGTTAAACGTGGAGAAAAATAATTTCATGAAGCATGGTGTGTGTGCAGTCTCCTCCCTGTAGCATGTGTGTGCAGTGATTAATAAAGTAATCTTAATCTAATCTTAATGTTTTTAAATGTCTTTCACATGTCACATGATTTATTGCTTAGTGTGCGTGCATATGACGGCATGCATGTGAAAGGTCAACTCTCCAGCTGTGAGAGAGTGAACCTTTTTCATCTGTCCCTCCCCTTGTCAAGCTTCGCTCAGATTGAAGCCCCCTGGGAGTCAAAAGGAAGCATTACATATCACTGTTTGTCTGTTTGCATGATTGCACGCAACAATTCCATTTTAATCTGACAAGAGTGAGTGAGTGAGTGAGTGAGTGAGTGAGTGAGTGAGTGAGTGAGTGAGTGAGTGAGTGAGTGAGTGAGTGAGTGAGTGAGTGAGTGACCTGGTATTTATCAAGTTGTGGGGACAAAAATCTGTTTACACAGTCACAGTGTGGGGACTGACCTCCCTTATGGGGACAAAATGCAGGTCCCCTTAATGTAAATCATTAAATTTTTCGGGTGCAGACTGAGGATAGGGTTACAGGTTAGGTAAGGTTAGGTTAGGTACAGGGTGAGGAATAGGCAAATAGTGATTCTGGTTAGGGTAAGGCTCCAGGAATTGAATGTAAGTCTATGTAATGTCCCCACAAGTGATAAAAACACAACGTGCGTTCGTGTGTGTGTCATGTGGTTAAAACACACTACAGTGTAAAATATACAGAGAATAAGGGAAGAAATGGAAATGGAAATGGGAGGCATGACAGTTAAAAAATCAATGTAGTTGTAGAGGGTATGAAAAAATAAAACCTTCACATCTGTCTGGCCTCAGATTTGATGTTATGAAACATCTCTCCTCCGCTGATATCTTCCCACCTAGCCCTGCAGCCATAATCACAAACATTCTGAGAATACTTTCAGACAGTTCTTAGCCAAAAAAAAAAAATCCTTACAAGGACTTCCAGTGGAGAAGTGATTAAGGAGAGGACTCTGAGCAAAGGAAGGGTAGGAAGTGAGGAGGTAAGGCTGAGGCTGCTGCTTGGTGCCATTACTGATTGATCCTAAGTATCTGGGCATGCCAACATAAGGCTGTTTAGACTGCTGCTGCTGCTGCTGCTGCTGATGTGCCCCATGTGACCCTGACAACACCCGGGAAGGCCATTATATCCATTATCACTGTTGTGTTGGCTTATAGTGTGTGCTTCTGGTGCGAATGAAATCAATCAAGGCTGTGAAATAGCGCTCCTGGTCTAATAGGGTTACTTTATTGAAAGAGAATTGAAAACACATCTATAACAAGATTAAGATCAGCCACAATATCATCCTTGCACAGTCTGATCTATAACACTTTATTAACTCCCTGACTGTAGATAATATGGCTACATTGTGGCTTGTCTACATTTAGTTTGCATGAACATTCATGTTCCCTACACCGACGAACTGCATTCAAGCAATGTCACCATGTCCTAAATCTTAGCAATAAAATGCATCATGATAATAGGACTGATATTTAAATATACAGACTAAGAGTCTACAGCTCCAACAGACAGTCTGTGAGGCTGTGCTATATGCCATCATCAGCATGCTAACATGCTCACAATGACATGCAGAAGCCATCCTAGTTCAGTGTGTTAGCACGCTAGTATTAAATCAGCATGAATCCTGCAATAATGCAGCAGAAGCAAACTGTGAACACAACATTGACATGTCACAAACAGTTGCTTACTAACACAACCAGCAACTATGGATCAACATTAACATTCATTAGAATTTTCTTTCTGATTAATGTAGATGCAATATTCCCTCTTCTTTAGCTCTGTTTTTTGGTTTCTACCAACTCCTAAAGACAATATCTGGGTCCTTCGCTGCTAAATGCTCCACCCTGTTGCCAACATGACGCAATGTGTAGATATTTTTTGAGGGTTTCATAATAATAATGCTTAATATTATTAAGCAACAGGCATGGATGTTTTTGACGTCATTGGCTGCCACTGTGTGTTGCCCCAGATCTCCATGTGAACATACACAGATTTGACATGCCAAGCAAAAAGTGCAAGCAAATCACCAACACCAAGGGTAGCTTGTGCATTTATCAAGTGAATCAAATGATTACAGAAATACTTTCAAGCCCATTGGCAAAATGAAAATCACAGTGTGAACTGCTGCCCCTTTTTGGCAAGATCCACGCTGAAGTCTGAAAAGCCTTTTTAAAGCCTTGAAACATGAATGCATTGAATTGCCAGCGTTCCGTGCTTGATTTTGTACATGGACAGCACAGATCGTACTGATCAGTCCACGAATCTCTATATCAGCATTTTTAAGTTTTTAAGCCCGAAATAGGTATCATTTTCACCTTGGTACATTTAGTGCTTATTGACAATGTTGTCTCTTCATCAGCATGCATCATCCCAGCCTCTTTATTGAGCTGTTGGCCATGATACGACCACTCAGCCCAGGCACTGCATTCTCTGCCAATGGTGACCAATGGCCCTGTAGGAAGGGCACTGTGCCTGCTGTGTGTGTGCCTCATTTTGCGCTGGATACTCTGTGTATTCATATCTAAATTACCCATTGTCTCAGGTTTGACTGAGATTTTGACGTGCAGCCGTGTCTCTCCTTGCCTCCCTCTATCAGCCTTGCTGTTACTTAATTTTTGTGTCTTCTCTCTCAGAATCTCTCTGTCCTTGTTTCTTTCTTGCTGTAAGCAACAGTGTTTTCCTTTCAGCTGTCAAGCAAATTTTGCAGAGATGTTTGAAATTTCACAAAAACATCCCTGTTTCCACCAACTGGAATGATGTGAATACATTCAGCTTTGTGAATGTCAAATTAAAATCATATAGCTCAGAAGGAAGAGCGATGAATCCACTGTGACAGTTACAGTTAACATATCTTAGTTGTAAGCAAGTTGTTATCGTGCTTTGAAGGATAATTCGGGTTTATTAAAGCTTGGAGCTTAGCATTTGTTCAGTCAACAATAATAATGTTCTGCTCTCAGAGTTAAGGTAAGATCTGGAAATACAAAAACAATCCTGCAAGAAACACATGCAGTCAGACAATCAGGGGAGCCAGGTCATTTGGAAGAGAAAGGAGACGTGAAGAGAAAATCATCCCCTCTCATCACGTCTAATAAGCATCAGCTTACACACTGACATCCTGGTTCAACTTTGACCTATGCTACTTGTGCACAATTCACTGTTCCTGTACAACAAAGCATTACTATTATAATATTAAGCGTGATGGGTGATAATTTGGTTGCATTCACTTACCTCCAGTGATTTAGATGATTGTCGACTGCAGCAGATGGGTGATGACAGCATAACCCACATACTACATGTGACTAAAAACAGGCATCACAGCAAATATTTGTTTGTAGAAGTTCCACTGTGGAGATGTCCCACAGCTGTAGAGGAATGTGACAAAAAGAAAGAAGAAAAAAAATAATAATAATAAAAAATAAAAATAAAAATAAAAAGTTGCTCCAATACAATACACTGAGGAAATTATAGATGGATTGGAAAATTTCAGAAAGAAGTTAACGTTTCAGACTGTAAAAAAAATAAGCTTTCTCTAATCTGAGTCAGTATATAAAATAACGTAAGAATGCTGGCCATGAGATAAGTAATTGTTCATGTACTGGACAAAGCCAAATAAGGTGGTTTAGATAATCTAGATAAACTGCTGGCTTGTTTGTCTGATCAACTGACAGCTTGTGTTTTTTGCTCCATCACACTTCCTTTTAGTGACATTGTTTTCTCAGACCTCATTACTGTAGTTTGTTCAATTTTCTGTAATAGAAGTGATAGCTCAAGCTATGATAATAAGACTCATGTTGAAATAAACCATATAAACCTATTATCAGTTATTCGTTGTCATGAGGGGATGGAAACAAATTGATGACCTTGGCAATAATGATATTCAACCAAACCAACCAGCAAAACTTTTTTTTTTCCCATTGCTGTTGATTGAATGCTTTCATTGAGCTTAACAAGGTTGCAATCTTGAGGAAACTGAGGATTTTTACTATTTTCCTTTTGCTTTTCTCCATTAATACATCATATACTTGCACTGAAACTCCCCCCACCCCCACCCCTCCGGCTTTTCTCTGTCTGTGGCAGTGATACTTTGTATCTCTGCTCTCACAAAGGCGTAATCAATTTAAGAGTTTGTCTTGGGTCATTATTACCTGCTGGAGGACCATCTGTTCTCTGAGGCTGGCCGAGAACTCTGCCAGGTAGACACACACACACACACTGAAACACATTCATACATGGGCACACACACACGCACGCCTGAAGGATTGGCACGTGGACTTGGCCCGCAGTACGATGTAAGATGTTGAATAATTGTGCCTGAAGCTGAAGATGAAGACACGAAACATATATATATGGTTGCATAGTGTATGTATATCCACATGTTTGTATCTGCCATTAATGTGATACATGTATGCAACTGTGTAATGAGGCAGTGTGTGTGTGGTGTATGTGTGTGTGCATGTGTGTGTCAGGTACAAATGGTGAAGGTCATCAGTTATCTCACCTAGCCAAGTGGTTCAGCTGCTGGTTAAGAGCACCGTGGCTAAATATAATTACACCCACAGCCTTAAAAACAGCCTGACTACCTTGCTGCTGATGCAACTGTGAAGAAAAAAAAAAAAAAAGGAAAAAGAAAACTAGGGAGGCACCAGCAGCAAGGAGTCGGCGTAAGATGGATGCACTTGTGTTGTAGGACGATGCAGCTGAACAAACGCTCCATCCAGTTAATTTGTTTTCTTCTGAGCACATAAAAAGATGAATGTTTGTCATGTTTTTTGCCTTTGTTGGCTAACATGTTGTTTTTCTCAATGATGTGTTGCAGTGTGTATAGTCTGCTAAAGATTACTACAAAAAAAAGTAACATGCATGGATGAAAGTGATAAAGCTATACAGGTTGTCATAAGATGACTAACAGAAATAACGACTGTTAAATCAAATATATGACGCCCTACTGTGTGGATAGGGCAAAAAAAGACCCAGCCCATGCCTAACAGAAAATGGCTAAATATGAAGACACATATCATGATTGTGGAGCAGATCATAAAACTGATTTGGGTGTACCAGCATGATCAGACTGTTCGACTGGATCTGTTCCAGACTGGGTCAGTCAGCGTTCAGGAGATAAAATCATACAGTGTGTGGTGATCAAGCTGTCCAAAAAACAGTGACCAAACACTCATCTGTCCACCCAGAATAAACTCATCATCGTTACTTTTCACTAACTTTATGTCTATGTGCATTATCAGAATCTGTTCTGCTACAAGGATGTATTTATGACAATCCCTATATACATACCTGGCATTGTCAACTCATAGTGTCAATTTAAGGAGGCAAGGTGACAGTTTTTTGTGTGTGCGTGCGCATGCGAGTGTGTGTGAGAGACATAGTGGCCGGTGATAATGAGTGATGTGCATTAGCTGTTCGGCAGCATGATCCAGGCTATATTTAGAGGTAATTGTGTATTTATGTACAGAGGGCTTCAGAGAAGGTGTGACTTTCAACAAGGTAGAAGTTCATCATCATCTGTGAGTCACAGGATGCATGAGAAAACAACTACAATTTGCCTGTCTGATTTCCTCATGACACTTTTGTTAAAATATGGTAATTATAAACAGGGTTTCTAAGCATGTCATAGAATATATTACAGTTCTATTGTGAAACATGCCGTACTGAAAAAAGATGCATAACGCCTGAGGGATGGAGTGTTTACTCAGCGTATGTCTAACTAGTTCACTGTCAGAGTCATAATGTCAGGTGTGTTTAAGTTTCACAATTCTCATGTTGGTATGAAAATATTTTCTCCAAACTACAGCTGCCTGCCGTGGTAAATTAACTTAAATGTGCAACTCAAGTCCAACCATTTATTTTACTTTCAATGTCAGAGAGCAAAATGTATAATAACGGCTGCTGAGTGACATTTTCCACGTCATTCGACTTGGAATTCATGGCCTTGGAGAGCTGTGCTTAACACGTAGCTGTCAGGAAATATGGACAACATTTATTAAGGCAAGGAGGACCTTATTTAGAAAATAGTGCTTTTCCAAGATACCCTTGGGCTTTCATCAACGGACAGGTGTTGAGTGTACTGTTACAGCACAGAACATCATGTGATTAATTACTGTTCCTACAAACACACAATTTTAATTCCATTAGCCATTTCTGTCTTACATTCCAATTGATTCCAGTTTTGGCTCCCACAGCCAGATATCCTGCCAGCCAGCTAGCCAGCTAGCCAAAATGCTGCCAGCAAGTCAATATGTCAGCCTGCAAGAGCAACAAGGAGGCAGGCTTCCTCATGCTGTTGCGTTTTTGGGTCCATAGAGCATGTATGATCCAGTCCTTCTCTGGCCGACAGCATGCACTTTTGAGACTTCTTGTGGCCAAGCCAGATGACTTCCTGCCGACTTTGCGCACACACGAATGGGATAAAATACTGAAATAAAAATAAATAAATAAATAATAATAAAATAATTTGTGATAGAAAAATGCATCGACTGCTTTACACTTGCTGCTTTTCGAATAACTGTGTACTAACTGTAATAACTGTGGATAATGCTTTTTGGGCCACTGTGCATCACTCGATGTTGTAAGAAGCTGCAATACCCAGAGTGGCCACTATGCCAAAATTGCGACATAGCTCAGCACTGGTCCTCGGTGCTTCATCCTAATCATCAAAAGCATTGTTCAAAAAAGGTTTGGTTCCTCATTTATTAAGACAATTGCAGACAGTCAGAGAGTTCAGGCAAGAGGCAGTCCAACAAACAACCTCAACTTTTGCCACAGCGCAGTGCATCATCATGCGTTAATTAATGATTTGGACAAAATTCACACTGTAGCATGTGGCATGCATTGTACAAATTTTGCTTTTTGCTCTTTGTTTACTCCTGCCAACTCAAAGGAGTGTCAACCACTAAGTGCTCCTGCTGTGTCTGATAAACCTTTAAATTGAACTTTTCAGTTCATGTTTGATGTTCTCATCAGCACAATAGGCAGCCCACCCAAACCGATGCAGGCCCTTGTGTTGTTTTGCCAGGGGGCTGTTGTCAGTCTGAAAAGACCCTAAGTGCTCTCTGAAAGGCTCACCTCAGGGCAAAGAATGTCCCCTAACTGGCAGAGCATGTCTTAACACAAAGCCAAGCAGTCTCTCACTCTTGTTCCAGGATAATGTGTTTCTGTCAACAGTATTCCCAGCCAGATATTCAGACAATCAGTATGCAAAAATCTGAATGTATAACCAGCCAGTTGGCTCTTTTCACAGCAGACTCCTCATAGTTAGAAGAGCACCAGTGATACGATTAACATTAACAAGGGCTCTGTTTCCCAGTGAGACATGATAGTGTGCAGTGTTGTCAAAGTTCTGTTCATACACATTAAATGAGCTAATGAACTAGTTTACAACATTCATAGCTCACAATTTTGAATTTGGAACTAAGTTCACAGTCCCAAATATTTTTTCCTTTTTCTTTTCTTTTTTCTTTTTCTATAATGTAGTCTCATAAGTTCAAGTCTGTGTACTTGTTGTTGGGGAAACAAAGGTATCTGGTCCTTAACAAAAAGCTGTGAGTTTGATTTGGGTAGAGGAACTTTGCAACTATTGACTCGTGGTTTCCCTTCTTGTGATCATCATTCGCTCACAGATATTTCCCAAGACAGGCCTTTTGTTGGTTGGGTTGGTTAGATTTAGGCATGAGGGGTGAGACTGCTTTGGGTTAGAGTGACTATATCAGGCTAAGCCAATCAGAGGCAGAGAATTCAGGCATCATTCATTTTTATTACTTCTAAGTGAGACATGTATCAATGTATAATGGGAGTCAGTCACCCAGTAGCTCAGCAAACAGCCATGTTGTTGTTTGTATGGATTTCACCGGATGAATGTTTGAGGACTGAAATGTTATTAATGAATTGAGTACAAGCGCTTGACAGTCTGCAGGATTTTTGTTATTTTTTTCACAGTGAGAGTTTAAGATCTGACACATCTGCCCATAAGAACTTTGTACAAATTGTCTCCTGGAAATCTGAATTCATAAGATGCAACTCATCTGCTGTAAACTGCACGGCTGCTCTGCTCAACACACTGTGGGCTTTTGCTCCAGCAACCTACTTTGTCTGGTATGACAACTAGTTTACAGTGGTGAACGTTAGTTACTGTTAGCAAACTTTTGATAGAGATGCATAATTGACATTACTAAGTTCAAGTTCTCTTTAGTTTATTTGCACAATGATGAGAATACTGATACATTCAGGGGAGGAAGGAAGCCTAAAGTGCTCCCCTCATTTAAAAATGACTTTGTTACTCATCAAAAAGGAAACAAAACATGCAAACGTTTAACACAAACAATATCTACTAATGGGCTGCACGGTGGAGCAGCAGGCAGTGCGTGTGCCTCACAGCAAGAAGGTTGCTGGTTCGATCCCTGGGCGGGGCCTTTCTGTGTGAAGTTTGCATGTTCTTCCCGTGCATGTGTGGGTTCTCTCCGGGTACTCCGGCTTCCTCCCACAGACCAAAAACATGCTCATTAGATTAACTGGTGAAATTGCCCCTAGGTGTGAGTGTGAGTGTGAATGGTTGTCTGTCTTGTGTGTCGCCCTGCGATCAACTGGCGACCGGTTCAGGGTGTACCCCGCCTCTCGCCCGTTGACAGCTGGGATAGGCTCAGCCCCCCCGCAACCCCAAAAGGGATAGGCGGCATAGAAAATGGATGGATGGAATATCTACTAACGCATACAACACAGGAGCAAGCATAAACAGCAGCAGAATTGTGAAAAGAAAAACAAAGAATAAGTAGATAAGTACAATCCACAGAAATATCTTTCCGTAAGCTTCATGTCATACCTTGTACCTCTTGATGTACAGCAATAAGGTAAATGGAAATAATTCTTCACCTGAGTAAAAATTCTAAATAAATAAATGAAAGTATGAAAAGCATCTTGCTTGAAATTCCTGTATCCAAACACAAACAAGCATGTTTGAAAAACCTTTACCTCCAGACAGGAATGAATATTTTCTGTCACACTGCGGTGAGGTCGTCCTGTCTTGGGTTATTGTCTTGTCATTTCCTGTTTTATTTTGAAAGTCTAACTCTCCTCTCGTTTCAGATCACTTGCCCTTCCTCTTGTGTCACCTGTTCGTCATCCCTGATTCCTGATTGTGTCCACCTGTTCCCCATTACCCTCATGTGTTTAAATAGTCTGCGTCTCCCTTTGTCCTGTGCCGAAGTGTTTCGTCTTATGTCCGATCACCAAAGCCTGCATCATAGCTCACAGCCACAGTCTGTACTTGTAAGTCTTGTTTCTTCGTCAGAGTGATTTTTTGTTGTAACTTCTGTAGTTTAGTTTAGCATTTATAGTCTTTTGAGTAATTTGCTTTCTTGGTTTGCCTCCCTTTGGAGTGATTTTTAGTTCATATAGTTCATAGTTGTAGTGAGTCTAGCCTCCATCTTTTAGGAGAGTTTTTTGTTTCTGTCCTGTTCTTTCTGTTTCTTTGTTAGCTCTTTCTCCATTCGGAGAGACTTTAGTTTAAAGTTATGTAGCCTTTTGATTTTCCTCTCTGTGAGTGATTTTGATTTTGATAATTTTTATAGATCCGTGTTTGAGATATTTTCCTCCTTTGGAGTGTTTTTTGTTTTCACTAGAGTAGTCGAGTATTCTCATAGATCAGGTTTCATAGCCCCTTTGTTTGCTCTGCATTGAGGTTGTCTTGACTCAATAAAAGTCTGCTCACTGTCATTCTCTGCTCCTGAGTCCTGTTTTGAGTTCGGGCTTGACATTTTCTAGGTATTTAAGAGATATGGATGGATCTGGTCTGGTCTCTGGTCTGGACCTGGTCTCAAATCATCCTCAAAAACCTCTTCTGAATTACAAGGAAGTTGTTAAAGATAGGAAGTTTCTTGACTTTGTGCCTCTTCTTGACTTGTGTTACAGTAACACTGTATTTTTCATAATGACAGATAATGTTAGAGATTTTAACAGAAAAATTAAAGTAACACCTAACTGAGAGACACGTTTGTGGTTTCCTGCATGTCTGTCCATCCAGTACTCCCTCTCACAGCCAGAAAACCTACAGTATAATAGTATTTTTACACCCTGAACACATTTGACTTCTTAATCAAATGAGATGAAAGGAGCTCCAAATGGGTCTTTGAATGGGCTCTATTGGCTTGCTTACTATTATTTTGAGGTTTGAAGGTTTCCATCTTCTATCCATCTTTCCAACACATTGTCTATAACATAGGCAGCCCGAGGTCATGTCTAACAACAAATGCCTTAACAGATGGTATCCCAAAGAATGAAGCCTTAAATTAAGTGGTGATCACTGTGATTAGTGTATTATGTTTTGGTGCTTGGTCTTGTATGACATTTCATAGAGGATTTTTGTCCTTTTCAAATGATTCCCGCATAGCAAAACAGGCTGAGAGACAGTATTTTTCCAGCACTCACACTGATAACAGCTCATCTTTTTTTCTCTCCTGCAAACTGGAGTCCAGAGTGGATGGGAACCCCAAGCCCCAGCTAACTGATAGGCTTGATGTGTAATTAATGGTCTGACACGTGCTAATGAAGCTAATGACGCTAACTGTGCTAGCATATGGGCGCCCCATGGGGATCCACGCTCGGCACTCTAATTTAGATAAATGACGCCCCAGGTTATGCCGGGCTATTTGCATTTCATTTGGTGGAGGCCAAGGGAGAAGAGGGGATTAAACAGGGGGATGGATGGGAGAGATCAAACAGGAGAGGTGTTATGGGTTTGCAGGATGGGGAGATGGAGGTGTTTATGCCTGTGAATGTGTATGTTTGTGTGGGTGTAGATCTCCCCTTGGCCATGCACGATGCTGTTGTCAGATAAAAGGAGCAGAAGTGGCTGATGGCAGCTGTCAGAACCAGACAGTTAAAAAACGACCTGTGTGTGTGTGTGTGTGTGTGTGTGTGTGTGTGTGTGTGTGTGTGTGTGTGTGTGTGTGTGTGTGTGTGTGTGTGTGTGTGTGTGTGTGTGTGTGTGTGTGTGTGTGTGTGTGTGTGTGTAGTTTTGTGGATGAGCACAGGTTTGTAATTACTGTACATTGGCCCTTGGGAAACGTGTCATTGTCAGCAAGAAAGTCTCAAAAGGAAAGAGAATGTGCTGGATTTGGATCGCATCATTGTCATACATAAGAGCCTCTGCCTGTCGAAACAGTCAGCCATGTGCGTGTTTTACCCACTTGTATAATACTTGAAGTAACCTCACATGAATTTAGAGATGGAGCACTTTTTAGAGTAAGCTAGTGCGGATAGTTTATTGGTATGGAAGGAGGCCATATTGATCAACTTTTTTGCTGCTTCACGCTGTCTTCAAGCTTAATTCATATTTACATAATTTTCAATCACCTCACATTCACCAGTCCCCTGAGGGTTTTGTTCAGGATGTGGCATCACTTCAAAAATGCCGTCTTGTTGATTTTTACATATTCCCAGCATGTGGCATGTTAACAGCTGGTAATTCACAAAGACACTTCCGATAGCTGTCATCAGGTCTACGGTCCTTTAAAGACACATTAACTAAGTCATAGATGAATGCCACATAGGATTTTGTGAATAGTTAATCGAAGATTTTGTAAGTTTCTAGCTACGAGTTTTTTAACTGAATCAACTTCTTGAGGTTCCAACTTCATCATCAGCAGATGGAGGTGGTTCAGCTGTCATCACGAGACCCAAATATGGACTTTTAGTAGCAATAACTTGAAATGCCACGGCCCAGTCTGTTGAGTTGATACACATTGCTGACCTTAGTAAACTGAGTCAGTATGAACCAGATGTGACCGGTCCATATTGCATTTGTTTATTTGCTGCGTTCAGCAACTGCTGTTGCACATCACTTCCTGTGTGTGTGCTTCAGTTAATTGACCTTAATGTGCAGTCACTGTTAAGCCATATTAAGGGCAACACTAGCCATGCATAAAACAAATGCAGCCTTTTCATTTATCTATATTTCTACTGTTTACCTCCCGTTTGTTGCAGTGAAAGATAAAATGACTGGCATCATGATATTTTCCAGAGTTAAATCCCATCTGACCACTACCAATGGCTGTGCAGTGTCCTCAGTGTTTTGGTGTCTGATGAACCTGCACATTCATGGATTTGTTACTCAAATTGGTCCTCCTGAATTGTGTTCCTTGTCGCACTGGTGTGTCATCCAGTGTATGAGAAGCAAGAGTCATCATATTAAATGCTTTGGATGATCAGCACGGAGGATGGGCAGTTTCCAGTGCTTTAGATGTGCAGATTTTCTCAGTATAAACACTCCAAGTAGTAAATGGATTACTTCACATTTCATTTCATGTTGAAAGAGGTTTACTTGAACCAGAACCTGTTCCTGAAGAATTTTAGAGAGAAGCTGTGAAGGATAGAGGGATGTGTACTTGTCATCATGAGATGTGAAAAGGAAAACAGGGTGACAAATTTGGTGTTTCCATTCCCTTTTTTTTTTGGAAGTTTGCTTTCCCAAAAAAATTACATGTGGAAATCTGACCATAGAATCTAATCAGACTCAGGTTACCATAAAAGTGCTTTTAGATTGTGAACAGCTTCATCTACAGTATGCAATACTAACAACAACTCGCGCCACAGGCTGCAGATTGTTGCTACTCATATACTCTCATCTCTTATCACAGAGCATAAGTGGGTTGCAGCTTGAAGTACAAGGAATAGTTAGCGAGATGAATAGTATGATATAAGTTTAGCTAGCTAATACCACACATGTAGTTCATCGGCCCAGACTGGATAATCAAACTTACATGTTTGTTGAGTGTAGAAGTTCTCTGGCTTCACTGATGAACTTTTCCTCAGCTTTTAACCACAGCACTGTCTTCAAAGGATATATTTCACTTAGCTGTCATGGAGATGATTCAGGTATTCGTCATTTGATAAAAGGTGCACAGACCTCTTTTTGATCTCTGTTCAAAGAGGTCTCTGCAGCAAGATTTTTCATTGACTAGGTCAAGATAAGAATAACTTCACGCTATTGTTTGTGTCAACTGCTAATCTGTCATCACTAGTCCTTTCTTTGCTGTTCTCAACATCAAACAAGGCTCAGTATCCCTTATACCTTCCTGATATGTGGAAACCAGCACTGACCAAATTCTTATCCATTTGATTGTTTTTTCAAAAGTAAAACATCAAGGTCCTGCATATTTTTTCAGATAAAAACACTGTGAAGGATGTTTTTATTACAAATTTAGAGTGTGTTCCTCAAGCAGCATTTATCCATTATGCCACCCATCCACATCTGCCTCATCTCATTTCCAAGATCCACCCACCATAGAGCAAGATAACCTGACCTTAAGCCATAATGGACTACATAACCTGTTGACTTGTGGGTAATGCAGTTTTTAATGGACTGGCTCAAACTTTCAGAGCCGGGAATGTAGCGAGAGTGAAAGCGAAGGCAAGAAGCGGGAGAAACAAGAAAGAAACTCGGTATTGAGAGGAAGAAATACAAACAAACAGCCAGATAAGAATGTTTGCCTGTTATTGTTTTCCGTGTCTAACATCCTGAGACATGGCCTGTGGTATTCAGAAGATTTAATGCAGAGGAGAGAGAGAGAGAGAGAGAGAGAGAGAGAGAGAGAGAGAGAGAGCAAGATCCATAAAGCCTCTACTCTTCCTCAACACCCCAGGGGAAGCCATCTTTAATTCATGAACGCTATAAAAATAAAGGTTTTTCTCTGATGGCCCTGCAGCCTGTAACAAACTCTCACAGCTACATGGCACTGGGCAGATGTTGATGCTGTCGTTATGGATGGATATTGGTTTGTGAGATGCAGGTTATATGTCATGCAGAAATGAACAGTCTACCTTTGGCTGTACTATTAGATGGATTCCAATTAGCTGCATGTTGATTCTGTCTCTTCGCACACACCAGACAGGCACATGACAGATTTTAAACGAACAGGCTGCCTGTTAGCTACCACAGCCCACTGCAGAACAGTGAGTGGAGCATTAATGTGTTCAAATAGAAGAGTCTGTCTGATGGTTCCACACACTCATTATCTTTATTTTTGAAACATTTCACTCTCAAACTGTGATGGCCGCTTCTCTAGCTTGTTATAACAATGTAATTTCTAACCAATCAAGTGATTAATTAATGAAAATGATTTAATATTAGTTTAGGCTCTGGATAAAGAATTTTGTAGTGACTTTTTTCAAATCACAAGCTTTGCATTAATTCAGAATTGCATTATTTTATGTGAACATACTCTGAAAAGCTCTATTCCCATGAGGTTAGTATTACGTGGGGACCTTTAGTAATTTCTAATAATTGCGGAGGTCCCCTGTGATCTAAATCCTCTCTGAATCTGTCATGTGATAATAATAGTTCTGTGTGAACTGGCATCTCAGGGTCGTACTTTTGATTTATTTTTCTATTTTCTGTTGTCAGACAACGGAACAAGTATAAAATTTGATCCCAGCTCAACATATTATGTTGAGCAGCAGTCAACAGCTGTGCTGCTGTAACGATGTTTAAAATGAGTGATGACAGAGAAGGTTAGGGGCTGTCCTACAGTCACAAAGCATGTGTGGCTTGATCTGCATGAGCTGTAAAAGTATATTTATGGATGTAAAACATGCAGAAAGTCAAGTGAGTTGAGCATGGTGCTTCAGTGAGTGCAGTGACTCACTCTCAGCCTGAAGTGCATGGTGTTTACTAATAATTTTTTTTTATATTTGGACACACATCTATGTACATGGAAATTGATAGTCTGCCTTGTAAGCCAGTTTGGGTGGTTATTTGAGGGTTGCCTTCAAGGCCTTCTGACAGAAAGCCTTTAGGAAGTCAGGTGACATAGTATAAACAAGTTCTTTGCATTTCTATCTAATTACTATATTAATCTCAATTTCCACTCACAGTCACACAGAGCCTGACTGAGTAGATTTTTGTTTTTGGATGCAATTCAGTCCATCTAAATGTCAATATATTTCAGCACTATTTAGTTAGCATATCTTTGTAAATGGATGATGATGATAAATAAATAAAACATCTCTGTTTGAAGTTACAATTTGGTGTGAGGTCTCCTGTAGGATTAATCTTGGAGTTAATGAAAAGATTAGGTTAATAAACAACTTTTTTATATTATGGTTTCATGAGCTTATTCAAAAAGTGACGAGAAGACCCCATCAGGCACAACACACTGTGTGAGGCAGGACGTAGGGCGCAGCTCCAGGTGAAACACCAAGTTTTCAGAGTCCCTGTCATACTTGTTCTGTGCAAATAGGGCTAAAGTCATAAAACGTTCATAATGAACATGTCTTCAAAAGATTTACAGAAAACTCAATCACAAGTTTCAGCTCAGTGTTTAGCTGTCACAACTTCATTCTTTCAGTTCACTCACTGCTCTCAAAGTGTTGCTTTCAGCAGGCAGATGTGTTTTGGTGAAAAAGCTCTTAAACCCCACTGTACACTCCCTCCTCAATACCTAACAGCAGACAAACACAATTAGCAAGCTGGTGAACATGATGGAGAATTTAGCAGCTAAAAAGACAAATATTTCCCCAGATGTTTTCCTCAGGCGTTGGTGGAGACCAAAAACAGAGGAAAAAGCAACATTTAGTATTAAACTCAATTTTAGGTGGCAGGGTTGTGGTAGGAGATGAGCAGGAAGTCAAATTCTAGAGTTCAGAGAATCAGAGTTCAGATCATGTAACATATGAGGACATGTGGTTTGTTGCCTTCAAGATGTAATCTGCACTTTTAACCAAATACTGTAAACTGAATGTGGGAACGCATGCACCAAAACAAAATGAAGATTATACAGGATGAGAACATATTATTAAACCTCAATATAGAGCGCATTCACGGTCAATTTTTGTTATTTTCATCTATTTTTTTGGTCACTTCTTGCTTAAAAACAAGAAGTGAGTGTTCAGTTGATTTATGGGCAAAGCCACCTACCTCACACTTAAAAAGACTGACAGGTATATTTCACTTCTGTTTACACTGTGAAGAGACACACAATACCATGAGTGAATGTCCATCAAACAATGCCACCAAACTCATTTGTTCCTAAAAGCTGACTTGTATCACACACTCCCAGTAACTTGTCATTTTGCAAATAAGTTTGCACTTTCACACTCCCACACATGGGATAAAGCTTTGGCTTCCTGCAAGCATATGATTGCACCTCATTTGCCACTGACTGTCATAAAATGTGAACCAAGTCTCCATAGAGACACTCAGTCATTTCATTACACTGCTGCTTGCTTTTCTTATTTGTCCCAAGTGGTTTTTACCATTTCTTCCATTATCTTTGACTATCACTGAGGGACTCATTAGGGCACTGAGGGTTATTGTATAATCTGACTGTGTTTTATTTATGGACATGAAAATATACATTTAACAGTAACTTTGAGGTTGTCTTTATGTATAATTTACATGGAATTATAAATAATTTGTGGTCTTTGCAAGCTTTTCCCCCTGCCCTCCTGGCGCTTCTGTGTGCCAGGGAGGGAGGAAAAGCTATGACTGACAGCTCGCTTCGTGATCTGTAACTATGGCAGCTGACAAGGTCATGTCAAATGAAATGATTGGTGAGGAGGAGTGTTTGGGGAAATATTCTCCCTCTCTTGCTCTTTGTCTCTCTGCCCTGATCACACTAAACATGTTCGACAGCCTCACCGGCATGCCGGTGTTGCAGTAATTTATGAATGAGAGGTGAATCTACTGTGGAGCAGCGAAAGATACCAGATATAGCAGATGATCTGTCA
This sequence comes from Chaetodon trifascialis, assembly GCF_039877785.1. Taxonomy (NCBI): domain Eukaryota; kingdom Metazoa; phylum Chordata; class Actinopteri; order Chaetodontiformes; family Chaetodontidae; genus Chaetodon; species Chaetodon trifascialis. Next base: position 26,615,025 of record NC_092059.1, on the reverse strand, counting down.
ATCTGTTTTGAGCTAAAAGAGATGAGATCAAAGACAACTTTGTTCCTCAAGCCTGCATTTGTCTCCTTATAGTAGTTGGCTTACACAGATCTGTGTGTGTGTGTGTGTGTGTGTGTGTGTGTGTGTGTGTGTGTGTGTGTGTGTGTGTGTGTGTGTGTGTGTGTGTGTGTGTGTGTGTGTGTGTGTGTGTGTGCGTGTGTGCGTCTACATGTATAAGTTCTTCATATCAGAGGAATTATTTGAAGGGGGACTTTGTCCTCGTATACCAATCCTGTTATTCCTCACGTCTTCAAAGCCACAGAGCTGTTGCTGATTATGGAGAACTGTGAAGGTCAAAAAGAGAAGCTGTTGCATCACACTTTTTGCTATGCAGAATTTGTTCTCAGGCTTACCTCTGTAAATGACTTGTACTTAAAAAAAAAAAAGCCTACTTTGATCTGCAATTGCTTATAATGGACGTAGTTATAACTCATTAAATGAATTACATAATTGATTAGGCAATTTTTTTCTCACTGTGGCAGCTCTGCATTTCCTTTATAATTTGTATATTGATACAGTATCAATGTACAACGCAATACATCCATCGTGTACTGAACCAATATATCCACTATACTATATGTAGAATACAATAATAAAACAGCAGTGGGTTTAAAATAAATAAATAAATAAATAAATAAATCCAAATTGACTAAAAAATCTGAAAATTATGGACAGATTGATGAAAATGTGGCTACCTCTCAAGTTTTTCTAATGGTGTGTAGTCTGTACAGTATGTGTGACCTTTCAGAACTATCTTGTCTTGTGTGACCAACTATACTCAAGCCAGAAGGTGGCACAGTTGTGAAATAAGTACTTCTAGTACATGTTCTAGTAGGTGTGCTCTTTTTTTTTTGTTTTTAGAGGTACTTGATGGCCAGCTGGTAAACTACTATAGCTGGTGAAGTAACATGCCAGCCAGCCAGGAACACGCTAGTGATACTTAGTCACAAAAGTAAATTAGCAAAAAGTTGCAAACTTTGCAAAAATGTACATATCATCAAACTGATGATTACTTTTATAGACAACATTAAATCTCCATCTTTTAAACTTATTTCTATCACCACTGTGATTCAGTGGTGGAAGACTGAATCACAGGAGATCAGAGATTCTTTAAGGACCTTTGATATGAACTTCTTTTTTGGTTTGTTTGTTTGTTTGTTTTGCCACCTTTCTGCTTAAGGTTCGGTTAAGTTTAGGTACCTAAATCTCTGTTTTAAAGTTTAGGAATGATCGTGACCTTGAATCAATAAAAGTGAAAATGTACTGTATTCACAATAGTGCAGACAACTTAACAGTTGCTCTATCTGATGTTTTTGTATTTATTATTTTTTAAACAGAAATGCTTTTGAGTTATAGCAAATATAACACTTTTATCCAAGTCCTCTGAAATGATGGGACTCTCACCTCGATTAAAGTCACATCAGAAAAGGCGTAAAGATAGCACTTCACCATCAATGTCGAGCTCAAACAGCAACATCTCAAAATCACATTGAACAATGCAGCCTTAAAAGTTGAGTGACCCATCCAGCCAAGACAACAGCCACAAAAGTCGCCTCCATCTCCATGATTTATTCAAAAACAGCTTTAAAGTATGGTGATGCTTCAGTCACAGACGTCAACTATCATCAACATCTAACTAGAAATTACAAGTCAGCAGTGGAGCGGCAGTCAAGACTGATAAATACCTTAGTTTAGAACTAGTCCAGACTTCAAGGTGCAAAATGTAATAGTGTGAAGTAAATTACATGCATTATCACTTTGTAATGCCAATGTGTGAATGAATTGTAATGTGTCTTGAAAAAAAAAATTAGACCAACCCCAAATCTTTTGGTTTCTGTGTAAAGTACTTTTTCCTTTCCAGGAAAATCCAAAGCATTTGACATTCATGCATGCTCTCAGAGCCTTGCTTCTCTTAATTTCACTCCCATACAGTGCCAACGGAGTGCAACACTAGCTAACGTTAGCTTAAAAATGCAGTCCACTAACGTCACGAAACACCCACCACCACACAGAGTTCAACACAAGCAAAGACAAAGCTAACCTACAGCAAAGCATGTGAAATATATGCTGATATTGTGGTTTAGCTAGCTAATGTTAGCTTGTTTGCTGAAACAGACAAATTGCTAGTTAGCTGAACAAACACTGTCTTAAATGGATAACATCAGCCAAATGCAGATTTGGCTGATAAATCGGTTAGCTTGTTGGTTGCAAATTACTTTTTCAGATAACTTTATATTATTAGTTACACTAATTAGTAAAATCAAACATGCTAACATACTAAACTAGTATGGTGAATAAACATTAGGCTACCTGCAAAACATCGGTGTGATGTCACTGTGAGCATTAACATTAACAAGTGCAGCTTCACAAGATTTGAGCTTATTGTTCTATTGTAAACACCGGCCTTTTTTGGTCTGTTTTGGTGTAAAGTTCCTTAATGACCTATGCCAGCTCTCTGCAGTGTAGTATTAAAAATGATGCTATGGCAGATAACAGCAATGTATGCTCATATTGCTGTTCCACACACAGATCAGACCCAGGGATATTAACAAGGCTTAGATTGTACCCTTTTTCTTCAGGGTTCTCTCAAATTCCCACAAACAGAAATGTATGCCATCTGGATAATTGGATGATGCAATAAAAGAAAAATGTTAAGTTAGAAATCCATTGTAGTTGCATTCACCTGGACTCCCCCTCCAGTGTAGGATATTCTCTACCATCACTTGACATACATTTCTGGAAGCAGATTTTTCTGTTGTTTTGCCACACAATTATGTTGTCATGTACCTACAGTAAATCTTTCAAGAAGATCTACTGCCCCTTCTTCTTAAGATTACACTGTCATTCATGACACATTGAATGGTTAGATTATGGGATTAACAGACTATGACTGTCTTATTTTAAACTGCAGTAGATCATCATGAGATATGCAGTAAAGATCCTTTGATTTTTGATTGAATGTTAATATTTCTAAGAATTCTTACATTCTACACAAGAGAAATGTTTCAAAGCTGGTAGAAGGAGGTAGAAGTAGAGGACCATGGTGGACAGATTAGGTACATAATATTAAGCATTTGCCATTCGTGCAAAAATGAGGAAGAAATTTCATTTGTAATAATTTTAGTAACACTGGATAGCTAGTGTTAGTAATGAAGCAATGTAAATTTTGGGTCTCTGTCACTGGCTACCACCGGTTATGAGAGCTTATAAGTCACCTTTTATAGTGGAGAGCTGAGAAGCACAAAAATGCCAGCTGTCAGTCATGGAGTGACATATTGAGCAGAGCTTCTGCACAGTCCAGACCATGGCAGAATATTTCATATTCAATGACAATGTTTTCTCTTTTTCTCTCTTTTTTCCCTTAAGCATTGAAAAATAGGTTAGAATGAGAAAAAGAAAAACTGTTTGATGATTGTACACAAACTCTTATCCCTGGCATTACATTTGGATGCACAACATTCACCTTGTCCCCTAAATCCTGGCTTTCCTCCTTGCTGTAGGCACACCACAGTATTCATAAGTGTTAAAAGTTTTGTTATTTGTACGTTTCTTGTTGTCAGCAAATCCTAGAAAGACACCAAAACCAACACAACAAAGTATTGATCCATTTCATAATACTTTTCCACTCCTTATCTATGTTTCTACTCAAGACATACATTTTTAAAAACGGATGACAAATATGTAGTTCATGTTTTAAAATGGGCAGTAGTTTCCTAAAACAGCTAGTTCCTATAGTTTTTACAAACACTATAACATCAGGACTATTTTCAGATGCAGATTAATATGTATTTGTTGTTCTACTGATTATCAGGGGCAGCAGGATGGTGTATGTAGGATTGAGTCAAAATACACTATAGCAGATGAAATGGAACATATCACCCAGTCCAACAAACAGTGTGGCTTGTTTATTGTTAACAGTGGATGTTTTAGTAGAATCAATTATTTGTTGGTTTGTTTTTAATAGGATTTGTTTACAAAACCAAAAATATAGATTATATATCATCATATATGGTTTGTTGCTAACACATATGGATTGAATGTAGCAAAAGTGTATGTACTTGGATGGAGAAAGTCAAATTAGCAAAGGCCTTTGACGCTTATTGTGCATACTTTACAAGACTCCAGTGCCATCTTCAATGAAATGCTTCTCTGAAAACTAAATAACACATTGACTTCCAAAGTCAAATAGCATGTGCATACAAAAAAAAAAGAAAAGAAAGAGAGTCTGGTTTCAAGGCTTTCACTCTCCAGCAGTGATAGGTATCAGGCTAAATTCCCACTGAAGTGTGTGTGGCTGTAACAGGAGGTCAGCAGTTAAATGAACTTTTGTTCTGTTTTACTGAGAGGATCCTTCATCTGCATTGAGCTAGAAGTAATGAAAGTGTGGTGGAGCATTGAAGATTGATGCCACAGAACTCCCAGACCTCTTCCCTCTGCTTTTTACCCTCTCCCCTTCATCTATAACCACTCTGCCTCTTCTTTCCTGCCTTCCTGTTTTCAACTTTTTTGCTTTGTGTCTTTTTCTCTTCACTGGCTCTCTCTCCCCTCCACTTCAGGATTCTTCCTCTAATTGCCTCTTGTCTGTGTATCTCTCTCTCCCTTTTCTCCCATTTCTAACTCAATTTCTTCTCGATTCTGCTTTCTAAATCAAAAGTGGCTACTCTGTCTAAACAAGGACAATTCAGCAATGAGTCAGGCATATGTGACCCATTCAGAGCTGAATTGATCTGGAATAGTAACTGATTGAGTAACAATCAACAGTATCACAATTTATTATATTCTTTTGTAGTTGTATGGATGGGTATGGTGTAACAACTGAAACAGATGTAGAAGAAAAAAACAACAACGTTTCATTGTTTTCCCAATATAGCCTTTCCTGCATAAGTAATGTTTTAATAATTCATCATTGTTGTGGTTACATAAACAGCCTAAACCAAACCAAGCATGGGACAGTACACAGGACATGAACACTGATCCTGGTGTCCTGGACTTTGCTGATGGCTATATTCAATGGCATTTCTCTCATAAACAAAAACATGATAAATGTAACACGTAACCAAGCTCCCAGGAGCAGTGCTCTGCTCAAAGTTGATTCAGTTGTTGTAGCCACAACTAGAGTTGCAGGTCATGTGACACCTACTGGCCCAAAGAGACTTATTCAAGCAGATAGTCATTACAAAAGAAATGTCTCTAGATTATCAAAATCTTATCCATTGGATCCTGTAAAAATTGGAAAGTCTCAATAAGCCATATTAGTTATTTCCCTGCCATTCATATGTGCTGGGAAAAAAAAAAAAAAAAGTGAGCCAGTTCAGCCTGTGAACGACCCAAAAACATAAACAATGTTTTTCTGCTCATGTGCCCAGTGAGTCTCTTTCATTGGAATGAACGGGACACTATGTTTAAACACAATATTTAGTTCACCTGCATATTGTCCTCACAATTCCTGAACACATTTTATGTATGACCCCACAAAGACCACCATCAGCCAATAAGCATAATTATAAAAAACAAACAAAAAGAACAACCATAACAAAAACACCTTAGACAATTGCCAAAAATTAAAAACTTTTTCTATTATGATGAAGCTTTAAATGTGTTGTTGTGAGGGTTTGGAGGCTTTAGAGAAGGTGCTTTCTAGTTTGACACATTTCATTTTGAGTTGACTTATAATTGGTCTTATAAATGGTTAATTTTAACTTTTTTTTAAGTTATCCCTTTATTCTGACAGTCGTAACGTTTGGTTAACACATTGTGCAAGAAACTAAATCCAAAAAATGCTTTAATAAACTGATTCATTCGGACACACAAAAGAGATGATACAAAGGTCATATATTATATGAAGGTCTTCTTTTTTAGCACAATAAAATAAGCCACAAGTGTAATGAAAATCGGCACTGGATAACTATTTAACCTCTTTATAGGGATTCTTCTGGTATTCATGACTAGTTACTGCATCATAGCTCTGAGCTTTGCGTCATTTTCTCTTCATGGTACCTTTTTTCCTGATTTTTCCTGACTCCAGGTGATTTGAACCTGTAATCATTTTAATAAACCATCTATTAAAGTGACACGTTTTTACAGAATAATGGTCTATATATTTGACTACAATTTTGGGGTGTTTGATTTTATTTAAATTTTTATATTTATTTTTTTAAACTCAAGTGGTTATTGATCCAGCAGTTCATTTGACCTTTGATGATGGAGCGTGTAAAAAGGATTGTTAAACTTGATGACATACCAAGACACGAGCTGGGAGGTTTTATATAGCTGATCTCCAATCAGAAGTCACACACATGTGCGCACACACCACACACACACACACACACACACACACACACACACACACACACACACACACACACACACACACACACACACACACACACACACACACAGTCTTTATGCATGATCCCAGCCCTGGTGAGGCTTAACGATGCTGTTTAGGAGCTGTATTGAACCCAGAGCTGGTTTACCTGTGCAAAACACAACCACACACATGCACAAATAAACCCATAGACGCACACATACCTTCACCATCTCCCAGATCACATACACATACTCAACACACCCGTACAGCCACAAATTCCTGCTGCACACACACAAAAACACACATGCTCAGATCAAGTACTTAGCTTGATGTCTCAGTGTAACTTGTGTTCTCTCAGTCACATTAATGTGTGTAAATGCATCGCACCACCCTGCAGTGCTTTTAGTCTTCATAATTGTGTGCTGAGTGGCCGTGGTCAGTCACTTAGCCTAAGCAGCTTTTAACCACATTTATCACATTTTCTTCTATATCCAACACTAATGCAACATCCATTACCTTGAGTCAAATGAGCAGTCTTAATCTGACCCTGGTGGTTTATACTAGGCTTTCTACGTACACTGCCTGGATTAGCTCCAGAGAGGTCAGTATGGATCGCAAATGTCAACGTGCATCATGCTGATGAGAAAAAGTCGGTAAGCAGTACATTGGAATGGACTTCCTGGTAGGCTCTTTTAAATTTGAATAAATTATTTATACCTTTACAGAACAAGTTAATAGTTGTTCCATCATTTATGTCCTTCACCTTTTTTTTTTTTTTTTTTTTTTTTTTTTTTGTTAAAACCTCTGAAAGTAGAGAAGAATTCTCTCTATTGTGAATACATTGATAGTGTACTTGTTTTCAGCTGTGGTCCATGTATATGGAACATGTCCAAAGCAACATGAGCACTGTGTGAGGCCAGAGCCTCGTTACTTTGAATGAACCTCTGGGAAAATCCTCAGGGTTGTCCAGCAAGAGTTCCAGTAAAACCTGGCTCAACATTTGACCCAATGCAATGGATGTCAACCAGCAACACACTGCGTTGAGCAATCAAATGCAATTTATCCAATAGCCCTTACCTTAGAAACATTTTTATGACCCCAGAAGGTTTTTATGGAACTTTGGGACTTCAACTGAAAAAGAAATAATGTTAAGCATAGAAATAAAAACTGCTGAAACTGTGTGAATGACAATTTGATGCATTTGTAAATCCAGGTGACATCATGGCATACAGGAAGGTGTGTGATGCCCAGGGTGGCCCAATGGTCGGTGAGGTTCTACACTGCTCTGGAGCTTTGGATCTCGACTGGGACCTGGACAAGGAGGAGCTGCAGGAACCAGGACCTAGTATGGACCGCATGCAGATGCAACATATAGACTGCCAGAGATCAGGTAGGCTTCGCTTGAACTGATACACACTCACAAGTTCCTATAAACTTTGTGCTGGTTAAGGTTGGAATGCTCCCATCAACAGTGTTGTCAGCAGATCCCAAATTTCACTTGGACATCAACTGGTCTTGCAGCCAAAGTCAAATTAATGCATTGTTTACAACTGCTGTCTGATATAAAATCCATTGTGAACAAGCGATTTTGATGCCGCAGAGATTTTACAACTTATAATACATAAAGGTTCATATTGTGGTGTGTCATGTCATGCAGCTGATCTCACTTAAAGAAATACAATGTGTTTATGCAAGTGGTTGGTTTGCTCTGCTAAGAGGATAATTACAGGTAACATTAAAGGTAAATGAACACAGTCTGATTGATGTCAGGACAGTTAACATTATGAGTTTGTGAATTATTAATTAAACATTTTCTCACATTAATGAGAATGTCACAGCTCTTAACTGTCAAACCAAATATGAATTTGAGTAAAAATATAACTCACATCGCCTGCAAAACTGTTAAATCTCCTTTATATCATGTACTTCTGTATTATGACATGCTCTTGGGATCTCCCTTAATGTAATAAGGATAATCTTGTTAACACAGTGTTCTCATGCCTGGTTCATTATGCATGTGTATGAACTTTTCTGACACATGTTTAACTTAAACATGCTTACAATAATAACATGATTCAGTGTTTAATTTTCCTTGAAGTTGGTGTTTTTTTTTCTTTTTTTTTCCACCTTGCCAAAACAAGTTTCTTTCTCATGCTTTTGATGATCTTCAAAGGGGTTTTGCACAGAAGCTCTTACACATAATTTGAAACAACCTGTCACTGTGCATAAATGCTGTATTTAATGTGAGAAGTTTGCCACTGCCAGCAGTTGCAAGAGTGAGAAACTTAATAAGTACCCTAAAGCTAGACTCGAGTTCCTCAGCTTTGAAGGCCTCAGTTTTGAATTGTGCCTGGAGTTCCTTATCAGTGGCAGTTTTCTATCCTCACAAATGCCTTCTCAAAGAAATGGGCTGAGACTTTCAAAACTAAGCATTAAGTTTTTATTCCATTTCCCATACAGTTTATTTTAACCATTACAGTCGATATCTGTTGTTAGTAAGTTATAAACAAACCCAACTCTCCATGATAGAAGAGACCTTAGTGGCTAAGCATGCAATTGTTTTTATTTTTTGTTTTCTCTTGATCATGCATGATGATCATAAAATTGAAACTGTTGTGACCTTGACTCAACACATTTTGTTCTGACACCATTGTGATCTCAGCATAATGCAGAGTCTTGCAGAACCATCATTTTAAAAGTCTGCAGCCATGCTCGTGACTCTATGAGGCTGTACTTAGCATACATAGCATGGCTTTAAGCTAGTGCTAATGTTGACATACAAACATAATGACAATGCCAACATGGTGATGTTTTTGCAGGTGTAATGTTTTCCACGTTCATAATCTTTTACCAAAAATACTGAACACAAAACTTTTAACTGATGATTGCACTAGATTAAAAGTCAGGGGATCACCACCAAAGTTATTACAATTCACCCTATGATGAACATATGAGAACCAAGTTTCATGGTAATCCTTCCGGAGGTTTGGTGGTGGACTGACCAATCAACCCACCGACCCTCAGATCAACAGACCAACAATACCATAAAAATGACTAAGAGTCTTATACAGTAGACCTTTATATAAAACCTATGTTTGTGGGTAAATTTCACTCAGATGCCCTCTTCTACATGAATGCACAGACACAAAATCAAAATCTAAAATTCTGTTGACTGCTTTGGATTGGTTCTGTCGGGTAAAATCTGCAAGAAATTTCTGAAAGACGGTGTGAAAAAATGACCTCCAAACGTCTGAAACCTGAAAAATGTTTATGTGCATTTGAAAGTGTAAAAAGTGTTTTTATTTATCATGTGGAATATCTCTTTTTTTTTTTTCAGTGACCCCCACTCACTATTCATCTGCCATCATCCAAATTGTCCAATACTCTGTTGACACTTAGTTTAGTCAAATATAGTGTCTCTATCAAAACATCTTATATTTCTTACTACTTCATTCTCTGACAAACCATATTAACATTTTATAGATTTAACATGATTGTTTGCCTGTATGTGAGTGTATTTTAAACAGTGCAGATCAATTTAACCCGTAACACACTGCTATCACTTTCAGGGTGTTCAGACCCCGGCCCTGACCCTGACCCTGAGCTAATGGAACCTATCCAGCCTTCTGTCTCAGTTTCACCACATGGACGATTTGAACGACTCCAGGAAGATCCCAACTACATCTCCCACTTCACCAGAGCCCCTGGCCATAAAGGCCAGCGACGACTCCACTGCTTCCTGCTCAGGTAATTCAAGAACTCATAGAACTCAAGCCAGGTTTTCCTTGCTACAGGTTATGTAGGTCATTTTCATTAATTTACAACTTGTTCCTTTTTCAGTCATCTAGTTAGTTTAGCTGCTGTCACCAAATCTACCAAAATGGACACTTTTCAGGATTAACACTTAAGAACAAGAAGGTCTTAAAAAAACAAAACAAAAAGACTATGAAGCTATAAAATGTAATTGTGAATTAATAGCAATTCACGCCAGCATGTTGATGTGATCTCACACAACTCGGTTCCTCCATATTCTGCTTTTGACTGAAACGGGGTGATCAGCCTTGTGATTGTCATGGATTCTGCCACACTGAATAGACAATTGTGGATTAACTTGGACCCAAATCCACACATTTAGGATGAATCATGATGGACATATAGAAATTTAATTATGTTTGATAAGATGTGCTTGATGGATGTGCTGTTTAAATGAATGTCCTGTTCACCAGTTTACACACATAAGCGTCTTTACGTCTTTACACATAAATATTTCCTTTTCCTTAATGTAAATTACGTTCAAAGTGGAACTAACTGGAAGTGCCTTTGTCTCCTCACTGCAGCAAGCACATACATTATCATCTACCCTTACACTTGTGCTTGCCTTTTTGCATATCATCATTTAGACAGTATGTACTGTATTCCTATTACCCCTTTCACTGCCATTAAAGGATTGCACCACATAGGGTAAGAATGAGGCCTGAGTACCCTGACAACTTTCCCAGACACCTGTCAAATGACAAAGCACCTGCTAAGATGGAAAAGTTGCATGTTATCTAGATAAGGACCACTGCAGGATGCTTAAAGTCAAGGTCTGAATGGTGCCGTAATGCATTAAACCACTAGCACCAACACTGACTCAGCTGCTATGAAAAGGTAATGGCAGCCTGTCGAATGGAATGTCAGACTGCTTATTAAGCATAAGCACCATCGTAACTTTTAGGTACTAGAAGTACGTGTCGGACTGTGCTGATCAGTGTGTCCCTAGTTTAACAGGAAAGATTTCTTAAGAAAGTCTGTCATATATATCATCTCTTGAGCAGGAGTTCATTCTTGATCTTGGAAACACTAGACTGATGAAAAAACCTGAACTCAAGGTCTGCTTTCTAGCTTTTTCCAGAGCGTCTTAGTGGCTTTTCCCCACATCTTTTACTAAACAAACATGTAATATAATATTAAAAACTCAAAAAAAAAAAAAAAAAAAACTTAGTAAGTGGACATAACAAAATCCCTTGATTCATTTCTGACTGCTAACTCATTCTTCATAGGTACTTCCTTGCAGGGGTGGGGCTTTTTGTCCTGGGTCTTCTGATTGGCTGGTTCAGTCACACACCTGCTGTCAAACCACCCGTTCCTCCTTCTGACAGCTCAGATCTGCTGGAGGAGCTGCTGAAAGGAATCACAGCTGACAAGATAGATGCTCTTCAGAGGTAAGTCCTCAACTTGGGACATGTAATAATTGGGGGTGGGGGGGGGGGATCAGAATCAGGATTCCTTTATTGATTCCAGAGGGGAAATTGTTTTTTGTACAGTGCTCCACACAAAACAGAATTACAGATTAGAATAAAAAAGAGAGAAAGAACAAGAAGGAATAAATATGTATATAAAGGCAATATTAAGAAACAGAATATTAAAACTAAAGATATATGTAAATAACACAAATTAAGAAATATACAACACAAAATATGCAACACAATGAAATGTACAGTAATAAAAATAAGTAATATACTGTGTATATTGGATGTGCAAAAAAATGTGCAAAATGGAATCAGATGTGCAAAGTGAAATTGTAAAATATTCAACAGACCAGACGGTGAAGTCCAAGGGCCATTCAGAGGGAGGAGTTGTATAGGTTGATGGCCACAGGCAGGAATGATTTCCTGTAGCGTTCAGTCCTTAGTTTTGGTGGTATGAGTCTCTGGCTGAACGTACTCCTGTGCCTGGCCAGCACATCATGAAGTGGGTGTGAGACGTCCATGATAGTCCGTAGCTTATTCAGCATCCTCCTCTCTGACACCACCATCAGAGAGTCACACTCCATCCCCACAACGTCACTGGCCTTGCAGATCAGTTTGTTGAGTCTGTTGGCGTCTGCCATCCTCAGCCTGCTGCCCCAGCATGCAACAGCATAAAGAATTGCACTTGCCACCACAGACTCATAAAAAATCCTGAGCATAGTCCGGCAGATGTTGAAGGACCTCAGTCACCTCAGGAAATAGAGACGACTCTGGCCCTTCCTGTGGAGAGCGTCAGTGTTCTTTGCCCAGTCCAGATTATTGTCAATATGAACCCCCAGGAAGGAGGTTGCTAACAACAGTCAAAATGTTGCTAAGAAAATTCTGAAAATAATCACGCATCATTCTGCTGGTTTCTGATGTATTGTCAACTAATAACGTGAGCAAAAAAGAAAATGTGCAAACAGAACAGCATGTATGTCAATTTTGGTAGCAGTTGAATGGAGACTTGTGGACATATGGATGTTAATTGATCGAAAAATATATAGTGACTGGCTTCTGAATTGACCATAGGTTGCAGTGAAGCAAACGTCTGTCACACATCGGTGGATGTGCTGAAAAAAATCTAAGCTTTCTAGGACACACACTGTAATTTCAATGATTTTTGGAAGTTTTAACTGCGATAGAGATGAAAGAGTTTACACTTATAGACCAATCCCCCTTTCACAAATCATGACCAAACTTAAAACAATGTGGACAAAAAAAAAAAATCTTTTGTTTCTGAGGGTACCTAAGAAACAGAATAACTGGTGACATAAATGGTCACAGGAACTACCACAGAAGCAGTTTTGAGCACATTGTCAGGTGCCTTTATGTCACCACAATATAATATATATCACATCCATCCAAGATGCATTCACGAAACCTCATAGGTGTGAGATCAAAATGAATAGCAAACAGACAGAGAAGATCATAGTTTGATTTCCCTAAGTCTAACATCACCATAATCCAAAGTGCGACTTCTTGCCTTCTGGCCAGGCACTGTTCAATTTATATCCAAAGAGGAAGAGAAGGACTCAGCGGTGGGAGACACAAAGCAGAAATGAGAGATAAAGTCTCACAACCAGGGAGCAAATCTATTTTCTAACACTGATACAAACCTCTGTCAACCTGAACGCTGCCTTCTCCAGGCCAAAGGATCATGGGATGCCTTGGTATACGTGTGTCTGTGAGATAACTGGCTTTGCCACTGAACTGAGACAATCATCACCATGGTTTCCCTCTCTGAGTTTTCCACGCTTTTCTTTATTTATTTTCTCACATTTATATTTGAAGGTGCCAGAAACACCCCTACCCACCAATCCATTACCACCACATGCTATATGTCAACCATACATGAGGATGATGATGTATTTGATTCGGTTGATGGATGGCAGCAAAAGCTACCTATGAAATTAAATTGGTTATTTTCACCACCAACTAGTCCTCAAGTAATGGTGTATAATTGATTATGTTTCATTTACCAGCCTCTGTCTGCTGTTGTTGGTCAGAGACCAGCATGAACTACAACAACAGGGAAAGATACAACCCCACATTATCTTTAAACCTTGAACTATTGTGACCTGTAGTTGTTCTCTGCTGTACAATAACCCACATTTTCACAATGCAGAAGGTTAAATTAGCTAATTGAAGATGAGATCCAACATAAACATCCAATCATGTTATGGTTTTGGTCACTGGACCTTGGGAACTCTTAACCAGCATTATTTCCTCTGTGCTGTGAAACAGTACAAACACTGCATCTTGAGTCAAAAATTAGATATCATCTGATTATAATTTAACAATCCAGTCCCTAAGCATTGAAATCACGAGTGCAATCATGAGTTGCATTCAGTTGCAGCACTTAGTATCAGTGTGTTGAGATCAGGATGGACGATGTGCATTCAAAGTGCAAATTGTTTGTTTTCAGCTCTAGTCTGTTGCATCAGCTCTGAATATCAAAACTTGCAAGCTGCAAATATTTATTGAATATCATCACATCAGATCAGAGCCATATAATGACTGATGGTTTTAACAAAGAACCTGATATGAAAATGTCATTGCTATAGTTAGTTCTGTGATGTTGTACTCTATGTACAGAGCTTTGTGTTCCAATGCAAGACATTGAAATTCAAGATATGAAACTGATGCTATTTGTGGATTATTCAGTTTGGCACGAATCCATTGAACAAATAATGATAATATATTGTCAATCACTAGTCGTGGCTGTGGTTTGTTTATATAAGTGGGTATAAGTAGGAGTTTTTGGCGCCAAATAATATGACGCAGGGACCTTTGCCATAGCTAAGGGTTTAGGGAATGGATGCTTCTGGACTAATTCTGCCAAGAACTCATAATGAGTTGGCTCTTTCACTCAGCCAACAACACATGTTCCTCTGCATTCAAACTTTTAGGTTTTCTTTTAGCCAGATTATTCTATTTACTTTACTGGGCACATAAAACTGAAGTAAAGCTACCTGAGTTCCTTTGTACTGAGTCTGGGAGAAGAGAAGCAAAGAGAGAGCGAAACAGTGGCAGACAAAGTGAGAGAGACACATAAAGGGAGCAGTGACGACCGAGGAAGACAGAGGTAGACTAAGGCAACAATGGCAGTAGGGGAGCATATTTTAACAGGATTTGTATAACTATGCAGGGGAAATATCTCAGTGTGGACAAATTGCTGTTTGGTGTGTGGGATTCTCATTACGAGATTGATTAAATGATTGCTGTATCTGCCTTTTGCAGATAGAACTGCTGTAGGGACTTATGTAGCTCCATATTCAACAAATAACGATCAATATGTCCTCAGCTCAGATAGATGACTTCTGCTTGTGTTTATTATTTTATATTTCCCACTTTTCTTGTTTCTTAGCCGAAGGGCCTGCAGTGTTTTTTCCTCTTAATAGGGGTGTCAAGGCAAAACATTACAGACTTTTTTTTTTTGTCTTTTTCATACTCGCACTGTTGAAACTTTATGCGTCCCTTTTTTTTTTTTTTTTTCCATTTACACTTCAAAGAGGTGTACAAGCATGCAGAGCTACTTTGAGAGAAACTGGATTAAGTTCAAATCCCTGGAAGATGGTTTCCCACTGCTAGTATCTTGGCCTCTCGAATACTTACCTCTCCAGCTAATTATACTACTGTAATAAATTCATTCTTACAGCTGCAAGAAAGTGCTTCAGAGTGCTTTATGTTTTTGTTTTTGGGGGGGTTTTTTGCATGTAGTGCCACACATGTCTCAAATGTAAACACATGCATTTAATATTGTGTTTTTAGGGGGTAATCCTTGAAATGCTGTTTTAAAGCCCTGGGCTGTAATTGCTACTGATTCTTGCTGGATGATGTGTTGGGGTGACAGATCTTTATCTGGTTGATATGGCTTTACCCGGATGATATACTGTGTATCTTGCTGTGCTGGCACCAGGACAGCTAGCATCATGGATCACTATCTTGTTATGCCTGGAGTCTTGCTGCTGTGCATTCTTTGTTTTTTCCTTGAGATCTCGGTTTATATGGACCTTATTTGACCAATGACAAGGCAGATTATGGAGCTAAATGTTTTGCTATAACTATTGCAGTACTTACTTTATGTATCTAGAGGGACATTATTCCCTCAATAATATGTTTCAGTTAGACTGATGACTGCAGTTGTTGCATAAAATTCATAAATTTTACATTGAGATTTCCACACTAAAAAGTGACCTCTTCCAGTTTTTTACACCAAGTCACATCAACAGTGAGCTTAAATGGGACTCTAGGTGTTTATGCTTATCTGTGTAGATGGGTATCTTCATAGATATCTAGTTAGTGAGCAGCTACATGACTGGTCTTTTCATGTCTGTTTCGGCATGGCAGCCTAATGGTGACTGCTTCTTATCTCTATCTCTTTTAATTAGGTATGAAAAATCTGCTTAATATGGGAAGTCTCAGACACCTTCATTAACACTAAGGACCTGGCTGGTGCCAAGGTGGCAAGTTGGGTAGCATGGATATTGTCACCACCGGTATTGCTCCTCCTCTGCGTACTGGAAAAGCCCCATTTATGTCTTTTAAATACAAGAAACATAACTGAGTCCATAGGCAAAATATGAAACAATCTTTATGCAGCAGAAAAATGAAAGTTCTTAAACAGACATTTTATCACTAAACAAACCAAAGAGATTCTGGTGTGTAGGAAAGCTCAGAAAGGTCAGTCACAGTTAAATGCTTAAAATCATTAAAAAATTAAAATCATTCTAAGCGTGTTAATGCTGTAGAAGATGTGCAGAAAGTAACCATGATTTTGAAAAAGTTGTGTGTGCCTCTGTTAGGTTTGTCTGAGCAGGCAAACATTAAGTTTACAAAACTGTGTGTTTATTACAGGAAAAGCTTTCATGAGCGACAATTTGGCAACGTCAACCAGTGGTAGATTAATTAAAACAGACATTGACATATGCATATGGATGACTGGTGATTTCAAGTGTTAAATACAATTAAAATCATCAAAGAAAACAGAGTGGAAAAACTGAACATAGCCTGGCCCAGAGCCTCAAAGTGGAAAACTGTTTATTCCACTTCAGCTTATGTTCACCAGCTGATTACACCACTAATTGACTTTGTCCAGTTTAAACTGAAAAACTGAAATTTATTCAGACTTTTCAAAGACTTTCAGACGAGCTGACCTCTTTGTGGAACCCAGTGAAAGAGAAGGATTTCAGGAGTTCTGTGCAAGAAAGCTGAGCCACCTGCAAACAGATTGTGGAGAGAGAGCAGCTGAAAGTCAGCTGAATGTAGAGGCGCTTGTTGACTAGAGTCATGTCTCTGGAAAGTCATTGGAAGGTTTTATGGAGTTTGAGCAGCCTCAGACACTAATCGCTGAGGTGGAGCTGTAGTAAATAATCACCCTCTGCGCTGCATTTCTCAGCAAGCTCTCAAGCTTCTCTCCACCACTCAAACAGCTTGTTTCCTCCAAGGACTGAGGATTGCAGCTGAGGCTACAGTCATATATGGCGTTGAAGAAATTGCACTTGGCATTTACTTAAAACATGTTAATGTGGGTTCATAAAAGACAATTAACCGATAATATTTCAATTATGTGACTGGACGCCACACCTGAATGTGCATATTAGGGCTGTGAGGATGACATATTTTCACTTTACAATGTAATGATTAAAAGAGCACTTTAACATCATTAAAATATCTCTATCTTTCTATTTCTCTAAAATATCTCTATCAATATTTTTGATAACAATGGATCAAATGACTGATTAAAGTGAGAAGAATGACAACCCACAGGTAATTATCATTAGGTTTCCCTCATCTTTATAGAATGTTTTAAAGCCTTTTGGCTCATTATTTAATTTTTTTTTTTAATTCTACTTTTTATTTTTCCAACAGCAGCAGGCAGACGTAAGTTAATATAATGGAGCATTTAGCAGCTAGAGAGACAGATACTTCTCAGGAGTTGGTGGAGAGCAAAACAGAGCTAAAAGTGGCGTGAGTATAAGACATATACTCATGCCAGAGACATATGGTCGGCCTGTTGGGTGGAAAGAAATATAACTCCAAATTAATGCTATGCTGCTTTGTTTCTATTGAATATATGAACAGGCAACTGTTTGCTAACACAGTTGCCGTATATAAGTTATAGGGTGAAAATACAATATATAAATCCCGTGTTTACAGCAACAACAGACAATGCAGGTCCAGCAATCTTTATTGTCCTTTTAATTTTACATTACTAAATTTAAAAGTTATTCAACGAACATTGTGTAATATCTCCTGCTAACTGATATTTGAAGTCAGCTCAAAAGTTTCAGAATATCTAGTGAGTGAATTTACTGCAGTAAACTTTTTCATGTTGTGAAGTACTGAGATGCTCACTGTGGAGAGGAGGGTGAGGATAAATGTGTTTCTTCGCAGCAATCAGTAAATTCCTATGCCCCTGTACACTTTCAACAATAACAGTTCTTAGCAGGGATAAAGTCTGTCCAGGCTAGAACTGATTTGTTTTCAACTGACATGTTCTTGGCAAGAATTTATTTATTTATTTATTTTTTGTTTTGTTTTGTGTGTGTGTGTGTGTGTGTGTGTGTGTGTGTGTGTGTGTGTGTGTGTGTGTGTGTGTGTGTGTGTGTGTCTCTGTGTCTGTGTGTGCGTGTCTGTGTCTGTGTGTGTGCGTGTGTGTGTCTGTGTGTGTGCGTGTGTGTGTCTGTGTGCACACATGTGAGCCCAAATGCCAAATAAAGTGGGCTTGAAAAGTACAAGAAGAGCCAGTGATTCTTATAAATATTACTGTGGCTTGGAAATTACACAACGTTAGAAATAACAGACAGTAACGGTGGTAAATCCTTAATATAGTAAAAGATCAGGTTAATTCAATAAATGATTAATAGGAAATGCCATGTGAAATGGTGCATAGAGCTCTATCACTGAAGACATTTCTCAGTGCAGTTTCTGAAGGCTGCCTCAGTGTGGGTCTTTTGACCTTTTTAGACCTTTATGTGGGGCACCTCACTTAATAGAGGTTGTCTGTGAATATCACCTTCTGAACAGTGTTCCAGTGTGACCGTCTACAGGTACTCATCTACCTTCCCATCACTGCTGCTCATTTCACTGATTACTTCCTCTTCTCATTAAAGTAGTGTTAATCAGTGAAATCAGCTGCTTTAGTGACTGATTGCAATGACTCTCTGGCACAAGCCATTTGTGGATAAATTAACCCGAGTGCCTTATATTCCTTAGACCTATAGACCTTCCTGTTATTTTTTTTTTAGCCCTCAACACTCAGTTTATTAAAGGGGACTTTCACAGAATCTGTTTACAGAGTCTTGATGAGTTCTACTGCATATGGAAAAAAAAAAAAAAAATGTTGTATGAAGCCTTTTGGGGCTCCAGAGGGAGCTGTGTGAAGTTAGATAAACTGCCTCGAGTGATGTCATTGAAGGCCTCAAGTATGTGGGTGTAGCAGCGAGTGCATATTCAGTTGTTTCTCTTCTGAATCCTTAAAAGGCAAAAATAAGTCCCACTGATGATGAATAATAGAGTCCTATCACAACTCAGATGAATGAACCAGTGTCTTCTGTGGAATATAAGTACATCCACCACATGTAGTTCGATGTCCTCACCATCCCACAGTGGCAGGAGTGTAAACACCTGACAATTCTCACAGCTAGAAAGAACTGGGGCCAGTGACATAAAAATAAACCTAGTTTTTGACTTAAATCTAACTTTTTTTTCAGACTTCTTAGAGGAACTTAAGTTTACCTGTTGCATAGAGCTTCCCTATGAGTGACAAATATAAGACTGACTTAGATGCCGTGCAATGCATTATGGGAAAATAAGACACTTCACAAAAGAGAAAAAATGGTGGATTCATGTGTGACATTTAGCGGTGGAATATCGACACATTATACACCTGCTGAGAACCTATGTCTGCTGGAGTGAGAAACGTTAACAGAAATCTGAAGCGACACCCATCTGTAAAACCATCAGAGATGTTTGACACGTTTTAAGAATATTGGAGAAGAATCTCAAAGAGGAGCCTGGAAATGAGAAAATCCAGCTGAAAAGACAACTGATCTCATCCTTGAAATTTATGGAAAAGAGTTTGGGGAGTACCGGGAGGGCAAGAAAGAGGAGCGGAGGGCGTACCGCCTGAGTAACGACTGATGCATCTCTACTGTCAGCGACACACAGTAGCACCACAGGTAACATCCTCAATTACCCCAGTGTGTCACTCAATGAAATACCACATTAAATAATAGTATGTTATTATTTGTAACATTCCATCTCTGCAATAATAACCCTGGTCTATCTATCTATCTATCTATCTATCTATCTATCTATCTATCTATCTATCTATCTATCTATCTATCTATCTATCTATCTATCTGTCTGTCTGTCTATCTATCTATCTATCTATCTATCTATCTATCTATCTATCTATCTATCTATCTATCTATCTATCTATCTATCTATCTATCTATCTATCTATCTATCTAAACACATACATATGTAAAACACCATCTCAGGGCTGGGTTACAGGTGCATACTACTTGTGTTCAAATTGGGCAGGTGAGGACATACTTCAACAGAGCTTCAGTCATTTTAGGATGCTCAAAAAGGGCCTAAATGACAAAAAACTATGCTGTCTCTGCATTCATATATTGAGAGACGGTGCTACTTACACCCTGAGAACTGCTGTATGTTTCGCGCTGTGAAGACCTGTGCCACTGGTCTGTGAGATATACTCTGCTGCACCTCCAATATTTGTATTCTTGCATTTACATAAATTGATAAAATGTGTGTGTGTGTGTGTGTGTGTGTGTGTGTGTGTGTGTGTGTGTGTGTGTGTGTGTGTGTGTGTGTGTGTGTGTGCATGTCTGCAAATGTTAAATATGGACATCGACCTTATTTTATTATTATGGCCTGTTTATTTATTTTTGGCTTTGGACAAAGAGGATAGCACAAATGGTCGCCCTAAAGGTGACACCAGTACAGCCACAGATACAAAAGGAGCTGTCCATGATGCTGAAAAAGTGGCCCTAGCCATGGTCCTGGAGCGGCAGTACAGGCATATGTAGCATATACATTTTGTTTTTATTTTGGAAGACCTACAATTTCATGCAACAAATCAAATCTTGAAAATGATTCAAAACTGTAACATAGGTTAATAAAGTTTGCCATTCCATTGATTAGCGTGTGTTTTGTTGCTTGTGTGGGTCTGGGCCTTTAGTAACAAGCTCAAATATGAGAAATGCAAACATGGATGTAGTTGATTGTGGAAGAACTGTATTGAGGCTATAGTCTGTGGCCATCATGCAGAGGAGATAGTCCTCCACCAGTGGCTGATGGACAGAGCAACCAGCTCCTTGCTCCATTTCTGGCTCATTTTCCTGTGTGGGCGCTGCCTCCTCATGTCCATGCTCTGGCTCATCAGGCTCAGGAAGGGCTAGTTCCCTGAAGTGAACAGGATCATTCTCACTTGAACAGTAGTTTAAACTGACAGCACCGATTCAGCAGTTTTTCACTTATGATATAGCTCCCAAACACATGATGGTTTTGACCACTTGGCTAGTTGCCATGTTATAGAAGACCACACAGGCACAGATGATTTTGAAGTCCCTCACTGGTGATATCTGAAGCTGTCCATGGAGGCAATGGAACCTCCTCTTCCTCAGTGTTCGGCCGCACTTCTGGTTTTGTTGGGAGCATGGCTGTCCTCACTTTGATTTGTTGGCTTTAGGTGTGGGGTGAGGAGCCAGGGTTTGAGGGGATAGCCAGAGTCACCTAGAACACCACCAATAAGTCCCCGCTCAAATACCTGTCTAGTGTTTGAAAGCTGCAAGATCCTGCAGTCATAGGTTGATGCCTCCCAGCAAGCCACACAATTTGTGATGTATTTGTATGTCGTGGCGTCCCTTTCTGTTGACATGTACGTGCTGATCTACAGACCAGCGCCTGAAGCCTTACACGTGTTCCATCGTTTTCTCTGACCATATTTAAAAATCCTGCTACAACATGACACTGCACTTTAAGCTGATTCAGACCTGCAATGTTTGATGGGAATAAAAGAAGCATCTTGATGAGTTCTCTGGAGACCCTGTAGAAGATCTGTGATACAGTGGATTTGTTAAGTCCAACAGGATCATCCACAGAGTTCAGGAAACTCTCTGTAGCATAGAATCGTAAAGCTACACACTTGAGAAATTGCAGGGGCACCATTGTTTCTTGCTATTAGAGGGTTTATAGCATCCTCAAGTTCCCCAGCCAGCAGAAAGAGTTTCTCCAGGAAACTGAAATCTCTAAACCAGTCTGTGATCATTGTATCTCTCGAATGGGTTGTTACTCGCCCTGAGGACCCTTTTCTTAGGGCTTTTTACAAAAAACAAACATTTGCTATCTTCAGCACAGAGCAACCACTGTCTGTCGTAAGGAAGTTGAACTTTCACCAACATCAAGTTTGCCCCTCTCTTTTCCTTTTTTTTCTTCCATTTCCTTGATTGTGAGATTGTTGTCATAGCAACACAGCACTCACCTCAGGCTTAACCAGGGGAAGAGAGTACCTCAAATGCAGCCAGACTTAATCTCTATGCAACATGCAGGCCTATTTAGACTACTGTAACCTGACGAATTAAGACCAGTCTAAGACCAAGACAAGTCTTAAACTAAGTTTATGCAACGGAACCCAGGGCTTCTGTACAACAGTGTGATTTACAAAGCTAATTTTGTTTTGCTAAATAACAAAAAATGAGCCCCTAAATAAATATTGTCAATTAAATCACCTCATCTGTATCATCTGTAATGTGGTAACATGCCTGAACAGGACTTTCAGGACTTTCAGGACCTTCAAAACAGGGAAAAACTGATATGCAGTGTTTAAACTTAACTGCTGGCAAAGCTTTCAACACATGTGGTTTAAAGTATAGCAAATAAACTATACCAGCCAAATTAACTTACAACTCTGATTCCATAAAAGTTTGGATGGCTGTAAACATAGATAAAGACAGAACACAATCATTTTCAAATGAACTGTGCTCCTGAGTCCTTGTAGTAATACCCTTTGTCCAGTCATGTGTTCACAGAGTGGTCAACCTCTCTCCATCCTTACTTGCGAATGACTGAGCCTTTCCAGGATGCCCCTTTTATACCCAATCATGATACTCTCACCTGTTACCAATCAACCTGTTTACCTGTGGAATGTTCCAAACAGGTGTTTTTGGAGCATTCTGCAACTTCTGGAGTCTTTTTTGTTGGTTATTTGAAATGTGTTGCTGCATCAAATTCCCAACTTTTTGGAATCACGGTTGTAGAAAATTATTATCATGATCATTATGAGTACTCGGGTTAATTAACTAAACAAGTAACAATCTTTATTTTGATTACAATTACACTTATTGCCTGCGTAAACGCCTTTCTTCCCTTAGGTCATGTTAACTTAGGTTACATAGAGCTTTGTATGTATATACATGCATGCAGACTTGCATATCCGTGCCTGGTGTTTGTGTGCATGTGCTATGTGAATTTGAAACACAGCCCGTACCAGAGTGACACTGTAATGACATGACAGCCATATCAGTAAAACTGTGTTTGGCGTTCACAGCATCAGATGGTGCAACATGATGGTGAATAGTAAGTAAGACAATATCCAAACTGAGACATTATGCGGTTTGCAGCAGTTACATTCAAATTATTCTAATGTTCAATGTCCCAGTGTTTGGTGTCGAAATATAGAGGAGGCATATTTTATTCTCATGAAAATGATTTCTTGCTGACACAAAGTGACTGGGGGAGGAGGGAACGAGCAGAGAGAGGAATGAGAGAAACAAATGAAGATGGAAAGGGTGAGCGGGCGTCAGTGAGTGAATACAAATAGAGAGAGAGAGAGAGAGAGAGAGAGAGAGAGAGAGAGAGAGAAGACAAGAGCATCTTAGGCCATGATAAACAAGCACTGTGTTGATGCGGTGTAAACTGGCAGTGTTTTCTGCAACAGGCAGAGGAAACGGTTATGAGGATTATAAATTATGTGGTGGATTAAAACTTCTGTGACACAGAGGCTTCTTTCTTTCATTCCGGACAGTTTTTATTGCCAACACGTTATGTTTACAGGATAAAGTTTACTGTCATCTAAAACCAATATTTTTTAGTGAATGGTTCATCAAATACATAGACCAGTCTTTGAAAACTTGTTTTACAACAATCCAAACTCAAGGTCCCTTTAGTCATTTTCCAGAACCAGTTTTCCCAGAGTTTGCTCAGTTGTCGTGGAGGCATCTATCTCAATGGAGATCCATCCATGGACGAAGGATCAGGCTATATGGGATAAGTGATCTAAAACATATTTAGATCAACATTTCACATGCACCCCACTTACATTTCCACCATGTCAGCACAGGAGGTGTAGTGCCAGCAGCATGCTAGCAGAGCAGCAGCATCAGTTCAACATCTATGTCTTCACAGGATGTGATCAGGCACAGCGGTGAGAGCAGGTCACCTGTGTTTTGGCAGTGCTCACAACCCAACACACAATTACTGTGTTCTATGTACAACAGAGGAAAAGAGCTTTGAAGATGAACAGAGTGCTTTGAGTGGTATTTGTGCTCATGCAGCGCAAGTGAAACATGAGCTGTTTCACAGCATGTGTAGACAGCTGGATTGATTAAAACAGGAGTGTATCTGTTCTGTCAGACACGTGTGAGACCGATGACTGTGAAACACGGCTGAAGTGCCTCCCGCATAGACATGCCATTGGCCTGTTTATGCATCTAAAGTTAATTAGATAGGTGTCTACAGTAATATCAAGAAAGCAAAGTGCACAGTAAATACTGCTGACAAGCACTCAAATCACCTCAGTTGGTTGTTTAAGAAATGTTCTACCCAGATGCACCTGTCCTTTCCTGACCTTGAGATTCACTTTGCCATCTGTGTGGTATTTTGGTGCACAGTGCGCAGCAGGGAGGAGAGGTGCAGGCAGGTTGGAGGCTCATTTAAATGATGTAGCACATAGCCAGTTGTTGGTATTTTGGTGAAACTTGGGCTTTGATGTGGTGAAAAGACCATGTACCTATGACTCCTGAGGAATATCATAGTAAAGTAAGTAAGTAAGTAATAATGCTTAAATTGTAAAATCATTTCTTTGCTCTACAACCAGCAAGATGCATCAGAAATTAACCTCTAATGTGTGCTCACAGGAATGATGATAAATCAGTTTGTAATTTAATATGAGGGATTCTTGCAGTATCTGTGGTCCACAGCTTCTTTATTCTGTATGAAAAGTAATATATCCCTGCAGGCATCTGACAGTAGAACAAGTGTGTTATATATGTAATATGTCTGCAGAAGCATCACATTAGAGCACAGTGCGGTTATGCAATATGTGGTGCTGTGTTCACATAATGCTGCTCTGCACCTTCCAGACAGCCACATGACATAAATATATGGTTGTTCATTAGTTGAGTTGTTATCATCATGCATCACTGTGATTTAGTCCTAATGTTACTTGTAATGTGACTGTCAAAACTGTCCAGAAAGGGTCCCTGTCTGCTAACTCAGCTGATATCTTTGCTACCAAATTCTATAATATTGTACTGTCTGATATGTGGTCTTGTGATGACATGATAATCACTTTTAATCAAGGTACTAAACTGGTTTTAGATTATATTGCTCCTGTTCCAATCAAAGTGTTGTCTGATAAAATTAAAAGTCCTTGGCTAATGCATGCATTAATAAGATGGAAGACAAGGGACTGCAGAAGGACTGAGCATAAATTGCATAAAACCTCGCTTCCAGAGCATCTTGATATTTACAAAAATCTGTTAATTAGTTATAACTCAGAAAATAGAAAAGCAAGGCAAGCATGTTTTAGAAATATAATAAACAGTAAAACACATGAGGGTTCTCTTTTCTACTAAATGTCTCAATAACTCAGGAACTTCAATTCCAGGTGATTTTATTTCACAACAGTATAATGACTATTAGGGCAAATATCCCTATAATCACTCATGCTCCTCCCACACTGCCTCCTACATTTTATGCAAGTCAGTGTTGATGATCTTGGAACTGTGATTCAGGGTCTAAACTGCGCCACTTCTTCTCTTGGTCCCATGCCCACTCCTTTTGTAATGGTGATTTCAACTGCATACTTAAAACAGGATTCTACCATTTAAGAAGTACTGGAGGAGCTTCTTATCCCAGGAAGACACTGAGAAAATCATCCATGCTTTTATTTCTACATGCCAAGACCACTCTAATGCACTGCTCATTCGAATATCCAAAAAGCACTCGATTGACTGCAATAACACCTGTGCTTAAGTCGTTACACTGGGTTCCAGGAAATCCTAGAATTGATTTAAAAAGTGTAATGCTCATTTTTAAGACCCAATATGGTCTGGCGCCCCAATATCTCTATGCTTGTAACTGTTAATTTCATCTGGAACAGGCTGTCCTATTGCTCCCAGGTCTCCACAAAAACTGGTGAAACTGCCTTTGGCTTTTAGAATCGTACCCAATCATGTTAGATGTGCTCCGCTATCATCTTTCAAAACTAAACTGAAAGCATTCCTTTTCTGCTGTGTCATTTGAGTCTGATTTGCTATTCTTATCCATTTACTTCTTTTATTGTGCTTTCATGTCTCATTATTTTTTTATTGGTCAAATGTTGGTCTCAATTATTTCATTCTTTTCAAGAGTTTTATTTGTTTTAATAGTGTTTACTCATGTCTAATGTTTCATCTTTACACTATCCACGCAGTTTTTGTAGCTGCGACTTTCATGATAGCTCACGCTCACAGTATGCAGTATTTCATAGAGAACATTTTGCTCGCTTGAATACATCAGTCAGTGACCATTACTTTGTAACCAGGGTTGAAACCCTGTTATAATAGTGCTGTAGCTGTAGCAGCTGAAGTTTCACTGACTTCCATTGAAATAAGTCTTTCTCTATAATAAAGAGACAGTAAGCTGCTCCAGCACTTTAACCACACACAATCATGTCGTAGCCATAATGCGCTGTTTGATAGTTGTTTGTAAGCCAACCTGTTTTTAGCAAATTATTCTCCTTCTGGCTATTTCTGGCAGTTACCCACAGCTTTAGTTGTGTCCCTGTCACCCTTTCAAGTAAGGCCTGCCATGATTTGCATATGGCAGAAAGGAAGACCATGTTGTCTGGACCTGAGGGTCAATCAAGCTGATTGGTTTGATCCAACTTCATCTGTCAGGAGCCAGAAAAAGAAAAGAAAAAAAAACAACAAAAACAAACATGTTATATTAAAAATATGTGCAAAAATATAAAAGAATCCAAGCCATGTGGACATGTCCAAATGAAGAAGAATGGAGAAAAAGTTTTACATCAGTGGAATGCAGATAAAAGACTGGACCACAAGGAATAAATCATCCGAGGGCAACGAGTCTTGGTCAAAATTCATGGAAAGACTGGCCATCTGCATAATGTGTAATATGGCTTGTGTATCTCAGCATGAACAGAGAAGAAAGAGTAAGCAACAACAGGCATAAATAAGGGACTGAGAGACAGTGTTGATGGGGTTTTTGCTGAGCGTGCATGTATACTGCTCAGTCAAGGCTGGGCTTCATTACGAGGATACACACTCTAAAATCTGTGGATACAGCATAGTGGGTACCAGTGATATGCTGTGTATGTGTATGTGTGGATGTTGCTGTGGGTGTAGGAACATGTTTACTTACTTTATCTGTTTTTGTGATAGTTTAAGTTGACTGCCAATTTGTGTTTAAATTGATACGAATGACAGAGCCTTGCAGTAGCAATTTTGCTCAGAGAAGAATCTTCTTATCCGTTTTCCACTTCTCTCTCATTCTCTTGAATATGAAAAATACTCAGCATTTGAAGTCCTTCAATAAGTTGTTTGCAGTCATGTGACGTTAAATTCAGACGGAGGGCCACATGTGAAAACTGCAATGGATGAGATGATGGAAAGTTCTTACTGGGCTAGTTTATGTGAAATTGTGACAGAAAGGTACACAGAAAATCAGAACATATGTTTGATCTGACCCCTATGACCCCTATGTACCAAAGTGCTCTGGGATGACTGTCGTTTTGTTTTTTCAAGGGTGCGTAGCTTTTATTTTCCTGTTGATTGACTGAGTAGCAAACTTTCAGCGCCGCGGTGCTGAATGTTGATGTTTACATTAACGGTTGTTTGCTAGGTTAACCACTCGCAAAGTTTCTGATGAAACGCCACTAAAGATGTGGATCGTCTCGAAACGAGACAGGGTGCATTACTTATGTTCAGCTGTCTTATGTGAAACCATTAAGGCTGATTTAAAGAGTGTTAGTTGTGTTGCTTTAAATCTATCCCCATAGACTTAAAACAAGAGCTAATGTTACACCATTTCCACCATTACTGACCACAGACAGTTAACACACTATTTTTTAGGTTACTCAATGAAAGCTCCTCCTGGTTTCTTGGTTTGATCGATCTGAGCAAATGTAAATGACATACAACATTTTATGCTGCAACAAGGCACTCCTTCACAAAGTATCCTTCTGCATGAGGTTTTGGCTTCTTAGCTATTAGCTCGCTCACCACAAGACTCGCCATCGTAACACTGTCTCTGTCAGAATGTGGTCTTGTGAAAGCTAAATGTTTGGCACCCAAACTCCACAGAAGAGCATAATTTATCCAAGTGCATTTGTCCTTGTGGCTTATCCATGTTCGCATGTTTTAGAGCTGTAATGACTTTTGAGATTAGTCTTTTTCATCATGGCAAGCATGTCTACACAAACTAAGTTAGGCACACTGACAAAAGAAAAATAACCATTTGTCGATTTCTCTTTGCACTCTGCATCTGCTTATGTTTTGTTGACAGGCACTATGATGCACTAACATGATATCAACCACTACATATTTGCTGCCCTGAGGGGGGCAGGGTCAAATGGTGCCGTACAGTTTCATCAGTCATGATCATTGTCTCTTTGACACAGAAGTAAAGAACATATGAATTTGCAACAGATATGTGGAATATGCTGCAGAAATGTAATATAGAGTTAAGATACATCTTACTATGACACTTCCACCACCAAGTAGCAGAGAGCTCCACTCAGTTAGGAGTCCAGACACACTCCATGAGGTTACTACCTCAAGATGGGGGCTGTCTTCACTTTTCTTTCAATTAGCCTGTCTTGATTGAACGTCTCATCACAGCATGTGGTAATTAATGACTTCACTTCCCTCATGACTGTCCAAAGGTAGAAATGTGAGTATAATCATTATCATCACTCATTAGAAAAGTTGCAGTGTTAAGAAATGTCATCTCCTCAAGCACTGCTGCCCAGAGCTGACGTTACAACTGCAGGTGGGCATGTCATCAGTGCTGCTACTGATGTGACTGTGGCAGGTAGACATGGCAGAAATGTATCACTACTACTGGCAGAGACATAGAGACACATGGTAGAAACATCAATAGAATTCCAAATAGTGAAGAATCTTGTCATGCTGGGTTGCAAAGTAATCAATCAAGGTAGAAGAATAAAAACTCAATGGGCATGGGACTTTAAAAAAGCAACATAGTGCTTCACAATACAAAATGAATACATAATGATAAAAGACCTAAAAGGCAAAGGCATCATGAATATTTGACAAAGGAGCACAATAAAGCTAAAAACAGAAGATGATGCCCTAAAAGAACAAAAACTATGAAAGCACAGCATAACATTATAAAATGTCTTTAAATAAAAACATACATAACAAAAGATTGAACAGAAGAGAGATCTAATGCTGATTTTGCAAGCTTAAGACTAAGAGGCTGGAGAGTTGACCATCATTAGTGGTAATAACGTGTTTTCAGCGCCATCAGGAGGACCTTCCCTGATGGATTGAGGCACCATTCAGCCTCAAAAGGATCAGGATCAACATCCCAGAAGTCTCCTTTTTAAATTCAATTAAGGCTTTATGAGGCTATGAAGCACACCTGTGCTTTGAGCTGAATACTAACATCAACCAACATGCCCATGTTTAAATGCTAAGATGCTGTTGTTTAGCAGGTATAATGCTTAACATATCCACCATCTCAATTTCAGTATTCTCTTCAGGTATTTGGTCATAAACCAAAGTATCAGAAAAACTGGATCACCATGCAGCAGGGAGGAGCTAGCTGCAAGCCCAAAGAAAATGTAATGCACCTGCTAATGAGTAGCAGAAATGTTTGGCCCACAACTACTTCCACTGAAGTAACCTGAGACAGAATATAGAGCATGCCACTTAATACAGTATGGGTTAAAGGTAAGCATGTCATCAGGTTATTCATTATGTAGATAGCACACAGAGATGATGATTTGGATCCTAATGGCATGTGTAGATATAAATGGGTCCTATGACACAGTGAATGTACAAAACCATCTGTGCAGCGAAGATATTTTGCCTGTTCTTTCGGGAGGTTTTTTTTTCTGTACGGTTTTGTATTTTCCTTTGTGCAGGTTACACAGTGGAGTTTGATTATGGCTGTGAAGCTGTGTTGCTCTCAATACAGCAGCAAACCAAATCCTATTTTGAAGAATGCAGGAGTCAGAATATAACATCCAGTCTCCTGGTGCTTCAAACAGCACTGTGAATAATAGTGAACCTGAATAAGACGAACCAAAGAACTTGATAAACAAGTGAAATGCACACCATAATTGAATTTTACAATGTAGACGTCCTATGTGCATTTACATTATGATGATTGCTTTGAAAGCATAACCGCTGAGAGGCTGACAGATGCAGTAGCTACAGTACAGACATGCAGAGTTCTTACATGGACACAATTTCAAAGATAACTCCTCCACATTCAGACTTTAACAAGCATGTAAGGTTGAAAATAATAGTCAAATAACAGACTTCTTATTGTGTGAGAAGGCCACTGGCTTTAAAAAGAAGAATGAGCATATATTCTATAGAGAGATTAAACATGGTAACTCTGGCGCTACTTCCGGTCCGTGAGAGACAATGGCTCCCATTGTTTACAGTAGGAATCAGCTGCTGGCACTGCGTAACACAGCTGTGCAGCCGGAGGAGCGACCTGATGTCCCCTGCGAGTTAAGGAGGAGGATGTGGGGGTGCTGCACAGGGATCAAACATCGCAACAGGAGGAGAGCTTACAGACCGACTCTCCCGTCCATCATCATGGGGAACGTAAGATCTCGCCAATAAGATGGATGAGCTGGCAGCGCTGACGCGACATGAACAGGAATACCGGCGGTGCAGTTTGCTACTGTTCACAGAGACTTGGCTGGGAACACAGCACACAGACGTGACTGTAACACTGGATGGATTTTCACTCCTACAGGCAGACCGGACAGAGAAGAGCAGTAAGAGGAAAGGAGGAGGGCTGGCAGTGTTTGTGAACGATAGATGGTGTAACTCCAGGCACATCACTATCAAAGAGCAGCACTGCTGCCCGGACATTGAGCTGTTGGCTGTTAGTCTGAGGCCATATTATCTGCCACGGGAGTTCTCACACGCCATAGTGGTGGCTGTGTATATTCCCTCCTCTGCTAATGCCGACGCAGCCTGTGACGTCATCAACACTGTGATCTGCAGGCTGCAGACTCAGAAACCACAGGCCCTCTTACTGATCTCTGGGGATTTTAATCATGCCTCTCTGTCCTCCACTCTGCCCAAATTCACCCAGTACGTCACATGTGCCACCAGAGACAATAAAACACTGGACTTATTCTATGCCAACACCAAGGAGGCATACGAATCATCACCCCTCCCTCCTCTGGGAAGAGCTGATCACAACCTGGTTCATCTCCTGCCTGTCTACAAGCCCCTTGTTAACAGGCAACCAGCTGTGTCCCGCAGAGTGAAGAGGTGGTCTGAGGAGGCTGAAGAGGCTCTGAAGGACTGCTTCGATACAACAGTGTGGGATATATTCAGTGACTCTAATGAGGAGGACATTGACAGTTTGACAGACAGCATCACAGACTACATAAACTTCTGTGTGGAGACCACTGTACCCACCAGGACTGTAGGGTGTCACTCCAACAACAAACCCTGGATTAATACTGATTAACTGATTAACCTAATAATTAAGGCTCTTTTAAAGGAGAAGAAGAGGGCCTTCAAGTCAGGAAACAAAGAGGAGCTGAAATCTGTTCAGAGGGAGCTCAGAAGGAAAATCAGGGAGGGGAAGGACAGATACAGGAGGAGAATGGAGGAACAGCTGCAGGAAAACAACACCAGGGGAGTCTGGAGAGGCCTGAAAACCATTTCAGGCCACCATGAGCTGAACCCCCCCCAGTATTCAGCTCACCGCCACCAACGCCACTCCCCACTGTACCTCCCAGCCCCCCATCCAACTTGTCTCTCGCACCTCTCCAGGTAAGAAATCAGCTCAGGAGGTTAAAGACCAGGAAGGCGGCAGGACCAGACGGCCTCAGTCCCAGGCTCCTCAGATCCTGCTCTGATCAGCTGAGCGGGAACATTGGACATCTGTTCAACCTGAGTCTGAGACTGGGAAGGGTGCCGCGACTCTGGAAGACGTCCTGCGTGGTACCTGTGCCAAAGACCCCACATCCCAAAGACCCTAGCTGCTACAGGCCGGTGGCACTAACATCACACCTCATGAAGGCCTTGGAGCGGCTGGTCCTTGCCCACCTGCGCCCCCTGGTGAGCTCGTCCATGGACCCGCTGCAGTTCGCGTACCAGCCTGGCATCGGAGTGGACGATGCCCTCATCTTCCTCCTCCATCGAGCTCTGTCTCACCTGGAGTCACCTGGGAGCTCTGTTCGGATCCTTTTCCTGGACCTCAGCAGTGCTTTCAACACCATCAGGCCAGCCATCCTGAGGAACAAGCTGGAGCTTTCAGGAGTGGACCAACACCTCACATGCTGGACAGTGGACTACCTCTCCAACCACCCACAGTATGTGAGGACACAGGACTGTGTGTCAGGGACTGTCCTCTGCAGTGTGGGGGCCCTCCAGGGAACAGTGCTGGCACCGTTCCTCTTCACCCTTTATACAGCGGACTTTTCCCACCTGTCACCCACCTGCCACCTGCAGAAGCTCTCTGATGACTCTGCCATTGTCGACCTCATCACAGATGGGGATGATAGGTCATACAGAGGACTCATCCAGGATTTTGTGGACTGGTGTCAGCAGAACCACCTCCTGATTAATGCTGGAAAAACCAAGGAGCTGGTTGTGGACTTCTGTCGGCGCCCATACTCTCCCCCATCACCAGTGAGCATCCAGGGAAGGGACATTGAGATGGTCACATCTTATAAGTACCTGGGTGTTCATCTGAACAACAAGCTGGACTGGACTCACAACACCACTGCACTTTATAAAAAAGGACAGAGCAGACTCTATCTGCTCAGGAGGCTGAGGTCTTTTGGGGTGCAGGGGGAACTCCTGAAGACCTTCTATGACTCTGTTGTGGCCTCTGCCTTGTTCTATGGTGTAGTCTGCTGGGGGAGCAGCATCACAGCAGCTGACAGGAAGAGGCTGGACAAACTCATCAGAAAGGCCAGCTCTGTCCTGAGATGCCCTCTGGAACAGGTGGAGGAGGTGGGGGAAAGGAGGATGACAGCCAAGCTGTCCTCCATGACAATGACTCCCACCCCCTCCAACACACACTCACTGCACCGAGGAGCTCCATCAGTGACAGGATGCTACATCCAAAGTGTGTGAAGGAGAGGTATCGCAGGTCTTTCCTTCCTGCAGCTGTCAGACAAACAGCAGAAACTGCTCCAAGTAATTGGTACAATAATAAGTATAAAAATCTGTGCAATAACCTGTGCAATACTACCGGTACATAACAGCCTGTAAATACTATTTACAATTTTTTTTAGGATGATATTTTTCTTTCTATCCCACCCTTTTGTATATGCTTGTTGTGTTTAACTTGCATGCACTTCTCTTTTACTATTCTATCCAATTTATTGGTGCTGCTGTGAAATTGAATTTTCCCCTTGCGGGACGAATAAAGGAATATTGAATTGAATTGAATTGAATTGAATTGAATTGAATTGAATTGAATTCTTCTATTTGAAGTCAGAGTTTTATTTAACATCATGAGGTTATGACATAAGATTGTAATCCACCAGTGCTGAAAAGTACTTCAACCTGCAAAGCTGCAGCCTCCTTCACAGGCCAACTCATCACTTGTCTCTCAGATAAACAATTAAAATTATATAAATGTTACACACACATACACACACACACACACACACACACACACACACACACACACACACACACACACACACACACACACACACACTCACACCCCTTATCATGGTATTTATATTGTACCTAAGTAATGCTGATTGCATATACAATTATATGAATCTAGCAAAATGCATGACATGAAGAAGTGATTGGTTAATATGCTTTCCATAATAACTTGATTCTAACAAAAGAATTTAAAAAAAGTAAAAATTTAACTATCAATGCAGAAAGCCCTCTTAAGATCACTTTAGTTTCAGTGGTATAGATCTGATAGATCCATTTATATTTCCATTTTACTATAAATACATTGATGCTCAATTCTACTGTTTTACATATATATATACACTTACTGAAATCAAAACATGACCTCCACCAACCACAGGGTTAGTGCAACCGTATATTAATGCAGCCTGTTGTGAAGAAAAGTCTGTAAAGCACATGCTGCCTGTAAAGTGTATTGATCTGAGTGGGTAGTAATATTTGAAGGTGTCCCAGATGACCTGCATCAACACCTCACCATTTTGGTAGCTGGACAGTCAGAGGACAATGTTGAGAGAGATTTTAGTGAAGGAATCAAACTGAAATTGGAAAAGTGGAGGGTACAGATACAAGATTTTGAAAAGTGAAGGTGTGTCCTCTAAGTCCTCAGTGAAAATCACAGAATGCCCTTGCATGGAAGACATTTGTGGAACACATACTGTAGATATCAGTGTGTAAGGAACAGGCAATTATTCAGAGCGATTTATTGATTTTGCACATTCCAAATGTTCATTCCCAGTGCAAGAAGTGCTGTTCTGTGTATGTAGTAAGGCTGAAAGTAAGCATGTGGAGGTTGTGGTGGTGGATGGGTTTGGACCATGTTTGGTTTTCATGTCCAAAACCAAAGTTTACGTCCTTTTGCAGACCTGCAATTAACATTCACATTTTTATCAGTTGTAATGATCTTTCACTAATCTTGACAAAGTTTTTAATTGCCAACTTCTAACCATGCCTCAAAATTAAAATCTTTAATATTTCAATTCTGGTTCATTTCGCAATACCTGTATAGTAATTACTAGAAACAGCATGTGCAGTATACTATGGATCCAAAATTGTGGCCAGCAAAACAAACTACTCTAATTTTAATGAACACCTCACACAAAAATTGGCCTGTTCCATCATTCTGAAAGCAACTGCGATCTGATTTCATGCTGCACATGGTGTGAGTCTGTGAACAGCGAGGTATAGTGAGAGGAGTTGGTTACCTCACTGAGAAGTTGGAGGTCACCTGCATCTCTTCAAACTCACTGTGGCTGCTCCTTCTTGTCCTGTTACTCTCTGCAATATTTAATAATATAACAATATAAAAGGTATCCACCGTCAAAAAAATGACAGTCTTGTTTTGTAGATGCTTTTTTAATGAACAATAGCAGTCAGTGGAAAGCTTACTGACAAACACACTGCATTTACTGTGACTACTTCAAAATAAAAGCCAGCTTATGTTTCACCAGTTCAGTGCTTGTAATATAAAGCTGCTGAAGCAGGAAATGTTCGGTTTGCATAAGCAGTACCTTAAGACAGCATTTTTTACCTGTGCTCATAATACCACAAATATGTAAATATTGCAATATTTTCATCAGTGGGCCGATGTGCAGTTAGCAAGAAATCCTCCTCTGTGGTGGTAGATAGAATAGTTAACAGACATTTATTTGAATGCAAATCTTGGCGATTATTACTTTAATCATGGTTAATTAACCAAGCAGCAAATACAACATCGCCTCGATGTCCTCCATTGTTTGTCGGCTCTGTTTGCATTGCGTACAAATTGACGTGTTTTACATGTTAAAATATCTAAAACCCAGTCCAACATAACCTCAGAAAACTAAGGATACAGGGGGCGGAGGCCACTAGTGGAGAGGCAGACAACACTGAGGGGTGCCTAGGGGTGCTACCACTACTCACCTCAGGGAAACACAGCAACACTGCAACCCTCACAGCAATTAGAGTGTAGTCAACAATTGTGCCCCAGTGCTTTTACTCACATACATTCGGTGTGGGAACCTCACCCGGGGTGCCTAGCCTCCCCAACAAAATGGCGCTCCACCTCACTAAAAGAAAAGAACTAACAACAAAATTAACAAATACAGCTACCCAGTTAGTTTGATATTCAAAAGAATAACTCAAAATTAAACAATACCGAAACAAAGAGTAACAAAGACAAAACAATACATTAAAGGTAAAACAGGGAAAAACAGCAGCAAATCCAAAAGAAAGCTGACAAAGTAAAGAAACTAAAGTTAACGCGGCTCACAACCAGTATAAAATAGAGGCCATAACCCTACTCACCACCTTTAACAGGGGGGTCACTATTCTGTGGGCCATCCAACTATACAGTACAGGAAGAAAGAGGGGAACCAACTATGTGCAGAATTAAAGGGTTACTGTCAAATAAAATGACAGCTTCCTCACATATCTGCCAATACACCAAACAATAGTAGCCACCATGTGCAGCAGGAGCAGGAGTCAAAGGGAGTGATCATGTGCTCACTGGTGCTTTATATGGCCTTACCCTGATTGGAGGGAGCGGTTTGGGAGGAGTGCAGCCTGGAGGAGCATTCACAAACACTTCTCAACAGTATGTATGCCGTGTACTCCACTGCATAAGCTTCACCACATTAGCCCTCAGTTACAACTCTTCTAAAAGCTTGAACAAAAACAGCATCTGTGGCAGAGATACAATATATGTATTAATGCTTTGCTCAGCAAATGTTGTATCTTTTTCGATTGTTAGGGGTTAGTGTATGTCAGCT
Source organism: Chaetodon trifascialis (assembly GCF_039877785.1). Classification (NCBI taxonomy): domain Eukaryota; kingdom Metazoa; phylum Chordata; class Actinopteri; order Chaetodontiformes; family Chaetodontidae; genus Chaetodon; species Chaetodon trifascialis. The sequence continues at coordinate 26,578,454 of NC_092059.1, read as the reverse complement.
AGCTATACCACCAAAAAATCCCTAAAAAGAATAATATTTTAAATATGCCCCAAATCTAGGAAAAGCTCAGTATATCCAGATCTATCAACTCTTATTCTAACGACTTTGAACTGTTGTCCAATACATTCTTTTTCTGATCCGGGCCCCAAATATTTCTGTAAAACTAAAAGCCACGATGACAGTAAGGATTTGCTCCGTGCTCTCATTTTGCCATCTGCCTCCTTACCTGTCACAGTCTTGCACTCAGACACACAGACTTAGACATAAACATGTGCATACAGAACACACACCTTGTTGGAGTTAATTGCTTTTTACAAACCAGTACCTGGAGTTTCACACTCTAACAAGTTTGAGAGCAGTTAATTGCATTTTTGTCTCTGAGTGTGTTAGTGTGCGTACCTCAATGTATATTTGAGTCAGGAGGATAAAGGCAGAGCTGTACTATCCCTTGTGAGTGTGTGATACCTGCCTTATTTACATGTTTCAGTCTTTGCCTGAATTGTCACCTTGTATGCAATTAGTAGGAGAGAGGAAAGAGCAGTTAAAGCCAGGTACTGCACCAGCCAACTGCTCCCTGCTCGACTTCTGACAGCCAGCTCTTGCCTCCGGTCTGAGGACATCCTCACTCTGTAAATGGATCTAACAACATATAAATGTACCACACTTGCTGATAATTTGATTGGCATAACAGGCCTAAAAAAAAAAAAAGCATAAGAGTTTATATCTGCCAATAGAAGCATTGTATATGAGGCATTGTTTTCACTTAACTGGCAGGGTTGCTATGTGAAATGTGCTATACAGAGTTTATTTGTGTGTCACATTTCATACAAAAGGGGATTTCAAAGTGCTTTGCATGATGCATCAAGCCATTCAAATACAAATTAAAAGAATAGAAGCCTTAAAAAACCATGGAATTACAGTGATTAGTTATAACAAGAGTCCAAAATTAGAACCCAACGCTCACCAAATGGAGGTAAAAATCTACCTCAGCCAATGAAATAAATGGAGTCAGCTGTCATTCGCAGGTTGCTGAAATAGGCCCACTTCCCTACAAAATCCCACACATCCACATCCCTTTAAAGACAACTCAGCTTTCCTCACCACTATCTTGTTGACAGAGATGTGTAAACACGTTCTTCATTGTGCTTCTTATGTCTCTTTGTCAAGTCTCACAGTCTTGAATCTTGCATAATTTTTTAAGTAAACAGCCTTTTTTATGAGACTGTATCCACTGTTGGTTATTGGTCCCTGATCTCTGGGTGGTGCCCCATTATTATTCATTCATATTATTTATTTTTTTGATATTAGTGCAGTTAATGGTATCACCAATACTCCTACCAGATCCCAATGCTACAGTTATGCTAACTTTATCCAGCTAGCTACCACAGAGGATTTACTAACTGCCAAGGGAATCTGCAAGCACTGTATGCGACAGCACATCTCCAAAGTGGATCAACCTAAAGGGAAAAATGAAGAGTACAGTGGAAGTTACGGTGAAAAGAAATTTACTGCTAAGTGGTGCTTCACAGATAAGAGGGAGAGGAGAGATTGGCATTTTGTCACAGCAGCACCAATACAATGAGCTGCAGTGTTTGGCATGTGCACTCAACAGTTTCAGACCTGGTCGTTTGTGGTTTGCGTTTTTAATGACACTGTATCTTATAGCTTTATGGTCGGCTGAAAAATATTTTAACTTTGCAGATAAACAGAATAGTTCATTTTATCCCTGGGTATGGATGTCATGGACGGCTATTTAAGGTTCAGTCAAAGGTCACTGCTAGGCTGACATAATTAGTTTTGTTCTTTCTCAAAATGAAGACATCCATGATGCACGATTCTGAGAGGACTCCTCAGAGCCTTCGTCAATGGCCCTACTGAAGGATTAATATATTGCAACATGAGATTTTGCTGCTTTTAAAATTGGCCTTCAAAGGACAGATCTATACTTTGAAGTCTTCAGCGTATTGATCTCCCCTTAAGCTTTTTCAGTCTCTGCACTCTTTCCTCCTGTCCATAGTTTATTGCTCTATAGAATCCACTCTGCAGTTAGAGCCCATAATAAGAACAGGGGCCAAAATCCACAATTCTTACTCAATTCAAAAATGCATTGTGATGTTCAGCTGAAACTACTTTAATACTAAAGTCGTTTTACTGTGGAGAAATATTTTCCAGAGCTACTGTCTGCAGTATGAAATTCTCCCTGTGTTTGCTAAGACTATATTCTCTGTTGTAATGTGATAGAAGGTCGTGGCAGAACTACAGTGGCCCAACATGTGGACGCATACACATTTCTTTATATGTATAGAAATACATGAAGAAGAACAGTTGCAGCCTTCCAAAGAACAGGGAAAGTGACAGGCAGAATTCAGCATTTTTATGTGTCCATGCTATGCTGACTAGACGTCCCAGTTTGCTCAGGATTTTCAAGCTGAGTGGCCTGAGTCCCAACACATATATGTAAAACACTAAAATGTCCCAGTTGTCAACAGTCATTACCAAATTTTTAAGGTTCTGACCACAAAACATAAGCAATGCACTGCACATCTGACTTCAACACTGATTTGTCTGCATATTATGTTAGTCAGTCTTTGTGTTGTCAAAACTGTTGCCAGACAATGAGTCATAGGCAAGTGTCATAGGCCAAAACTATGTACGCTGATGTCACTATTCTCTAGTGACATCAGCGTGCATAGTTTTAGCCTAGCCACACAAAAAAATTACTTTTCCAAATTTCAATGAGTACTTTTCTCAAGACAATCCACAGAACACATCATGTACAGGTCAAAGTCTTCAGTTTGGTTCTAACTTTATTATTTTCACCGGTATTGAAGTAATGGGTGGAACACGGGAAGCAGAATAACATGTTCAATCAGCAGCCAGCTTTTCCAGTTAGCCTCTGAAGGGGATAAGATGACACGAGTGAGTATCTGCCCATGATATTAGTTTATCAGACTTCACATTGGCTTCTACTGGAAAATTCCTGTTCTCATTTCTCAAGGCTTTGAAAGATTTCTGCACCCAGCCAAAACCATGGCCCAGAAAAAAGCTGTTTAATGTATGTTTTGATGTCCTTGGGTTTGAGATCTTATTTCTACGAGATGTTGGGACGCACTCATCTCCGTAGTGGGTAGTTCATTGCCCGTGGGACCGATTTGTGACTCACTAACATGGTCTGATTTACCAGTGAGGGTTTCATGAAACATGCATTCCTGCACATGGGGTTTTCAACTTCTCTGTAAGTGGGTGAAGTGCCTGAAAATAAAGTCTGATTTACAGTTGAAGCACAGGTAGAGAGGATTCATACATAACCTGAAAACTCTGCAATCATCTTCAGTCATGCACGTCCGCGTTACTATCTTCATTCTATTCTGCTCTATTGATTCCACCTACACAAAAATTTTCAAATCATTTTAAAACACATCACATGGATTCCAAATCAAATCAACTGGCAGTTGATTGACCATTTTGAGTAACATGGATACTTTTTGCAAAACACGGTTGTCAAAGCTGTCTCCAGTCGAGTCTAACATTGCCAGACCGATCTCCATGCTTTGTTTTGTGCTTTGTTGTGTGGGTGTGGCTGCACCCACTGGTACAAGATTAAAAATGCTCTGGCTTGGATGTTTTTCTTTAAACCAATCACAATCATCTCGGGTGGTGCTAAGCCCAGTATGCAGCGATGGTGCCCCTGCAAAACATTTGCAGGTGGAGAGGCATTAAAATGACCAAATTGTCGTAAAAAAGACCACGTAAAACAATAAAAGATGTACGTCAACTCTGTGATGCAAGCAGGCCTGCTGGACGATCCACGTTTGTCAAAACTTGCAATTTTCTGCATATGAGTTGCTAGCTCAGAGGTTGTTTCTGTTTCTCGTAGCGATGGGGACTTTGAAAACGGGAACTCACAGATAGTCAGCCAATGGTAGGCTTACACCAGCCCTCCTGTGAGTCAGACTACCTCCAAGCTGTTGTACAGGTCATGTGTAATAAAAACATAATCTGTTCTCTCATGGAGAAAATTAATGTGTGCATGGCATGATTTACATCATTGGTGCAGTTCTTGTAATGTTAGCCTTTCTTTTCTCAGAGGAAGGTTGTGGAAGAGGGACAGTCAGACTTCACCTTTTTGTATAGGTGGGTGTGATTTGGGATTATACAGATAAACTTGATTTTAACCAGGTCAAAATGGGCACCAACCTGTGTTTTGATTAGAAAAGCATTAATCAGGTCTAAACAACAGCATGGTAGTATACAAGTAATAGACATACTGAGGTTGTTTGGATTTTTCTTGTGAGGATTTTGTTGTTTTCAAATATAGAGAATGTACTCAGTGACTAAATGAGGTGGCACAGTGGTTGCCCTTTAGCTTCACACTTCACACCTTTCTGTTCAGAGTTTGCATGTTCTTCCTGTTCCTGTATGGGCTTCCTCCCACAGGGCAAAAGCCTGCAGGTCCACTAATCATCCACTCTAAATTGCCTCTTGTGTGAATGATTGTCTGTCTGTGTGTCGGCCCAGCTCAGGGACAGGCTTCATTGATAGGCTCCAGCCCTATACGGCCTTGCACACAGTATACCTTTGCCTTGCACAGACATAAAGCATGGATAACTAAATGATTTAACACATGTTCTTGTGAAGCTGCTTTTTACTGTGTGTCATGGTTGTAGTAACCTTTACTACCACACTGAAATCTGTATTCATTTAACAGGGCTTATTCTCTGACATAATAATATTTTCCATAAATATCATAATTTTAGAATAATAGCATTATTTTTAATGGGGGTACATGCTATGTGTAAGATATGGCCAGAGTTTTAGTGTAAAACATTTAAAAAATGAACTAACATCATCGACAGAATGTGACGTAACAGATCTGACGTTATGTCAAAGACTTCTAAGCATTATGTTGCACAGATATCTATTGATGTTGGCATGCTGACCAGCTGGCCCTCCACCATTATGTCTCGTAATAGCACTTTATTCTTACAGCTGTTTTCCTTTTTGAACAATAAAATGCAACTGTACACCTTCTGAGTTCAGGTTCTCTCCTCTACTGAACTCAGAAGAACGTAATTGCTAAGTTAACTTCAAACACACTTCGTTCAAACTGGACAGGGAAAAAAAAACTCCCCCGTCTTGGTTGTTTTTCTGCTCTTACAACAATCACCAACTCTGGTTTGGTTGAAATATACCCTTAATTCGCCAAGGTAGAGGTGAAAATATTATGTGATCTTCCTTTCACTCCTCTCGTGCTCTGTCCCTCTCCTGTCCCCTCCTGCCATGAGTCATCATCATCTCTGGAGTCATAGTCGTGGTCGGAACTGCTGTCAATCACCTCTGTAGTGCAGTCCCTGTGATCACACTGGCCTTCGCTACAGTGTGTCAAGTAATTTTGAATTGTTATTAACAAATGCCACCTGTTTCTGATTGGCTAGAATGGTGTCACGTGGCTCAATCTGAGCCACTTTGTTGGTTTCCCATTTATAAAGCCAGGCCTGTGTGCAAAATATTTTTCAGCACATGCACAGGATGGACAGTGAGAGAACCTTGAGAAGATATTTGCTGAATTTGACAAAAAATATGTTGGATTAGAATGACTCACCGCACATTTAATGTTGAACCCAGACAAGCTGTGCTCCTCCAGATTCTTGATGTGCTCCACACACACAGACTGTATGCCCGTAAGTACACACCTTCATTCCAGACATAAACACTTGTACTACTTTTTAATTGGCTGATCAAGCAGTACCCTGATGAGAAGGTTTCCTGATAACAGGAAGAGTCCTGCTATACAAACACACTCCAGATCCAAGTAAACCAAACTAAATCTAAGTTTACATTTTTGGAGAAGGAACGTTCAGTGCTAATGTAAATGTAAAACTGATCACAGGCTTACTTCAGGCTTCATTATGGCCATGGAGGTTAATAAGATCACAATTCATTAATCACTCTCTGGCAAAATGAAAGTCATCGGAAAGTAATTTAACATGCTGAAATGAAGTGTTAGCATGACACCATGCCCTGTGTTCATATCTGTAAAGGAAAATGTTAGCATAACTCTTACTTTGTGTGTATTTGCATTTGTCTTTATGTGTGTGTGTGTGTGTGTGTGTGTGTGTGTGTGTGTGTGTGTGTGTGTGTGTGTGTGTGTGTGTGTGTGTGTGTGATAGACAGAAAGGTTTTGTTTAAGGTCAGATGCCATGGCTGATCCAAACAATATGCAGCAGGGCTGTGGTGCATCTGTGACATGTGTCATATCCTATTTATTATCATAATGTCAGGTCGAAGGAGCATCAATCCAGTCACAAAGGTCAATAGTTTACAATCCAGTTTCAATTGAAAGTTTAGAGAGGCAGCAGACAGTAAAAGCTGTGCTCAAAAAAAAACAACGTACTGACCTGAACAGAGGGGAGACAAATGTGACCACCAATATCTATGACAATCTATATACAGTATAAGCTACTGTAATACATCAAACCACAGCCTGTATTATTGTAATATGAGCTGTCATGAAATGTGTTACCTTGTTTGGTTTAGTAATCTAGCCAGTTAGAGGTAGATAGGCAATATAGCATTACCAAACCAGTGCAGCTCTACTGACAATGCTCTTTAAACTGATAGGAGGAACCGATATGGACACAGGTACACACTTACACCTCCAGATTTTTTCCCGCCAGAACAGAGTTAGGTCACAAATTGAGTTTTAGAAGCTCTTATTGAGTCATTGACATCATAACGTCTAACCTCCCAGAGACAGTCAGTCTGTATTATTGGTCAGTAAAACTACAGCAAAACTTTTTTCTGCAAGTGCTTGCAGTGAGTCACTTGTATCAGTTTTCATGCTGTGCCTCTTTCTTTATGAATCCAGCACAGTGTTCATATTGGGTGATTAGAGAAATTGTGGTTATTGAAAAACAATGGGTTAGGAAAGGAAAAGTAGGCTGGCACAGACTAAGCAAAATCCCCAAACCAGAACAATTCTCACTGTTTCTGCGGATTTCTTTATGTACCCCAAACTTTGCAGTATGGAACTCCTGCCTGCATAGCACTCATCATGCAGGCACTGATGGGAGCACTGGGAAGGATGTAAAGGCCATTTTGAGGGTACTGTATGTATCAGCCAGCAGACGTGTGTCAGTCGGATGTTGTATGCATTCCGTGGGAGTATCTCTGCCTCCTGCTGCTTGCTTTACCTCGAATTGGTAATGAGCAGACAAACTAAGAGCATTTCACCGTATCTACATAGTTTACACATAATGATGCGTGAGGTGTGATGATGTTCAGTTTCCAAATTGTCACTGGAAAACAGACCCAACAGACAGAATTGATTTATAGGAATGGGAAACCGATGCATGACCATTTAAAAGCTATATAATGACTCTTGATTCTGGAAAAGCCTCTGATGCAATCTTTGTGCAATGTCACTCTAAATAAAAGTGAATTAAATTCTATTTTAAAGACATCCCATTAGCAGAAAGCAGTGAAAAGAAGAAAATCCCACATGCAAAACTGAGCAGCCTAATTCGAATAAGAAACAGCTTAAATTCCTGAATGTCAATCCAATTAATTTTACACACTAGCTACTTCATACTAATCCACACTGTCTTTGCCATGTTGGCAAAAGCCCATAGCGAGCGTGTGTTTGAAAGAGAGAGAAAGAAAATAAAGGAAATTTAGATAGAGAGCCCATCTAATGTCATGTTCACCACTCTGAGCCAAGTCTGTGTTGATAACAATGCTGTTACAGCGAGTGCACACAATGCAGTAATGCAGACATGCACTGAATATCCTCCAGTGCGCCAGACAAGCTTTGTGTTTGCATCTAGGGATAGATTTAGGAGTTTGGAGTGAGTGTCTGGTCTGTTTTCAGCTCTATTCCCCTTTCTGACTGTGAAATGTTTCATTTAAGAATGTCAAAAGTCTCTGTTGCGCTTTGTTCATGCTGCTTTACTCAAGACATCGCACCCCACTTTCCCCCTTATGTAACACCCAGCATCCATCATTTCTTACACCGCTGTGCTAAGACATGACAAGACAGACAAATGTCAGTGTTGTGTGAGTTGAGGGGAGGGGGTTGTGTTTGTTGCTGAGATGTGACAAGACAGTCAGACATCAACTGAAAGGTTACATGGCCAATCAGCCTCGAACATGGCTGAGAGCTGCCACGACAACAAATCAGCAGTGTTGATGAGGGCTGGTGCTAGAGGCACTTGACGGGGAGTGTGTGTGTGCATGCGTGCGTGCGTGTGTCATTTGCTATCAGAACAGATGTCTCTGCTGCCTGTCATTTTGATGTAGACCTACATCAAACAGTTTTCCTTGATGGCTGATGATGATAGTTTGACACGTTCCAACTAAATGCTTAGCTGCTGCTGGGCAGGCACACATTCTGCTGCTGGCTACAGCTGATCCCCCCCCCCCCTTTTTTTTTTTTTCCATTTAAAAGAAAGTAGGTTCGAAAGTTTCTCAGTCATTAGTCTTTTTTCCTTCTTTTAGAAAGCATTTGGAATTTCCCTGGCGTAAACCCTGCCCTCACACGCTCGCAGAGCATAAATAAACACAAAGTTGGTACAGTCGTTTTGCACAGCTCAGTGCAAATTACAATGGAAAGTCATTTATCTGGAGCCAGTGGGAATAGAGGCTGTTAAGATGGCTGAGACTCGTTCACTCATTCAAATGCTCACATATGAGGCTCGGTTAGGCTGTATACCATTTGGTGAACACTTGAGTTTGCACAGTAAGAGCGTACAATTTTATTAGGTGTGGCCCCAGTGGGAAGTCATCTTGCCTGTGCGACTGCATGTCCATATAAACTAAACATAGCCATATTATCTTCTCGTATTTCTGTTCAATTTGATATAATGTATCAGCTTAGCATTAATATTCTTATACATAAAACCCATGCCATAAACAATTCCCATAGGCTACATGTAATACAAACATGTGTTTGCTCTGGTGCAATAATATTGTCTTGTTAAGGGGTCAACAACGTTGTAAATCAACAAGCATGATGTGAAATATGTTTGCATATATATAAATGTCCTGTTTATCCGAAGTCATTAGAATATATTAGCAAAGCAGAATGTTTTTGTTTCTTTTGAGGTTAGTGGTGTGACATTTAGATAAATGTGTTTGTGTTGTGACTCTTTATTCATTATCATGATTATACCTATAAGGCATTAATCAAGGATTCTGTTCCAGTATACATCCACGTACTATGCCACTCTCCCCCCAGTGATGTTCTCATGTCCTCAGACTCCCTGGCTGGGCAATTACCAGAGCTTGTAATAAGCTGGGGACTGAGACATTAATGTAGTTTAGTTCTCTGTGGGGTAACGTGCTGAGGCGAGCCATCCACATTCAATTACAGTTGCACGCATGTGCATATATCATCTGACAGGCTTTGCACGCACTCACATATGCGTATACACACCACCTTGGAGTGTGAAGCCTACAGGTAATTACTTTCTCTGATCAATACTGGTGTTAGCAGCCTGGGCTAGCAGCTCTATACTGTGAAGCTAACTTCTCCAGGGGATTCTATTACAGCTATGGATCCAGCTCCTAAAGACTCCCGTGCAAGGAGAGAAATCGTTAAAAAATATCCTTCTTTAACAAGTTCTTTAATCTGGTATTGACTTATCTTTTTTAAGGAAGGTAGTTCTTAAAGTAGTAATGGGAAGATTTAAGCTTTTGGTTACTGATGTAAACTGATTTAGTTCAAGAAATTACAATTTATGAGCTCAAAGTAATGAAGGCAGTCTAACATTTTATTTACTTGCATGTTAGTTTATTTAGGTGGGACAATAAAGATAAATGCTGTTACATAGGAGAAGCAATGCAAAACATGTTCACACACAGGCTCTCTCGTTGGTGTTAATTTGCAGCCATTATTCCTGGTTTTGCTTTTAAAACAAAGTGCTTGAATAGATATAGGAAGAAAAAAAGAACAGAGCAGATAAAACAGACTATCTACGTTTGTGTATTTACATGTCTGCATGCATTTATTGTCAGAGTGGGTGTGTATGCATGTAAGTATAGATGTATGCTGCATAGGCATACATGTGTGGAATGAATTTATTCAAAACTCATTCACATCTGTTTCAACCACTGTTTCATTAAATGACCGCTTCTTGACACAAAATGTTTTTGTTTTTTTTTGTTCAACATTGGTGCCATTTGCTGCATTGTCTTTGAAATGGCACAGCAATTACAGTCAATACAACAGCCCTGCAATAATAATAAATCTATATTATGTCTACTGCTTTTGCTATAAATGAGATGGACATTATACCACATACACAATGAATGCAAGGTCTAACCAGCTAACATCTGAAGTGATGGAGCTCACTGAGTTTTTTTAATATACTCCAGACCCCATCACTCCATATCTGTCTCATTATCTTGTCTTTTGAGGCACCAGCTTGAGCTCTAATTTGGCTGGTGCATAGAAATTCCTTCATCCTTTGCCTAACCAGCTATCTCACAAGCTCAACCTTTGACTCAGATAATTCCAGTAATTGGAGAATGCTGTTCTGGACGTTTATTAAAGTCACAGTGTCAAACTACAGATTCACAAGACACAATAGAACACGTGGATAGAATACAGTAAGCAAAGCAAATACTGTCGTTATTGTTGAAGCAGAAGTTGAGTGCACACTCTACAAAGTTTCATATATGTGCAACTTTCTTTTAATCCCCATGAGTGAGATGAGCGTTTGTGGGCCGAGAGTATAGGCGCACAACTGGTGGTATAAGTGATTTATTTTGTTAAAGATTTGTCATGTTCAGATTTGCCCCTATTTAGTAACTTGGAATTTTGCCTTCAGGGCCAATTGGGCTGGTTCACTGCTGACCAAGTAAAGCATTAAAATCCTTATATGTTCCAAAATACTTTCAACATTATAGAACCAGCGTGGTATGAGTATGATGATAGTTTAGAATATAGACAGGGAGATGATCTCTGGAGATAAATGATGATGATGTATGTTGGATATTTCAGTCTTTTCAGGAACTCTGAATCACAGAAGGAGGTCTGTATGTGGAGGGAGACAAACAGCATAGCAGGAGCTCAGTCTCTCTCTCTAGCTGTCTCTTTAAACCTTTAAAGAGAAGGAAGAAGGAGGGAGAGAAGACAGGAATTTGTGGGATGAATGAGTGAGAAAAAAGCCAGTGTGAGGATGGAGAGGGATGGAGGAGAGGAACACAAACCAGGAGAGAGAATGCAGGAGAGACACAGACGTAAATGGGCCTCAGGAGGGTATCTGAGAGTGACAGGCTGCTGCCACGATTGTACTGTGCTGTGGGTAAACTGTCAAAACATTGACTGGTCCACCTGGCAGCCCTCCCCTTCCTCTTTCTTTTCCAAGTTTTATTCTTGCTCTTTTTTGCTACTCCCCCAGAAAAGAAACTTCCAACACTAAGCTGGCTGTGATACAGAGAAACATAAAAGGAGAATGCAGAGAAAAAAAAATGAACTTGGTATTTCCATAATTACATTTAAATCTTTGTTAAGTTATTTCATATACTAGTCAGACATTTGCCGCCACATATTGTGTGTGTGTTGCACTAACAATGAATATGTTAACATTCACACTGTTATTCTGGTTTCTAGACCAGTCTCAGTCTTTTGAAACCTGAATATGCTATCTCAAGTACACTGATAGAAGTGCATGTATGCACATTTCTGATCCCTTTCTGCCATGTGTCCAAGTGTATCCTCAACTCCAGTCACGTAATAGTTTGTCACTAAATAAAGCATACTTAAAGCAAAACTTTTTTAAGGACTTTTTTTTTTTTTCAATTTTTGCTTTTATTTGACAGTTCAAAGTGAACATAGACCGGTAACTCAGGGAGAGAAGGAGAGGGGATGACTTTCAACGTGCAACAAAGGCACCCAGCTGGAATCAAAGTAAGGACACTGTGATTTCATGGTATGCATCTTAGACTCAGGAAATGAAAATGTGTTGAAAAATGATGCAAAGATGATCTACATGCTGAAATAAAACGTAACTGACTGACACCGGTAATGTGAAGGACAAATTGTTATTGTTATGTTCCCATTCAATTAGCAGTGATAAGCCAGAGACAAAATTGGGTTCATCCTCAACTGTTGAGGTAGCTCAGTCATTCAGCTTTCATCTTTAACTTTATTGTCCCCAAGGGGAAATTTGTTTTGTAGGCAAGTGAAACACAGAACACACAGAAAATACAAAGTGCACAGAGGAGGATGGGATGAATAACAAAGATACTACATATTACATGTAAATGTTAAAAGCAGCTCCATATCATTATGTCATGGAGCAGAAACTGCTTGCTGTCGAGTTGAAGTCAAGTTGTAAATGTTTACATGCTCTTTAAATCACTGAAAAGGACACGGTGGGAGAAAAACAACCGATTCACTAAAACAGTTAAGGACATTGAACAGATAGAAGTGAAGTGAGGCTGACACACTGGACCAATCATGGTCTATTGGCTAGAAACATGGTAGGGTATGGATATATGCTGTTATACACAACTAGGTATGTCTATGTATGGGTGAATGTATTTTTAAAAATCTGTGTATGTGTGTGAGCCTGTGTTTATTTGCAAGGTAGCACAAAGGTGTGTGTGTGTGTGTGTGTGTGTGTGTGTGTGTGTGTGTGTGTGTGTGTGTGTGTGTGTGTGTCACACTGACTGATAGCCTTGGACCTTCAGCCCAGTGTGTGATGCCCTGGGATACCCAGCAATAAACACACAGTCATCCTTTGGCCATGAATCTCTGCCAGCCACCACATCTTCTGCTCTCCACCCAGAGTCATGAACACAGTTAGAATGCTGCAATTTTCAACAGCAGCACCTCCACAGTCATCCTCCCTGGCCGGGGTAGTACTCCACCTATCCCTAAGGACCTGGGTTAGGTCTCCAGAATAAAACATTAGTGTCAAACCATCAATATCACTTCAAAGTGAAGACAGCTATCAGTAGTGACGAAACATTAAGATGAACGCCCATTTGAAAATAATTTGTTGGAAACCACAGTCCATTTGCTGAGCAACTGAATCTTTGGCTGTCTACTTGGAATCACTTTAGTTACTTCATTGAGGTTAAAACAAATATGGATAAAGCTGATTTAGGTATTAGACACGATCAGATTTCATATGCTGAAGACTTCTGAAATGTCATTGTCCAGATTGACAGCTATGATCAGCAATGCGTCACAAATATCAAGAATGTTTGATGTGAAGGAGAGTTGATTCAGATATGGAAACAGTACTCAGCAGAATAATATTAATATTAATAATAAATTTTCTTTGTATAGTACTTTTCATACAGGAATTGCAGCTCAAAGTGCTTTACAAGAATGAAATCACATGCACCAAGTGTGTGCTTCACATAAAAAAGACAGAATGGACATAAAAACAGCAGCTAAACCTGACTAATGCTCTCTCTACTCTTGGTTCTGGTTAATAGCCAAGCTGCAGAGTTTTGAATGAGCTGAAGTCTCTCAGCGGTTGTTTTTGGGAGGCCAATAGTGAATAGTGCGTCACAGTAGTTCAGTCAACTAGAAATAAAGACATGAATCAGTTTTTCAGCATCTTTTTGACTGAAAAATGGTCATACTCCGGGGAGTTAATTTCCCCAGATTATTAAACATTTCTCTCTTTGTTTTAGAGTCGACTTATAGGATTTCAGTTTTGTCCTAATTTAACTTCAAGAAATTATTGCTCATCCATTATTTATTGCCAAGAGACAATTTGTGATGGAGTCTACAGCTGCAGCATCATTTGGTTCAGCACAGATGTACAGTTGTGTGTCATCTGCATAACTATGGAAACATACATTGTGTTCTCTAATAATGTCACCAAGTGGCAGCATGTATAGTGAGAACAATAGTGGACCAAGGCAGCTGCCTTGTGCAACCCCAAAACAGATGTCATGTTTCTCAGACACATGATCTGCAAGACTAACAAAAACTTTCTCCCATTGATGTTTGTTTTAAACCAGTTTAACACACAGTCCACAAGACCAACCAACTGTTCATGACAATTGGTTAATATATCATCGTCCAGAATGTCATTTTCTTTAAGAAATGCATCAATTTGCACTGAAACTATCTTTTCCAGTATCTTACTGATGAATGGAAGGTTGGATATCAGCCTGTAGTTAGTGAGTGCATTACTATCTAGGCTGGGTTTCTTTAGTAATGGTCTTACAGCAGCAGTTTTAAACTCATTGGGGAAGAAGTCTGTTCGCAGAGATGTATTTAAAATCTTGAGGACATGATTTAGACTCAGTGACAGTCTTGCAGAGCTTAGTTAATGTAATACAGGTAAATTTTCCAATGGTTACATCTTTTTTTTTTTTTTACAAGGTTTTGTGATTTGTGTTCACATCAGCAGCAATGCTGGCTCTAGAGGTTATGTTGTTTGTCATAGACAGTCATGGCTTCTTTATATTACAGTGAACTGTGAGCCCAGTTTTCCTCCATTTTCTTTCAGCTGCTTGAGAAATTCTCCTCCTCTCATTAACACTACTGTTGTTTAACCATGGGGAGATTCGGTCAGTCAACCCCTTTTTAACCTTTATGGAGAAACAACAACAACAACAACAACAACAACAACATTTAAAGCAGATGACATGGTATTGTTGAAATGTGCAACCATGTGACTCAAATGATCTCATAATATTACAAAACCTTGCTTCAGCCTTGCCATCAAGAAATCGTATTTGAACCAGAAATTCCCTTTTAGTCTTTGTCAAGATTAGTTTGGTATCAGAAATAGGTAATTGTAATACTGAGACATTGTCTTTGTTTAACCCTGCTGCCATTACCAAGTCCAGAATGTTACCATGCTGATGAGTGGCTTCATTTACATGTTGGATAAGTTCAAAGCTGCCTAGTCAATTCATAAACTCCATGGCTTTGGACTCATTCGTTTTGTTGACGTGGATATTCAGGTCTCCATTCAGGATTAATATGTCATATTTAGTTACACTAAGTGCAATCAGCTCTGATAATTCCTAATGTGTATTTTTACTGTTTGGTTTGAACTCCTCTGGAGCTGGTATAAACCATTCAGTATGCAAATGAGCGGGGAGCTTAATGAAGCTCAACACAAAATCACAGAAGAGCAATTTCAAGTTTTTAAAAGCCTAGAGGTCCAAAATGATATGTGGTAGACACTGTTTGGGCCTTGTCAAATAAAATGCTCAAATAAAAGTTGGATCTTAAATATATGTGCCCTATATAGAACAAACATGACTGATAAACATATTCACCTTAAAGGTAAAATATATACACATTAACATAAAGATAACAAAATTAAACTGAAATCTATAGTTCAGTCTAGTAAATCAGGCTACTTCCGTAGTGTTTTAAATAGGTTTAACAATTGGGTACAGCTGGAGGTAATGAGGATCTGCAGCATTTTTTTTTGAAAATCTAGCACATTAACAATGTGATTCCTCATTTCAGCTTAAAGGTCCTGCACAGCCACAGAAATGTTTTCAATTTCTGGCTTATTAGACAGAAAGAAAAATCTGACAAAATCTAACCTGAAAAAATAAGTAAAAACACTGTGTTCCAAGAGGTAATATTTCTTTGATAATAACATTAGATGTAAGTTGCTCTGTCTGAGCTGTAGAAGGACACGATGTTCCATTTCAGAACCCAAGAGAGCCTGAAATGAAATATAGTTGACTCGCTGCTAAGTAGTCACTTCCAAAGGACACAGAACATCAAACAAGACTGTATGTCTACAGCCACACAAGCTGCCCTTTGAGCCAGAAAGAGCAGTGCTTGAAGCTAAATGCTAATGTCAGCATGCAACATTCTCATAATTACAGTGTTTACATGCTTAATGTGTAGCACTTCTAATATTTGCCATGGGTACTGTGTGATAGTATGCTCAAAAATAAAAGCCGTGGCTGATGGGAATATATTTTTTGTAGCATATGGTCATAAACCAAAGTAGCAGTCCATCCAGTTTTGAGATGTCTCAATCTGGACCAAAGTGGTAAGACCCACTGACCAACTGATCAATGGATGCCATGCTTCTCCTGTCACTAAAAGCAAATCTTCCACCGTGTAAAAACAGTAAAAATGAGCATCAGCAAGAGGAATAACTAGTCCACAGAAGTTATTTTAGGCATGACAGCTCAATGAAAACATCTTGGTACATAAAGACACGTGGATTTCTTTAGACCATTAAAGGGCAACAAACATGTGGAAGACAGATGACAGTAAAATGTTTTGAGGAAGTTAATAATACAGTGTTGTTAGTTTCTAGTTTGTGTGTCTGTTTTCATTGGCAACTGCTGTCTTTCTGACTTTGTGGTGAGAGCTGTGCATCATGACAGTTCCTGCAGTGGGAATCTGCAGTCAGAGCTGAACCTGTGGTTGCAGTCATGGAGGATGTACGACTGATCACGGATTGTTTTTTTTTTTCCATATTCCTTTAGTATTTTTTCTTCTTTTAAGCCCTTTCCTCCCCCTTCTTCGTGTATGATCACAAATACTTGGGTCAATAGCGTGGACATGTGGAGAGATGTTTTCTGACTACATTTGATTTCGATTTAGCTGGTGTTTGTGCCATGTGAATATGAGCCACGTAGAAACAGCATAACATCTTGGGTTTTAAAGATTAAAGAGCTGCATAGCTATTAGTCTCCCCAATGCCCGCAGCTAGAATGACTTCAGAAAGTATTTGCATACGTGTGCAGGTTTTATCATAACTCCTAATGTTTTCCATGACTCGAGGATGACACATTGACTTCAAACAGAGCCAGGTGAGAAATGACTACAGCGGATCAGTGTGGGGTCAAGTGCTGCATGTAGTGTGAGTCTATGTGTCACAGCAAAAATACACTCCTTGGGGCTAAAATCACACAGGACATCCATATCATACAAACAACATCCAGCCCACACACACTCACAACACTTTTCTAAACAGTGTGCTTTCTGTTTCATCGTGCGTGTCTCTGTCAACTTGTGCTCATCAGAGTCGATGAATCTGTTAATGAGGAAGTTTAGGGGGAAAGAAGAAAAGTGTAGTCGACAAGCTCAAGAGTGATTATATCAAAGCGGAAGCAAATGCAGTTATTTTTAATTCATTTAGATTAAGGCAGGAAATTGCATGAGTTTTAGCTTCCAAAAGGAGTTTTTTTGTTGAAGGAAGCTGTCTGTGAACTTGTGAAATTGTGTGTGTATATGTGTGCAGATGGCAGGGAAGATATTTGTCAGGAAGTGAGAATTTTATTTTGCCACTCAACTGCAGTATGCACTTTTAACATGACCACTGTCTGGATAATACACACCTGTAGAGGTGTCACATGGCACACAGCTTGACAAATGAGGAGAACAGCAAACAAGAAAATGTTCCTTTCCTGCTGTGGAACTCTCTTTCACTTTCATGTTTCACTTTCAGTATATTAGAACTGTAATTTGAAGGTAAATGTTTTAAAATGTAAGAGAGACAGTAACTAAAGTAGCAGAAAATAGCAGATTACACACTAGCAGCCAGTCTACCATAGAATATGAAATAATACCCTCCCTGAAGAATCATGCAAACATAATTTCTAGGGAATCAAATTTAAAAAAAAAAAAAAGGGATCCTTTCAGCATGAGTTGTTTTTAAATTTCTATATTAGTTGTATTATCACTGAATTTTCCCTCAAATTCTTTAATATGAACTTTACTAGTTTAGTTCCTAAACTAGTAACCTGCTTTCGAGGTGTTGATTGGAGGAATCAATACATGCACTGTGTCAAAATGAGGAATTCTGCAGAGCCCAAAAGCAGAACGACAGACAGATATCAGTGTAGAAGAAGACAGTTTATTGCAATAATGTACATCCATCCATCCATCCATCCATCCATTGTCTTCCGCTTATCCGGGGCCGGGTTGCGGGGGGAGCAGTCTGAGCAGGGACGCCCAGACTTCCCTCTCCCCGGACACTTCCTCCAGCTCTTCCGGGGGGATCCCGAGGCGTTCCCAGGCCAGCCGAGTGACATAGTCACCCCAGCGTGTCCTGGGTCTTCCCCAGGGCCTCCTCCCGGTGGGACATGCCTGGAACACCTCCCTAGGGAGGCGTCCAGGGGGCATCCGATAGAGATGCCCGAGCCACCTCAGCTGACTCCTCTCGATGCGGAGGAGCAGCGACTCTACTCTGAGCTCCTCCCGGGTGACAGAGCTCCTCACCCTATCTCTAGTGCTCTGCCACCCTGTGGAGGAAACTCATTTCAGCCGCTTGTATCCGGGACCTCGTTCTTTCGGTCATGACCCAAAGTTCATGACCATAGGTGAGGGTAGGAACGTAGATTGACCGGTAAATCGAGAGCTTCGCCTTTCGGCTCAGCTCCTTCTTTACCACGACAGACCGATACAGCGACCGCATTACTGCAGCCGCTGCACCGATCCGCCTGTCAATCTCACGTTCCATCCTTCCCTCACTCGTGAACAGGATCCCAAGATACTTAAACTCCTCCACTTGAGGCAGGAACTCTCCCCCAACCTGAAGGGAGCAAGCCACCTTTTTCCGGTCGAGAACCATGGCCTCGGACTTGGAGGTGCTGACTCTCATCCCAGCTGCTTCACACTCGGCTGCGAACCACCCCAGCGCATGCTGAAGGTCCTGGCTTGAGGTAGCCAACAAGACAACATCATCCGCGAAAAGCAGAGACGAAATCTGCCGGCCCCCGAACCGAACCCCCTCCGGGCCCTGGCTGCGCCTAGAAATCCTGTCCATAAAAATGATGAACAGAACCGGTGACAAAGGGCAGCCCTGCCGGAGTCCAACATGTACCGGGAACAGGTCCGACTTACTGCCGGCAATGCGGACCAAGCTCCTGCTCCGGTTGTACAGGGACTGTACAGCCCTCAACAGAGGGCCTCCAACCCCATACTCCTGGAGCACCTCCCACAGAATGACGCGAGGGACACGGTCGAATGCCTTCTCCAAGTCCACGAAGCACATGTGGACTGGTTGGGCAAACTCCCATGAACCCTCAAGCACCCTGTGGCGGGTATAGAGCTGGTCCAGTGTTCCACAGCCAGGACGAAAACCGCATTGTTCCTTTTGAATCCGGGGTTCGACTATCGGCCGGATTCTCCTCTCCAGTACCCTGGAATAGACTTTACCAGGGCGGCTGAGGAGTGTGATCCCCCGATAGTTGGAACACACCCTCCGGTCCCCCTTTTTAAAAAGAGGGACCACCACCCCAGTCTGCCAGTCCAGAGGCACTGTCCCCGTCTGCCACGCGATGCTGCAGAGGCATGTCAACCAAGACAGTCCTACAACATCCAGAGACTTGAGGTACTCAGGGCGGATCTCATCCACCCCCGGCGCTTTGCCACCGAGGAGCTTGCGAACTGCCTCAGTAACTTCAGCCCTGGTGATGAATGAATCGACCTCCAAGTCCCCAGTCTCTGCTTCCTCTACGGAAGACATGACAGAGGGATTGAGGAGATCCTCGAAGTATTCCTTCCACCGCCCGACAATATCCCCAGTCGAGGTCAACAGCTCCCCACCTCCACTGTAAACAGTGTTGACAGAAAGCTGCTTCCCCCTCCTGAGGCGCCGAACGGTTTGCCAGAATTTCCTCGAGGCCGACCGGTAGTCCTCCTCCATGGCCTCCCCGAACTCCTCCCAGACCCGAGTTTTTGCTTCTACAACCGCCCGAGCTGCCGCACGCTTGGCCTGCCGGTACCCATCAGCTGCCTCAGGAGTCCTATGAGCCAACCAGGCCCGATAGGACTCCTTCTTCAGCTTGACGGCATCCCTTACTTCCGGTATCCACCACCGGGTTCGGGGGTTGCCGCCACGACAGGCACCGCCGACTTTACGGCCACAGCTACGGACGGCTGCATCAACAATGGAAGTGGAGATCATGGTCCATTCGGACTCAATGTCTCCAACCTCCCTCGGGATCTGGTTGAAGCTTTCCCGGAGGTGGGAGTTGAAAACTTCCCTGACAGCGGGTTCCGCCAGACGTTCCCAACAGACCCTCACGGTACGTTTGGGTCTGCCAAGTCTGTCCTGCTTCTTCCCCTGCCAGCGAATCCAACTTGCCACCAGGTGGTGATCAGTTGACAGCTCAGCCCCTCTCTTTACCCGAGTGTCCAAGACATACTGCCACAGGTCAGATGATACGACTACAAAGTCGATCATTGACCTCCAGCCTAGGGTATCCTGGTGCCACGTGCACTGATCGACACCCTGATGCTTGAACATGGTGTTCGTTATGGACAAACTGTGACTAGCACAGAAATCCAATAACAGAACACCACTCGGGTTCAGATCGGGGAGGCCGTTCCTCCCAATCACACCCCTCCAGGTGTCACTGTCGCTGCCCACGTGAGCATTGAAGTCTCCCAGCAGAACAATGGAGTCCCCGGTTGGAGCACTTTCCAGTACCCCTCCCAGGGACTCCAAGAAGGCCGGGTACTCTACGCTACTGTTCGGCCCGTAGGCCGAAACAATAGTGAGAGACCTATCCCCAACCCGAAGGCGCAGGGAAGTGACCCTCTCGCTCAGCGGGGAGAACTCCAACACATGGCGGCTGAGCTGGGGGGCTATAAGCAAGCCCACACCAGCTCGCCGCCTCTCACCGCGGGCAACTCCAGAGTAGAAGAGAGTCCAGCCTCTCTCAAGGAATTGGGTTCCAGAGCCCAGACTGTGCGTGGAGGTGAGCCCGACTATCTCTAGCCGGTACCGCTCAAGCTCCCGCACTAGCTCAGGCTCTTTCCCCCACAGTGAGGTGACATTCCATTTCCCCATAGCCAGAGTCGTTGTCCAGGGTTTGGGTCGTCGGGGCCCCCGCCTACGACTGCTACCCATTCCACATAGCACCGGCCCCTTCTGATCCTTCCTGTGGGTGGTGGGCCTACGGGAAGGCGGGCCCATGTCGCTCCTTCGGGCTGTGCCCGGCCGGGTCCCCCGGCCACCAGGCGCTTGCCTGCGAGCCCCAACCCCAGGCCTGGCTCCAGGGCGGGGCCCCGGTGACGCCAATCCGGTTGACGTACGCTTGATTTGATGTCTTTCATCTGGGCTTTTTGAACTGCTCTTAGTCTGACCCGTCACCTAGAACCTGTTTGCCTTGGGAGACCCTACCAGGGGCATTAAGCCCCGGACAACATAGCCTCTAGGATCATTCGGGTACTCAAACTCCTTCACCACGATAAGGTGGCAGTTCAAGGAGGAGCAATAATGTACAGTTAATATGAAATGTGCAATCCAGCCGAGCTGAGCCGGGCTGGCAGCAAAGAATAGCAGATGGCAGTAGTCCGGTGAGGCGAGGCAGAGAGAGTTGGTTGACTTAAGGCAGGAGATCCATGTGGTGTATGGATCTGGGGTTTCCAGGACGGAGAGACAAAACACAGGAGTAAGAGCAGTGGTAGAGAGCATAGAGCAAAATCACACACTAGCCGAGACAAAACACCACTGAGGATAACTGACGATCTGGTGACGATTGGAGTGAAGAACTGGGGTTTTTATACTCTGCAGGTGATTAGTGATGAGGGGCAGGTGACCACACCCAGCTCCAGAGAGCACACATGACACATAAGGGAAGGCACACAGAGGAAACATAGGGAGACAGGTAGAAGGATAATGCCAGATTCTGACATATTGACTGTTTTGACCATACTTCAGTCACGTTTTGAGTCCAGACTCACTAGACATGTGCCCCACAGGTCTCTCACTGACCAAATTCCAATTTAATATTACAAATTAAAGACATCTACATATGGTAACAGTGGTTATTTTAAGCAGAATGGTAAAACCATGTAGGCTACTGCATTTAGTGAGAGAAAAGCTACTGGTAGAAACTGGACCTTAAGTCTAGAACCATGCTTATGACCACAGGAGGTTGCATTGCTTCATACTTAGCATTAAAATATTTACAAAAATGTTAATTGTATGTAAATTTGGTAGCCAGGGGAAAGCCATGTTGCTATCCACTCTACAATAAGTTCATACTCTGCATGGTGGTGGCTGTTACTAACATGGCTACAGTTAACACTTCAGCATGAAAATCTTAACCATAGTTGAGGCAGAGCACTGAAGCTGCACTTAAATTAGTTGATCCCCATCAGCTGCTCATTCATCTTCACCATCAGCTGCTCATTGATCAACTGCCTGAACACCAGCGAGCTAGACATGTCCAATCACACTGTTACAGGTGTACAGCATGGCCATTATAACCTCTAGCATGGCTGCAAAATTATCTTCTTACCTCTAAATCAACTGATGTATAGCATGCAGAGAAAAGTGAAATCTTATGATCCAACTTCCCATCTGTCTCACCTCAAGTCGTGTGTATGCAGCCAGATGTGAGTGGCTGGTCTGCACGTATTCTCCACCACTCACACCTATACTTCTGAAATATAAACACACAGGTTGGATAAACTATTGAGAAGGCTCTCTGCAGGGAAGATGTGAACAGTTTAAATGTCACTGACTTTCACAACAGCCTGTGCCCTGCTGTTCCATTGCAGTTAAATGGCAGTGTGTATAGAAGCATATTGTCAGTGTGTCTTCTGTTTAACGTGATGATCAATGACATTTTGCTCCAAATACATGTTTGTTTTGTTACTGAGACTGCCATATGCTGTAAAAAGTTGTGATTTAGTTTATAGACAGCTGCTAATGTGAACATGTTTGATACATCATTTAACCATTACAGTATTAAAGTTGACCTGTTTTGTAATATTCTTATATATTTCATTTTACATACTTGATCTTTTCATGTTGCATTTACCTTTGCACTGCACATGATATTACTTCTTTGTTTTCCTGCATCTTCTTTTCATGTTTGCAATCTTGTTACCCAGCCTCATATGAATAAAGAACATTTTATGTCTAAGCATATTGTCAAAGGAGGCACTGCATATATGTATGATGAGTGTAAAAATCTGCCTTCAGTTTGGAATATGTGCACTGTTTACACACACAAATTGAGGGCCAAAATACACGAAAGGGCGGCACAAATTTGCTTTTCATGTTACTCACACTCATA
The DNA here is from genome assembly GCF_039877785.1 of Chaetodon trifascialis. Taxonomy (NCBI): domain Eukaryota; kingdom Metazoa; phylum Chordata; class Actinopteri; order Chaetodontiformes; family Chaetodontidae; genus Chaetodon; species Chaetodon trifascialis. Next base: position 26,555,456 of record NC_092059.1, on the reverse strand, counting down.
ATGTGTGTGAAATCATTTGATTTACTTAGGCAACAGCTAATTATGCATTCAGCTCAGATCAGCGAGCACATAAAAGACATCAAAATGTTGACTGATTCTCTAATAGAAATACTCATTAATTTACAAACTTCCCAAAATGTTTGCAAAGGCAGCTATTAAACTCCACGTGAGCAAATTATTTGTGCGTCTATTACTCATGAGATTATAATAATAGCTTTGGTTTATGAAATTAATGCTGTAGGGGTAATTAAACAGACTTCTGAAATGACGAAGAGATGTAGCCACATCACCAAAGAGATTTTATATATATATATATATATATATATATAAAATCTCTTTGGTGATGTGGCTAATATGTATATGTGTGTGTGTGTGTGTGTGTGTGTGTGTGTGTGTGTATATATATATGTGTGTGTGTGTGTGTGTGTGTATATATAAATATATATATAAATAAATAAATAAATATATAAATAAATAAATAAATAAATAAATGTGTGTGTGTTTAGAGAGATTAAGAGGAATTAATGAAAGAAAATAATGGAGAAAGAGAGATTGCATGTGTGAGAGCAAGAAAATCAAAGGGAAATACAGAGACAATAGAAGAGGAAAGAAGTGAGCGGGAAAAAGGCAGCAGAACAAGGCGCATGGAAGAAGCACATGAGCGAGAGGCACATGCTAGAGTGAGCAAAGTGTTAGAGGTGTGATTGTATTCAACATTCAAAGCCGTCCCGCTGGGACTTTCTGAAGGGTTAATAATTAATGCCAACACATCAGACTGGGCCAATTAACACACAGCCAGAGATCCACCATGACCTGGTAAATGGAGTGAGAGAAAGGGGGAGAGGGAGAGAGCAATTGATTTTGTTTATATGGAACTGCAGCACTATCTGACTGAGAAGAATTAATGCCCATTTTGAGTTGATGTTATTCTTAAATGGTCTTGACGAACAGTCACACAATCTGGGTATTGGAAAAAAAAAGTGGCTTTATAGGAATGTACTGTAGCTCTTACACAGCATTTGTCACCTATCCATTCTCTGCATTCCCTCTCAAATCACAGAAGAGGTGAGGAAAAAAGAAGGAAAGCAGGAGGAAGGAACACAAAAGAATTTTATTTCAAAGAGTGAACTGTTCATGTACAGTACGCTATTTTTTACACTTTTACTCTGCCTACCCACTCTGTTACTACTGATTTACCATAAAATAAGAAAAACAAACAAACAAACAAGCAAAAGGCAAGTCAATTATTCAATTCAATTCAATATTCCTTTATCCGTCCTGCGAGGGGAAATTCCAATTTCACAGCAGCACCAATAAAGTGGATAGAATAGAAACAAGTGCATGCAAGTTAAACACAACAAGTATATACAAAAGGGTGGGATAGAAAGAAAAACATCATCCTTAAAAAATTGTAAATAGTATTTACAGACTGTTATTGCACAGATTATTGCACAGGTAATTAATGGAATACACTGCTCAGAGTTATGCAAGTTGTACAGTAAATTCTCAAATCTTTAATTTCAATCACCAAAATCATGATGAAAGGTACCCCATGGAGCTTTCTTGTAAACAAACAATTTTACATACATTCCCTTCCTCATAAAACATTTGTATATCAGAGTTTTGAAACCTTCCTTTTTTATATGCGGGATTACTGGCTGGCGGTCTTCTCCGTCCCTGCCTTTTGCTGGTGCATTGCTGTTTCCCGCATCACACATATGCTTTTAGATATCCTCATTTGCGTGCTGGCAGAGCACGAGATGCAAACAACATTGAGACCTGCTCATCAAAACATTGCTCTTTAGTACCTATAGTCCTCAAGGTGCCTTTAAGGCTGCATTACTGGATTTTTGTTGGCCACCTGAGGGAAGTAGAACAAATTGAATAGAATAACAACGACAAAAAAACAACGAAAAAAATTCACTGCTGATGTGGCTGGGGGGAAAAAAAAAACAAAAAAAAACAAAACAATGACCCAGAAGTGACTAAAAGGGCTTCATGGCTCTTGGGTGGAAATGCAGAGTCAATTTTCTATAAGATCAACAAGCAAACTCTTTCACATTACACATTGTTTGATCCATTGTTAGTATAAACATGCACATGTCCTTTTTCTTCAGCTTCTTCAGTTTTGCTGTGAAAATATCACACAAGTGTACCACAATACTGCCACTGTCTTTTCTTCTTCAGATGTCTGTTCCTGAAGTAGTCGGTTTGTGTGCATCAAAGAGAACGGAAATCTGCATGTCACTTGTGTGTGCTGCTCAGTCAGCTAAGCTCATTATTGGAAAATCCTTATGATATGTCCAAAAGCTTTAGTATCTTAAGTCAAATAACAACAACTGCAATCTTGGGATACAGTATCTACGGTGATTTTTAAGTTTTCTCCTTTTACTCCCATAAACTGCAGCTTTTCTTTGCCTTGTCCTTTCTTTTATTGCTCTTCTAACAAAACAAAAGCAACCAAAATTATTTTTAGGAGTGCATATGGCATATTGTTGTATTTTAGGGAGGATCAAGAGGGTAAACAGTGTCTGGAGGCTGTTTATAGATAAACCCACTTTTTTAAAAGACCAATTAACACGAGATGTGTACTCATATAGATAATTGAAGAGTTATAGATGGAAAATCAACTGATAATTAACCAATAATTACAAAAAAAAACAAAAAAAAAAAAACAAGGAAAAATTATATCTTGCCCATCCTGTGTTTTGAATTTTGATAGTGGAATATAATCCTTTGGTTTACTCTTAGATCATTACTCATGCTTTTAATATTAAGGTCTGTGCCAATAAGCAAGTTTGTTAAGTAAGATGGCGTTCTCACACTGAAAAAAAAAAATATATATATTATTTTTTTTTGGGGGGGGGTGCAGTAAACTCTATTAGAGTGACTGTCATAATTTCTACATTGTATTTTTAAGATTCAGTGACACAAACTAACCATAATTCTTTGTTTAGATTGTCCTGGACGCTTGAGTGTATTGTAATTTTGCTGGTAACACAAATAACAGTGACAGTGACATTTGGTTGTGTATTTTATGGATGTTTTAATCCTACCCATGTCACTTTATCCCAAACGGACCATGGAGGCCTGTATGATGCTGTGACCCTGACTGTGGTCCATTTTGCAGCAGTTCAGCTCATATACTGTACCTCAGAGTAACCTTCAGTGACCTACAGCCACAGTGAGTCAGAAACCTTTCCTGACATCTTTAATCTGATCTGACAAAACATCCCCACTGGCCTCCACACTCCAAACTCATCACATCAAATCTCTCTTCAAAATTTATGAATGGAAATCAGAGTGGAAACACACTGCAGCGAACATATTCTTCCACATCAGAGTCTTCTCCTTCAATTTACTACTTTTTATTTCTCTTGTTTTTTCCATGTAAATTGTGTACAGTGTGATTGTCAACAGCATTATTACTTTGGATTTTGACAGCGCTTGTTTCAACGTTTAGTTTTCCTGCTGGCTAGTGTTGGAGCTGTTCTTGAGTTTGTAATGTAAAGGTGGCAAGCATTAACATTACCAAGTTTATTTAATTATTTTAAACCATAGTAGCTTAACTGGTAGTGCACACCATAAACACCAGAGTGAGGGGTTATGAGGAGAGCAAGGCAGTTACTGCCAGAGTTGCACGTCTGGCAAATTAATGACAGAACACCAACACAGGCTTTTCTCTCTTCATCACCATTTGCCCTCATTTGAGGATGAGACTCTTCTGTTTGGGCTACTTCACCACTCTCCAGTGGGTGCTGTGTTCTATATGCTTCAGTTGGACCAGGTTGGAATTGGAGTTGAATTTTCTCCTTGCTGGTAGTTCAAAACTCTCCCACACTTCGTTTCCAGATATTCAAGTTAAAATACAGTCCTGTCTGCAGGATATCTGTCTGCAAACCAGTTACAAAAAATAGTGGGGCTCCTAGTGACCGTTTTGGCAATATGGAAGCTGCCCCACCTCTGTGTCCAATGGGATTTCACACTTTGGTTTAATGATCACCTGACCCGTTCACAGTCAGCCATGATGCAGTTGTCTAACAAAACTGGGTATCCCCTCTGAACTGTAAAGAGCCCAGTTGAGAGTGGCATATGTGAAATGGAACAGACGTTACACATTGTGTTCCTGGTTCCATGAGCACAAGTAGCACTTTCTTATCTTGTCACCCAGCTACTCCTCAAGGCACCAACTTGAGTTTGTTTGATGTTTCAGAGGTTCATCCTCAATTGCTGAGCTAGGTCTTGCAAATTTTAGTGTAATGTTTCAGATTGTTAGGTGTTCATGCCCTGAGCTCAAAAGAGGGCTCTGCCCTCATCCTTACAACTGCGAGTACAACACATAACTTGCAAGAACAGGTCTAATAGGCAGAGAGTACCATAGTACTTAAACTTGGAAGTTTTTGTCAATCTGACCATGTTATATCATATTGCTTTTGACCCTCCTCATTTCACACAGTAGGCAGCAGTCAGCTACAAAGGCTTTTCATAGGACATTCAACTGCCTGCACAAAATCTGAGGAAAGTTTGAAAAAGATTATTTTGACATTAGAATGGCAATAATACCTGAACTTGATACAATACAATTCAAGTGATATAATATAGTGGACGGTACAAAATCATGTTGTGGATACTATCTGATCATTGAATTACAACACATGATGGTATGTCTGAATCATTTTGGTTTTACAAACGTTAACTTCTGCTACTACCATCTCTCAGCTTCATTGAAAATCGGGCAGTCCATGTGTTTCCCAGTATAGTGGTCTTGCTTTTAGGGCCAAGATATTCAACCACACTTCTTTGATTAGGCCATGGAATGAGTTTCATTTGATACTTAAATCCTAATCTTAAACTGCAATTCTGGTTGATTAGACTTTGCATGCATTTTCTTGAATTTTGAATAATTTCTACCCTAGGTTACAGTAAAGCAATTGCTGAAATCTGGCAACATAATTCCTCACTGTACAGGAAAAACTGTGAGTGTGCACAACAATGGCAAGCACAGTAGGTCAAAGTTGAATACAGATGCCAAAGGGTACCTTGTGCGTCTCGATGAGACCCAGAAGAAAGTGACAAAACGTGTTATTTGACACTCTGGGAATGACACCAGCCTTGTCAAATGCATGAGTGTATAGACATCATAACTCCACAAGCTTGTGAACACATCCCTTCATCAAACCATTGTTGGCAAACAAATAATTGCATTTGTTTTTATTAAGGTTTTACGGTGTCCCAGCTTCTTTGGAATCAGGGTTGTAGATATGGCATTTCACTTTTAAGGGTCATGGTCTTTTAGTATTTCAGTAGTATGAGTGGTTCTGCTTTCCATCTTAAGTCATTAAAGACTAAAGACTTTACACATTCATTTGACACATGACATGAAAATGTTAGTGCATTCTCTGGCTTCATTGCTGAACTGAGTGGAATTCCTTTTAAGATGACAAACAAGTCATAATGAAGGCAGTCTTTTTCACAGATAAGACGTGAGATTCATGGTCTTTGTGATTAGTCATGCTTGCTGTGTTGAGTGTCTGCGGTCAAACATGCATTACCAAACAAAGACACCGACAACACAATGTTTCCCTTTGACTTTTAAGCTGCGTCAACTAGCTCTGCAGTTACTCTCAGACCCAAAAAGTGTGTTTGCATCTTTCAGCTTGTTGTTTTGTGTCTATGACCCACAACTTTACTGTTTTACATACTATCAACATAAAAAGTTGATAGTATGTCAATATTAGATTTACAGTTGCTGCTCACCAAGTGACCAAAATGAATGTCCATATTTTCTGTCTTGTTTTGTACATAGTGTATGGTACCATAGGTCTTTCCTTGACAATTTTATCTGGGAACATGGAAGTAATGTTTAGTGAGAAGTGTTCATTTTTGGCCTTAGAAACAATAGTTTGACAAAACAATCTCAAAACAACTCAAGATCCATTTACCAAAGCTGCAGACTTGAACAGAAAACAGAAAAGCCTGAGTTGAATTTACTGAAATGTACCTGCCATCCATGCATCCAATAGTCCATGTGTCTAAACACAGCCAGAACACTGCACCTCATGATCTGATGAGTGTGATCTAACTATTGACACACAGAAGCTGAAGGTGTGCAGGAACCTTTAAAATCAAGATTCTTCTGACATTTAAAATTTAAGTCCTGTGTTGGGGTTGTGTGTTGTGTGTTTTCACAGACAGTGACATTACATTACAAAGTCTGGTTTTGGCCATTGGCTATTGTAATAATTATGCAAGAGCCTGGCAGTCTGGAAAAAAAAACTTGCTTTTTGACTTGCAAATCATGTCTCAAAGACTAGAGTCTTGGACTAAAGACCTAGCTTGCACACAACAGCTGTACGACTTCCGAACTTTTAGACGGAGCTTTCAAGGGGAGTGCATGGAGTTTTCTCACTTGTCATCAAGATGGATCAGTTGAAGTAATGCAAACAAAAATCTAATTTGATTGTTTCTTGTTTGATGAGCTGTAGGGTTTTTCCCCAAAACAAGGGACTGTAAACTGGTAGAGAAAGTTTTCATCAATCCAAAACCTTAAATAATGTTCTTATGTCATGTACATCATATATAGCTGGACCATATTAAGAGTTCTTTGCACTTGTTCCAGTTGCAGTATTTTCTTAACGATGCACTTACCCAGCCTTAATAATAATGAAAAAACTCACTTTACATTCCTTCAATACCTACACTGAAGAATATTTTACAACTGTTGGCCACCAAGATTTTGAAACCCACTTAAATTGGCCAACCAGTGAATCTGAGGTGTAGTTACACTATGAGATCACCAGAGTGCATATTACCTTCTTTACCTGATATTGAAAAGCACACAGACACAAGAACATAATGTTAAGGATTTATTTACTTAGTTCATTGTTCAGTCACTCAAAAATACCGATTTTACTGAAGATAGCGTCTTGCTGTATTCGACATTTTATTTTCCTTACATTTTTTTCTTAAAATTCTGTGAATAAAAGTTTTGCATTCTTCCATTGCACGAGGTCATGTCACATTCGCTCCTACAGTCAAACGTGGATGTGTTGGATCCAGTTGTGCAATTCTGCAAGGTGAAGTAGCTCTGTGTTGAGTCACACTGTGTTACATGCCATTTATAAAGGGATAGTTCAGCGCCTTCCAGTGCTGACAAAGGCTTTGTTCAGACTGTAGCCATATCAGATTTGTTTCTCAAATCAGATCTTTAAGACATAGGGCTCTATTTTTGATTCCGCTGCTGGCGCATCTCCTCCCACTTTTCATCTCAGTCCCACCCAGCGGCACAACTCGGAAAGAGGGAGGGGAGAAGGCGTGGAGTGGGTTTGACACAGCCGAGTCAAATCTTCACCAATCACAGCAGCTCCTTGCCTCACCTTTAAGAACGCTGCTGGCGAGGCGCATGGCAAGTTTCCAGGATGACTGAGCCTGCGCAGGAAAGTGTCCAACGCAACTTCTCCCAGGAGGAGACTGACGTCACTCATGTCTAAATATGAGGTCCTTAGATGGTAAATCATCAGCCTCCTCCTCATCCTCCTCAAAGCAATGACGTACTCCATCTTTGTAGATAACGTTAAGCATTACAATGATAACATTTGTATTTGGAATGAAATGACGTGGGTAATAGCGGACAACATCATCACTTACGTTTTTTTATGTGTCTGTCTCTCTCTGTCTCTCAGTGCTCTGAGATAGATGCAGTATATATGCTCTGTATGATGCCACGGCTGTTTCTGGTTGGCACAGCGACGTTAACCGATTAGTTCGCATCCCTGTTTCACCTGTGTACATTTGGTCAGGGTGAGTGACCATTACACGTGCCGAATGCGCTTTCAATGTGGTCAGATGAGATACTGATCAAAATATATAAATTTAGGTCTGACTGTATGTGCTGACTCAGATAGTTGCATTGAGCGGCTGTTGCTAATTATTGATTGTAGTGAAATTCCAGACACTGTGGAAACCTGACTGTGAGGTATTGGTGGCATGAGCGCACGACTCCGCTACAGAGTTGACCAGGTCTGGGGTGGCAAGCTTTCAGTGCACTTTTGCGCCACCGGCGCAGACCAAAATGGGATGAAAATCCAAATGCGCCGGCTGATTATGTCAACACCTCCCCCTACTGTGCCCCAGCGCCCATCCTGGCAAACCTCTGTACGCCTCGGTTTACCAAACTACCAAGTGCGCCATGCGCCTGCCTGGGCTGAACGAAAATACCACTGCACGGGGTGTGCAGCCTGCATCGCGCCGGCGGCGGAGTCGAAAATAGAGCCCATACTGTCTGTAGCATTATTTACAAGTGATCAGATTGGATTTTTGCAACTAGACATCACCAATCTATCTGTATAGGTTGCTGTGGTAACGACGTAGGTGTCAGATGCAGCTGAAGCATGACAAATGGAGATGCATCATCTTGCTCTCCAAACAACTGTGCTGTCAAGTCGCGCTACAGTTTATTTCAGCTTCTGTCCACAGATTGTTGTTCTCTATGTTACCCTCCATACTGCTCTGCAAGTAGCAGCATGGATCACTTTGGATTTGACGTTGTCGTGTCACATTGAAAGCAACACAAAATACACTTTTGAAATCACATTGAGTGGCCAGACATATTTTTGGGAATGTGATTGGAATCACTTTTCAAACCATCTCCAAATGTGGCTTGGATCTGATTTGCAAAAATCGCTGTCCAGTGTCAAGTGTCTTTAACGCTATGGTTTCCCACACTTGAAAAGGAAGGACTGGATGTGCGACAGGATTTCACTCATTTTCTTCTTTATTTTTTATTTAAGTAGTGAAGAGGAGGCAAGGTGAAAAACCTTTAAAAAACAAACAAATATAAATGAGTAAAGTAAGCATGTTTTATATCAATATAATCATTAATTAAACACAAACTTAATCAGGTTTTAAGTAAACAGAAATTTAGCCCTACATTTTTAAACAATGTTTTAAATTAACTCATTTTACCCAAATTATTTTATATGGATTTTACACAAATTAAACAGATTTTACTTTGTTATTTTTTAACAGTTTTAACAATTTTTTTTAGCTTTCTTCCCATGAATTCAAATAAACAGGTAATCAAAAATAACACAAATTGTACTTAAGCTGCATTTTTTCTTTTACTCACACAAATAATAATAATAATACTAATTTAATCAAGCAGGCAGTACAATTTACACGTTCTCAGCAGCAGTGTCCGACAATTCAAACGTGTCTTCAGCAGCGCAGTCAAAAAACACACTTAAGAGTCCAGTGAGATGTATGAGCTTACTGGTAGCCTCTATTTTTTTCTTCCAG